>NC_090923.1:1140364959-1140989959 GCF_040938575.1 Ambystoma mexicanum | reverse complement strand
CAACGCCTAAAAGCTCCCTCTTCAAGACCCGGTGTGAAGGGAGATGGGAATGTTGTGATCTCCTTATACTTCACCAGCCGATCCCAATTATCTGCTACCAGCTTGGTGATCGTGCTTTCATGCATATGAGCCGGTCGATTTTGTTTCGGGAGCCGTAAGACATCCTTCAAATCCTGCTTAGCTACTGGCCTATCCATCCTGACCCAGTGCTTCTCTTCCCCTTCGTGAAGCCATTCTCTTATTACTCTAAGTTGGGCAGCCTCATAGTACTGTCTGAAGTTAAGGTAAAGCTAGCCCCCCCTGATCTTGGGGCCATAAATTGGATAAAGCTTACCCTTGCTCTTTTCCCTTCCCAAATGAAGTCCGTGGTTATGGTTTGGAGCTCCTTAAAGAAGCTTACCGGGACTGCCTGAGGGATGGCCTGAAATAAGTAGAGGAGCTGCGGCAACACCACCATTTTTATTGCTGCTAACCTCCCGAGCCATGAGATGCAGAGGTTTCGCCATCTGAGGAGATCCTTTTTGACGATCTTTAGCAGCAGAAGATAATTTGCAGCGTACCAGCCTGCAAGTTTGGGTGTAAACCTTATCCCCAGATATGTAATCCCCCCTGCGCTCCATGCGCTAGATTCATCAATTCCGATTTCCCCATGTTGATGCGAAGACCCGAGGCTTCCCCAAACTGCTCCAACAGCGCCTTACATGCTTCCCTGGATTCGAATGGCCTAGTGAGGGTAAGCAACATATCATCGGCAAAAGCCGCGACTTTGTGCTGACTTCCTGCAAATGGGATGCCCCTGATCTCCTCCGTTTCCCGAATAGCCTGCAGTAGGGGCTCTAAGTAGATGGCGTACAACAGTGGGGATAGGGGGCAGCCCTGCTTCGTACCCCTTTGCAGATAGAACGGACGAGACGTCCTACCATTTATTATTATCCGTGCTTGACGACCCTCGTAATTCACTTTTACCATTCACAGGTAGGTTCCCCCAAGCCCTATCCTTTCCATGGTCCTGAAAAGGAACGACCACTCCACCCGGTCGAACGCTTTTTCTGCATCCAACGATAGTAAGACCGCTGGAGTGTTCATTTTATCGACCTTTTCAAGAAGGTGAGCCAGCCTCCTAATATTATCTGATGTTTGCCTCCCTTTGATGAATCCTGCCTGGTCCTGATGTATCAAGTCTGGAAGGTGCCCCTCTAATCTATTGGCCAAGATTTTGGTGTAGATTTTAGCGTCCACATTGATAAGGGCTATCGGCCTATAGGACGATCTTTCCGCAGGGTCCCTTCCAGACTTCAAGATCAGGGAGATCTTGGCCTCCTTCATAGATGCTGCTATTTGGCCCCTATCCTTGAATGAGTTAAACAGGCTGGTTAATCGCGGTGTTACTATACTCGAGAAAGTCTTATAGAAGGACTCAGAGTAGCCATCAGGGCCCGGTGCCTTGCCCAAGGGCAATTTAGCTATAACCCCTCTCACCTCGTCCTCCGAGATTGCTGAGTTTAAACTAGCTTGCGCTTCCCTGTTAAGAGATTGTAGTGTTATTTTACCCAGGAAGTCCTCCTGTACTTGAGCTTGAGGGACATCTCGCCTTTTGAGTTGGAATCCATTGATTCCTATGGCAGGGCCAGGGTATCCCAAAAATGGAGGAAACCTGGAGACACTCGCACCTGCATGTAGCTGCCACCAGCCCATACCCTGCCCCGTGGGCAACACACATACACCCCAAAACATACAGTAGGGCTACAGGGTTGTACTCCTACCCATGGGTGCCCTAAGGCTAGCCCATGTGTCTTTGTCCACCGAGAACAAAATGAAGAGCTGCACTTCCAGGGGTCCAAACTGGACTCCTGTGCAAAAAATAAGCAGAACACCCAGAAAAAGGAGTTATAGGACAAGGAGGCCCTGGCCCTCCAATGCATTTCCAGCATCACAGGGTTTTGCCCTGAAACACATTGGGCCATGTTCGACATACTATTGGGCCATGTTCGACATACTTAAAAGAAGCTTCATTACCTTTTGAAGATTGTATTGTGAATTTTCCTTACTATTCTGTTATATCTATTTCTTGAACTAACAAATCATTGTTAAAGAATTACTGGCTGTACATACAGCAGGGGAGAGGGGAGTCCTAATTCTAGTTTGTGTAACCTCGTGTCAGGGTTATGTTACCTACCCAGCACCCAAATCTCAATTAACTGTTTATATAACCACTTACAATACCCTTACATAAGAGTAGGTGTGCACTGGATTCTCTCCTTTATATTTCCTCTCTGGTCTCCAGTGTGACACATCTCATCATCTAGTGCACCCCGCTATTGTAATGTTACTCTCTAAGATCGACGAGTTGACTGACAAACATGTTTCTACTTTAGTCTTTTCAGCTGAAGAGGCACAGAGAATGTAGTCATTAATTGGTCAGGTTGAAAGAACAACAGCTATTAATGATGATCCAGGCAAATTAATTTCAGAATTAGAGAGACTGATTAAAAGAGAAATTTCTAAAAAAAAACTGCAGGCAACCACTCAAGTAGAATAGTATAAAGCACGAATAGTATAAAGCACTGAAAATGCCACGTGGCCGAAGGGCCTAAATGCGACCTACGTTATGCAAAGGTAGGACTGATTTTGTGAAAAATGGGATCAGATTTTAAATAAACGTTATCTTGATCTTATTCTTTTAACCATTGAGGAACTTTCCAAATCACTGTCTTCTATGGAGTGTGAGCTTGCATATCTAAAATCTCAATTGAATCTACTTAAAACAGGTTACCAACTGAAATCATTGGAAGATATTAATCACAATTTATCTTTGTATCAAGAAAGCTATTGAGTTAAGAAAACTCAGGGCATTCAGACGAGATACATTCAATTATATGAATGACATTGTCTTCACATGGCAAGAAATATGTGCACAAAGATCAAACAACAAACCCAATAGATTTAATCAGGCTTGTTCTGACTCTGACCCGAGCAGTGATGGCAGTTCTGGCAGTAACACACAGGTTGAACAGATTGCAGCAACCAATAACACTCCCGAACCAGCAATCTCTGGCATTCCTTTGGCCAGTTCATCTAGAGTAACGACTTCTATTGCAACAGAGAGAGTTTTGTTATACCAAAGAAAGAAACAAGACTAGGCAAAAAGACCTCTAAGGCCACGTCTGAAATAATTCCTGAACGGAACATAGTGGTGAACATCTCTAATAAAACTGTATCTTTGCAACAACTTGAAATAGGTGCCTTTGTTTCGTTCCAACATCTAATACAAGTATATTTGCTAAAAAGATTTGTTTATTCAAACTACTACAAAAAATGCGGCTTCAAATGTTTTTTGACATGTGCAACCTCCATCTGAAGAAAAATCGATTTCGTTTGAATTCCTTGATCTACGCCCTAAAAGTACTTTTAATCCCACATTTAACAACACTGCTCTCATTTGTTTGAGAGTAATGGGTATGCAGTGATAAAATCGCGGCAAAAATGTCACCTGTACAAAAAATCGTACCAAAAATGCTGTGGTTTGACCTGGTAAAGGTGTACCCCATTATACCTTTTAAGGGGAGCAGGGGTTGTGGGGGTGTCCCCCGCTCCCTTTAAATGGTATAATGGGCCTGTGGAATTCAGGGGTGTCCCCCGCATCCTTTACATGGATTGTGGCGGCAAAACCACAGCCTTTTTGCCGTGATATTTTGTGTCTGTGATGCTGGAAATGCATCGGAGGGACAGGGCCTGCGTATCCTTGTCCTTTACTGCTTTTTATCGTGTGTTTTGTCGTGTTTTCCGCGCAGGAGTTCAGGTGGGACTCCTGGCGGTGCAGCTCTCTTTCTTTTGGTTTGGTGAACGGACCCGTGGGATACCCTTATGGCACCCATGGGCGGGGGTACAACCCTGTGCCCCTAGTGTATGTTTTTGGGCACCTGTGGGTGGCCCGCAGAGCAGGGTATGGGCTGGTGGCAGCACCATGCTGAATTTGACAGGTGCGCGGAGTATCCTCCCTTTTGGGATACCCCGGCCCTGCCATTGGGATCAGTTGATTCCTGATGGAAAACAAGATGGCCCCTGTGGCCTCTTGCTTTCTATTACCCATTACCTTGTTTTCCCAAAGTCCTGGGAAGCCCTGACTCTGTCCCTTCCCCCTGACTGGCTGTTGGGTGGAAATGCCATATATGGTGTTGTTGTGAAGGACCGGCCAGACTAGCTGGAGCCTTCCCGGCTATGTATGTTGTGGGTACCTCCTATGGTTGGGACCTGGGTGAATAGAGTGTGTGACGAATATGCATTCTGTGTTGTGGGTGTCTAGTATCTGGTGGTTGACACAATGACTGAGACAACCCTGCCCGAAACCGGTATGAATGCGGCTTGGAGTGTTGAATGGCTCGGGACTTGTCCCAATACACATAACTTGTTGTGAGTGTCTGGAGAGAAGTGAATGGCCTGAATACCTTGTGTGCCTGATTGGCTGCCTGCCTGCATGAATGCCCATAGTCGTGATTGGATGCTCGAGTGTGACCCAGTGGAATGAATGGGAGATCAACAGTATATCTCGGGACCTCTCACTGCTAGGAATCGTGTTCAGAAGCTGAAGTCCACTACGACGAGTAACTGACGCTTGACCTTGAAGCCCTGCTGGACGAGAAGAATTGCCTTTGCTCTCCTTCACAATCTGAAAGCTGCTGTGTTTCCAAGGACTGACCCAGAGAGGACCTGGTAAGGTGCCCTCTTCCCGAGCTACGAGGGCCCATTGTGCACAACTGATCTTTGCCAATGCTCCATGGTAGACAGACTTTCGACAGGCTGCCGACCTGTAACGGGGACTGCTGCGGAACTCCAAGGAAAAGCACTGACCGCCGTCGCCGACCGGAGCCACCGTGCTCCCGTTTGCCTAAGAACTTCAGTTGATCATTGGACGCTCTCGTCTGCATCGTCACCCGCTTGTCTCCCGCTGGAGAAGGCCTGACCGTCGACGCGCCAAGGAACATCCACCGGTGGGTTTCCCGCCACCTAAAGACCACAGAGACGCCGACGACTCGACGCCCTTGCTGGGCCACAGTTCTTCATCATCTCTTTGTAGTCCAGAACTATCGTCACTGAGGTGCCCCGCACGCCTCTTCCTTGCAGGACGCCAACGCTCTGTCGTCGGCGAGCACCGCTAGGAACGAAGCTGTCACTTCCCTGCCGTAGTCTGACCTATTCACTGTCGGACGTTCGACGACCCGTGACTCCCGCCTTAAAGGGAGGGCACTCAAGAAGGGCCGTCGATTCCCCGACACTGAACGCCAAGTTCCCCGACACCTCTCGACGATCCGTGGCTCCTGCCTGAAAGGGAGTCACTCAAGAAGGATCGGTCGACGCATCGTCGGAGAACTCTACTCCACCAGGTACATTGGGGGGGTAAAACCTTAATAGGAAGAAGTAAGACTATTGAACATTTGGACTGGGCTTGTGCTATATATCTTTATTTACAGGTTGCCCATGTGGGGGGATCTCCACTCAGAACTGTGCCTCGTGGTAGGGGTCAGTATTCTGCCTACTGTTTCAACCATCTTGCGTTCCTTCCTATCTCTATTGCTGGTTTCCTTGTTATTAATCTGTGTGACATTTTAACCGTACAGTTGATGCACTTTCATGAGATTCAATAACATTGGTGGTACCACTTTAGAATTGTATATATTTATCATTGTTGACTTCCGAGTACAAAGTGCGTTATTGTGATCGTGTACATACCTTTGAATATTAATTATATAAAGACTGTGTTTTCAGTAATACAGTGTGTGGACATTCCTTTGTGGGGATTCGGGGACTATACTGTACTTAAGAACCAGCCCGCATCACCTCCTGAGAAGCTAGGCCTTGATTGCTCGTCCATTGCTACCTTATAAAGAATCTTGGCTGGGGTCTTCTGTGCCTCTCCTCTACCATATAGAGAGCAGAAGTACAGACACCCCCTACCAATTTTTACACTGGTGGCAGAGTGGGATGCTTATGGTTTTAAGAATCGGTGTATAACCGTGCCACTTACAAAATATCTGCACTTTATTAGATTAAGGTTTGGGTGTGTACAAAATAACTGCATTACAAGCAATGGAGTCTATTGCGAATGGTAAATGGACTCGGATGAGCTTAGAGGCTCTCCAGAGTGCTTGTGAAGCCAGGGAGTTAGACTTTGTGGATAAGTCTAGGGCTGAGCTGATAGCTGCCCTGGTGGACTACCAGACCGATGGTGAGGGGGGAATGCAACCAATGAGGACTCTGCCGCTGGGGTTTCTACTGAATCTGTTTCTGGGAATGCCGCCATTCCTGCTGCCCCTGTTCCGAACCCCAGCAATACCTTGGAACTTGAGTTATTAAGGATGAAATTGGCCTTTGAATATCGCAAGTTAGAAATAGATGCTGAACTTAAGAAGGAGGAGTTGGCTCAACAAGTGGAGCTCAAGAATAGGGATCTTGAACTCAAGAATAGGGATCTTGAACTCAAAGACAAGGACACTGAATGTCAGAAATCCAGCTAGAGCAAGCTCGAGTGGAGACTTCAGCGAAACCCAGTGAGAGTGTCAGGTCCGCAGCAACTAAATTTATGAAGGATTTGGTTGGTGTGTTTTCAGAGGGTTCTAATATCCTCCGATGGATTGAAGCGTTTGAAATGGCTTGTGCAATTCATGATGTTGACAAAAGAGATTGGGCTAAGTGTTTGCTAAGCAGAGTGCCTCAAACTGGATATGACTGTATTCTGAAGCTGAGTGTGCAAGAAAGGGGTCAGTATGAGTGTAGGAAATCAGCTTTGATTGCCAAGTTTGGCAAGACACCTACCCAATACCTTAGAAGGTTCAGGGATTTTAAGAAAAGAGAGAATGTGTCTTGGATTGACTGGGTGAGTGCTGCGCACATGAATATGATGGGGTGGATTGATGGTTACAAAGTGAAAACTTTTGTTGAATTGTCCCACCTGTTGTTTTTTGAGCATTTTTCTGAAGCCTGTTCACCAGAGCTGCGTCAGTATGTTGCTGACCAGAACATTTTGGATCCCTTAAAGCTGGCTAGGTTGGCTGACAAGTGGGTCTCCCACCGGGTGTCCCCTAAGGGCTCCAGTGGGAAGGACAAGGACAAAGAAAAGGGGGCCTCTCAGAAAGCTGAGGAGTCCCAAAAGCAGTCACAGTCGAATAAACCTAAACCCCCCTCTCCTAAGACCCCAAAATCTAGTGGGGATAAGTCATCTGTGGGTGGGAATAAGAGTAGTGGTCCACCTGCTGCAAAGCAAGCTCCCAGTGGTTCCAGTACCGTACCCCGCAATCCCGGCACTTGTTGGGACTGTGGGGCTCTGGATCACAAAAGGGGTGACTTCAAGTGTAAAGGTAAGGCACTCGGAGTACAGGCTGTCAGCCTGACCTACCCTTACCCCATGTCTGAGGTGGAGGCCACTGTCCTCCCCTCCTCTACAGGAATCACTTTTGGTGCTCCCGTAGAGATTTCCTTAGTGTCCCTTGGGGCCTGGGACCAGTACGGGGAAGTACTGGCGACTATCCCACAGAACACGCGTAGATTTCTGAGAAGAGTCCTCCTCAATGGTCAGCCTTCTACTGGTTTGAGAGACACTGGGGCAAGCATGACAGTGGTGGACAGGACCCTGCTCAAGCCAGAGGACTATGCAGATGCTCCTCTGAGAACCACCAGGTTAGCTGGTGGGCCTCCCAAATTATCGCCTGTAGCCCGAGTCACACTCGTAATTGGAGACAAGACAGCAAAGCTTCCTGTGCTGGTTCAGGACAACGTCCCTGCTAACATTCTGTTAGGTAACGATCTAGTCGAGTTGGGATTGATCGCGGATGGTCTTCCCATGACTGCTGCTGCGGTCACTAGGTCACAGGTGACACCGGGCTGGCTGTGAGTCAGGTACCCGAGCCGAAAGCGCGGCCTAAGGCACGACGAAGGAAGAGCAAGAAGGCCACCTCTGTGGAGGGAGCTCCTTCTCCTCCTGCTGTTCCTACAGCACCCATTGGGATCCATGCTCCGGACGGGCTGGGTCCAGTGGTAAACCCTGTCTCAACTCCTGTGGGAGAAGAGCCAGAAGACTCTCCTGTGGGAGAGGTTCTCAACCCGGAGGATCATCCCGATCTTCAATGCTTGTTAGCTGAAGGGGGACCCTCCCGGGCGGACTTCTGTAAAGGACAGAGAGAGTGTTCCTCTCTCGAGGGTCTGAGGAAACAGGCCCTGTCCCAGGCACGAGGAGAAGTGCCTAGGACTTTCTGGATTTATTGGGAGGGTGAGCTCCTTGTTAGTGAGCCCACTAAGTCTGAACCTGGTTCCCCCAAGAGGTTGGTGGTACCCCAGGTTTACAGGTCCTTCCTACTGCAGTTGGCGCATGAGGTGCCCTTGGCTGAAGATGTTCATACAGTGTGTGGACATTCCTTTGTGGGGGTTTGGGGACTACATTGTACTTAAGAACCAGCCCGCATCACCTCCTGAGAAGCTAGGCCTTGATTGCTCGTCCATTGCTACCTTATAGAGAATCTTGGCTGGGGTCTTTTGTGCCTCTCCTCTACCATATAGAGAGCAGAAGTACAGACACCCCCTAACAGTCTTTACAGTGTACACGGCCATTTTTGCCACGATTTTAACACATGGAACCGAGCAAAGTACTTCAGGAAATTCAAAGGATCAATTTCCAGAAAAAAAGCACCTAACAACCTTAAAAGCAAACCTTTACCAGTAATTGAAAAATTGGCAATGGACGCAATGGATGAAAGTCTGACAATAAAACCTGCCAACAAGGGTGGGGTATTGTTGTGATGGATTCTTAATTTTTCCATTCAAGCTGTGTAGCACTACTTGAGGATATAACTACACACATCAAATTAGAAGGTGACCCACTTTACACGATTAACTATTCTTGAAAGGGCAGCTGAAAATGAGTGGATAAGTCCCAAAACTAAAGACTTTCTTACTAACCTTTACCTCATCACTCTCCTCTTCTACGGACTACCCAAAATTAATAAACATCTTACACAGTCACTTTTTAGACTTATTGTGGCAGAGACAGAGAGTTTGTTTGACCGACTAGCGATCTATTTTGACAAGATCTTACAGCCACTGGTCCAAAAAAAAAGATACTGACCTACTAGATGAAAGGGAAGATTGGATCCTGTTTACAATGGATGTGTGTAGCTTATACACATCCATTCCTCACAATTAGGCGATTGAGGCTGTTGAGTGGTTACTCTTGACCTCTGAATTTGTAAGAACTGACAAACATTTCATCATGGATCTCCTGGAGATCATTCTGTTTAATAACTATTTCAGATACAGGGGTTCTTACTATGCCCCGAGCATCTCGCACATCTATAGATTTGCCTCTGGCTCCTGCCTCTGCTAATAGCTTTATGCACCTCTTCGAAAAACATATATTGCACAATCCTAACTGGTATTGTAGGACAATATTTTTGAAGATTTACATTGATTATATTTTTGGTATCTGGGCTGGTTCAAGAGCAGTGCTGCAAGACATTTTTGAATATCTAAACTTGGTGCACCCAAACATTAAATTTACACTTGAGATTGACTTCCCAGAGCTTCATTTTTTGGATGTTCAACTACACATTTCAGGGGGGACGCCTGATCACTAATGTCTACCATAAACCCACAAATGTGAATAACCTTTTACCAGTTCTCACACGAGATCTATGATGAAATGTCTTCCTTATAGCCAACTATTGAGGTTAAAAAGGATCCTATCTGACCTGAGACATTTCAACAGGAAAGTATTCATCTCAAAGCGAGATTCAGTGACAGAGGCTATCCCGATGTCATTTTGACAGAGGCTTCACAGTGAGTTAATCGGGTGGCGAGGGATTTCCCTCTTAGATACAACAAGAAAAGTGACGACATCTGTGAGAAACAAAAGGGTGTCTCAACGACTAGTCCCTTGGGATCTTTCATTCAGGTGGCTGGGGCATGGCCATCGTCATTGGATCCAGACCACGGGGGTGGACCAGTGCAGAAGGATCACCTCGATGGGGGGTCCCTTGGGAGTGGGACACTTGGAGGAAAATCGCAGTATCCCGACACCCATTTCCCTGTACAACACCCTCATTCTATATACTATCTAGGAACCTTATCCCCCCCTTTCCTACACACACTGCTGCACAGACAAAGCACTTCAGAGAAAGACAGACTCACACAAAACCAGTCCGTTTGACATGTCCCAATATCACGGTCAGGCACTTAATCTTGATTATTCGCACCTGAATCCTGTTCCCTTTTCCCACTGGGATAAAAGGCAGAGCATGGGAACACCTGAGAGGCAAGTCGAGAAAGGCGTGCAGAACCAGCAAAGCAGCAGGAGAGTAGATCCCGTGAAATTGGAGCGACTATGAAAGCAGGGCACAAAGGTCCAAGAGGTGAAAGAAGGGCCATGGTCCAGCCAGCTGCAGAGTGATGGTCGTGGAAACTTTTCAAAGAAAACCTCCCCACTAATGCACAAGGTGAAGGTTGGCCCTCATTTGGGTGAACGACAGAGTTGGGAGGAGGCGAGCCGTGCTGCGCCGATAGCTTTGGCTTCAAGGAAACGCTGGACGAATGGTATTGAGCGCTACCAATGAGTGAACTATGAGACTGGCTGGCATTATCGAATGAAGGATATCAAAGTGTTTGATGAGGCTCACAGGGACTAGTGAAACCACTAGCGACAAGTACATTGTAACCAGAACGATGAATGCAGAAGCTGCGGCAGTCATAGAAAACTGTGATGGTAGCCTGAAACATTGCGAATGTGTTTAAAACGGAAATATGCTAAGAATAACGGAACGGTCCGGTAATAGAATATTACCGTCTCGAAAGGCTCCTTATCCAGAGTGAAACTGTTAGATTGAAAGTAAGATAATTGGAAAGACTACGAATACCAGAAGGCCTTAGGGGAGGCCTACCCAAGTAAAATAAAGTCAAAGTGGTCATACAAAGATGCAAGCAAAATTCCTGTACAGTCGAAAGTCTTGGACAAGTGGGAAACAAACTGACCAATTGTAAAGTAAAGCTAAGTGAACTATGTTGTAAAGGCAAGTGTGAATCCGACGGAGGGATGCCAAAAGAAAGTAAGGGAAAGTGAATCCTGCCTTTAGTTAAAGTTACTGAACAGTGATGTAAAAACAAAGGTGAACCCAAAAAGGAGGGTATCATGAGGAAGCCGGGGAAGAGGAGCATATTGTATGGTGAAAGCTTGGGAAAGTTTTGTGACGCCAAGCAAAAGACATTGATTTGAGGAATCCTGCCTTTTCTGAAGAAACTGCTTCCTGATGCCTGTAGGCCCAAGGGGTGCTTACAGTCATGCCACTGTTCCGCCTTGCCCTGTGATGTAACGTGGGGAAGGGAGTACACTAATTCAGCCGTCCTGAACTATCGAGACGCTTTTGGACATTTTAGTTTGTAATATACTCGTTTGTTATATATATCATTGTCTCACACCCTTTTCTTATATAGAGTAAGGATTTGGCAATATGTTTTTTAGTATAGGCCATTCTGTTTGACACAACACCACTACGACAGCCTTTTCTTTATTTTGATGGTTGTAGTTTGCTCCCATTTTAGATTTAGGCTTAGATTAGGTGTTTTACTCACCCTTAAACAGTTTAATAAACACTCCTTGTGTCTGCCGTGCTTCTGATAATCATGACTTCCTTACACATTCCATTACTCTCAATTTCCAAATTCACAAGACAGAGTGCACACATTTCTCATATCATCAAGAGGAATTGGAAATATCTGCATTTTGACCCTCAGCTGTTGAAACTGTTTCCTAAGCCACTGATGATGGCCTTCAAACGTGAGGGATCGATTGGTAAGGGCAGAGAAACCACCTATTGACATTAGGAGGACTCTTTGTGCACGCAACAAAGGTACATTCCCTTGCTTATCATGCAGCAATTGTAATAACCTCATAAAAGGAAGTACAATTTCACATCCATGCACTGGTGAAAGAATTGCCTTCAGGGATTTTGCCACTTGGTTGATTGCTGGAGTAGTCTAATGTATCAAATGTCCATGTGGCCTATTATGAATAGGCCAAACATCTAGAACCTCGGGGGAGAGATGGCTTGAGCATAAGTTAAACATTTGCACACACAACATTAGATCACCAGTGCCTAGGCATTTTCAGGAGAAACATCATAATATTTCGCAGATCAGATTCATGATCCTAGAAGTTGTAAAAATCTCCAACAGGGGTGGGTCAAATCCATACGTCTCGCACAACGCAAGACGTTTTGGATACTTCGGGACACATTACATCCAAAAGTTTTAAAGGAGGATTTCAGCCTACACTGTTTTGTTTAGCTCTATTCTGATTGAGGTAAAGTTGGTTTAATACACTATATATTGAGATTGTGATGTGATGGGGAGATATTAGATTGGATTGATTGATTGATAGATTGATTCCTCCCTTCACTATGCACAGCTCATAACAGATTCTCCATATGAACCTGAATGTTGGCTAGAATTTGTTAAGTGTCCTGTTACACGATTCCTGTATGTAGATCTATGTTTCTCTAACTGGACTTTATGGATTCTCTGATTCAGTTCATGGTGTACAGTTAAATCAATGGATGTGTTCAGTTGAGGTGCGCTTTACATTGTTAACATTCATCCCTGTTTTATCAGACGTAGAATGTACATGCAATATACCATTATCCTTACTGTTTTTGTAAACTATGGGTGGATATGTATAGACTGTACTCTGCATCATTATATGTTTAATTAATGTTGATCAAGCTTTATATGAGGAACACTCATCAATGGATATGTTAATTTGAGATGTGCTTTGCATCTTAAACATTCGGTCCTTTTTTTCTGGCGTAGAATGTACCTGTGATATACCATCAACCTTATGGCTCATGTAAACTACATTTAGATATATATAGACCTCTGTCTGTATTATGCATTACTTAATATGATGCATAATTTGACTGTTTTGTCAGTGATTTCTACATGTTGGTATAGGCACACAAACTAGTATGAAATTGGTGTTCTCAGGCAGAAATATCTGGATGAATCAAATACTGAGTCTCTGAATAATATTATGCTTTTGCAAATATATCTATGGAATTCAAATGTAACAAAATAATTTTAATTTCGAGATTTTGTGCATACTGTATGCCTTGGTTACCTTATAATCTATAATGCCCCAATCAGTACCTATAACAATATTCTCTATTTGCTTTTCTATTAGTGATTTACTTTGGTCTGTTCATTTTTCTCACTTGGGCACTCAAGTTTGATCTGGCAACTCTTTTTGCATTTGGTACTGGTGGGTGGGCACATTTGTGTAGCTTCAGTCTCAACTAGATCTTCATAGAAGACAATGGACGTTTTCCTTTAATTAAGGCATTTCTGTGTAGTGCTCTGAACTATCTACACTGTGGTTTTTGAGTCACACGGTCAGCTGACCTCCTTTGTTATATGAAGTAATGGGCTTGAGGTAATCTACTTTGACCTACCGGGCAAATTGGCATTGCCTTTTTTGCAGGAATATATTTATAGGTCGAGTTTGTTTTGGTACTTTATGTATGCTATCAGTTTGAATAATATGGACTTCTGGGTAGCGTCTAGTATTCTCTATACTGCACTTCAACCTAGATGTTAGTTTACTCTTAGTGTCACAACATGCAGTGGACCGGAGAGGAATATTCGATCCACCATGGCCAATAGATGCTCTTGAGTATTGGTAAAATAGGATGTATCTACATCACTACTAGTCTCCTCTTTAAGTGTAGCTAAATAGGGCCGCAATGTTAAATGTTCGGTATTAAGTACCATACTCGTAACTTTGAGTCGTTCTTTGATGCCTACCGATATTTTGCACACAAAGTAGGCTTTCCGGAAGTAGGTATCACATGACCAATAGGCCATTGGTTAGGCAAGCGAGACGGAAGGGAACATTGCCTGGTACCGGCTGTAGAGAGACAAGGTGCAGTCTGACTTGGAGGGGGTAAGGACCTGTTCATGGAGATTCTAGTATGTATATTTTATTGAACGTTCTCTATCACGAATCTACTCGGGTCATTAAGAGCGTTCGATTACTTAGCATCATTTTCGATGGTATTCAGATGTTTACATGTACGTTTTCCAGTTGTCAACATATGTCGCTCCTGGCATTGGGAGTTAGTTCAGGGCACTTATAGGTTCTCATTGTTTTACAGTTTCTTTGTGGTGATTTGCATTTTCTGCTAATAGGTTTGCTGAGACATATGACTTTGGTTTGCCTCTCTCACTCATGAAGTTCTAGACTATTGTAATCATTACTGGTCAAGCTCATAGGACCACCATTGGATGCTAGGGGTAAGCATTAGACTTTTTCTTTGTCAACTATCACATCCCGTATATTTACTTATCATTAGGTTATTTGGTCTCTTCTATTTATTTTTTTTCAATTTATTTTTTACCTTAGTGGTTTTACTGCCCCGACTCCAGTAATTTTTGTGTAGGTTTTGGATACCTGACTAACCTATATCAGCAAGGTATGGTGCATGATGCATTTCCTTCCTGCATAGAGGTTATTAGACCAAACATGAGGGCTTTCTGACTATTGGCTTTTCTTTAGGTGGTAAAGTGGCATGCCGTCTCCGGTATAACATAGTGTTTTACGAGGTATGTACACCATTTGATTTAGCAGGACACAGGTGTTGAAACATTCGGTTAAATGTATAGTGCATATGACTTTCGTCTATGGTGATACAAGGGTGGTGCTCATTTTCCTTAACATACTTGAGATAGTGTTGTTCTTTCACAATTGGGGTTATGAGTCTCTATTCTATCCGAATGGTATTTTCACAGAGGCTATCTGGATTGCAGAGATTGCACTCTTATAATTTATATGGTCTGCATTGGAAATGTTTCCTGGCTGCTTTCTGTTGACTCTGTTTTAATCTTTCTTCATTTTGTAAAAGTCTATATTATTGGAAAACAGTTTCATATACATTACTAATTGGATTACTACCTGCTATATTTACAGTTTTGCTCCTGAAGAAGGAGTATTCCCCGAAAACGCTGTGACCTTGTTCGACATAATTAAAAGAAGCTTCATTACTTTTTGAAGATTGTATTGTGAATTTTTCTTACTATAAAGAATGACTGGCTGTACATACAGCATAAAGGTGTGCAGGGGACAGGGGAGTCCTAATTCTGGGACGCCATTGCTTTAGTGTTATTGTTTGTGCAACCTCGTGTCAGTGTTGTGTTACCTGCCCTGCAAACAAATCTCAATTAATGGTTTATTTAATCCCTTACAAGACCTTTATATAAGAGTAGATGTGCACTGGATTCTCTCCTTTTTTGAAAAATACCTCTTCTTCCGAGAATCAAAAGGGGAATAGGGAAGGGAACATTTTTCAGGAGGGTCTAAAATTTTGGAAAATTGGTACCAATTATAGTCTCCTCTGGTAGCCCGGGAATTACAGCAGAGTTTATGAGTTGTTTCCCCCTGGACCTGAATGGTGACTGGAGTGTTATGATATATTTCCTCATCACCATGAGCACAAGTGATTTTTACAGGATGTCCCCTCCCCAGTTTTCCAGTCGAGGTCAAATCGTCTCTCACTGCAGACTGCTTACTACCAGAATCAATTAAGGCATTAACTGGTACCTGATTACTAGTGCCGATCCATGGGTTTTAAAAGGAGTGACCCCACAGAAGTAATGTCTCCGAGTCTCTATAAATTCGTCTTCAGGGAAGTATAATTCCTCCCACTCTTTTCCGGTCATATACCCAATTTCCATGGGTTCTTCTTTTTTGTTCAGTGGACATTGTCTTGCCAAGTGTCCAGATTGACCACAGAAAAAGCATATGATCATGGGTGATTTGAAGACTCTTTTCGCCCCACTGTTGCTTCTTCTCTGTCTTTACAGATTATATTCCTTGTGTCTCCCTTTTTAAGATTGTTTTCTCCTGGTTTACTTAGGGTATCCTGACTTTTGTTCCTCATGTTCTTCCTCTCTCCTGAACGATACAGTAGACAGGAGACGTCTAAAGGATCTTTCTTGGCTTCCTCACTTCTGTGGATTGATCTTAACTATTAGCCTCTGTGTAATTTTGGGCTATGGGCTATGGCCATGGTAGGTTTATTTAACTGCCTTCTGCTTGATCTCATTAAATGTTTCTGTGTCTAAGGGATTTCAAAGTTGGTATGATGTCTGTAATTACCCTTTCAATACTGGATAACAGGTCTTTAAATCATCCCCCCAACAAAACTGATGTGTCAACCTATGAAAATTAAGATTTCTTTACGCAGTCCTCCCCATTGACTTAGTGGGGCAAAATAGGTATTTTTTGGACAGCAAAAATGTGATCCAGTTCAGCCTGAAACCACAACTCAGCTTGGATCTTGTGAGCTGTAAGTTTGGTTAATAGATTTTCTATAGTGGCCATTTTGGGGTTCAGGAAAGATTTAGCCAGATAATCTTCAACTGCAGTTGGGAACTTGATAGGCTCTCCATCGAGAAATCAGTTTCTTTTTCAAAAGCCTGAAGATCTATTTTTACAGTGGGCTCTTCTGCTTGATCCAGTGAAAAGGAAATACAAATCTCTTTGGGTTTCTGAGGGGGTCTCTATTCCCGCTTGGGCCACTGGTTCAGATGTAAAGCTTGGTCTTAGAGGCTCCTCAAGATTTTCCTGTTCTATAGAGACTTTTAACAGGTCTCGGTTTAATCTCCAACAAAGTTACTGGCAGGAGGTCTACACTGGTCTTGGCCACACCACGTATCTTACCATTGGACTTGATGGCGTAGCCTTCTAACTTTAAAGCATCTGACAGAGGGTGCCCTTGGAAAAGAAGCTGCTGACATCCAATGGGGAAATGAAACGTATTCACTAGTGTCTGATATTAAAGATCGTCTCCTCTGCAGTCCTTCAATTATGAACTCTTCTCCTTGTAGTTGTTTCATAATTAGGATCACAGAAAATACAAGTTGGGAAAACTAACATGGAATTCTAATGGGTTCCCCAGTTTGGGTCAGCAGAGTCAGAATCCCACTCCTGATACTGTATATGATCAGGATAACAGGTCTTTAAATCATCCCCCCAACAAATGAGATGAGGAATGAGATGCGGACACAGACGAGTCATGTTGATTGTTATAGACATTTACTCAAATAATAAGAGGGTTGAAAAATGCATTGATGCCCCTGCTGTAGGAGGTATTGCCCTACTTCCACCAAAACAAAGGGTCTGTCCGATGTCAAGATGTCCAAAGCAAAATGTTGTGTGTCCGAAATCCTACTCTGGCCCTCACATTCTAAAAGTAACTAAGGTGTTAAGGATCATGTCTTTGGCCTGAAAAGTGTACAAATCTTCAAGTTCAACAAAACTACAACTCCAGCAAAAAGGCTTCCATTTAGATGGTGTTCACAGTTCTTGGGAATGTCTCCCTTCCCCAGTTTATTTCCAGCAAAACCAAGGACCAGAAATATAGCCAAGTTCTTTATAGCACAAGAAGATAACTTCCTTTTCCTGATATTTGCAATTCACTTCAGACTTGGCTCCACCTGGTATATTATGTTGCCAGGACTTTCTCACACAGTTCACTCAGTTCACTATTCCAAGGGCATGGGTCTTGCTTAGGATTCATTTCCCACAATTGGCTTTGCCTGGTATACTCTCCTGCCAGGACTTTCTTGCACAGTTCACTCAAATCACAATCCCCAAGGGCATTGGTCTTCCTTAGGATTCTTTGTCTCACAAAACACCTGGTTACTCCCCTGCCAGGTTTTTAGCCACACACTTTGGCTGTGAGTCCCAGACTCGCAAATGCCTGATATTCCCTCCTGCCAGGACTTTGATACAAAAGGATCACAATTTCAATTTTGGGTCCTAGATCCATATTAAACTGCAGGCTTCAGCCTTTGGCATGCTTTTGATATGTATTCAGTCTGCAACCCTTTCTTAATCACTTCTACAGGGCTTGCCGTCCTCTCCTACGGTGCGCAGCATTTGCTGGGAAGTGCCCCAGGATCCCACCTATGTGCGGAAGCTTCAGCATCGTTTGCATGCTTCTGTGGTTGCTGCAACGCTGCGGTAGGTCAGGAGAGCGTCCCATCCATTTTCCACTCTTCGTCTAGGTTCCGCGGTCTGGTGGCAGCATTTTGCTTTCCCTACCCGTGAAACTCGAGGGCTCTGGTTCTCCCGCTTCTCCTTCTCGGCGGGACCGGCAGTCCATCCACATCACACAGCACTCAGTCTGCTCCTCTCTTTTCTGCGGGCCTCGTATGCAGCTCGGATCTTGCCAGGCCATTTCTCTTTCCAATGGGGGCCGCCTGCTCCTGTCAGCTTCTGCGGCTGCATCAGCTGTTGGGGATTTAAAGCTCCCAGCACAGGGCCACTCCTTCCATCACCTAGAGTGCAGAGTGGGCTTCCGTGCTCTAGTGATTTTTATAACTCCATTCCTCTTCCCAGTATCTTTATAAGATATATGATATTGATGGTCCATCTTTGTCATTACAGGGTATTTTGGGATGCCATTAATAGATCTTGTGGGTTGTGGGTGTTGAAGAGGGCTACCACAATATGCCATTAGGACATGAGGAATGGAGGGGACATCCCTAAAAGGAAAAGGGGGATACCATGTCTCATCTGATGATGCCAACAACCCACCCCCAAGAGGGTTGCCTCCCTCATGTGATCCTCCCTCAAATAGCCACCCATAGGGTCAGGATGAGATGGTGGGTGCCATCCCCTTGAAAGGGGCCCATAGGGGTCCCTCGTGCTATGGAAACAAGGCAAAAGATGCGCCAGACACGAGGTTCAAATTCCCAATGCTAGGGTTTATTGCAAGCAAAAGATAGTAGCAATTGGCCAATTCTGATCTCACGCCCCGCGACGTGAGTTTCCTAGACCTCGAGGGACCAAGAGAGCGAATTACGTACATCAGTTACATATATACAAAATGCATATCATACAATCAGCAAAGTCATGTTCAACACCCCTCTTTATTAAGTTCCTTTGAACTCGGGATGACGATGGACATATCCGACGAGTATGACGATTATAACATTTTCGATGTCTATTCTAGTAACAATGTGCAATTAGAAAGTGCAGAGGCGTCTTTTAGTTGTTGAACAGAACACGGTGGTTCTGTTCTTGGAAGCAAGCTGCACACGGGGGGAGAGCCACATTCCAAGCTTTGCTATCTATGAGGTACTATTCGTGTCCTGCGAGCCGACACGTTCTAAAGGGTTTTGCGAAGGGGGGGCGTAAGAAAAGCATAATTCAAGCCTTTAGCTGTATTATTGTAACATATTCTACCATCGTACGAGACTGGCTGGCAGCTGTGAAGTGATTAAATGCCCTGCAGCTCCCTCCCAAGGCTACAGAGAGGGAGCGTGGACATTCCTCTCTGGGCTACTCATGAGGAGTTTCAGCAAACTCTTCAGCCTCGCGACATTGTCCTTTCATATTCAGACAACAATGTTAACAGTTGAGCAGAGTAAGCAGAATCCGCAAGAATTGCAAGCTGCAAAGCAGTTTTTGGACAGAGAGCAATGAGCAATGGTTAACAAGCAAAATGGCGATTCTTGCTACATTTAAAATGGCCGCTCGTCGGTCAAGCATAGCAGTTTATATTTCTATAATTCGGTGCATAAGACGGTTGGCCCACGGCCATCAAGTTACGTCTATCATTCAAATGAAGGGTATTCATTTTTCCAGATTGACAAACCCTCCTTTTGGCCGTGTGCCAAACGTCTTATTTATTCGTTGTATCCTTTTCTAATGAGGATAAGTCTGGGGTATCTACATCTGAATCATCTTCATCATTAATGTCTATCGCCATGAATTGTTTTACTATTTTTGTTTCCTCAGTGTCTCTGTTATTCCGGCCATGCGTTTGTTTTCCTCTCGCCACCATGTGCACTCATCCCTTAGTACATCCATCAGTTATTTCAGTGTACAGTATTGGTAAGCATTGTATGCAACAGCAGCATGTTATGAATATCCCGAGTACCATCATTAGTATCGAAATTAACTTCCATCCCCAAAACCAGGATCCTATACCCCAACCCCCTTCTTCAGTAGAGAGTGTGGAACTTATGACATGTAATTTCCGGATCGCTTTAAATATCGTAGGGGAGTAGTCATCTATATACACACAGCATGCAGTTTTTACGAGCTTGCAAACTCCCCCACGATCAACTAATATTATATCGAGAGCCATCCTGTTTTGAAGTGCCATTAGTCTTATTCCTTTTTCTTCTAACGTCATATTCAATAAAATATCCGTTGTAGAATCTATTGTTTTTTGTAATATTCCAGACAGTTTTCTTATATTGTAAGAATTTTCTATTTGGGACAAGAACGGTATAAATGATTTGGCTATATCCATTGCTATCATTCCATCCTCACTACTCCTTTGAGTTCTACCTTTTGTTCGTTTGGCTACTTCTGCTGTCTCCAAGAGGAACACTCCTGGAAACAGTAGACCTAGGTAGCATGTACCTCCCCAGTTTCTAGGTAACCATGGATATGCTTTTTCTCCACATATAAAGTAAACAGGGTCTCCTACGTACACAGGTTCTATTTCATGTTTTAATACCACTGTGTTCAGGCAGTTGCTAAACGTTCCTACTTTGTAGGAACCCTTTTTCTGTAGACATAGGGGAGCAGTTTTTGGGCTGTGATCCACTGTATAGGCAGGGGGCACAGCATCTTTGTTCCATTCATCCCTCATCCGAAATGTCATTACTGATGTTTTTTCTGCTGGCGGGGTTGGTCTATTCTGCCTATGTAATCTATCTAGTCTTGTTATTTTTCGTGTATTCTTTCTCATGGGTTCTAGTGCAAACACGCGAGCTTTTTGGAATATGGAACAACCCACAGGTCTCATGATCACTTCCTCAAATTCATTCATATTGGTCTCATCTAGCTGACCCGTATTACTCTTGTTCCATTTCCCAAAGAACATTGCACTTAATGTTACTTCACATGAATAAATCAATGGCAACGGTTGTACATACCAGCCTATCCCTTTCCCACCGTGCTGTGGTAAATGGGCACAAACCCAGCAATCTTTTTTCTTTAAAACCGCATGGGTCATGTTCATGATGAGCAACAATGTATTGTTGTCGTGTCCTTCTCTATGTCTCTCTTCCATTGGGGGCAAAGTACCAGTGATTACATGAACCGGGCTTTCAGTAGCTGCTTTTGGCAAAAGTGTTTCTAATGGGTGTACGTACTCCAGGAACCATAGTGTAATAGCTGTTATTGTTGGTATTATCATACTTAAAAAACATAGGACCAATGTCCAAATCAGTACCTTATTCCTTTTACCATGCTTTTTCCCTAAATTTACAGTCTCTAAATCTATTATCTTTTCAGCAGGGGTGCAGGAGGAAGCTGAAACCGGTCTTGACTTGTTCTTCATCGTCCTTCTTCTTGCTGGCAAAGTTCGTCGCAAATGTCTCTCGTTCTTGATGACAGAAAAGTTCAACGAGTAATGTCACAGTTCAATTCTGCCAGCCTTTTCACAGCCTGGATCATCTATCCACTCCGAGCAAGATTAGTTGTTCTTTCTCCCACTGCTCAGACGATTTCCGGACAGTTCTTTATTGATAGAGTACTATGTGCATCCAGCTTGTCCCGCTCTGGCTTAGGACACATGTACTCTATCAGCCTTAGTACTTATGTGCGTTCAGCTTGTCCTGCTCTGGCTCCTGACACATGTACTTTTATAAGTGCACCAAGGAGCCGTGAGTCTTGAATTGTCCGACTTGCACAATTCTCACACTTCTCTCCTCTACGCCCCTGGTTCCTACTCCGTCCGTGAGTGGAACCAAAGGCAAAAAAGAACAGCACCAAAGATCTGTGGATCACTTTGCCTGTCGAGCCCGCAAATTATACCGATTCACTCCTCGTATTGTATGATCCGTGAATAGTGCTGTTGCATTTCCAGTATCAGGCTCAGTGTCAGCCTGTGGCACAATGATGGGCAGCGATGAGCGTCGTGGCAATGATGTAGTTTCTTTCTTTGGCTTTGGTGCATTCGCAGGAACTGGTGGGTGCCAAAGGGGTACACACGTTGTTTCTGCTCGTGTTTGCAATGCAGGGTTTGTGTCGCTCGGCAGTGATGTTGTTTCCGCTGAGCAACGTTGGGGCACTTTTCGCCCTTTCCCCTTACTGGCAGCCTCCTCAGGCTCTGTTTCGAGTTTCACTTCTCGTTTGCGCTTTGTTTCAACTTTCACTTCTTGCTCAGGCTGATGCTGTGGCACTGGACTGGCAACAGTTTCTTTCGTTTCCAAGACCGTTTCCTTTCTCTGGTCGTCGGAAGTTGTCAGCAATCCTGGGAATCTTTGGGCATGTGTCGCGTGGATCCATGCCTTCCGTCCACGGATGGCCATCTGCGTTGCCAAAAGTACTTGATAGGGGCCGCGCCACCTGGGTGCTAATGCTGTCTTCCGTTCAAAGTTTTTAATTAACACCCAGCTTCCAGGCTCCAGTGAGTGCCCCGGTCCGGTATATCGCATTGGCAACGCCTCCTGCACCTGCTGATGAATCAAACGCAACTTCTGTATTAAAAGTCCACAATAAGTGCTTAACATAGGATGCTCGACCTCACATAATCTTTTGGGCTGCGGTGCGCACCATACATTTGCTGGTCTCCCCATTATAATCTCATAGGGGGAGAGCCCAGTCTTAGCCTGCACAGATGTGCGCATACACAACAGCGCTAGGGGTAATGCATCCACCCAACTCAACTTGCTCCCAGTGCAAATTTTTGCTATCTTTGACTTCAAGATTCTGTTATGTCTCTCCACAAGCCTGGCAGAACTGGGATGCCTGGAACTGTGGAATCGCTTCTCTATTTGCAGACCTGCACAGATCTGTAGCACTACTGCGCCCACAAAGTGGGGGCCGTTGTCTGACCACAGGACACGGGGCAACCCAAACCGGGAGAAATACTCCTTTAGCATTACTTTTGCTGTGGACATGGCAGTACAGTCTTTTAAAGGATATGCCTCCACCCACTTGCTGAATGCACAGATTACCACTAACACATATTTGTAGTTCTGGCATCTTTCCATTTCTATGAAATCAAAATGGACCACCTCAAAGGGCATCGAGGGTGGGCCGAAACTACCTGCTGGAGTCACGGTTCCCTTCCCTACATTGTGTTGCAGGCACGTAATACAATTCTGCACTAGTCTTTCTGCATTCTTTTTTATGTGCTCATTCTTCCATACTGTGGATAAATGCTGTACCATCTTCTTCGCGCAAATGTGGGTAGGGCTATGCGCCTTTATAACCATTGCAGTTACATAACAATTTGGCAACATCCAGTTCTTTGTCTCCTTGTCCACCCAACATCCTTCCAAATCTAACTCAGCAGAGCCCTCAGCCCACCCCTGAATCTCTTCGGTCGTGGCCTCAGCCTGCATTTCTTTGACTGTGGCAACTCCATTCTATATCATACAAGGTACTTCCTCAGTCTGTACTGTCATCATTTTATTCCCCAAATCTGTGGCTGTTTGCTTCGCAATCCTGTCTGCAAATGCGTTTCCCTCTCCCACTCTACATGTTACTTTCTTATGCGCCTCGCACTTCACTATAGCTAGGCGCTTTGGAAACGTGAGTGCAGACAACAATCGCACAAAGGGCCATGCTGAATCCTGGCTCCATGTGATGTCAAGAAACCCCTCACAGCCCAAAGTCGGCCAAAGTTGTGAACCACGCCAAAGGCGTACTGGCTGTCAGTATAAATATTCACGTTCAAATTCTCAGAGAGTTCACAGGCTCGGGTCAGTGCTATTATTGCTGCGGCTTGCGCCGAATTGTAGGGGATTCTTCTGCTTTCTACAACACTCTTTAGGGTAGTAATTGCATATGCGGCCGTTGATGTGCCATCAGGTAATTTAAAACAAGAGCCATCACAAAATAACTCCCCCTCTGGCTCTTTTTGTGGGATATCGCCCAAATCAATCCTTCCCTTTGTTTCTTCTTCAGTGATCATTAAACAATCATGGGGTGGTGATTCGTTGTCACCAATTTCTGCTATGGGCACTGGCATTAATTCTGCAGGATTCAATGCGCTACACCTCATAATTTGGATGTGGGGTGCAAACAAGATGAGCTCATATCTTGTCAGTCTAGCTGAGGGGAGGTGTTGCGTCTGCGTCCTATTTAATAGAACGTCTATAGCATGTGGCACCATCAGAATTAAAGTGTGCCCCAATACCATTCCTTCCGTTTGTTTCACTGATGCAGCAGCCGCTGCGACGGATCGCAAACATTGTGGTAGTGCACGCGCTACAGGGCCCAACGCGCAAGAAAAATAGCCGCACGGCCTATTTCTTCCACCTTGTTCCTGTGTCAAAACCGCCAATGCACATCCTTCACTCTCACTCACAAATAGACTGAAGATCTTTTTATAGTTTGGAGTGCCTAAAACTGGCGCAGCACACAATGCAGCTTTCAAATGCTCAAACGCTTTCTGACATTCCTCATCCCACTGTAAAGGCATCTCTGCATCCTTTTTTGTCAACTTTATCATCGGCTTCACAATCAACGCAAAATTACTGATCCACTGCCGACAATAAGAGGCCATGCCTATTACAGCTCTCACTCCTTTTTGAGTTTTTGGAATAGGCATACTAGAAATACTTTCTATGCGTTCTGGTGTTAATCTTCTCCCTTCTTTCGAAAGTAGGTAACCCAAATAAGACACCTCCTTCTGATTATACTGGAATTTCTTCAAACTTGCCTTGTGACCATGGGTCGCTAAGTGTGTCAATAGTAATATAGTACTTTCTTTGCAGATCTCTTTTGTGTCAGCAGCTAATAACAAGGCATCTATGTACGGCAAGAGTACGCAAACTTTGGGTAATTCTAGCATGTCTAGCAGCTCTTTTAGCGCTCTGCTGTAAATGCTCAGGCTTTCTGTGTATCCTTGTGGAATGCGTGTGAATGTGAATGATCGACCTCCTAGAGTGAACGCGAACAGATATCTACTGCTTTTATCCACTGGAATGCTAAAGAACGGGTTCCTCAAATCATCTACACTAAAGTATTCTGCAATGGCCGGTATCATTGTCAGTATTGTTGTGACATCTGGGACCAAAGGGAATTGTGGGTCTACCACTTTGTTTAATGCACGCAGATCAATTATGAAACAATAGGGTACCTTATTGCCTCCTTTCTTGTAAACTGGAAGAATCGGGCTGTTGCACGTGCTACCTGCAATTTCCTCAACCACCCCCAATCTCACCAGGTCAGTAACAATGCTTTTCAATCCCTTCTCACCTTCAACAGAAATTTTATACTGGGGAATTCGTGGTAGTGTGACACCTTCTTTCAAAGTTATTTTTGCTGGCTCTATTTTCAAGCATCCTACATCGTTATCATGCATTGCCCACAGACAGGTTGGTACTCTACTTAGCTCTTCTGGCAACTCTTTTGACATAAATTCCGTCACTGGTGCATCGTGAGGCCACATCGTGAGGAACACCCCGTCTGCCGTACAATGTATGACAGACCCCAATTTTCTCAACAAATTTAATTCTAGCAAGTTCTCTCCACAATTTTCTGTCAAAAGAAATGGACACTGTTCCGTAAATGGTCCTATTGTAATTGGGACAGCTTCGGACATGGGGTTAATTACTGGTGTACCTGCGAACCCTACAGAAACATTCTTCTGCCCCGACAGTGGTATCTCCGGAACCAAGTGGTGGTCTATCGAGTACTTCTGTGCCCCTGTATCTACAAGGAAACGGTGCTCCTTATTCCCGACTCTCATTTCTACGTAGGGTCCTCTCTGATTCACGGGAATAGACACTGGTTCCGACCCCTGTCGTGGGCTGTCCTATCGCGAAAATAACACATCGTCCGATGTGTAGTCACCGCTACTGCTATAATACGTGTTTGGTTGTGTATCAAAAATATTCCCATTTCCCCCTCGATGTCCTCCACTCTGATCATTTCTCTGTTGGCCCTGCCCGCCCTGATTTTGGTTCGAAACACTTTGGTTCAATGTCTGGTTCTGTTGTGCTTGGTTTTGACCATATGATTGGGTTTGAGTACCTCCATTGGTATATCCCTGCTGCTGCTGCATGTTACTTCTGCCTGGGCCGTTTGACCCCTGATGTCCTCTATGAGGCCTTCTATGACCAAACCCACCCCTATTCTGTAGGTGCGGGCATTGCGCTCGCCAGTGTCCTTCCTCCTTACAATACGCACATTGATTTAATCCCAATGACACCCCATGCATATTATTCAAATTTCCCCTGCCTTGTGCGTTTCCTCTACCTCTATTGTATCCAATGACCTGCTGCAGTAACACCTCTACTATCGTTTGCATCGCTTCTTTTCTCATCTCCAATGGGTACCCATTACATATCTCACTTACTTCTTTTACTGACGTTCTTTTGCTCGACATCCATCGCATTGTTTCCCCTACCCATACCTGCAATCTTTGTTTATCGCCTATTTGTCCCGGTACCGGCAAATGCTTTGTACTACCTGGAAAAATTCTCGGCCATGATTTTTTCATATTCGACCTTGACGCCTCTTTCCTACCTTTCTTAATAAACTCTCTACTATACTCAGGTGTAGCAAACATTTCAGCATATCTATCTTCCATTTCATTTTTTACTTCAATCAGTTTGTGCACATGTTTTCTTACATCCTCATCTCTTTGCTCACTGCATGCTAATTTATTCAAATCTAACTATCGATGTGGCGGTAAATTCCCAAGTATCTTTTTCCATTCTCCCACCAAAATTTCCCCCATGCATTCCAATACTACCTCTCTCTCGTCTCTTCTTCGGTACCCATACAATGAGGCCGATGCTGCCGCCTCATCATTTCCTTCTATGCACATTTCTGCCTCTTGCCGTAATTCAATCTTTCTTTCTTTGCTGATCGCGCTTCGAGTTACCCGTCCAAATCCTGTTCCTTCAGCCCCGCCTCTCGCCTCCCCGGTCTCAATTTCGACTTCCGGAAGGGCGGATGGTGCTGAATCTGTCTCTAGAGCGGGAGGTGCGGATGGGACAAGTGAAACAGGTGGCATCTATGAAGTGCCTTGCTGGGTGCTGGGAAATTGTGTGTCTGCGGTCTGCACTTGTGGGAGTGCTCGCACTGTGGGCGGGGCTTGGGTTAACGCTTGCGTGAGGGTAACTGCTTGGGCTGCGGGAGGGGGGATGAGAGCTACAGTCACTGCTGGCGTGTTTGGTTTCGATTCTGGTTTTGGGCCTCGACCCGTGTTAGTTAACAAATGTTCCATTAGTGAGTCTGCTATGTGTAGTTCCCGCTGCGGGTATATTCTGTCTATGTTCATCTGGTCACGTCTCCCTTCCCGTCTTAGACTCGCAGTCCACTCCTCCTCTTCCTTCTCTTCTGCTATCTCAAGCTTCGTTTTGTGCCTACGCGCATGCTTCTTTCTACTCCTAAGTCGGAGCATTGCTTCCCTCCTCCAATCTTTGACGGTCTCAAAAGCTGCAGGTCGCGCTTTCTTTCTTATCAGCAACCTTTCTAGGTTATCTATCCTCCCCATCTCAAAACTACCATTAATCGGCCACTGATGGTCGGGTTGCTTTCTAGTTTGCCTATGCCAAATTTCACAAAATATTATCGCACCCACACCATATTTTGCATACATATCATAAGCCGGCGTTCCCCCAGGCGGTGCACTTTGGCCATATTCCAAGGACTGTCTACCGCAGCTGAAAAGCCCTGCTAAAGTGGACAGTACTCCAGGCATGTTTCTTTAACCTTCCCCTTTGGTTAGCCACTTTTACCTGGACGTTTGAGTTTGCAAAATCAACACTCTACCAAAAATCAGGTTTCTCTTTGAATCGGGGAATGGCTCACCTGATAAAACAAGTCGCCTGTTCTAACGCAACCTCTCCCAACGTCGTGTCTGCGCTTCTCTGGCTTCTGCCTCGTCTCGGGACCCTCGCCTCCTTTGCCCTCTGGCCCGGTACATCGATCAGGGATCAGATGTGTGCAGATCTGCGGAAGGAATCTCTCCTCTCTTCTACAGGGCGCCCCGTACACTTCTTGATCCCGGCTCGACCGTCCCGTCCTCGCCGTTCTTCCGCTTTTACACCGTTACAACGTATACGAGGGGGCAAGTGGGGGAGGGTCCCTATTCAGGCGCCATCTTGAAAGGGGCCCCTAGGTGTCCCTCGTGCTATGGAAACAAGGCAATAACCATACACGAAAAGATGCGCCAGACATGAGGTTCAAATTCCCAGTGCTAGGGTTTATTGCAAGCAAAAGATAGTAGCAATTAGCCAATTCTGATCTCACGCCCCGCAACGGGAGTTTCCTAGACCTCGAGGGACGCAAGAGAGCGAATTACGTACATCAGTTACATATATACAAAATGCATATCATACAATCAGCAAAGTCATGTTCAACACCCCTCTTTATTAAGTTCCTTTGAACTCGGGATGACGATGGACATATCCGACGAGTATGACGATTATAACATTTTCGATGTCTATTCTAGTAACAATGTGCAATTAGAAAGTGCGGAGGCATCTTTTAGTTGTTGAACAGAACACGGTGGTTCTGTTCTTGGAAGCAAGCTGCACACGGGGGAAGAGCCACATTCAAAGCTTTGCTATCTATGAGGTACTATTCGTGTCCTGGGAGCCGACACGTTCTAAAGGGTTTTGCGAAGGTGGGCCGTAAGAAAAGCATAATTCAAGCCTTTAGCTGTATTATTCTAACATATTCTACCATCGTACAAGACTGGCTGGCAGCTGTGAAGTGATTAAATGCCCTGCAGCTCCCTCCCAAGGCTACAGAGAGGGAGCGTGGGCATTCCTCTCTGGGCTACTCATGAGGAGTTTCAGCAAACTCTTCAGCCCCGCAACCTTGTCCTTTCATATTCAGACAACAATGTTAACAGTTGAGCAGAGTAAGCAGAATCCACAAGAATTGCAAGCTGCAAAGCAGTTTTTGGACAGAAAGCAATGAGCAATGGTTAACAAGCAAAATGGCAATTCTTGCTACATTTAAAATTGCCGCTCGTCAGTCAAGCATAGCAGTTTATATTTCTATAATTCGGTGCCTAAGACAGTTGGCCCACGGCCATCAAGTTACGTCTATCATTCAAATGAAGGGTATTCATTTTTCCAGATTGACACCCTGGCCATATGAGGGGAGGCTACCTCCGGAACAGGAGTGATGACCTCATCATATTCATCACAGTACTCAAAGTTGTTAGCTTCACAGTTCTCTCTTTCTGTCTTCACTTCTGCCCACAGCCTTGGTTTACTCACTTGCCAAGGTTTCTGAGTGTCACCTGTATATGTCAAGTTTGTATTCCTCTTTATTACTGATTGGGGTGTGTTTCCCCAGTGTGGGTCCCAGACCCCATTCACTTGGTGGTTCACAAAATTTTCTTTGATCCACAGCATTGGTTTACTCTCCTGCCAATGTCTGTGCAAGCCACCAGTATCTGGAAGGTTCGTGCTCCCCTTTATTATTGGTCGTGGTATGTCTTCCTGAAACAGTTCTCAGACCCCTTTCACCAGGTCACTCTGCCCCGTGGGCATTTCTTCTGTCCTTTGTCTTCAAGCACTTTGTGGGTCTCCCTAACCCTGGGACTCACCACCCTTGTACCTGTAGGGTCTTGACCATCTTCCTACAGTTGTCAGCGGGATTCCCAAGAGATTCTGCAGCTTTCCTGGCTCACCGGGGCCTTGCCCGCGTCTCGCCTGCAGCTCGTCGGCAGTTTGGAGGCACTCATCAGCTTTGGTCACCGGTGGTTTTTTTCCCTCTCCTAGGGTTTGCTTTCTGCATTGCGGTGCCTCAGTGAGTGTGCTTCCTTCCTGGACACCGTCTGCCTCTCTGCTCTGCAGTCCTGCGTGTACACGGGCACTTTTTCAGCTCACTGCCATTGAATGACAGCTGACCAATAGGATCAATCAAAAGGCCAGAGCGTACGCATTCGTTCTTCATTACTCGCGGCCTCTTCCCAGTCCCAGTAGCCCTTGCCTGAGATATACTACAATAATACATGGGGTAGTCTGGAATTACAGGGGTTTTGAGGGAAGTTGGGAGGGTCAAAGGGATACTGCTTTCTCCCGGGATAGTCACTGCTCTCAATGGGTTCCTCCCTCCCCATGAGATCCACCCGCTGAGTACCACCCGCAGGGGGATTATCGGGTAGCAGCCTCACCTCCCTGGCCTCATTGGAAGGTGCTCCCACATCTAAAGCAGTGCAATACCTCCTTGGGATTTGTCACTGTAGGCTGCCAGCAGTTGATTATTGTTTTGGAAGTTAATGTGGTATGTCTTGTTTCAATTATAAAGTACACCATATGTATCACTGGTATTCTCTGTGGTAGTATTTATGTGTGTGTTATAACATATATCTGGTACATGTTTGAGGGTCGTATTGCCCTTCAAACAGTAGGTGGAGGCCCTGAATATATATGTATATGACATGCATGTAAGGGGACGGCATAGCCTTGCAAAGCGTTAACCGAGGTGCAGAGTCAGCAGCACCTCAGCTGATGCAATTCCAGCCCTACTTACACATGGGGTGCCATAAGGGGCCTGTTAGTCACCTACCTTCTATAATATTTTCACTGTTCCATTTCTCGACCTCTTGGAGTAAAATAAAACCAATAATACTAATTACCCAGATGACTCTCAATGTGTCATCCTCCTTTCGGGTAATCATTTAGAGGATCAGAAAATCATCAGCTGGATGTATGTAGTGATTCAACGCTGGATGTGTAACAATGGACTGGCATTGAATACTGGAAAGAGTGAACTGATGGTGGTAGGCACTATGGCTAAAACTGTTAAAATTAGCACTGAACACACTCAGTTCTGTATTGACGGCTGTGATGTAGATACTAAAAGTAAAGTGAAGACTCTAGGGGTCTACTTTGACTGTAACCTTAATATGAAGGCACAGATCGGGAGCATGTTGTCATCCGCCTCATATTACATTAAACTACTGACCCAGGCTTGCCCTTTTATTTCTAGAGGAAATTGCGAGATAATTGCAAGAGCCTTAATTGGCCCAAGGCTCGATTATTGTGGCAGTTTGCTTGCTGGTCTGGCTAAGTCCGACACTGATCGCCTTCAAGTGATTCAGAATAATGCGGTCAGAATTGTTTTGAATCTCAGAAGAAGGGAACATGTATTGGAGGCTAGAAGAAGCTTACATTGGCTTCCTATAGATGGTAAAATTGCTTTTTGCCTTCTGGTAATAACACAGAAATGTTTGACGGGCTTGTCACCTTTTATACCTGAGTGAAGTGTTGGATACTAAATTAAATACATGCAATCTCAGATCCAACAATACCAATCAACTGAGAGTCCCAATATATAGAGTGACCCAGGTAAAGAAAGGAGCATTCTTTACGGCGGCTCCCATGGCAGCTGTGTTTCGGAAAAAGATTTAAGACGCTCCTCTTCAGATAATAGAGGACCTTATCATTGTTTTGATCTCAGTCTGATGTACCGTCTTGAAATGATCCTGCGGTCGCATTGAATGCTCAGCTTGTTTGTTTGTTTTGTGGTGCACCCTTAAGCCTCCGGGTCATTGGTGCGCGATATAAATGTAAATAACATAACAAAACATCTGGAGGGAGAAGCAGGATTTGGTCTCGGACTGCAGCCCCAGTCTCATGTAGTGATGGGTAGCACCAAGAGCGAGCAAAGGGGGTTAAATGTGCACTTTTATTTGTTATACTGCATTAGGCTATGGTCCATTGAAAGTACAAAACTGTGCATAACTACACACACACACAGACAGTCCACAATGTTACAAAGACTTACCAATTGTAGATTGAGTACATTGCAAATGACATAACAGTAAACATTACAGTAACAGTGGCCGCATTGCCAAAATCATGACAGTGCACCATTCCCCCCTCAGCCCTCCTGGTGATGATGTCAAATTCAGGAAGTAATTGGGGATGACAGAGTTCAGAGTAGTCATTCTGCAGTGGACTTGCTAGACATCCACCTTCCAACATCTCCAAATGCACTAAACCACCAAGATCAGTCTTGGCTTATACAGTATTAATAGTGTTATCTCAAGCAGGTAGAGTGAGGTGGAATCATATTATATGGGTCACCTGTTTCAATCAATTTGACCAACCCAAGTGTGTATCCTTGTATGCTCACTCACAGGCGTACGAGGGCAGTGCACACTAGATTGTGATAGTTGTAGTGAGCAGACAAATCCTGTAATCCTGCAATTCCTGAGTTTAGCCGAGGTGGGGAAGTGTGGGGGCCTTTGGGACGACTTAGCCTAGTAAAAGCAGAAATCTGCTTCTGGGGCATGTCGTAATTTAAAACAGGAGCTCTCCAATTCTGTTTGGGCCAGCTTTGCAGATAAATAAAGTTGTAGCCTTATTTGGCCAAAAGTACAGTTTGCTTCTTTGTTGTGCCATTGGATGTTGTTTGTAAATCTCACATTTTATGTGAGAGTTTTATATAACTACTTAGCCTCAAGCAGGCAGCCAACTAGGAAGCCCACATACATTAGGCAATTGGTCTGTGTGCGAAGACGCCAAAGAGAGATGCCTGAGATCTGCCTTAATGACCTCCAAACAAATGTGGGAGTGTAGTTTCCCTGATTGGACAGTTGATAAGCTTGAATGGGAAATGTTGAGGCTTGTGGCTTGCCCCTATGGATTGAAACTGTGTTTCATATTTAAACGCAGATGGGAAGCAAATAAACAAAAACCTGTAAATCTTGATTTGAATTGACTGTGCTCATTGTAATGGATTCCTCTTGCTCTTTCAGGTGCAGATTATTTCTCAAGAGGAGGTACAGAAATGGAAAATCTTCATATTGATCTTTAATGTCAGTGGTGTGAAACAGACATGGACACTGCATTGAACTGTTAAAGAATGTATGTCGCTACACCCGAGGAGCTGGAGTGTGACACAGCTGAGAGGACATCAAGAAGGAGGTGGCCGCAAATTGTTCATGTGGAGAACTAATCCCTGATAACACTTTCCCAGGATGTAACAGTCTTCTGTGTGGGTTCAGTTTATATTACAATCCTGCTAACTAGAATCACACCTATAACCTTTAATTATGTCCCAGACTAAAAGAAAAGGGATCAGGCTTTTCAAGATGGAGCCTGATGAAGACCTGCAAGCCTTCTTATGTGCATTTGAATGTGTTGCAGAGGCATCTTTCTTGCCTAAAAAGGACTGGGCAATGCATCTAGCTCCTTTGCTTTCTGGAGAGGCCCTGGACATTTTTCAAACTTTGCCATACTATGTTTCTAAGAATTATGACCAATTGAAAGATGCCATACTTAACCATGTGGGTGGGAGCGAAGAAAGCTACCGGAAGGGATTCCGCAGTCTCACTTTCACCTCCGGAGCCCCACCACAAACAGTGGCCCATCAGCTGCGGGGCCTGGGCAGGAAGTGGCTGAAACCAGAGATTCGGAGTTCGGAAGAGATTGTTGAGCTCATCATAGTGGAGCAGTTCATTCAGATTCTGCCAGAGGGAGCTGTTGAATGGTTGAGTCATCGCCCTATTTCGTCCCTGGATGTCATAGTACAGATGATTGAGGAATACTTTAGGCAAATGGTCTTCAAATCGGATAATGAAAATTCAGCTATTATTTTATCAGGTCAAGTTCCAGACCCCCTGGATGAAGGTACGTAACATCTTTAAGAGGATAAAGAGAAGTTCTAAATGTATACACTGCAAAGGAAGAAAGACAAGTTATGGTACATTGTTAAGTGAATATACTGACGATATATTGAAGTTATAAACTGTGGAAGAATGGGAAACGTGAAGGGTTGTTTCATCGTTAGGAGAAAGAGAATGTATTCACTTACACTTTGCCTAATTACATAATCCAGAAGTTATTCTTTGGAGCATCTGTAGACTTGACCCGAGGTGATAACAAGGTATATGAATTCATGAACCTTTGAAGAAAGGCAAGGAGTGATGGCATAACATCTTCAGGTGGATAGAAGGAAGGCATACACTGTTGAATAAATACAGTGAATGAAGGCATAACTGTTAAACACGTATAAGGATTGAGAGAGTGTATCGCCTAAGGAGGGTAATAGGAAGATAAACATCTTTGAAGAAAGGTAAGGAGAAAAGTGATTTAAAGATCTTCATCTACCAATCTCCATGTGGTTCTGCTTTAAGCTTGCTGTAGCGCAATGCATTGTCTGACTCTCTCTAACATTTCACAATCTCTTTCTCTGCGGCTTACAGCAAGACATATATTTACCACAATTAAAACGTCTCAAATGCTGTAATGGTGTTCACTATACTTCATGGCAACACCTGCTTAACAACCTCCCCAGCACCCCAATATTTTGAAACAATTTATTGGAGAATAAAAGTCCACAAGTTTATTAGCCCCCAAAATTAACCAATTCTCAATCCTACGTTATTAGTCAATTGCTTTCTGGTTTGAGTCCCTTGGATGATGTCAGGTCCACCTATACAACCTTTTTCTTTTGTTGTTTTTTGACCAGCTCCTAAGTTGTTGCATGCCAGTCAATAATTCTTTGTATTGGAGTGCGTTTTGAAGTTTCTTCCAAGGACCCATTCCATTATGATGGCTAATTATTGGACGAAAAAGTGGCCTACCCATGGGCTTAAGCTTTTCAATAGCTCTTTGATTACTCTGTCCCACATGGCCCCGGTTTCCTGGTCACCACTTTCAGTGTCTTGTGTTTAGGCATCCTTTCTAATGTGAACAACTGCAACTGAATCTCTTGCTTTGTAATGCTTTTCATTGCCTGTATTCCTCATTCTTGGAATCTTTGATTCCAGCCCTTATTCCTTATTTTTCTAATTGTATATTCAAATGATTTTCTATTTATTGTTTTCTACCACCGTGACCACACGCCTATATTAAAAGGAAAAGCATTTTTCCCAAACGAAAATGTTCTTCCTTTTCATATTTGTACTGCTAAAACAAGTAGCAAGGCATGAAAAGCCACTCGCCCCCTCAACTCTCGACAAGCTTGCACATGCTCGACTGCCACATGGAAAAGCCATAAAGTCATAAGGGCAAATATGGAAGCTATAGGCCCACTGAAGTGAATGAGGAAGGGGAGACAGGCTTCGAGTACATGGAAGGGGTGATGGTAATTGGGATGACTGCTATAGGGCCCCTGTCGCTCCTTGACAAGTGGTAGCAGAGGGATGGTCACTAAGACCTTTCGGCAGTAGGCCGCCTCATCCTGCTGAGGAGCTGCATGGCAACCAGTAAGCATGGATCCTGAGGGGGGGGGGCAAAGTCATTGAGCAGGCTACCGAGGTCAAGGTCAATAAGCTTGATAAAGGCCCTTGCAATAGGGACACGGACACTCCAGGCGAATTGGTGTATCGGAACACTGAGTTTTCTGAGGCTAACCAAACAATGCTTGGGGATAAGTGTAGTAAAATGTCCCCCGCCCTGGAGAGACTCTGTTCACCTGCAGCCTCAGAAAGGCCAAAACCCCAGGCGAATGGCACCTCAGCACCACTACAATCACTCAGGCTACTACTGTGACCACCGTAAAGCCCGCCGGACTGATCCTCAGCCAGTCCCCACTCATCAAATGTGACACCATTGACATTTCTGACATCATGGAGCTCGCTGCAGATGGCTGGGTGTGGGGGGGGCAGTAGTGAAACCACATTGATCGTCAACAGTAGGTTCAATACTAACCTTACTGCTATCCAAATCAACGAACATCAGGGAAGGGTGGGCAAGGAGGGGTGCCTCTGCAAGCCAGCCAGTATGGCCCTTGGATATGTCCCCACGCAGGTTGATCAAATGGGGTCAATGATAGCTATAACCGCAATATTGATTCTTCCCAGTGTACCACCTTCACAGCCCCCCTCCCCCCCATTTTGGTCCAGTATTATTGACCAACGTGACCCGAGATGGTGCTGAGGATACAGGAGCCCACGCATGTAAATGCAATCTTGTCTTGTCCGAATTGGCGTAGATTATGCTGGTGGTCTGTCATCCAGGTGGCCAGGACACAGCCCTCATTATTGGATCCAGTTCCTGGGGGGGCCAGTGAGGGAGGATCACCTGGATGGGGTGTCCTCATGGTTGGAAGTGGGACACCGACTGTTGAGACGCGGTATCCCTCTTCTTATAACACATTTTCCCCATCCTACCTCGTAGGATACTCTAACACTCTTACCCCCCCAACCCCCCTCTATTCCAACACGAACACTTTCGCACACCACGAAAGACGATGGACAAACACCAAAGCTGTCTATCTGACATGTCCCAATGCCAGGATCAGGCAAAGTCAGGCAATTGACAAGAATCACCCACGCACCAAATGACCCTTCCCCTTCCTCACAGGGATAAAATGTGGGGCACGAGATCACCATACGCGCAAGGCACACCGCACAGCGAGACAGCTATCCAGGCATGGCGGTTCAAGAGGAGGAGAAAGACGGCGCAAACCGAGAGGGTGACTAGGAGAGACGCAACCTTGCCCTTTCCAACCAAGGCCTGTACGACCTCCGTGGAATGAATTGTAAGACCGCGAACAATAGCCCAAGTGTTCTGCAGCAGATGTCAATGGTACATAGAGGGTGCCTACGCTGATGAGCAGGACAGAGGGAGGCGTCTGCTACCGTGGTACCGGCCTTGAATCCCGATACGAAGGAAGCTAAGCAATTGATCACAGTTGATGACAGCCGGTAAATTGCGGGGAGGACCGATAAAGAAACCAAACTGTGTTGAACAAAAGTAGCAAACGGCTGATTGGAGAGCGTACAAAGAACTGTTGATGTAAAAGAGGAAAGCCAGCTCCAGGTGAGCCAGGGATCACTTGGATGCTTACTCGAGAAACTCTGGGTGATTACCTGTTTGTTGAAACTACTATTACCAGAAGGCCTTGGGAAAGGCGACAGGGGTCTAGTAAAATCCTCTGTACAGTCGAAAGTCTTTGACCAGAAGATGATCATGAAGAAGGGAAGTGAATCCCAGATCATAAGAAAGTAGAAGGAACTGTGAAATTGGCAAGAGTGAACCCGAATGAGGGATGCCGATGAAAAGGGGCGAAGTCTAAAGTCCCAAAGGAACAGTGTGTTGACAAGAGTGAACCCGGCAGAGGGTGGTCCACATTGAACTGTTGGAAAAGACATTAATATTTGAGGGTATAAGCAGAGGAGATTGTGTTGAAAGCCATTGTGAACCCGACCGAGGGAGGCAAACAGTTGAGAAGGATCTGCGCCCAGAAGAGGGGGAACCAGGGGTAAGAAACTAGCACCCCAACAACACGTGAATGCAATCGAGAAATTGTTTTTGAATACAAACCAAAGTAAACCCGACGGATATTCGAGAGGGGTCTTCGGCCCGGAAGAAGGGGACTGAGGAGGTGAAGAATCGGCACCTCAAGTGCAACACAAAAGGAACTTTTTGTTTGTTTGTGTATTTTGAATCTATCAAAACCATCAGAAGCAGGAAAGCTAACCTCTGAAGGTCCTGATATCTTTAAGAACTATTTGGGCATCTGAGCCCGTGAGAGGGGGAATCCTGAGGTGAAAAGTCATCACCCAACTAGCAGAGGAACCTCTGTTGTTATTTTGAATACATCAGGCCCTCGAAGACAAGACACTTTTTATAGAGCAAGAGACTTGGCCATCGAAGATCCTGATAGCTGAAAACGGAACGGTCTCGTGCTGGGAAAGCTTGAGCGTGTGCTGTGCTCCAGAGTTCTGCCTTGCCCGGTGCTCAAAACGTGGGGTAGGGATACTACGACTACCGCATCCTGACATAATATTTGTGAACACTTCTTTATTTTCTTATGAGCCCTATCCCACACTCTTTTGTATTTAGCGTAAGGATTCGCAATAGGTTTTTCTTAGTGTAGGCTTTTTATTTGACAAGACGCCACTTGGACTGCCTTATTATTGTTTGATGGTCGAAGCTTACTCCCATTTTAGATTTAGGCTTAGATTAGGCGTTTTCCAACCCACCTATACTGTTTAATAAACACCCTTGAACTGTGATCACTTGTGTCTGTCTTTACTATTGCCACCATGAGTTCCTTACATTCCTGATAGACTGAAGATGAGATAAACATTGAGCCCTGTGTAGCTCTGTGGGGTGTATCTGGGTGAGTGTGGTACCAACATTCTGTACCACTTCACATTACCTGTTGGGTTCTGAATTATCTTGCCACTGAGATGGATCTTCTGTGTAAATATCTGGGGTAGACATCAGATAGATGACACCACTATTTTGGTTTTAAGCACATGCTACTAAGAGCAATAGAAATTCACAAGAGGTCAGTGCCAGACGCTTTATTTGTTATGACATAGATTTGAAAGAATGAGAGTTCTAGATTATCATAAAATCCTTTATAATAATAATAATGATAATTTGCATTTATATAGCGCCACAAACCCTCAGGCCTCTGAGCGCGGTTTATTATTACCCACAGTGTGCAGTGCTCATTTATCGACCTCAGAAGGATGAAAGGCTGAGTTTGGATACATTTTATAGGTTGCTCGGAAGAACTTAATTTTGAAAACTTAAGAGAAAGACAGCGAACAAGCCCTCAGGATGGATTTATAACCCGAAATGCATCTGCATTATTAGGAGATCATGACCGATACACCAAACTATTATCTCTTAATATTGTAGTGGTTTTCTGTTTGAGGAACGTGTGCAGGCTAAACATCGCTGGATAGCCTGGGGAAACGGAGTCCTGTTAATTGTAAAAGGTTTTGTTTGGACAATGAAAAATAAGACTCTTCTTTGTGTTTTTTTGTAAAAATCATTATTCTTTTCTCCAACATGAAATGATAAACACTTTGTGCTGAAAGTTAGCTATCTGCAGTTTTATTGTTCCAATAATGAAAGTGTTTGCCTTTTTAAAGGACTAACTAAATTGAAGTTGAAGGGAGTTATTCCTATAGGAGTGCATTTGGGTCACCTGCTGGCAACAACAGGCTATTTTTTGTTCATCACAGGAAGTGATGCCACTTGACCTTTTTTAAAAAAAAAATAATTGTATTAATTTTATTCCAACAAACAATACAAACCAAACTTGCAGTGCATACAATAACATTTTAAACATACATCACTTCATCATGTGCACTGCTTCTCCCCTTCCCTCCCCCCCCCTTTCGAGCCTACTCCCTTTCATGTTCTGTTTCTGCATCTTGTAATAGGGATTCCTCTTCCATGGTTTCCATTGGGTCTCGTATTAACCCAAATAGCCCTGCTATTAGTTGTTCCCAGGCTATCGGGGTCTCAGCCTCTTCCTCCCCCGATATTACTTGCATCTTGCCATACTGCAGTTTCCACTTCAGCCCATTTCTGTAGATCTTTCCACCATACTTCTATTCGTGGTCTATGGCATGCCTTCCACCCCATAGCAATTATCCTCTTTGCAAGTGCATACGCTAGGTCCTTTAATTTACTCACATGCTTGAGTTTACGTGGTCTCGAACACCCTCCTATCAAACAGGCCCACACCGTGTCCACCACAATCTTGATTCCTTTTTCGGCTAGACTGTGTGCCACCTCACCCCAGAATCGCTCAATGACTGGGCATGACCAGAACATATGCACCATTCCGGCATTTTCCTCATCACATTTGGGACATGCTTGTCATCCCACTTTTTTAAATTTGGCTATTCTCTGGGGCGTCATATACGCCCTATGGGTTACGTACAGTTGTATCTGTTGCAGCCTTGCATTCCTCAACACTTTTTTGTGGTACCCTTGGGCTCGTTCCCACATCCCATCACTCATTGGGGCTCCCACTTCCTCTTCCCAGTCCCATCTCAGTTGTGCCACTTTCTTCCCCACCTTGGACATCATCAGCTCGTATATTCTAGATATCTCATGTCCCCCCTCTGCAATGTCATATATTATGTCTATGGTAGTGTCCGGTTCTTCTTCTAGTACTACTTCGGACCATGTCTTCTTGATTCTCCGCACCACCCTATGGTATGTAATATACTGGCCCGCATGTAACCCAGTTTCCTCCTCCAACACATCAAAGTCCCTTATATTCCCCTCCTGCCATATATTGCCCATTGTTGCTATCCCCACCAGTTCCCAGTGTTTCCTAATCATCATTCTTAGTTGCTTGTCTTTACCCGCTAGCGCCACTAGTGGTACCTGCGGGGAACACAGGAATGGATTCTCCATCAACTGGCAGGCCCTGCACCACATCTTCCACCCAAGTATCATCATCTTTGGGCGCCCTTCCATGTCTGGCTTAGACAGCCACATCATTTCCTTTAGGAAGTATGGGGCACAGTCCCGTCGGAACAGCCTAGACTCGGAGGTTGACTCTTCAGAGAGCCATTAAGCTACATATTGCAGCTGGCTTGCTATGTAATAAATTTCGTAGTTTGGCAATTTTATACCCCCTTTCTCAAATGAGTTTTGTAGCTACCAAAGGGCCACTCTATTCCTCGTCCCATGCCAAAGGAAATCCCTGTACATGCCATCTATTTTAACAAAGAACCGCCTTGTTATTAGGTATGGGATATTCCCAAAATATTGCAAAAGTCTTGGTAGGACCACCATTTTCAACATTGCCCCTCGCCCCATCATCGCCAAGGGTAGCTTCACCCAGAAATTCATGCTATTTTCAATTTTCCTGATCGCCTCCTCTGTGTTACACTGGTGTTCCTCTTCCACCGTATGGTATATATCTATCCCAAGATATCGGAACGTGCAAACCTCCCATGGTATCTGTAGCACCGGTAGCTGTTCTAACGGGATCCCTTTGTACCTACCCAGTGGAAATATACTAGATTTTCGGGGGTTCACGGCTATACCAGACAGCCTTGCATATCTCTCCATCACTTCCAGAATGTACTGGAGGTTTTTTTCCGGGTGCCGTAAATACAACAACATGTCATCCGCATATAAAGAGATAAAATGCAGTTCCCCTCCTACAGTGATGCCTACCGGGACGTACTGTTGCCTCAGGTATATGTCCTGGGGTTCTAGGGCTAGAATATACAGCATAGGAGACCACGGGCATCCCTGCCTAGTGCCTCTACGAAGTTGCCACCTCTCCGATATCACAGCTCCTGTTTTAACTCTGGCCAACGGCACGCTATATAACATTTTGGCCCACTGTAGGTACCCGGGCCCTATGCCATAACCAGCCAGGGCCACCATCAGCCACGGCCATTTGACTGAATCAAAGGCCTTTATTGCATCTAGCGATACAATTGCGAGTTCACCTTCGCCCTCATTTGCGTGCTCAACGACTCGGTGGAGTCGCCGAAAATTGTTGGATATGTTCCTGTTTGGGACATAGCCAGTCTGGTCGGGATGTATTAGTTTAGCAATTACCCTCCTCATTCTGTTTGCCAAGACAGCTGTCAATATTTTACTGTCTTGATTGAGCATTGATAGGGGTCTGTATGAGCCGCAGTTGTGACCAGGCTTATTAGGTTTGGGTAGCGGTATAATTATCGCTTCCCTGAGGGACTATGGCAGCCTTCCCACTTCATATTCTTCGTTCAGCATTTCTAAAAGCGAGGAAGCACCTCATCCTTATATGTTTTATAAAATTTGCTTGGGAGTCCATCAGTCCCCGGAGTCGTGCTGGTGGGCAACTGTCTCACTAGCTCTTCCAATTCCTCTAAGGTAATCGGAGCGTCCAGCTCCTCCCGCTCTTCAACACTGATCTGCGGCAGTCCTATGTCCCCCAGTGTTTCTACTATTTCCTTACGATCACTTTCCTCATCATCTCCATACAAAAGTCTCTAATACTCTACAAATTCCTCGTTAACTCCCTCCTGGGTGTCCGCTATGCCCCCATCCTCCCTAGTTATTGTTCTGATTGTGGGCCTGGGGGTCTCATTCTTGTATAGCCATGACAAGACCCTCCCTGGTTTGTCCCCCCCGCATGCTGTCGCTCTATATACTTCTTATAGTTAAGATTGCACAGTCTCTCCCAGTGCCCCGCACATTTCTGCTGCAGTCTTAAGTATTACTTCATTATCTTCCTTGATAGTACCTCCCTTACTTAACGCTCTTTCTAGCACCTTCTCCGTATCTTGCAGTTCAGCCAGGATCCTTCCTTGTAGCCCTTTGGATTTAGCTATAGCTACCCCCCTCATTACCACTTTAAGGCCTCCCAAAGCATACCCGCTGTATCCCACACTGCCAGTATTGATCTCAAAGTAGTTTATTATTTCCTCCCTCATGTCCTCGCTAAAGATGGTGTCTTTCAGCGCCTCTGCTCTGGGGCGCCATGTCGAGATCTTTGCTCTCGGAGGTCGATATTGCCACCCCAGGATTAGTGGCGAGTGGTCTGAGAGAACCCTCGCTTTATATTCCGTCTGCGTTATCTCAGTCATTAACTCCTGTGTAGCAAACATATAGTCCAGCCTAGTATGTAGGTTTTGTGGGGCTGAGTAGTGCGAATATTGCCTCTCTCGGAGGTGGTGTGACCTCCATACATCCTCAAACCCGAAATCCTCCAGCAATGTCTGCAGTGCTCTAGCAGCTGGGGTGGATCTATCCATTTTACCATCTGATCTATCTACCTTAGGGTTTAACACGCAATTAAAGTCTCCTCCCCAGATCACCGCCCCTCCCAGGCACGTGCTGAGTTTGTTACATAAGGTTCTAAAATATGCCGCCGTGTTTTGGTTCGGAGCGTACATGTTTATGAGGCTTATCTCCCTGTTTTCCACCAGCCCTCTCATTATGACCATCCTCCCATCTGCCTCAACTGTGGACTGTAACAGTTCAAATGGGACATGCGGCGCCACCCAGATGATCACCCCCCTGGCATAGGCCGAATATGATGCACCCACTACAATCCATTTCTTCCGGATCATCTCCATCTTGTCCTGCGCAAGGTGAGTCTCCTGCAGCAGGGCTATGTCTACTTTCTGTCTATGTAGATACAGCATGACCTTATTCCTCTTTAGATAGCTATTGAGCCCTCTGACGTTCCAAGTAATTATTTTAAGATCCCCCATGGCATATTAGGGTCCCGCTCCTCCCACCACAAGTGCAGTCCATGACCAGATATATTTCCATTCTGTGTAGGCTCGTTTCCCAACATAAACTTCCCCAAACAAAAAACACTTCAAACTTCCCAATCTCCCTCCCGCCTCCCTTCCCTGCCCCAACTCCCTCATCTCCATTTCCTCCCGCCCCAACCCCCTTCCCAACTGTTGCCCAGCTCCATCCCTGGATCTCAGGCACCCCCGCATCTAGCCCTTTTCTGGCAATGGCCTTTACTCACGGCTCAGCAGGGTGAAGTTGCCCTAGTGGCGGTCCTACTACTCTAACTCCCAGGGGTAGGTCGTCTCCATTTTGCCGCTCCCATTTGCTTCCAATTAGACGCGCTTAGTGCTACCCAATTTACATTTGCATTTTATATTCTAGTCCAAAAAGTCCAAATGTCCCTTATTACCATTTTCAATGTTATCTGTCCTCATCCCGCGCCTGTTATCTGTGCTACAGTCTTTTTTCAGGCCCCCCCCCTCCATCCTTGCATCATACATGATATGTCCCCATCACTTATCATGATCCTTGCGATCTTGCTTCTCATCTTGTTCCGGACAACCCTGCATATCCAGCCATGCCGTCGCATCCTCTGGGGTGTCAAAGAAAAACTCCCTACTTTTGTGCAGGACTTTGAGCTTTGCGGGATACAAAAGGATGTACTTGATTCCAGCCGTGCGCAGTCTCCTCTTGATCGCCACATAGCTATAACGCTGTCTCGGCACCAACATGGTGTAGTCAGGATATGCTGTGATGGTTGCAGATACCCTCTCGATCGTTCCACCTTTGCTTAAGTACTCTAAGATCTTCTCTCTTTCTTTGTAGTTCAAAATCTTTGCTATTATTGCCTGAGGGGGGGCTCCGGGTCATGGTTTCCTCATCAGGGCCCTGTGCGCCCGTTCAACAGCAAATCCTTGTGAAAGTTTGTCGGCTCCTATTTCTTGCAGGATCAAATTCTCCACGTAGTCCGTGGGGTCTTGGCCTTCCTCTCTCTCCGGCAGGCCGACCACCTTGCTCTCCCTTCAGCCCCCTCCGCTCGGTTCCCCAGGTTGGCGACCTGTTGCTTCAGTATGTCGACCTCCTTTGCTTTGCTTGTGCTGGTTTCCGTATTGGTTTTCACCGCACTCTCTAGGCCGCTTGTTCTTTCCGCCAGCGCTCTCACATCTTGTCGCAGCAGGTTGACCTCTAGCCCAACCGCATCTATTTTGTTTTCCAGGGCGGTTCTTGGGTCTGCCATTACTGTTCTCCACGAGGCTTTCAACTCTGTAATGGCTGCTAGGATCAGGTGATCCTCTTTTCTCGAGGATGCTTCTGCAGGCGCGGCTGCCGCACCCTGTGCCGGGGTGGTAGGTGTCTGTTGTGACTTGGCAAAAATGTCCATAGTGGGCTGCTTGCTCTTGGTCTTGCCTCCTCTCACCGGCATTGTGCAGCCCTGCCTATGTACCGGGGTCCAACCTTTCTGTAGCGTGCGGGTCCTCCTTCCCCGTTCCTCCTTCTGCGTCGTTGTAGCGTGCTGTGGCACTGCCTGGCCTATATGGCTCTTGCGCCTTGTCCCGTTCCGCTTTCTGGGGGTTACACCTCTCGCTCTCGGGGGTAGTCTGTTGCAGCTCACGCGCATCGTGAGCAGCGCGTGAACTGTGCTGTGGTCTGCTTCTCCTTCCAAGCCCCCACAGGTCCCTCGCACTGGGTAGTCGAGCGAACCCCTCAGCAATTCACCCCGTTCGTATGGGCTGCCCACGCCCTCTTCTTCCTTCGTCTCACGGCTGGGCCTCGTCAATGCCAGGCGTGCATCGTAACAGTGTATCTTGCAGTTTCTATATTCCCGGTGCAGTTTCCTCAGCCGCAGTTGCGGTTCGCTTCCTATTCCACCCGCTGCGCTCTCACTGCCAGCCTTCATCCACTGTGGGTTTACTGGGCCTGCCTCGGCCTCCTTTGTTCTAGCACGCCGGCCATTTTGTGTACAGTGCCGCTCCGCGGACACAAACTTTCAGTTGATCTCACCAATCCTCCTGTAGTCATCAAAGACTCCGCTCTCCCTCGAACTTGCCCCACGCCTTTACACATCCGGTAGTGGATTTCTGAGCACAATCATGCCTTTTTTTTGCTTATTTTCACGCAGGATCATGTCGGATCGGCAGGAGCAGCTCGGAAGACATGTCCTACTCCATGGCCCTCTAGCCACGTCCCCACTTGACCTTTAACCCTGATGGCATCTGTTCCTCTTTAACCCTGGTGACATCACCGGAAGGGGCATACAGGCGTACATTTTGTTTACATAAATGTAAAAAATGTAAAATGTCAGATGGGTACTAAAGCAGACAAGAATATTTTAGATACCAACCACACTTTAACAAGGGTGCTGCCTTCCCAAGCCATGCATTGGGCCATGATATGACCGGGTTGGACCCAATAGAACAACATAGGCAGAGATACTGCCTAGATATGTCACTTCAGCATTGTATGGCCAGTTACTACCATATTATGCCAATTATAGCTGCATGTGAGGTATTTTCATTATATGAACAATAGAGCTCTTACATTGCCATTTGCTGTGATAATAGTGTCCAAAAATCCAATAGATGCAAGTCACTACAATGCACAGGAGCATTCATGCTTTAATTAATGATGATGATTTGTTATTTACATAGCACTTTTGCCAAAGCACTGTAAATAGCACATATTTACATACAATTATCATCCCAAACGAAGTTGGAACTCATTTATCAACCTTAAAAGAATGAAAGTCTGAGTTGGCATTTCTGGATTCAAACCTGCGACCTGCAGATCACACACAGATCGCAGCAGCGAGCGCTCAACCCACTGAGCTATCTTACCGCCTTGCTAATAAAAAATACAATGCCACCATAAGCAAACATGTCAAAACTGGTCCCAATCTAGACCAGACATGTAATAACACTTATCATGTTTGCTTTAGCCTTGATGAGACACAGTAAAAATAATGCCATGCCACAATAAGACATACCTAAATTGGCTGCACCAAAATGCCAATCTAACCACATAATTACACTTATCATGCTAACTTTATCATAGATGCCCAGAAAAATATACAATGCAGCAGTAAAGACGGGCTACACCCAAATGCCAGTCTAGTCAAGTAATTCCACTTAACATGATTGCTTTATCAGAGATGCACAGCACAAAATATCAAGCCACAGTAAGAAATGGCTAGAATAGCTGCACCAAAATGCTATTTTAGACATGTAATAACACTTATGATGCAGAGTGTTGGTAGCTAAGGTAGTGGACAGCTGGTTTCCCGAGAACTGCTTCGCTGTTTGCTTGCTGCAGTCATTCTTCCATTGTCTTTGCTCGGAGGCAGGGCCTAAACACCAAACACTCCACTCCCGACGCGGAGCATCGCGGAGTGTTGGCAGAGTATCTGCTGAGGGTGCCATGGAGCAATGCACCCTACCAGATTCCAGACTGCTTTTAAGGACGCATAGTCAAGCCCGCTCAGCCCTGCAAGAAGGAACCCGGAAAGAAGGAGGGGCTTCCGTTCCGCCGTTGGGAACTTCGACGCTGAATTTCGAGATTCAACCTGAAGGGACTCTTTTTCTCTCGTCCCCTGTCGACCCCCACCGCCTCACCCTTCCTCTTGTTGGTCAGGAGGTGCTGCAAGCTGTCATTGAACCCCTCTCCTTCATGGAACTGGTGATCTGGGAGGGCAGGGAAGTGGTGGGTAGTGACCTCGTCAACGCTTGTGATGTTCATGCCAATGGTGGTAAAAATCTCCTGGCAGGTTCCCAAGATCTCTTTACGCGAACAAGTGGAGAGGACTCGATCAGGACGACTAAGGGCACTCTATCTCCCGAAGGCCCAGCAAGATTTTGTGTCCCGAAAAATCCAGGTGATAACCAGAAGGGCTTTGTAGGGCTTACAAAGGAGCATCTGCACGGCCCGTCATGTTCTCCGCCTATACTACCGAAAGGGCTCCAGTTAGGTGACCTGAGCAAGCCCACAAATCTACAGATTAAACCGACCATGGACGTGACAGGATCCGATCCAGCAAAAAAATTAAGCGGCTCGCAACTTAAATATAAAACTAAATTATTTTCGGAAGAAAAGTCAATCAAATGGCATTTCAGAGTGAGAGACTCTGCTTCCGGCAGTGGGCCAAATAGAAAGGATGCGGGCCAAAGATAAAATCGCTACATTGGAAGAACAGGAGGAAGTCTGGCAAGACATCTCCGCGCTGACCTGTTGGTTGGCGCTGTCGAAAGGGACGCGGAAAGGGAGGCAATCCAGCAACTACCTCACTGCGAAGCGGTCATGGAGGAGGGGAGAGAAAACGTATCATCTGGCAAAGATAGCACTGTCCTCGGGCCAGTTGTAGGGGATATGGACGATTCATTCATTCCTGAACCAGGCCCGCAACAATGCCTACGTTTGCCCCGAGCTTGGGAGAAATTTGTGAGGCAAGCAAGGTGAGGGCTGGGGAAATCAGCCAGCATAGAGCTGACTTGGAAGGTGAAGGGGACCCACTTCCCCTGGTCCAGGAACATGTTTCCAGGAAGGAAAAGGTGACCGCAACACAGTCTTTACAGTCAAATACCACCCTGCACTTGAGTGGAGCAAACAGGTCAATTATAGAGGTGGAGCCCGACAGGTCCTTGTAATGGCTCCCGGGAAAAAGTCGAAACTCAGTGGTGAATTGGGTTCGGGAGTCTATAGAAAAGCTCATTCACAGGTGGGGGAGGCCTTAACCCAAGGGAATGCCAACCATGAGAAGCAGTGGCTGGGCCAAAGCAGGAGGGGGGCATACCGAGTCACTTTTTCGGAGGACTCAGGTGATTCTGCTAGAGGATCCTGACCCTGAGCAGCCTGCGCAAGGAAAAAATATGGGAAAAAGAGAATGGAACCATACAGGGGCCTTCAATGCTCCAAAAGGGCAAGGGAAACCAACAGCCGTATCCTGGAGGACCACTGTGCTAAACTACAGGCGGCCCTAGGCGCAATGGTCTCCATAACCTTCTCGCCATTTCTTAAATTATATGAATCCCTAAATGAAAGTGATAAGGACCGGACGACCCTGACGGCATTGATGCAGTCCAAACTCATATTCATTGAATCGCATATTGAGGCATTGAGGGAAAAGATATCCAGAGAAAAGGAGTCGGAAGGTGCAATCTTCAAAACAATAATTGACTTAATTGAAGAGGCAAGAAAAGACAAGAAGTCCTTCCTGGCTTGCTTTATAGACACTCTTAAACTGATGAAAATTCAAGATGCTGGTAATAAGTAAAAAAGTACCTCTGTCCAAACCAACACGGATGCGATACAAGACCAGTATAATCTGCACTTATAGTCCATGGCTGCCCCAACCTTGAGCCATCTTTGGGATGCGGGAGTAGATGTCTAGATGTCGGTCCCGCTACAGAACGCTATGCCCGGGTTTATGCCCGGCCCCTATGGAAGTCTAGAGAGAGCAAAGGTGCCAGTGGCCGGGAATGAACAGGAAGAACAAGAGTTAGCCAGGAGAACTATCAATCTGCATTAGGACTTCTTCTCTATTTTTGAAAATGACATACAACAAGAGTCAAAAACAGGAGGATCGGAAGCAAGACGCAAAACTGTGGCGCCATTAAAAAAGACTAAAATCTCCCGACAAGTAAACCAGCGGCAGGGGCAGGCTCCAGAAACTTTATCAGACATCTCAGATTGGTATCAGAGGTCTTCAAAGTAAGGACCCCTATGTGCTCCGGTTAGGGAGACCACTTTTAAGTCAACAGACCAGCAAGAAATTCATTCTTGTGACAACTGCGGTGGGCTGCCCCGAATAGAAGAAGAAAAACTGAATTTGGAAGTGGGAAATGACTCACTGCTACAGTTGTCAACATACAAGGACGATGACTCTGTCGTTTCAGGGGGTTCTTCACCCCTTAACATCACCACAGATGAGCGTGCCTATGAAAAGCAAGAGGTGGGTAGTCTCAAACAAAACCTCAGTTTTAAAACTTTGGAGGAGAAAAGGGGCAAAGTGGTAATTAAGACGGCCCCCAAGATGAGTCAGCTCAACACAATGGAAGCACTGGTAGACTGATCTAGACAGGAGAGACACTTTCAACCGAGGCTTAAGTACGCCCCAAACAAGAATCAGCAGTGGCCTTCCCTTGGGTCCCGCCAGCAAGAGGGGCTGTCCAGAAAGAATCAAGAAGCCGGAAGCACTATCCATAAGGTTCTACTAGAAAGAGTTTTGAAAGCTGATGATGGCCTAATAATGAAACGTTCAAATATAATGTCTCTCCTGCACAGCGTTCCACAATTTAGAGCGATTGAATCTAAGAACATCAAGATCGTAGACTTCCCCAGTGAATCTGAAAATGACAGGGTTTGCCTACACATGAAAAACCAGGCAGCAACAACCTTGATGGTAAACGCAGATGACGACCTGATGGCCTTGGGTTTTGATCTAAAGCGTTGTGCCCTGGGCTTGGAGGCTTCTGTAGGGCACAATACCAGCTATCCAAGGAACAGGGGGAGAGGACACAATCGAACTGGCCAGATGGACGAGGAAGAGTCCGCTAAACCCACCAGAGACCTTCAATTATTCTCCTTTGTCCAGAAGCCCTGTCGATAATCATCAAAGGCAGGGCTTTCTGCACAGTACAACCAAATAAACTGAAGAAAGATGCCCTGGAAACCATGATCGGAATGGAGCAATCCTGGAATTGGTTAGCAAGGACTTTGGCCTCACCGGCCAGAGAATAGATTAAACTGAAGGGACTCCTTGGAGGGTTGAAGATAGGCTCCTGGAATACCAGAGGGTTTGTACATCTGTTTCAGTACCTGGACCTGAGGTTAACCAACTTGGACATACTCTGTATGCAATAATTCTGGTTCAGAGAAACACCACTTTTAGACGGATCCAAGAGATATCTGAACAAGGCTTCTAACGGAGCAAGAGGTAGACCTTTATCGGGACTGCTCACGTTCATAAATAATAGAATAGCTGGAAAAGTGATGAGAGTTATTAATCCTACCTCACTGATGCAGATTGTGATAAACTCCAGGAGACCTCAAATCCCAAGGAGGGTGTGCAGGTTATCTTTAACTTGTATTGGAACCCCAAAGTTAAAGAGGGAAAATCTTTCACACAATTGGTAATGAAATGGATTGATGATTTGAGATCAGAACTGGTAGATCCATGGATAATAATCTGTGGGGACCTCAACATCGACTGCTTGGGGGCCTCCAAGGGAGATGAAAAGGCTAGCCTAAAGAACAAAAAAAACACACATACTCAAAACTGGCTGGAGGTAACTAGGAACAGGGATATTCATATAGTCAATGGCCAGGTGAAGGGGGACTTGAGCGGGGCAAAAACCTGGTCTACTGCTCGATCGAGTGCCAGGCTTGACTATTTCTTTGTTGACGGGGCAATGTTCCGAAGGGTGATCTCTTTGAAGGTGTACCCCGCTAATCATAGTGATCATAGCCCTTTAATCCTAAACTGTTTAAGGCCAGCTAAGCAGGAGCCTGACAACAAATGTGATAATCGTTGGACCTGCAAGGTCCGTCTGGAGAGTTGCTGCAATAGGTTAAGGATTGACTCTAGTTTGCTCCCAGTCCTAACAGAGACCCTGAGTAAAAGGCAAAAGTCTCCGGAACAGTGTGTGGATTACGAATCATGCCATCTGTTATTTAGAGAAATACAAGCTGGAAGGGGAAAGGGCCGCCTCAAGAGAAAACATTGACGAAGGGATCGCCCATAAAAAGCGCAAGCTGTCAAAGGATCTCAGACTACTAGAGTCTGCCCCACATATCATCGGGTCTGAGAAAAGGCGGGAAAGGAAACAATATAGAAATTGTGTTAAGTCCCACAGAGCCATCCTTTATCAAAAAGATGCTGAAGAAATGATGATGGCCCTGAACTCTAAAAACGCCAAATATTTCTGGACTCTTTTGAACGGCAAAGAGAATGATACCGGAGCTCTTCAGTTAAATCCTATTCAGGAATCCGGCTGGGTGGAGCACTTTGAATCAATTTGTGGGAAAATATATTCTAGGAAAGCCGCGCCTGGACAATGACCTTAAACTGAAGCCTGGTCTATAGACTTTGACAGAAAGGAAATTAAAGGAATAGTGCACTCAAAAATGTTATGGTCTTAAAAGATGGGCAATAATACAAAATATATAATAAACATCTTGTTAATGAAAGTTCTTATGTAAAATGTTACACAAATAATGTTTAAACCCCTTTAAAATCAAGCAGTAGGAAGCGTCCATTTTGTGAAATGGGCGAGCCTCCTGTGCTTGAGTTAATCTCTGCCCTCGTGGCAGTAATGAAGAAAAAGTCATCTGCTGGTAGCTTTTATTACAGCAGCGGCTTTGCTTCCTTAGTGAGATGCAGAGAGCAGAGAAATGCTTTTACAAATACAACGTTGTTGTGTTTATGATTGCCATGGTTTGCATACCTTAGAGCACAGTATGCAATCATTAACTAAATCTGCATGAACCTAGAGATTTAGCTAAGCCCTGTGCCTATCCAAATAAGTTGGCAGTCAGTATTTGTCCAGGGGCCTATCATTTTCTGCCCTGCATCCCCTGTCTCCCCAGTCATGTCATCTCCAGTTGCTCAATGTAAGGCTGCTGACACTGCCATTCTCTTGTTCGGTCCAATTGGAGTACTAGACTCATACTTGGCAGATATAATCCCCCTGAATACAAGGAGTTGGTCCAAGTAGAGCCCAACACATGAACTATTTGCTAAAGTGACGTCTAAAGGTAACTGTTGTCTGATGCCCAATTTCCCAAGTGCCGGAATGTTTAAATGTGTCTCATGTTCAGCTGAGCCTTTGCTTAAATCTCTGTCAGCTTGGCATTGCCGTCTGACAGCAAACCATCCACACTACTCTCTTGCATGGTTCTGTCTTCATCTCGTTTTAAAGTGATTCCTGCTGGTGCAGGCACTAACAGTTCACTGCTCACCCTTCTCCCTTTTATAAAGGGGAGTAAACCACATCGGCCAGATTCTCAGAAATTAACACAAATTAATAAGTGCAGAGGGCGTGTTATTCTTAATTTTCGTTCATTCTCAAGGTTGACCTGCCCATTTCAGAGTGCACTGGACAGAATCGCACAAGAAACACGGCCAGCTCCCTTGAAGGCATTAGTGCCAGGAACATTCGTGCCGTGAGCATGCATTCCAGGATCCCAGCACCACCCCTTTATGGGCTGTGAAATTTGGTGACAAATAAAAATGCATTTCAGTCCTTGTTTGAAAGATAGAACTGAAAGTGGGCGAGCAGCGGTTCATACTGATGCTCTCTCACTCCAAAGAAAATGCATGAAAGGTGCAGAAATGAACCGCTGGCTCATGCATCGTGCCTCCCCTTACACATAGTCCAAACAGATGAAGGGGAATCTCGTTGATTTTTACCCATTTGAAAGGGCATCCCATTCGTGGATTTGGTATGAGAATTGAAATGCGCAAAAACGGCTTCTTATTTACACAAATAGAATTAAAAATGCAATTTGAATGTGTGCATAAAAAAGGTTTGTGTATCTGGCTCCATGTATCTAATTCGGCTGATTGGAACCATTTCCCCAAGGGCTCTAGAAAGATGCCTTAAAATGACTTAAGCCAGTGAAATACGAGCATGGCAGGCAGCATGTACAATGGATCCCTATGGGGTCTGCCTACTTTATGCTGGTGAATAAATCCGGCGGACCCCATAGGGATCCCCAGCATTTATGCTGGCATGAAAATGCATGCCGGTGCAAATGCTGGAGAATTTGTATAGCGGGGATGAAGGAAGGCGGTGGAAACACAAGTTGTGTTCCGCCCCTCCTCTCCACCATACAAATGATTGAATAGCTGGTGTGAATGGGAGGCGTTACAGCCTTTCATTTGTGTTTCACCACTATAGAAAAGTAGCTCCAGAGTCGTGTTAGAAACCTTCAGTGGGTGCCATTGTGTGCGTCATCGACAAGGATATAAACTGCACACAATACCCAGACTGCCAGTGTACAGTGGCATTGAATTCAACATTTATCAGCAGGAACGTTATAAAATTGTGGCACAAAACCGTAAATCTTGCAGTAATTATGCGTACTTTAAATGCTGACATATTGTATTCTGTTCTATTCTGTGTGTGTGAGAGATATATATATATATATCAAAGGTTGTGTGTGGGTTTGTGGGGCGAAGCGTTGTTCCTTATACAATTGCACACCGTTTCACCAATCTGCACAACATTTTGCATAGATACTTTACATTTGGACACCCCACCCCTTCCCCGGATTTCAGCAAAAGTAAAAGTGGGTTTGGGGCCTTCCGACGAAGCCATAAACCATGTTGATTCGGAAGGGAAAGAAAACATTTATGAGAGGCGAATGGACCTGACAGGCGAAGGTGAAGGCATGTAGCATTCCAGAAGTTTCCAAATTTTTGCTGCATCAGGTAAAATTACTTTTGCAGAGAATTTTTAAGAGATGGTACCTGCCGATGAAGCCGTAAACCATTATTCACCGGGAAGGGAAAGAAAAGAAAAAATGTTTCTTAACTGGTACTGCCACAAGGAACAAAACTCGAGGTCCCTATGGGACCTCATAATCCACGTTTCAGGGCCCTAGGATGCACGATTTCTGAGATATTTGCACCGCAATAAACGGGCACCATGCCAGGGTAAGGCGGAAACGCGACCTACAGGATTATTCACTTTTAACAATTAATGATAGTGTCATCATGTCTGTCTACAGAACCCATTCGGAGAGCGGGTACTTTTGATAGTGTCTTATAAAATTAAATAATTACATGGTTTATCTCTGTAACTACTCTTCCGATTGAAAGTGAGTTCTTACAGAGTATGTAAGCTAATTTAATGTATCAGTGTATCATGGGATGCTGGTGCTGCAGGCCACAAATCTCACAATGTTTAGTTGCTTTGTCATTCAGACTATGTATGCAGGGCTGGTGGGGGCCCATTTCAATATGATGTTTGGGGGCCCCCTTGCCTATAGTTTGGTAAAACTGTCTCATGCACCCGTGGGGTGCTTAAATAATGATGGATACAAAAGAAGCAGGAATGTTAATTGCTGCAGATTATCACTGGAAAGGTAGCCAGCTGGGAGCTAAAACACTAAATGTCCAATGAAAAGCTAGTAATTGCTTTTTGTCGGTAAGGCGCTAATGCAGACGAAACCGGAGTAAAAGGCAACGAAGTGATAACGCTGCTGGATGCCAGTAAAGGCAGCCTGTAACGTGTCCATATTTAATATCATGAATTAAAGAAAGATGTTGCTGTGTTGTAACACGGCCAACACGAGAGCTGCTGCTCATGGGCACCCTTGAGGCTCCGGGCTCATTTCAACTGACAAGTGGAAAGGCCCTTACGCCATCCCTGTATGTATGTTTAGGGTTTGTAAAGTGGGAACGTAGCTGGGAAGCAACGGAGTGCTGTACAAGGGGGAGGACGACCAGGGGCTTCCAAGTATGGTGTTGGGTTAGCAGAAGATCTTGGATGGGGAAGGGCAGCATGGACCGAGGGGTGGATGCTAGGGAACTCCAGAGGGGGGAGAAATAGGGTTGAATTGAGCAGTCATGCTCAATATGTTGCATTGTGCGCTTTTTAGGGACGTTTCCAAAATGCGGCGACACATTTGATAATTCAAAATGTTGTTTTTTTGGTTGCAGTCACAAAGCCGCTGAAGCTGGAGGGTCGGAATGATAGACATGCTTTCAGGGCTGCAGAAATAAACAAACTCCCATTCACCTACTATATGTCTGCCCTACTACATGCCATTTCCAAGACACAAAACAATGCCAATCCTAGTTTGTGCCAAAATCTAATAGGTTTTGGCATATAAACTCAATGTCAAGTGCTTTAAAGCATGCTATTTGCACAGATTTAATGAAATTATGGTATTCCGTGAAACAACATTTCAAAGGGTTTGTTTTGTATGCTTTGAATTCATGCTTTCACTGGATTATTGTTTAGAAGCCCCATCCTGTGTTGCTTCTTGTTGTCTTGTTTCCAAGGCGAGCACGTTGCCGCTGAGCTATCCTCGGCCCACAAGAAAAGAGTTTAAAAGGGGGTCTTGTCTTGTCAAGGTGCTGGGTATTTGGCTTCTGCATTTTTGCCTGGGGGTTTAATGAGGCTGCAGAGGTGCATTTGTGTGGAGACTGTCCGCTATGTTGTGATTAGGCAACAATGTCATGGTTACCCACTGAGTCTGCATTCAAGTGAGCTTGGTTACCTACTCTGTGTCCTTGAGCGAGCGTAGACCCCTCTGTGCGTCCACTGGTTGCCGAATAATTTCCATTGGACCCTGGTTCACATTGCATGCCAGAGCTTGCACACCCGATGTGTTTTGTGTTAATCCCATCCAGTTCTGTGCAGTGATCATGAATAGGCCCCAGAAGGACTGCCACCCAATTGTGTCACCTGCATGGTAGTCCTTTCCTGGGACTGAGTCCAGAGCTTAATTTGTGGGGTGTTTGACAGGGCCCAGCCCTGGCACTTATTTCTGAACCCCGGAAGTTATTGATTATGAAGTAATGATAGCCAGAGCATCCATCAACCCCAATGAGCAGGTGCGAGCTGTAGTTTAACCCCAAATATGTCGGCACTGTGGGGAGCAACTGTGGGTGGTGGCAGCAGTGTCACAATTGTGCTAAAAAATATTTGTGCCCTGGCACTTATTTTCTTACAAATTAAGCACTGGCTGAGTGTGTCTAGGTTTCTTTCCCTGGGTGGTAGTGCTGACCTCTGAACACAATTCTGGAGCCTCTTTTTCTTTCACATTAGGCATATTTATCCTGGGATAGCATGGGGGTTCTTTCCTTATCTGGACAGCTGCTGTGCCTTTGGGCTGCGTGAGGGAAGACCATGCCAGCAATCACATCACTTATCAGGTGGCTTCCCCCGGCACGCACTGTTCCCCAATCACGTTGTGGGCAATTTTCAGGTGACTTTGTCACAGCAGATATAGTGCAAGTGATGATAAATATCATTCCGATATTGAAAGGAAATGATCCAATCTTCAAATCCAATAAAAGGTAGCAGATAGAAATTTCTATGGTTGGGTAGGATGTGTATCTGAGCTTGGGACAAATTCTGAGACGAATTCAGAGCATTCAAGACGTTTGTGCCAGAAGAGCAATGGCCAATATTCCATCCATAAGAGTGGGTCAATTATCTGTCATATTGTTCAGGGCAGTCCTCTTGTTGAATCTGAGAAAAGCAAGTAATAGCAGTTTAAAAAGCGTGCTTTTTATTTGTCTTTTCTTTTTAGGATTTGAGTTTGTGACACCAGAGACTATGGCAAGCACTGGCAATTGGGAGGAGTCTCTTGCCCGGGATCTCATGACCTCGGAAGGAAGGGGAAGACTTAGAAGTGCTGCTGTAGATTTTGGATCTGTGAAATCTGAGGTTGTGGTGGAGATCGAAGAATGGGGCAGCCCAAGTATTTTGAATCACAAGGAACCTGATGGGAGGGAGAGGACAGGAGGCTCTACTGCACGTTTGCCCACCGTGAAACTTGAGGTCCTGCCAAGGAGAGCAGAGTGTGCACATGTAGTTGATCATTGTGATTTCGAAAGAAGAGCCAGCAGTGAAGACTCCAAGGCAGCGTTTGGGACTATGAAACAAAAGACTATGCCAAAGTTTGCAGCCACTCTGAGGTCATCCACTGCAGGCAATCAGACCCCTGAATATGGAGAAAGGAATGAAATGTTCTCTGCAGGATTGGGACCCGTGGTGTCGCAAAGAAACAAGCCGCAAACCACACGCAACACAGCGACTCATTTCAATGAAACCAGTGCTACCATAATAAATGAGACTCCGTCAACTGCAAACCTTGTAAAACATTCATTCCCCGGTGCATCTGCCACACATCTCAGCTCGCAAACAGAAAAACAATGTTTTGTAGTTGTGAAGAATGAAATCATACCTGTCCAGGAAGAGGAGACATATATTTGGGATTGCCAAGACCCTGAAAAGTCACAGCGGATCAGACGTCTGTTCTCAGGTGGAAAAGACATGCTCGTTTCACAAGAATCAGGTATTCGGTCCACTACTTGGGGGCTCTTCATTTTTTCCCAGTTCTAACATGTGCTTGGGGTCTACGTACACTGTTGACCTTAGTTGTGTTCAGTAACATGGGCTGGTTGGCCATGACACTTGTGAACATTGATAATCACTGTGGCGTCAGTTTATGGCTCAGCGTATCATGGTAGACTCCTTCATGTATGAAACAGAGGTTATGATTCTCATAATCCTTAAGCCTAGATCAAAAAGATATTGTACACATTTGTTCACACATTTTCTTCGGAGTCTCCGCACCATATGGCATGGCCACAGTAAAGTATAACCATTTTCAGTTATTTACTTGAAGCATGGCACAGAATTAGGGTTATGGTAATACACTGGTTAAATGAATACTTGTTTTTATTGATTTGTCAAACTTGATACACATTACAGAAAGTTTACGGCATTGGAAAAGTACTCTTGCAAATGACGCAATGACAATCTTTAATGTGGCAATAAGCCCCGAGACGGCACAGGCCTTAACGAGGCCCCGGGGGTATTACCGCGGTCAGTACTGGCCCGCCGTCGAGGGGCTTATTGCCATTAGCAACCCGGCCCGTTAGGTAAATGGGGTTGGGAGGGCAGGGAGGGGATACTTTGCAGGGGATGGGGGTGTAGGCCTTTAACTCAGGCTGCCGGGCTGCTACCCCCTGGCATAGCCTGTGGAACAGGTCACTAACGCTATATAATAGTAATATCTAGCTTTATATAGCGCTACAAACCTGCAGGTATCTAAGTGCTGAAATAACAGTTATTATTATCCCACTGCGTGGTACTCAATTTATCGACCTCCGAGGATGAAAGCCTGAGTTGGCCCTGCAAGGATTCAAACCTACATCAGCAGGCTGTGCACAGATGTCAGAACGAGCATTCAGCTCACTGTGCTATATGACCGACCCCAACCTGCCAAATTGTGGTCAAAAATGCAAACCACAAAATGTTGTAAATAAAAGTCTTTAATGATTCTCGATAATTAGCTTCCAATAAGCTCGTAGTTATTCAATTCCACATCAATGTGGCGATTTCAAAACAGCACAGCACAATAAATGAAAGTCGCTTGATGTGTTTCGGGCCACAGGTCCTTTTTCAAGAGCACATTTCTACAATATATAGAAAAGCACACATTACATAAATATATTAGGATATGATATGCCTAAGTAATACACCAAAATTACAGAAAGCAATCAGACAAAAACCCGATGTAATAACGAAAGCAAAAAAAGTAGAAGAAATGTGAAAGTAAAAAAGATCAACCATAATATAAAAAACATACATACTGTGCTTGTATATACATTTTTGCCACAATTTGGATGTGCAGACCCTCAGTGGAGTGCTCCTCCACTGACTTTTCACTGACAACCGCCCCAGCATCCGTCAGCAATGCAAGGCAGGCACCTCGAGTGGATTCTCCTTGAAAAACTCTGGTTTTAGATGTAAAAATAACCGAGTTAAAAAGGCATTTCCCAAATGGCAACACCACTGTCTGATTTACTGAAGCGTTAAGGACACTTTGTTGCACACGCTGCCCCCACAATGATAGATTTTAGCAGCTTTTGCTGCCGGAAAGTACGATCGCTCCCCTCCAATCCTTCCATTTACCTCAGCATGGTGGTGCTGGAAATGTGAACTTTACACATTACTTTTCTCCCAAGGTCAGAATCTGTCCCGAAGCGTGCTCAGAAACCTAGATATCCCGACCTCACTGAGTTTCTTTGAATAAACTGATTGACAGTCGACGATGGCCACCACAAAAAAGAGAAACCTGGACTCCGGCTGAATAGACGTTGCCCTCTTTCTATTTCTGTGGCAGCATGCAAGGAGTAAGCGAGCCGCAAGATGGGACATCGTGGGGCAAGGCAACAGGGAGAGCGCAAAAAGTGGCCATAGGCTAGGGGAGGCGTACGTGGCTAATGAGAAGGCTTGGCATGCCGGGCAATACCGCTAGTTAATGCCTGCATTCTGAGTCATCTAAGTGGCTGTGATGCACAACCAGGGTTCTTACTATGCTTCTTCTTTGGTGCGATATGCTGTCTTATAAATGCAAAAACCCGGTTTAACCCATCATCCCAGCTCTCGGTCAATTCTACTTTCCATAATAATACAGCTGAAGAAAAAGATTTCAGACATTGATATTGATGTTGCTGTCTTTCACACACACAATAATCTTACTCCATATATGAATATAACCTCTGTCTTTACATGGTGGTACACTGGCTTTTATGTTTACAGGGACGTGTATGGTAGAAATCAGGCTATTGAGCCATTTTGAAAAAGGCAGGGCCAAAAACCCCATCACCACTTAAGACCCAATTCTGAGCTGTTTCCACCACTAGTCTGCAGCGTTTAGAAGAAGTGGCAGGGGGAACTTGTGTTTCCCAAGCTGCAAAAGAACTACAATTTCCTCATTGTGGGAGCTGTGGGCACAGGAGCGTTGCTACCACTGTCGATGGCAGACTGCTACTTCTCTGATTAACTCAGAGAGTCCCTGATCCTTTGGATGCTCTGCATACGTTTGGTAAATTAGAAAGATGGCGCTGGCATGCCTAATTGAAAATGTGAGTTACTTTTGTGCACAGATGCATCTGTGCATCACTTAACCTTGTTTCCAAGGTTCCAGGTTCTAGGGGCTGTCACAATGGGATAGATGATGGATGGGTTGAACTTGAGGAAGAAGTGGGCGCATGCAGGGCTGCAGCAGGTGGCGTTAGATTGAGGCAAGGAAAAGACTAGGCAGCATAGGGAGTGATGAGGTATTCGATCAGGTGTCCCATCTTGTGAGCTGCTGCCTCCTCCTCAACCAGCCATGTGTGGCCAGCTCCACCTGCCCGCAGTGTGCTCCGGTGAAAGCTTATTTGCTGCTAACAAGAACCTCTGCCACTACATCAGGGCTCTAACATTGCAGTGTTCCAGAGCAAAATGTAAATTCTCAGTATAAGAACTTACCTGATGGAGGAAAATGTCAAACAGGGGCACATCTCCTGAGCTTTCTAGTCACCATTTTCCCACAGCATGAAGCATGTGAAGGAAGAAACGGAATTAACCTGAAGAGGGTTGTTTAGAGCAGAACTGCCTCGCAGCACAAGGAGTCCCTGGCCACAAGACATGGATGCCCCATGCTTAATGTCATAGGAGGCGATGGTGCCCTCTTTTACAGAGAACATGGGCATGGATTGTCTAGGTGGGCTGGTGGCAGGAGCTACAGAATCAGAACGAGGTGGTGTGCCATTTCTCATTTTCATACAGAATGGCAGTTCCACATGTACTCACATGACCGGTTGCATGCAACTATGATAAGAGTCCATTGCCTAACTACTGGGATAAAGAGTTGGGAGTCCTCGGGGGCTAGGGGCTGCCACCTTCTATGGGATGCTGGGCCAGAGGGCGGTTCTGGCAGAATACCCTAGCATGCCCCAGTCAGTTGGCAGGAACTTATCACATAAAGGAAGAACAATCCCCTTCTCTTTTAAGCGAGGCTCCTAGAGAGAGTGGACTCTTGAGAACATTGACACCTATTTGGTAAAAGTAGGCCCAGAAAGCATGGAAGTATGTGACCCGCTTCAAAAGCACTGAATTATATGGGAAACCTTCCGTTAACTAAACTGCATACGCTGTTGAACCATGTTGGTTGCGATTGCAAGGAGTAGAGTTCCGCTATAGCAGCCAGGCATTGCACATATGGGCTGTCATGGCCTGAGATGAAGGTCATCCTATACAAAGGCTCCCAACTCGTTGCAGAGCAGCTGGGGACCAAGAGCCAGGGGTTGTGGGAGAACCGCCTTCAATTGAAAGTACACCAATTCAGTTACACAAGTAATAAATATGTTCACTTGCCTGTTGTTAAGCAGGGGAGGATTCCCAGGGCAGGCCCAGGTTGCCATAAAAGCATCTAGCCTTCTCAGAGTTCGTAGTTTTGAAGTGCGTTGGAGATTGGAGCAGAAGGAGAGCCAGTTAGAGCAGGACCAAGGAGACTCAACAAAGTAGGCTAAAGTTCGGGAGAACGAGATGGTGGGCAGTAAGGAGGTGGTGGGAGAGTAAGGAGGCAAAGGAGGAGAGCAAGCATATTATCTGAAGGATAAGATGGCTGGAAGGAAAGTAACAGGAGTAAGGGGAGCAGGAAAACGTAGAGAGGAGTTTTGTGTTAACAAGAAGACCGGAGAAGCCAATTGCATTCTGAAGTTGGCTGAGAGACATCAGTGGAAGAGAGCTGGAAAGCCAAGAGGAGGAGGATGGGGGGAGGAGAGCTAGGTAAGAGGAGGCTGATTGAGCCAAGGAGAAGGAGCAGGCTTGTGTGAGAAACCTGAATGTGTCTCACCCGCAGGTCCCCGGGGATCTGTCATCTAGGTGGCCACGACAAGGCCATCGCTTTTGGATCCAGTTCCTGGGGGTGAACCAGTGTGGGAAGATCACCTGGCTGAGGGGTCTTCAGGGAGTGGAAGTGGGACACCAGATGGCGAGACACGGTATCCCCTTCCCCGTAACACCTTTACCCCATCCTAACAGGTAGGATACTTAGGGAGTCAACCCGCCCCTCCCCCTTTCCGACACAAACACTTTCTAACGGACAATATATTGTGAGGGAAAATGGACTAACACGCAAACTAAACTGTATACCTGACATGTCCCAATACAATGGTCAGGAAATTACTGATCATTACATACACCTAGCTTCCATCACACTTCCCCACATAAGAGGCGGGGCACAAAATCACACTCTGAGTGAGGCAGAGCACATGAGGAAGCAGCAGTTCCAAGATGGCAGTTTAATACAAGCGAAAGACAGTGAGACCGAAGAGGATTGCAAGGAGGGAAGTACCCTTGACCTTTTCACCACAAGACCGTAACTTTCATGAGCCTTAGAGAATAGGAAACCTAAGACCTGGAGTTAAAATTGAAGAATCCTGCATTGTGTGTTGGAGGTACCCGGGGCTCTCCTGCGTCGATAGTCAAGGCAGGGAGAAACATTTACTGCTGTGGTACGGTCCTCCCACAACAAAGCAACACCAGTGAAGTCAGCACAGCCGGTGAGTGGGGAGACTGATACAAGCCCAGGCTGTGTGGAAATCAAGGTTGCAAGCAGCAACATTGTATAAAGGAAATTGAAGAGAACAGTGCATGAAGCGTATGTGGCGAGCGTTGCAAATACAATTAAAGCAGCAGATGAGTGACTGAAATTTGAAACTAAGATTAGATACTGTAAACATAGTGATCCGAAACTGCGTGGGTGTTCATTCAAAAGTCTCTGTTAGGTATCCAATCAAAAGGTAATAAAGGTTAAAGAGAAGGAATTGTAAAATTGAAGTGGTCCTGTGACGTGTCAGGCCAAACCCTATGCAAATTCAAAGTCTTCGATACTTGACTTAAATTGAAATTGGTCGGAGCCCGGCTGAGGGAGACTAATTGTGTACTAAAGGGATCTGAGCCCGACTGAGGGGGATCCCTGTGAATAGTGAATCGCCGAAAGTGAATATTTGTCAAAATCCCAAGAGGAAGAGAACTTGTCGTTTTGTTTGTTTGGTTACATCAGACCCTCTGAATGAAGAGACTTTGAGACGTAAAGAGACTTGTGTACAGAGACTGCTGCGCTCGAGTGAACTGCCTTGTCAAGTGCGGAAAACGTGGGGAAGTGAGGCCAACGAAATGAACATCCTGGCATATAATGTTGAACATTTCTTTCTTTTTCATAACATTATTCCCCACACTATTTGTATTTAGAGGTAAGGATTGGCAATCGTTTTTTTAGTATAGGCCCTTTTATTTTGACAGGACACCAGTAGGACTGCATTATTTTAATTTGATGGTCGTAGCTTGCTATCATCTGTAGATTTAGGGTTAGATAGGTGTTTATCATACCCTTTTTGAAGTTCAATAAACACCCTTGAACTGTGGTCACTTGTGTCTGTCTTACTGTTGATACCATGCCTTCCTTACACAAGCTACATCTTGACCAAAGTAAGTGGACAGGAAGTGGACTTATGGGCACTTGGCAGAGTGTCGGGGCAAGGACGTACAACAGTGCCCAAAGTACAAATATGTCATGAAGCAATTGACAAGTATAAAAGGGGTTATGCAATATGAAGACTATACAGACGTGGGCATTTTGTAAACATAAGATCTGGCACAAGACTAATTGATCCCCCGAAACTTGGCCTGTACCAATTAAGTCATGATGCTTCCCTAAAATGGATAGACATTAGAACCTACAAGGCTCGTAACAGTAAGTACACAAGTTCCATACAAAAGGGTCCATTAAAAACTTGGTAAGTGAATGAGTAAATCTATGTGATTTATGCGATTTGTGATTTACCTCTGTCCCCGACATGGGAATATGGTTTGCGTTTTCTAACTCGTCACCAAATTCCTTATAAAAATATGTGTCTGACTCATTTAGGGTCATTACGACCCTGGCGCTAAGGGGTTAACGGTGCCGTAAAAGGCTGTGGCGCCGTTAACCCCTTAGCGCCTAATTACGAGGTCCCTTTGCGGGACCCGACCTGAACGGCTGGTCTGGACCAGCCGTTAAAGTAGGGACCCGCAAAGGGACCTTCGAGGTAATTACGGTACCGCAATTTGCGGTACCGTAATTACCGCCTTCCCCAGTCCCATTGAGCCCTATGGTGCAAAAATGGGAATGGGGAAGGGCCAATGTTCAATGGGGAATTACCGCCCCCGCCAACCTTGGAATGGGGTGGTAATTCCCCTATGAACATTGGCGGACTCGTTACAACACCGGCAGCAACCATGGTGCTAATAGCGCCATGGGTTACCGCCAGTGTTGTAATGAGGGCCATTTAGAGGAATTTGATTTTTTTTTAAGAACTCTGACTGCTCGTTTTTCCTCGTCAGTATACTTTGCTGATAGTAACTACGTTTCGACATCTAAAATGTGAACTCATAGAGTTTTATGTGCTATGTTCTGTTACTTGGCCCAGCTTTCAATGCAACATTAAAACTTCACTGAATCACACTTTTAATGTGTCATTCCACATCGATATGCTTTGCTGCTAGTGAGCGGTCTACATTCTGGAGCTTTAAAGTACCATCTGATGGAGGTTTTGCACTAATTATGCTCTACTGTGTTTCTCTGCTTTTATAGAAATTTTACAATTCCACAGATTCCACTTTTTAAATAATAACTCGTAACGATTAGTAATTTCGCATTTTGATCAACTCTTATTTTACTCCCATGGTAGTCTTATAAAGCAATATTTCAGTGACCAAATGTCCAGAAAACAGCCGAGCTCCAAAAGGATACTAGCAATGAGCTTAAAAGCCCTGAGACTTTTACAAGCTATTTGAAGTCGTAAATATGACAGATGTATCCCTATGTGTGTGAAAGAATGCTAAAGACTTTATAGGAGAAAGTGATGGCGCTAACAACACAGCTAATGCACATACCACCATGCATGCACTGACCTAGGAAACAGCTAGCATTGATGATTTGATTTTTGTATTTATAAACTGCATAACACATGGATCCAAGCAGAATCTGCATCTGGGGGCGCAAATGGTAAACAATGATGACAGAGATCGTTACAGATATTTTATGCAAAGAGATACGTTTTCAATTTTTTTCTAAAAATGGATACGGAGTCAATACTGCGTAGGTCAAATGGCAGCGAATTCGAGGACTGCGGTCCGAAGGTGGAGAAACGTCTGTCATCGCAGGTGGCTAACATAGATCTAGGGACCACCAGCAGACATTTCCCAGAGAATCGAAGAGACTGATTAGGGCAATAGGTCACAATTTATGAGGATAGGTAGGGTGGTGCCAGGCCATGGATACACTTTAAAACCAAGCAAGGGGTCTTCAACAAGACCCACTGCTGCACTTGAAGCCAATGAAGATCCCTACGAAACTGTGAAATGGATGATTTCCTGGGCAGTGAAAAGACCAACCTGACAGCAGAGTTCTGAGCGACCTGAAGTGCCTGTAATCGGTATTTTGCAATAGCCATAAGTAGGGCATTACAGTAATCTAGCCTTGAGTTGGCAAGTGCTACCACAACCAACCGGCAATCATTTTCCGCAATACAAGGTAATAGAGGCTTCAACAACTTGAGTTGACCATACACTGATTTGACAATTTGATTAACATGTAAGTTGCAGTTACGATCTGATTGTCAAATGCATCCCAAGTTCTTCACCCAAAAAGAGCAGGGCATGAGACATTGTGTGCCAGATTTGCAAGATTTTTCTTTGAGCCTAATACGATCACTTCGGTTTTAGAGGGGTTCAGTTGCAATTTATTTTCCAACATCCAGTTCTTTATTCTATCTGCACAAAGTAAAAATCGGTCTAGTGCTTTCACTGGTTGGTTTACCTGGACATAGCTTTGATTGTCGTCGACGTATGAGTGATATTGTAAGTCAAATTGATCAAAGATATTTAAAAGCTGACGGATCTAGGCATTAAACAAAAGTGGGGACACGGAGGACCCCTGGGAAACCCCACAAGTAACTGATAATGGAACAGGCATTTACAGACCCAACTTGACCTGCTGAAAGCAGTCAGTTAGGGAAGAGAGAAACCCTTTCAGAGCATTGGCGACACATGGGCCACTGAAGACAGTCTTGAGATAAGAATGTCGTAGTTGACCATGTCAAAGGCTGCCGACAAGTCCAGCATGACAACCATGCTGACATTCCTTCATCGGCAGCCCCCAGCAGGTCATCCCAGGCAGACACAAGTGCTGTCTCAGTACCGTGGTCCGGTCTGTATCCCGACTGAAATGTGTCCAGAATATGATGTTCTTCCAGAAGACTCTGGAGCTGCATAGTAACGACTTTCTCCAGAATTTTTGAAGGCCATAACAGGCCAACAATTGGATGATAGTTTGGCAATTATTTATAGTTAAATGTTTTTTGTTTGTTTTTTTAGAAGTGGAGTGAGATCATTTTCTTTTCTTTTTTGTTTTTATCACAGCCTCGAGTTAATGAGGCATTTACAAAATATTGAATAATCTCTTTCAAAGCCGAAGAATGCTGTTTAGCCAAATATGCTAGAATGGGGTCACAGGCCAAATTAATTGGCTTAAGTTTGCAGATAAGATTCGCAATCGGATCTGAGTCCACCATAGTAAATGTGAAACTAGGTAGGGTTGACTATGGCACAGAGATTTTCTCCCCATTTGCAGAAGGAGCCTGTTGATCAATATTGGTACTAATACACTTATTCTGTTCAAAAAGTAGATATTAAATTCAATAGCCAGTGTGGGTGACATAGGTAATCTAGGAATAGTGCATGTGGGGCAGGTAGCATTTCGAATGGCTGCAAAAAGTGCCTTGGATTGATTTTCTGCAGGATTAATTTGCTTTTGTAAGCAAAGAGATTTTGCTTAAATTATTTCTTTTTTATAGGCTTTCAATGACCATTTGGCCTCCAGATAATCATTGGTATCCCTGGTTTTTAGCCATTTGTTTTCTTTCCTTTCGATAGATTTTCTGAAGGGATTTTAAAAGATCATTATACTATTGATTGTTTTTGCTCCTAAAGCTTTTGTAGCACTTCAGATGAGAAATTGGGTCACAATTTGTTTGCATGGAGGATATATAGGTCTGATATAGTGTGGCACAGTTAGAGTCAGGTCAGGTCACCTACCAATTTCTGGCTAGTGATGAGGTCGAGGTCTTTTTTTGCGACGTGAAAGTTGTGTACTACTATTCGGGGCAGTCTCAGAAAGAGCATAGTCAGCCGGAATGGTAAAACTCACCACAGAGTAATCTACCAGCTAACTGTAGTGTCTCCATGGAGTTGGGGAGTTATACCTCTGAATATCACTAGGTCCAAACAGTGGCCACCCACGAGTCACTGAATCAGACAGAAGTTGAAAATGATGTGAAGGCAGGATGTCTTGGAAAAGATATGTCTCAAATGCCCCTCGTTAGTCCAAAGAGATCTTTGATAGAAATGGATAGAGAGTGCCATTCTGTAAACTTGATGCCTTGATAGGAGTATATCTTCTGTTGGCTCTCTGTTCTTTTTTTAAATAAAAGAGAAAGTGTGAAAGGAGGTTGCTTACCCAGACCTACTATGCAAACTTCTCTTGAATGGACATACGCTCGTGCACATCCCAGTGTACAATGTACTGTCACTTGAAGACAATCCACGGCTCAACCAGAAGCCAGTGCAACACGCAGAGGGCCTGAGAGAGATATATTCGGCTGGTTTTGAAGCTACATAATCCGATGGCTGCAGAGGCCCAGCTCAATACTACCACTGTTTTCCCAAAACTAGGTGTTACTGTTCGCTGTTGTGTCCTCAATCTAGGCTTTTCTTCCACTTGATAGGTGTCCCACTTGCCAGGTATCCCAAATCTAGGTGTTATCGTTTGCTGTTTTGTCCTTAATCTAGGCCTTTCCCCCACTTGACAGGAATCCCATATCTGGGTGTTGCCGCTTCTGTCCTTGTGTCCTTGATATGGGCTTTCCTTCCAGTTGACTCCTATCCCTCACTTTGTCTCTCTAGTGGATACAGTTACTCAGCGGTCAGACTGCATATCTATGACCCGGCCGGTACTGCTTCAACTGCAGCCGGGCAGGACTTCACCCCATCCTTTGCCCCTAATCCATAGGGATTGAAGGTGTATACGAGAATAGAAAAGCTACACTTGGGAATTGAATAGAACTATGAGCTCCAAAGCCCTGAAGATGGATTCTTTACAATCCGAAACGCGTTGGCAATTTTGTTTCTAAGAGGAGCCCATTGGACAATCATAGTTAATGGCTATGTGTTGTAAAACTAAATTGTGTGATTGGTGTAACACGAATCCCACTCGATGAATGCTTTTTGATTGGAATTGTTTTTGATTGGAATTGTTTTGCACTGTGTGTGTTTGACATATATGAACATTAACATCCATATTCATTATCACTGTTTTTATTTGATTACAATTTTGGAACTCATTGAAGACTGATGGTATTCTTTATAGGATAACTACTATTCTTATATAGCTGTTGCTTGAATATTATCAGTAATTTATGTCTATAGAATCTGTTTCCTACTTGAACATTTTTGCAAAGCATGAATGTTGTAACTATTTACAGAACGGGTCTACAATGAGACCCCTAGTGTGGGTGTTTATCATTCTAGACCTCAAGGATATTTGGGACTTTATGTCCTCCGAGGAGTGCAGAATAGGGTTACTGATTGGCAACAACGGGTTGTGTTTTGCATACTTTCCCTCAATCTCAAGTGGCCTCGAGACTTCTCCCTATTGCACCTGAAATAATTCTCTCCATTTGTAAGTCTTTAAACATTGCTTAAACCCACATTACAGACCAGAAATACATGGTTGTGCCCCTCTAACTCACCTTCTTATTTCTCTTTCCTCCCACCGGCCAGGTGTCACACTTGCCAGTTACCTCAAATCTAGCTGTTACCGCAATTTCACTGTTGTGTCCTCAATCTAAGACTTTCTCCCACTTACCAGGCATCCCCCCAAGCCTAAGTGCTGCTGCTGTGCTCCCAGCTTGGGTTTCCCCCTAGTCCCTTGTTATCTAAGGTACAGGTGCCCTTTGCATGATTGCTGCTCGGTTGACCAACCCCTAGGGGTCGTCCCTCTTCTGCTGCACTCGAATCATAAGGTCTCTACCACTTCATCGGTTAGCTAGTCGCATAACCCTGTCCTCTTTATCAGCCATAACCTATCTTTTAATAACCCCTAACAGAACCATGCCCCATAGCCAATCCTAACACCCAACGCCATAGCTAGCCCTTTCGGAGGTATTGCAAGATCCCACAACTCAGAAAAACTGGGCAAAAAAGAGGCCAGATGGCCAGAGGACACATACAGAGAACAGAGCAAAGACAGAATGCATGTCTCGCTACCTCTCCACATGCAAATTCTTTTGGAATAAAGGATGCACCACCAACAGCAAACCCACTGGCAAGAAGCGAAACAAATACAGACCCCACCGGGAAGCCAAACACATCACAACAATTGATAAACTACCCACATCCGATCTACACCATGGACTATACTCTACTAGAATCAGGGACAAACTGGAATCCATCACCCTCTACATGCCCTACATCACCAACAACTGGAACAAAGGACAGGCACCAACACAACTCACCAGCCAAAACGAACCAAAACTAATCAACCCTGCCATCAAGATAATTACTCTATTCTCCGAAGAGACTGACCGCCAAAGAACTCAGGCACAACCAGGAGAGAACCACTAGCAACGGAAATCCAACAGACGACACACCGAAACAAACTAACAATATAAACAACAACCCAAAAGGAAACTCAAACAAACTACACTGCAGCCTACTCAACGTTCGATCCATGGCAAACACGCAATAGAAATCCATGACCTTCTAAGCAAAGGAGGCACAGAGTGCTCTTTATTACAGAAACCTGGTTATCGGATAACTACAAAGCCATCGCGAACTAAGCCCTACCGGACAACTTTACACTAATACACACCAACAGAGAAAACCCGAAGAGGAGGCCGAATTTCAATCCAAATGCAAAGAACACCTCTGAGGGTCTCAACTCATTCCAACCAACATAGAAGACTGTGAATTCCTCCTCATCAAGACCAAACTCAATGACCATACCAACATAGTATTCCTCCTGATCTACACAAGCCCCACCTTCGCAACAAAATTAGCCGACGGCGCTGCCATTTTATCAACCTACCACGACAACCTAGTCATACTGGGAGACTTCCACGTCTGGTTCTAAAAAAAGAAAACAAAACCATAGCAAACTCACTCTGCACGCTCCTGGAAACATTGCATTTCAAGCAAATAGGAAAGGGATCCACCCACAACGCTGGACACACCTTCGATGCAATTTTGTGCATAGGAGGTCTATGCACAACTGCGCCACCTACACCGATGGTATGGAGCGACCATTACCTGATACCTGATACCGTTCTACTTCACACTTCAAACACGCCTACCGGCCGGAAAGGGTCTTCTCCATACCAGCAAGAAAAGAAACTGGAAGAACCTTGACCTTAAGCCCTTAACAAACTTACTAAATTCGATCCTCCCAAGCAGAACAGAACACACCAAAACAACTCTAGATGCAGCAGAAAACGCACACAACACCTCGATCACCAAGGCCCTAGACCACCTGGCACCAGCAAAATCATTCAAAGCCACACCAAAAAAACGGTTCACAGAAGAACTGAAAGAACTCCAAAATGCAAAATGCTAAATGAAAAAATTGAGAGAATAATACAATTAACAAGACAAAATAAAATATCAAAGACAGCTCAGACTATATAACCCTCATCTTGCAAGAACTCCATCATCCCTACACAAGCTCTTTGTGACAACATCACCAACCACCTAAGATCAAAAATAGAAACAATCCAGCAGACCATCAACACAAGCCGGGCTAATACAACCACAACCGCTGAAACACAGACGCTGGGCGAAACACAGACTACAACAAAACTCACCTGCCTAGAACCAATCACAGAAGAAACCTTGGCCACACTGATCAAGGACACCAACCTTGGAGGTTCCCTAAGGTAACCCTGACATAGTCAAAGGAATCTTCAACCACAGAACCCCGGCAACACACTTCCGGAACCTAATGAACCTATCACTCAAAAGAGGAATCGTACCGTCCGCCTTCAAATCAGTATACATCATACCACTGATGAAAAAGGAATTGGAAAGCGCACAAGACCAGAGCAACTACAGACCGATATCCAACCTGCCCTACTCATTGAAGATCCTGGAGAACCATGTGTGCAAGATCCTAATTAAATACGTCAAAACAAGCAGAATACTTGACTGGTCACAAGTTGGTTTCAGACCAATGCGAGGAACAGAATCAGCGATTTTATTGAAATGTGACGACCTGAAAATAAACGCAGACAATGCCCAATCAGCCCTCATGCTATTGGACATATCAGCGGCTTTCAACACAATCAGCCACACACTTTTAATAAGACTCTTGGAATGTGGCTTACAGGAAGCTGCACTAAAGTGGCTTACCTCATTCCTAACAAACCGAACCAAAAATACATACCTACAACCGTTTACCTCAAACACCAAAAATATATCCTGCGTAGTCCCACAGTGATCCACCCTCTCTCCTCCGATTTTCAACATCTACATGTCCCCACTGACGAAAAAAAATCATTTGAACCCATGGACTAACCACCTTCAATTACATAGACAACACACAACTGCTTGTGAAGATGAACATAACACAGGAGCTCCCTCAACTACTGCCTCACAGACATGACAACAAACAACCTTAAACTGAACTTGGCAAAAATGGAAATAATGCTCTCACCCGCAGAAACCGACGCAGGCAACCCACAACTGCACTGGCCGACCGGCATGGGAACACAGCCCAGACTACCGACGTAGTAAATAACCTAGAAATACTCAGGGGCAACAGACTATCCCTGGAACCTCAAGTCAACGCAATCACCAGAAAATGCTTCTTCCTCCTAAAACTACTTGGAGGATTTCTCCCTTACCCCTCCTTCCCTCACAGAGCCCATCACAATCATATCCCTGATACTCGTGAGAATCGACTACGCAAACCGCCTTTACCTCGGAATGCCGGAAAGACTCATCAAGAAACGAGAAGGGTGCTAAATGCAGCAGCAAGAATCCTATTAAGACTAAACAGAAGAGACCACATCACTCCAGCACTGAAAAGCCTACACTGGTTACCAGTAAAAAACACATTAAATTCAAAGCACTCTGCATCGCTCAAAAAGCTTAGCACAGACAAGCAGCTGAATTCCTCTAAACCCAGATCAGCCAATGCCACCGAAGAAGTGATCTTAGATCCATCAACGGCATACAAATAGAGACAAAACATTATAAAAAAATGAAATTCGGCGGAACAGCTTTCTCCTGTCTAATTGCAAACCTCTGGAACACCATGCCCAAAGAAATTAGAACCACAGAAGACCACATCACTTTCAGGAAACGACTTAAAACCTGATTGTTCATCAGACAATGACAACTGTAAAGGGTCATCGGCAGCAATAACATCACAGACCAAAAATAAATACACTAAGGAACACGGTTTCACAGATAACAGCGCCAATAGATTAGAGGACCAGAACACAGCACCCCCCTACCTCCTGCCTGCACCCATTCCACGTCCCGACAACTAGACAGAGCTACGAAAGACTGCAGACCAACCAAAGGAACGTTTTTAGGGATAGCACCAAGCCCACATATACACTGAGGAAATTCAGGCAGGTAAACCACACAATCATAGTACCCCCACACCCGGCCCACCCACAACAAGGGCAACCGTAACCTGCCAACCTATAACCATGGGCCGCCCAACAGAACTCTCCCACCCCCCATTATACCTAGAACTCCTACTGTGCACACCTCTGGGAACCGACCAGACATCCGTTTTGCACCCGACAACCACAATTAACCTAGACGAAAACGGGAAATACACTAGGTTTCAATCCCCAAACAGCGTCCATAGCTACAAGGGAAGTCAGCCCGGACCTGGAAAGGAGGCAAGATAGGCTGACAAACCGCATCCAAGAATGTGGGTTAGGTTGACACCATCAAGCAGCAACTGGAGAGTCACACCAGAGGCTCCACCAAACCGACGACTTACTAACCCACTGCCCCTTCCTGCTCCTTCAACATAACCAACGCCACTACACTAGACCTTGGCCTAGCCACACTACACATAAACACAACAATAATCAATTTAATGTTCACACCCCACCATCTATCTCAGATCCTGGAAGCACACCTAGAGTCAACCACTCGCCACATAGTGCATAAAACCGTCAATGACACATGTACACACCAAGACACCAGATAGTCATACAACAACAGCGATCCGCAACTCTGGATCCCTTATGAACACAATCTAACCAGTGCGCACAACCGCAACCCACCTCAACAACACATGACATACTAACACCAACACAAACACTAGCAAGACACCCGTGGCACTGAGTATTACCCATGCAGTTAAAACGCACGGGGCCTCCTGTACCAACTCCCACATGCAAAACAACACTCGCAGGTGCCAGTTCCTCCTGGTTCTGAACCTTTTCTCTCTTCATATCCTCACTAACACCCCAACCCCTTCTCTTGCAGAGCTACGTGAGCGCCTGTAGATTGCCCGTGGGTGGTAGCGGTGCGTGGTATAAATCAACGTAACATAATATAACATTACCAAAGCATAAACAATTTGCACCGTTATCATAGATGTTGCCTTACATCGGGGCAGCCTCTTCAAAATACTGTACAACTAAGTGGTTTGGTAACACTGTAAAAAGCGCAAGTGCGATATACTGTACACAGTTTAAACTTTAGTTGCCTTTGACTAGTAGCAAGAGAGAGGATGTGTGCAATCTCAAGCAGTTAAGGCTGGGTTGCTTAAGCTTATTTTCTTTCTCGTTAATTCTACCTCAGTTTCTCAGAGGGGGGGCAACCCCAACCTCATCTCCCTATGGTCCTATCCCCTGTTATGTCCCCACACCCTTCACAAGCCCCATAGCCTGCCCACTCCTCACTTTCTTTTTAGTTTTGGCACAAGTTGTTTACATCTCCGTCAAATCTACTCAGGGTCAGAGTAGGACCCAAAAAGTGTTACAATGACACAGTTATTGTACTCTTTACATTGAGTCAATAGGTGTCTACTCGTCTCCAAAGAAACATGACAAAGGCAGCATCTCTCCGTTAGTCCTTAGGGATCTGCTTTCTTGCTCCAAGCACCATAAATGTGGACAGTAAGTTAAAACGCAAAATCATAATAAAACGTTTTAAACCCTGATCAATGGTATGAATTGAATAATCAGCCGGTTTAAAGACAAGAAAAGCTTGTGTGTATTTGTATTTTATTTATTTATATAGCGCGCCGGGCCCGAGGGCGTCTGGGCGCATATTTTAGGAAGCAAAGTTACGATTACATACATAGTAAAACAATAGATTCCTCTACCAGCTTACAGTAAACATGCGGGTAGAGCTACGGTATGGCCAGAATATATAAACTGTAAAATATACAAAGCATGTACAGGCAAGAGGGATGTACAAAAACAGTTCCTCTATCAAGTAAGAAGCAAAGGGAATAAAGTAGGTTTACATTAAAATAAAAAGAGGTACACAGGAGAATAAGTTATCATCGTGCAATGGCTATGTACAACGAGAAATACAATTGTTATGCCAAAGCGAGTGACCAAAGTGTACTCATATGAATTGTGCCGAGAGCCACACTTTTGTTTTGCTCTTAAAGGATTGGAAGGAGGGCTCAGTTCTGATAGCATTAGGAAGGGAATTCCAGAGCTTAGAGGCCAAAACAGGAAAACTAGCGCCGCCAGCTTTTTGTAGTTTAAACCTAGGGAGGGATAGACTGTGGGCTTGGGCCTCTCTCTTGGGGCGGGTGGAAGTGTGAGGTGTGAGTCGGTTGGCTAAGTAGATAGGGGCCTGGTTGGACAGGCATTTGTGAGTCAGGGCAAGTGTTTAAAAGGAGATTCTATGTTTAACAGGCAGCGAATGTAGATTATGTCTGTGGTTAGAGATGTGGTGGTTTCTAGGTATATTTAGTGCTGCTCTAATGGCATTATTATGGATGATTTGCAGTTTGTTGAGGTTGGATTCACTGGTCCCTAAGTAAAGGGCACTACAATAGTCTATCTTGGACATGACAAGTGTTCTGGCCAGGATAGTGCAATTGGGAGAAGACAGGAATGGTCTACAGGCAGTAATAAGTTTGTATGTATAGACAGAGGCTGATCTGCCAGCATTGGTTTGTCTGCACAATGATAGTGTAGAGTCAAGGTAAATTCCAAGAATTTTAGTATCCTTGTAGACCTTAATGACGTTGCCATCAATGATGAACGACTTGAAGGACGGGTCAAGTTTAATAAGCTGTTGATGTGAACCTAAAATAAGGAGTTCCGTCTTGTCATCATTGAGGCAAAGCTCATGTTGAGCCTTCCATGCCTGGATAACCATGTATACGTTATTCAAGGCTTTAGTGTCCGCTGCATAATCGCCCGTTATAGTGATAAGTATCTGGGTGTCATCGGCATAGTTAGTGTATGAGACACCCAGATAGTCAAGAACATCAAACAATGGTTTGGTGAACACATTATAAAGTGTTGGTGACACACATGAACCTTGTGGTACGCCACAGTAAATGGGAGCAGGCTCAGCAGATGCTGACGGAGAAAAAACCTGCATAGATCTATTGCTTAAGAAGGATCTGATCCAGGTGGTGGCAGAGTCAGATAAGTGGGCAGCCATGGCATATTCAGTATATGATGACTTGCTACTCAAGACGTCAAGACTAAGCCCTGTTCCAAAGGGTGTCTTCTCGATTAATAAGTGTCTGGCCAGTGTGAAATGAAAATTATCTTCGTCAGGCCATTGCCAACCAATCACCTGGTGAAAATCCTCACAAGCCTTCTTCATATTTTCAAAAGGACTAGGAGAGTGGCGTGAACAAGAGGCATCAGAGAGTGGTGCGAAGAAATAATAGTCCTCCCCCCATCTTGGAGGATTTTGAATAGCAAAAGTGATCTTTTGATCTTGGCTTGGGTAATTAGCAACACAAGGCCCAATTTCAGGCGAAGAGCAGCCACTGGAACTGATTGAGGGAGCCCAAGATTGTGACACCATAACTTGCCCACCAGGACATCCAACCAACATAAGTGGTTCTCTGTGTAAAATGTCCAAGCCATAGAGAAGGCCCAGAACGACACTCGGGTTACAGTCCATAAGAATGCCCTCAATTAAGGATCCACCTTTGTACTGTGTAAGGGTCCTAGCTGCCCCAAATTTGGACAAGGCCTTAGGGGCAACATAGGTTTGAAGCAAATTGGAGGAGAGTAGAGGTCAACAAAGTTCCCAGATATGCATAAGTCAACTTGGTGCAAAGTCTGGTCTCCTATCGTCCATCTAAATCTCTGTACCTGTCTCTTGTTAAGTCATTGTCATAGTTTTTAACTTAACTGCATTTTCTCCAAGTTTTTTCCCAAAAAATAATCATACAGGGCCAGGGCCTTAAGTGACCTTTGAAGGTCAATGGGAGTTTTGTAAAAAATGACAATATTTTCGGCGTAAGCCAATCAACAGATGGAAGCAAAAGACAGCCTAGAGGGAAAGTTGTTACAAGAATCACATACATTTGCCATGTCTGAGGTGTAACGGTTGTACAGGAGAGGCTAGTCTCAATAAAGGGAATACTAACCCTTGTAAACCATCAAACTCTACACTAAGGGCCAAAAACCAAAATGTTTATACATAAAAGAGTAGGATGATATATTTCATTAAACCTCTTTCTTATCTATGCTGATTAGGTGCTAGAATACCTCTCGTCACCAATGGTCCTGAAAAAATGGACTTGGTACCACTTCATTTAAACAAATTCTTACAAATTTTAATACACATTCTTTAAAACAGTTTCTAAAACAAAGGACCAAGGATTACACCCACACAGTGGATATATCATATACCTAAATTACAAACGATGAAACACATTTGACATATCCGCGGACACCACAAAACTTTAATATACACTACACTCTGAAAAGTGTCATTTCCAACAACACATATCCCGAAATGTTTCAGTTCTTCTCTGCGTTAGGTGCATGAACTTCCTCCAGGCGAGTCTTTATATTTAACAGTGTTTCTTTGTATCCACCTTGCAATCCAGGGTCTACAGAAGAATCCAAATTCAATGAGCGGTTGTAACCTAAAAAAGGACAACATACACCACCATCAGCTATAGTAAGCACCACTTATCCAATAGCCCCTACATCCCCTTGACACCCCCAAACACTTATAGTATCGCGGACTGGGAAAAGGTCTTACTGGACCTATCCCAACATTTCTCACCACCTACATTACTTTTCATTCGTATCTTTAGTAGGGCTTGTGTCCACATACCCAGAATTTGACTTCAAACTTCTAACATCAAGTTTGGGATTGTAATTTCCAAATGGCTATTCAATAGCCCACCAGTTTCAGAGTCATCTGTACAGACATAAAGTAATAACCATGGAGACAAAAACCAAGGCCAAACACATTTAGACAATCAATTTTGGAACGGTTAGGTACGTAACTCTAAATCATCATCTACACCATCACCAATTCCACACCCTCACACGTGGAATACCTAAGGGTTTGAATCCAGTCCCACGATTCCACAGGTCTGGTCTCTTCACATAGACTTCTAAAAAAGTAAGTCTTTGGTCAGTCCCCAACAATGGAGGCTGCAACACATAACAACAATACCACCTGTAAATGTTCGCAGTTTATTTGTAATGTTCAAACCACCAAGTGGTCCAATGTATGTAGTATAACTAACGTAGTGTTAAGATCTAACTATTATGCAGCATTACCTCGCTACTCCAGCCGGAAACCACACCACACAACGTTACAGTACTTCCAGCCTGCCGCGGTATATTTCATCGTCAAGGATTTCAAGCCGTTAAGTTAGTCTTGATGGTCAAGACATCAAAAAAAGACTCATCCCCACGGGACCGTGTAAGATCGGATCGCTTAAATTGTTAGAGCCCCCTCACAATATTTTATCCAACATTGAAATCACAATTAAATGCCCAAATAGGTGCCCGGTTCGTATCAACCGCAAAGTGTTAAAAATGCGCAACAAAAAGTTCAAAGCGCCTCAAAGCCATTCAGTAGGCATAAATAACAGACTCTTCTCCATCTTCTGAAATCCTTCAAACGGGCGCCATCTTGGAATGGTAAAGACCGTCTCATGTGACTGGGGGGGGTGACGGCTGGATTGCATGTTGGCAAGGCTTCAAAAGAATGCTACCAGACAAAGCCCAATTGCAATGTAGAAGAAGCATCAAGTCGAGTCGGGCCAAATATATTGTAGACCACCTTCTGAAGATAGTTCTTACATATTGCTCAGTGCGCCATACAAACATACATAGCATAGGAACAGGTCAACCCTGTTATCCAATTAATGAGAACTTTGTATTATTTCTCCCAATGCAAAAAGATAATACCACATCATATACATGATAAAAACATATATATATATTTATATACACTCCTAATAGTAGTCATTTATACATAGTGCCCTGCCCCTCTCAGCCCACCTTAAAATATCATTGTAACTTATAAACCCCACTCATGGCCTTTTTAAGACAATTTCAAGTACGCTTGACATTTGCTGCTTAAACCAATTGCCTGCACCCCTATTTTTGCTAGAGTGCCCCCTTTGCTCCCAAAATCTGAATTTTTTGTGCTTCCGTCTTTAGTGTTTTAATCAGTTGTGTGCATTGTTAGTTTTATTGAAGTTCCTATTTGTATTTGTATTTCTTTTATTTATATACCCCTCCTGGCCCAAAGGCATCTGGACGCATATAGAAACGTGTTGGACATTCTTTTATTTTGGTATCACCATACTATTGTAGTTTGGGTTGCATCTGTACCAGCTCACATTGCTCCTGAAGAGTATAGCTTGCTCTCAGTTGCCATTACCAAAAGTCAGGCTGTACCTGTTTCACATATCTCATTGGAATCACTGGAGGTTTAGTAGTAATGTGGGCCTCTGTAGGCGCTTTAGCAACCACTCATCCCTTTACTTCCACAGAGCATTAGTCATTTCATCACACCCGAACAATTGAATGCTGAACCAGAGGTCTATGACTGGCCTGAACAAGTGAATGCTGAACCAGTGGTCTATGACAGACCTGAAGCTGAAATGGCGATAAACCGGAGGTCCTGGAGGGTATAGTCGTAAAGGTTAAGAATGAAAAAGCCTGGAGAAGACCTATGTGGTATTGTGAAGTACCAGTCATTGGTAGAGATCCAATATTGGAGCGAGAAGCACTGGAAAAGCAACCAGTGCCCAGGGCATACAGTAAGACCAGAGGCTTAAGCCTGAAAGCACAGAGGCCTGGCAGAGGTGTAAAGGAGCACTGTGAAATAATGAAGATTGATGGCGGGCCCAGACTGGGAGCAGCCCTGGAAGTGCATTTCCTTAAAATCTTTTCTTCATTTTTATGTTATAGGCTAGAAGTGGACATTTCAGAATAGGATATTTGAACTCTTCTGTTGGCCAAGATTTTTAACATTTGTGTTTTAGCTACTGGCCAGCCAGGAGGCTAAGAACCTGTTAAGAATACATTTTTGGATCTTTTTGTTGGCTACTCTTTTGTACATTGATTTGTAGAATAGGGTGTCAATGGAGTGACAAGATCTTCTTAAGACTTTGTTACAAACTTTATGATATGCAGAAACTCTACTGGAGGTGTTGGACACCCGAGAAATAGCCCAGTTGGTTGTACCAGTTCTGGCACAATTTTCATTAGGGACTCCCTTACTGTTCCCTTGTCCATATATGTGTTTAGTCCACAGCCTTCTCTGATGTAATACATAATAAACACATTTTGTGGAATGTAGAGAAGGCATGGTATCGCAAGTATGACACTGACACAATGGGTACAATTTGTACAACCTTTATTGAAATTGTTGGGGCTGGAGAAACTCCTACTTTGCCCTATAACTAAGATGGGAGTTGTCTCAACCATCAAATAATAAATAACGCAGTCCTAGTGGAGTCCTTCAAATCAAAATGGCCTATGCTAACAAAACCTAATGCGCGCCCCATCACTTGTACAAAAAGTCTAAATAGGAGAAATGTATGCAAAAGGAAAAATCAGTGTTCAAATGAATAAATGTGGTTGAACCAGCTCTCCTCCCCACGTGAGACCTCACGGAGTAAGGCAGTCCCTGTAGGCAGGATGACACACTCTGGCTCAGTTGCCAACACAATAAACAGTTCCAAAATGTGGATTGAGGCCCGCCTGGCCTTCCACAGTTATGTATCTTTTCCTGACTTCCAAAATAATGTTTCAACAAAAAGTTCACAAAGGTCCCCCTCTGTCGGGCTCAGACCTTTCACCACACAGTTCACGTAGGTCCCCCTTTGTCAGGCTCAGACCTCTCACGACAAAGTTCAACACAAACTTGCAAGGGGGCTCCCTTCCCCGAGTTTATTATACTTCGGGCCTCTCTCAGTCGGGCTCAAACCTTTTTCGGATGTCGAAGACTTTCGAATGTGCGTGGCTTTCTTTACAGACCACCTCAGGACCACGTCGACTCAAAGTTCACGGTTTAACTTTCACTTTCCCCTCCTCTAGGAAGTAATCTTGCTTACTTCACTATTGCTGTTCATTCGCCTTTTTGCGTCAAACGATGTACCTTTCACAGTGATTTTTGAGTGGGCTACTTCCTTTCACTGGACCACTCTGTTACTTAGTATTGCTGCTTTCACAACTGCCCTTACTTAAAAGTTCATTCACACGTCTGCTTTTCCTCACATCTCATCCACACGTGTGCAGCCTTCACTTGCGATATAATGTTGCTACTTCAAACTTTAACACACACCAATCTCTCAGCTCACTTGCCAACTTACCGGCTGTGTGCGTCTCTCTCTTAGTTTTCCGATTTCCAGTTCACAAGTCAAGGTTAGTAGCACAGGCTTGCCCTCACCTACCCAACTCTGCCGTTCCCCCGGGAGGGCCGCTGGCGTCCTTGAAACACAACGCAGACTTCACTTGTGGGATCTGGCATTCTCCACGTGTCTTTTCCAGCCTGTCGGAGGCAACAAACTCCATTAGGGAACTCTTGGGGTTTTCAACCTGCTGCTCTCGTCCCTTGGTCCGTCGCTCTGCTCCAGTAGGTTTGCTTTCGTTCCCGGAAGTCCTGCTCATACTCATGTTCCACCTTGCTCAGAGAGTATGTCGCTAGGTTCTCACTTTTATTCGTGTGAGGAGAGCTAATTGGTATCAGGAGTATGCACTTAGAATCAAGTGCCTGACTTAGCCTGACCTGATTAGTGGGGCATATCCAGTACAATGTGTGAAAGTTAATGTTGTTACTCTCAGTCACTCTCTTCCTTGGCCCAGTGTTTGTCTACAAAGGGGTGGGGTTGAGATCTCAGAGAATCCTTAAAAATAGGATGTGTTAGATGAACAAAATGGGGGGGACTACCGCGTCTCACCATCGGCTGTCTCACCTTCACTCCCTGAAAACCCCTCACCCGGGTGGTCCTCCTGCACTGGTCCACCCCAGGGTCTGGATCCAAAGGCGATGGCCGTGCTCTTGCCACCGGAGAGAGAGATCCCCGGAGACTAGCAGGTGAGACACCCCCTGGTTTCTCACAGGAACCACAAACTGCCATGTGTCGTGCGTATTATTGCTTAACCTCCCTACAGAAGGCAGAACCATCTGTAGAAGTGCCTTGAATGTCAGTACCCAGGAAAGAAGAGTCTAAGAAGAACTTAAAGGTGATATGAAACAGCAGGTGGGGATATGTATACAGTGCACAGTGCCACCAAATTGACCAGCTTTATCACAGGGAGCCAGTGCAGTGACTGCGGAGAAAATGAGATATGTTCCAGATGACTTTGATTTAAAAGTAGTTGAGCCCCTGTTTTTTAGAGCTACTACATGAGGTTGGCTGGTAAGATTGGAACTATCAGTAGGCCCGATGCTGGATTACTAGGGCTGCCAGCCGCTCTAGAGAAGTGCTTGATTTACAGTTTTGAAGCCTGCTGAAGAGTCCAAAAGAACTAGAGCCATAACAGACCTCAATATCAACATCTCTTCAAGAGCATTTATAAGGGTAACACTATGCTCTCTCTCTCTCTGGATGCAATTGCAACTGTGAAATGTCAAGAACGTTATTGTCGGCAACATTTTTCATCTTATTGCATCAGGATGGTGACTATGACACGTCCCTGCCACCACTTCATCCTTGCTCACTTTCCAGAGGGGATCCCAACAGTGTGTTAGTGTGTCTATTACTCCCACACCCTTCCCCTAACATATGCAAGTGCATGCCATGAAATGCTATGAAGGCAAAACATTATTATTTTTTGCATTAAATGCAAATGAAATTGATGATGTCTTGCTTTGATAAAGGTATTGGGGCTGAAAGAAGGGGTTTCTGGGGCAGGTGAACAGGGCTAAATAATGTGGGAGAAAAATTGTTTTAATTCTCCTCTGCTGCATAAGGTTAATTCCATTGGGTTAACCAATGGATGATTTGAGCGGTCCGATGATTAGATAGCCAACAACTGCGCAAAAGTCTTATTGATGCCCCTCAACTGGTATTATATACACGAGTACAAGAAAAAACATGTATTACTTTGTTCCTCCTTCAAATGTATCTGTTATTTGGGGTTTACAGTTGGCTCCACAGTGTAACTTTAAACATGTCTCACTTTGAGAAACATTCCCTTGCACATCAGTGGGTGGCAGACAGACTAAAGGTAAGGAATTCCATAGTATCTGTGTTGCTCTTGTCAAAGTGTCATTTAAAGCTTGTGTGACAAAGCATTCTGTTGGACCACAAAGGTTATAGATACAGTGTGTTGATTGCCTGTTTAAGGTCTTAATAGTTGTTTTCTTCAGATAAATTGTATTTCTATTACACGTGTTTAACACTTTACATGAAGACTGAATTTGCCATAACTTACAGGAAATGTTAGAAACACAGGTGAAGTGTTGTAATGTGCACATGCAACCCTGTGTATGTCATCCTTGTTCTAATGCAGAGCCGCAGATGTCAGTTGCACTAGGCCTTCAGAGACCCGAGGAAGGTGGCCTCTTTTCTGCACTAATAAATCTGTTTAACCTTTGTGGAGACATATTTGGTATTATAAAAATGTCCATTAGTAGTTCTAAGTTGTTCATATTTGTTAACTTTCGAAGTTATCGATTGGTACAAAAACAATGTCCTCACTAGCTACCATTTTGTTTCTTTTAATTTATGTCAGATGCTGAACTTGGAATTATTATCGAGAAGAGAAATCAGAAAGAATGTGCTGAAAATCTTGATCCACATGTGCCACAAAGAAACATTAAAGATGGGGATCTTTTACATTTGGAGCAAGGGGATACAATCAAGAAGCAAAGTGAATTCGAAAGGAAGAGGAAAAACCTGACAACAAACGTACAAAAAGCAGTTCCTGAATGCAAAAGAAGGGTTGGTAAATTCATGGGCTCTACTAAACAATTAAGAAAAGACAAAGAGGAAAGAGCCAATAACTATCGTGAATATGGGAAACAATTAAATTGTAGTCCAAGGACTCAGGCAGGAGACCAATCTAAGGCTCTGTACTCTGAAAATAGCAAGGGTATTGTGCAGGCAGGAACCCTATACAGAAGACAGTGGATACACACTGGAAAGAAATTACTCCAACTTGAAGACACTAATCTTAAGAGAAAGGGTTCATTCACATGCACCGACTGTGATAAAAGTTTTGACCTTCAGTGCAAACTTACGAACCATCTCCGATTACACACTGGCGAGAGGCCATTTGAATGCAAAAAATGTGGAAAAACCTTTAGCCAAATGTCAAATCTTATCCATCATCAGAGAGTCCATACAGAAGAGAAACCGTATACATGCACAGAATGTGGAAAAGGATTCACCCACAAATCAAGTTATATCACCCATCACAGAGTGCACACAGGGGAGAAACCATACTCGTGCAATGAATGTGGCAAAAGCTTTAGTCACAATTCAAGTCTTACCAAACATATACGAATACACACCGGAGAGAAACCATATACATGCACCGAATGTGGAAAACGTTTCAGTCGGATCTCAAATTTAATCACACATAAGAGAATACACACTGGAGAAAGGCCATATGCATGCACTGAATGTGGGAAATGCTTTGGTTTCAACTCGAGTCTTACCCAACATCAGAGAATACACAGAAAGCAAGACAGGCCATGAATCCAACAGAGTTTGTTGTGACCACAGAACATGCCAATATTATTTCATACAATGACAGCTGCCTCAAAACCAAACATAGTGCTCAAAGGAAACACTTGAGTGCATCTATCATCATAGAACTGCGAGGTCTCAGAGAAGCAGACGTTTTCAAATGTGAAGATATTCCTTAAAAGACAATTAATAACGTTTCATAAAAATGCTTCATCTACAGTTATTTTATTTTTTGCATTTTTAAAGCGCTCACACAGCCTGGGGGCATCGAGGCACTGTTACAGGCATATGACTTAGTTGCGTATTTATAACGCGCTTAATACCGAGAGGTTTCTAAGCGCGGCCCGGGGATCGAACCTGTGTTGCTTTGTGTCATCTTGTTTCCAAGGCGAGCGCGTTGTCACTGAGCTATCCTCCAGTTGCAACATGAAGTTATTATTGGCACAATGTAGGTACCAAGTAAAGAACATGGCATTATTTTTGAGGAAATATTCACCTAATATTGCCCTGTCATGCACTGCCATTGCATACATTTTACATTCTGTCCCATGAAAATAAAACTACCTACGAGACTCTTTAAAATGATGAAACACACCTTGACACTGTGGTTTGTTTGGGAATGTATAACAGTAACAGTTAACGGAATGCCAAAAGGAAAAGGTGCTGTTTTACCAGTAAAACAGCACGTTACGATAATGTTCCCCAATGTATAAATGTAGAACTAAGATTTGTCAGGATATGTATACTGTCACAAATTAGACATTTGGCACCAAGTAAAACGCCAAGACCAGGTGCTCAAAGATTTTTATTAGGGACTGTATAAATGGGAGGGCCAACTTAAATATAAACATCATCTTCCTCAAAGAAATATCAAAACATAGGATGGGCTTCTTCCACAAATGTCTCTTACGCCATATTTTTGCTTCTCAGGGTGTGTGGTCAGGCTTTCGAGTATCAGCTGTCACTGTTCCAAAGTCTCAGAGGAGTTACCTTACACCGCTCTAATGATATGGACTGCATGATGTCCTGAGCCCTTCTTCTGCTCCTTTGAGTTTAGCTGCAGCCTTTCTGGGGTCCTGTACCCCAAGACTAAGCCAGCCCTTAATGATCTGCAGGACTTTTAGGGTTCTCTTACAGATGTCGCTGGGGTCAGCCAGGAGAGAGGCAGAAGGACCAATCCCTACCAGCCCACCTTCCTGACTGTTTTCCCCACATCCTCTCTAATCTTTCACTAGACTCTCTGACCCCCACTGGAACCTCCTCCCACCATGTAGACCTTCCTGGGGCGTGGCCCTTTTTTCTCTTCCACTCATTGTCAACTCCTGCCCCTTTGGCCTCTCTCTCCTCATCTGAAGATGTCTTGTCTCCAGTCTCCTCTCTCTTGTCTACCTCCTCCTCCTGCTGATCTTTCACTGTCGCCTCACAACCACTTTGGCCTATTCCTGCCATCTCTCCCTTTTCTCTTTATAGCATTCTACCTCTCTAGTCTACCCGCCTCCTTGACCTGTTTCTCCTTGTCGGATATCCCCTCTACATCCCCACTCCACTCCGGGTCTTACTTCCTCCCTCCAGACTTCTAATGTTACTCCTTCCTTCAACTCCACTCCAGTTTTTATTTCCTCATTCCTTCCCTCTGCTCTAGTCACCTTCCATTCCAGGTTTTACTTCCTTCCTCTTTTCCTATTAACGTCTTCTACTCCACTCCTGGTTTTACTTCCCCCCTCTTTTGATGTGATTTTGTTCCCTTCTCTCTCAGATTTTTAACTCTCCCCACTTTCTTATCTACTGTAAAGGTCACATCCTCCTGTTTCCTGCTGCCAGCTCTCCTCAACAGCGCTCCAAATATCTGCAGCATCTCTCCTCTCTAACAGCCTTTCTTCTCCAGACTTTTTTTTACCAGAGCCGCTTGCTCCTGTCAGCCACCACACTGCAGAGTTCCCAAGCTTATAGAGTAACATGCCCTCTGCCCTTGATTGAAACTAGGCCTGATGGTCAGCAGGTGTGAGTTTTGGGATTGGCTATGCTTTCTCACTTCCTGATGGTCAGAATGAGACTGGGCTAAATCTTTTAAAATTCGGTGTGCATGGAGAGGCTGGGCAAGCTGTCTGTTTTAGGGATATCATGCCACATTGCTGTTGGGAAGGAACGTATATTAGGGTGTCTTTAAGGTCCTTTTGGTTTCCCCCAGGGCCTTCCTATCCTTGAAGTGATGATTTCATCTCCCTGATTAATTCTGTTTTTTCCGGTTGGGAGAGAAGGCCATTGTGGGAGATGTAGTCTATCTGAAGGTGTTTTTCCCCTTGCAGTTTTTATGTGGGCCCTGAGACAGGTTTCCAGATGTCTTCCCTGGTTTGTTACCCGACTGTTTATTTTGCCAGGTTTACCCTCGCCCAGTCCCTAATTCAGCTTCCTGGATCCAGTCCGGGTTTTGGTTCTGTTCCTGAGGGGCATTTTGGAAAATGTATTTTCCATTGACTGGCTTGGCTAGGTACCCAGCTCCATCAGACAAAGTTCTAGGCAGGTAAACTTGTCATAATACAAAAACATGCCGAGACAATTTCATGGGGAGAACCTGAATGAGAAAAGGGCAGGACAGTTCCTCTTTCTAGATTCAGCAAAGATTGTGTACACACATTCATGGCGCTAATATTTATGGTCTTAAAAACTTCAAAATCTCTGGCTGTATAAAAGGTGGTAAAATAAGCTCCCACCACAAACATCAGTTACATTAAAGAGGATGAATGTGGTTTTAACTGGAACATAATTTCACACAACTAAAATAAGCTATCTTTTATGCTAGAATATGGTGTACCTACTCGCCACAGACAAAGGAATGTGTGCCAAAGGCAATGTGGTCAATTTGGAATGTTCAGAAATCGTTGTTGAGCTGCACTCAATAAATACAGGAACCACCTTTACCGCTCTGGTGCTAGGACATTGCCACTTTATCTCCACCAGTGAATGACCTCATTTATACATTGCCATTCAAAACCTCATTCTCATGACAGCACAATATTGATGTTCACATCAATCAATCAATCAATCACACCATCAGATTCCCACCCTCAGCATTCCAGCTGACCAGCTTCATACTGCACAATACACCACACCCCCACATACTAACTATTAACTAACATGGACTAGCAACCTGAGGAAATGGGCTATTGATCATTCTGGTGGTTATCTTACTTCATCATACCACTAAACAGCCGCTCTCAAAAGACAACCTCCTTTTGCATATACATATTCACATATCCTTACACTGCGGGTATCTGCCACATACCTACATGAGTAAAATTGCCTCATTAGGCTATTAAACTTGGTCAACTCATTTTGAGCAACGTTGGTCAACCTCACTTTTTTCTGTTATGGGGGGGGGCTCTCTGTCCCCCAAACCCTGCTTCTCTGCCCTATGCTCCTTCCCATCATCCCATCCCCCACTCAAAATGGGTCGACCTAATGAGGATCGTTTTAATTGCTACACACCATCTGCCACCTATCCTGATCCATGCTCACCGGATTAGGCACATTTACATCTTCCACACTACTACGCTGAAGCACAGAATCTTACCACTATGTTCTCTTGTTTCCCTCCTTTGTACATCCCCATGGCCACATTCCTTTACACTTCTTACATTAATTTAATAATTAGATCACCCCCATAGACTCCAGCATTCAGTGTTTCGAGGCAATGTCTTAACATGATTGCTCTTTTGTGATCCACAGGCTGAACCTAAAATGCTACATTAAATGTAATCAACCTTTTGCCACAAATGCAGTACTTATTATGCTCATTAGATTGCTAGGTGCAACCTCTCCTAATTTTGCCTTTTCCCTATTATGTACTGTAGAAAAATGTACCTTTATTTGTATTTGTGTTTATATAGCACACATCTAGCTAGGAACCAGTGGAGGGCTGTACACGTGATTTGGATATCCTATACTACATGGGTGGCATGTATCTAGGGAATAGCAGGTTCTAGGTGACACCTAGACATTCTCTAAAGCGAAGGGTCTTGAGTTCCTTCCTGAACTGAAGGTGCTTTGGGGGGGTGATTATGACCAGGATGGTGTTCCAAAAGGCAGAGTCCTAGCAAGAGAAGGCCTGTGTCGTAGTATTCCCTTTCCATGCCCCCTTAGTCTCAAGCAGTTGTCTGGCTCCTAGACGACCGCTTGCCACCTGAGAATGTTTTGTGGCTAGGTAGGCTGGTGTTCAGGCAGTAGTTGCCTTATATTTTATGCAAGCAGTTTTGAAGAGCATCCTGCCTGGGATGGTTAGCTAGTGTAATTCTCTTATGGTGGAGGAATGCCAAAAGAGGGCCAGGTGTTTGGTCAGGACACCAGTTAGCAGGGTGTTTCCTCCATAGAAGTTGTGAGATTCCCAGAGCCTTGACCATGTATCTGAAATCTGCAGGTGGGTGGAAGGGTTTTTTCTTCCAGAAGAGTGCTGGTTGACACCAGGTTGGGGCTTTTATGATGATATATTGCTGGAAGGAGAGATTGCTGTCAATAATCAACCCAAATAATTTGGCACATGTAGCCAACTGAGGTGTGAATCCTTCAAGGGACAGGTAATTCAGCCATCCTTAAATAGTCTCCTTTTTAGATAGATGGCATTATAGGACCAATTCTGTTTTGATGGAATTTAGTTTTAGATAGGTGCTTGTCATCGAAGCTTGGGTGTAAGTGAGGGATGTTCTGAGGCGAGAAATGTTTTGAGTACACTCCACTTTGAGGTATAAACTGACTTCTGTTTTACGCTCACTCTATCTACAATTTTGTGAAAATGAACATGTAATGTATGAAGCCTATCCATCCACCCAGCATTAATCTTCACGGTTTTCTCTGTCTCTTAAGCACAAAAGTAATTGTCCCATGACATTTCTGTGAACTACAAGGTATACTCATCTCATTCTTTCTTCAGTTAATACTGCACACCAAAACCAATTGCATGTCCTGCTTAGCAATCGGATTAAGGCGTTTAACGAGACCACTAGCCCATGGGTTATATACGGTGTTGCACACAAAGATGCTTAATGCAAGCATCTCTAAAAACAATTTCATTTCATCATACATACATTCAATTTCATTCTTTTACTTTCTTGGCAACCTCTCATTTCTGAATTCCCCCGTTTGAAATGCACACATATTCTAGTTGCCACTTCCATCACATATTCAAGCTACTGGGTATTTCTACCAATATAACCAAATATATTACTCTCAGTCATGAAATAGCATTCCGACCTTAGATACGCAGTGCAACTTCCAACTATGCATACTTTGCCATCTCCACTGGTTGTAGTGTTGCAAAATAAGATTCCAACACCACATCAGTAGTCCTACACATGCTTGCACTTTGATGTATGCATATTTATCTGTTTTTCCATAAGTAAAAAACCTGCTTCAAAATTCTTTTCACCCCAGATGCCTTCAGGTGATAAGTCAATGTTTAAGTCTCAACACATTTCTACAAACAGTTTATCTCTTTCCATGAATTCCTCCAGCTACTTATGGCTTTCTTATTCTTGATGCACTATGCATTTTGTTATCATGCAATTATGGCTGCACTCAGAACCTTATTATAAGCCAGTAAATTGATGCTGTTGTCTGATTCCCTCGCAGCAACACATCTGCACATTTCTCCCTCTTCATCACTAACATTACTTTGGTCCATACCTCTGCCATTTCCATCAGTTAGATTGCACGATGCCTAATCCACCATTTCCACTGAGAAATTGTTTTCTCCTAATAGTACCTACCACCTGGCTGTGCAGGGAATAGCTTTCTCAGCACACTTTGTGGCTGAGAAACGGACAACAGGCAAAATGCTGGGAACTCATGCAAGTGCTACCATCTCATGTTCATTTCTGAGTAACGTGATTTTGTATTTAGCAAAGCATTACGGCAAATGGCCATCACCACTACTCCATCACGCAAGCAACTCAGTAAGGCACCGACACCAAGATCACTGGCATAAAACATTAGAATGGATAACGGACTTTTCATTGCTACTCCTGAGAGTATTGAGCTCTGAAATGTAACATTGAATGTACCAATCCTGTCAATCGATCCAGCATTAATGTAATGTAATTGTCATCTGTATAGCACTTTTTCCCATTGCTGTGGCCTCAAAGCGGTGTGGGTGAAAGCCCTCTGGGGACACAAGTCTGAGGTATGTGAAATTTATCAGAGGCGTTTATAGTGCATGTGTGCATTTTAGCGAATATGAAGGTAGGTGGGGTGGCCAAGTCCCTGTTAGCTACTCATGTCGGGCTGGCATGTGGATGGGTACTGTAAGGTAGTCTGTAGAGTATGTGAGCGCAGGAGACTCATTATGTGTCCAGTTAGACCACATGGGGGAAAGCTGCATTCTTATGGCAGAGGTGTTGTACGATGTGTCTTCATGTAGAATATGATAGGGGATGCGTGCGGGTGGGTGGCCATGCCTTTGGCTATTTTATATAAGCATGGTGTGTGATATGTACCCGTGTGTCCTGGCTGGCTTCAACCCAGTGCAGCTAAATTCAACACAGTTACTATACTAAAAAATGCAGCTAGATTCAACAGATTGGCTATACTAAAAGATCCAGCTAAATTCAACACAGTGGCTATACCCAGAAATGCAGCTAGATTCAACACAGTGGAGGTCATTATGACCCTGGCGGTAGCCGTGCCGGTAAACACTGACACGGCTGCGGCCAGTATCATTTTTTTTCCGGCACCCGCAAACGGGCAATTACTGGGTCATTACGGCCCGCCAGACGCAGTAATTGCCCTTTCGCGGGCGCCAGAAAAAAATGCTCCCCATTCCCATTTGCGCCCAAAGGAAAAAAATGGGAATGGGGAGCATGGTAGTACTGGCACCATTCACAATGGTGCCAGTGCTACCGTCTGTGCCTGTGGGCGGGTGCTGTTCCGCCTGCCAGGTCAGACCGGAAGAGCGCCTGTGACACAGTGACTATATTAAAAAAAAAACAGCTAAATTCAACACAGTGAAAATAATTAAAAAAGCAGCTAAATTCAACACAGTGGCTGTATGAAAAAAAGCAGTTAAATTCAACACAGTGGCTATACTCAAAATGCAACTAGATTTAAATGGGCGGAATTCAAAGCACAGCTAAAATCAACATAGTGTCTATACTCATAAAATCCGCTAAATTCAGCACAGTGGCTATACTCAAAATGCAGCAGAATTTAACACAGTGATTATGCTCAAAATGCGACTAGGTTTAAAATGTGGGGGAATTGAAAGCGCAGCTAAATTCAACACAGTGGTCATACTCAAAAGTAGCTACATTTAACACAGTGGTTATACTCAAAATGCAACTAGATACTCAATACACTATAGTTCAGGTAGATGCAAGACAGTGTCAAGAAATCACAAATAAAGCACTAGTGGTACCTCCAAATAGCCGTTTCTTACCTGGATGTTCCTGCAGGCAGCTTTAGAGGCCTTGCTGGGGCGCCACGGGCGACAGGCAAACGGGCGGGCGAGGTGCACTTTGCTGTGGCCCTTAGCCGGCTGCCCAGAGGGCTTCAGTAAAGAGGAGTAGAGGTGGGTGGGCAGATGAAGGGCTGAGGGAGGGAAGGGGAAGCAAGTAGAAGCAATGGAGCCTTGCAGGCCTCAATAAACACTCAACAATAGCCATGTGGCCTTTGAAAAGGCTGATTCCCCGCAGGGGCGGAGATCTTGAGGCCTGGACCATGGAAGGGACCACAGACGGTACTTACGCTTGTATACAGTGTAAATTATGCTGTTCAGCCAACAGTAAACTGATTAATCTTCTAACACATTTAATTTCTTTAATTCCTCTGTTACGCACACATTTAACTGTACCATAGCTTTATTATACGCTGGAAGGTGTTCCCATCTCATGCCTTCAACCACTTTTCTCCAATTAATACTTTTTACCAATGACAATCTATGTTCTGCTTAATGAGTTTATCGCCCCATGCCTCCACCAAGGTTATGGTGGTGTTGGAATATCCCTGTTTACCTTTGCGCTGGCAATTGGTTGGTGAGGATTTCCACACAGCAAATGCCATTTGGAACAAAGCTAGGCTGAGGAGTTCAAACGTTTCTTGAGTTACATCTCAGGCATACAAGGATCTCCTTTACATATCTGGCACCACAATGCTGCCAACTTCTCAGCCTCCTCCAGTAGCAGACACCTCTTCACTGTCCACACCCTCACATAGCTCTCATTTTATTTTTAAAACAGACCTACCGCGACAGCTTCATTGATAACATCCAAATAATCCAGCCCTACAGCATCTAAACCTTCCAACACAACAGGCTATAACAAATCAGGACATGTATTGATTGTTAGAAAATTAGGTTCGTTCCCGTTACCCATGTGTGAAAACAAATCTTCCATAAAACCAAGAAACACATATCCAAATTAATGTAATGTTTTAGTAGATCTTGTATGCTGTCCTGTACTATGGAAATCCATGAAACTACCGAGTCCAAATTTAAGGTAAACACCATGATTAATCATTCATCAACACACATTTCGTTACCTTTGACTTAACATGTTATGAAATGTTTTTTATAGTGACTCAAGATTGACCTCTGCCTTTTACATATGTGCAATCATTGATTCAAAAAGACAAATCAAAGAGTTGGCAAGAAACCTTCACTGGGAATATAGCATATTGTCGTTTATATTCTTTTCACAGATCTATATTCGTGAAAATTGGTTCTTCCCAGACCAACTGTCGTGGTCCAGGAGAGTCTCACATATTAATTCTACCAGGCATTCAATCCAGTGCATTCCTGTTCTGCCAACTTGTAACTGGTGTTTTCTATGAGCTGAGAATCCAGCCCTCACAAGACAGCTGACTGACACATCCATTGGACATCTCAGTGCAGATGTCTTATGTGTCAGCTCCTTAACTGCTCAGATTACCACTGCATCTTGCCCTAATTATCTTTTCTACCAAGGGTCTGTGACTATGTCAGCCTAGCACCCAATCCCTCAGTTACAAAACATGCTGCGCACCTTTGTCACATTTATGAAGTCTGCCATCATGGCTAATAAGTAGCTTACCTTCCAGATGGCTCATGTCTCGTGAGGATAGCTCAATGGCAACGTCAGGGGTGTTGCTAGGTCTGTAAAAGACCCGGGGCTAAGCTGATGTCGGTACTGTTGGGACTGGGGGCTAGCTAGTCTTTTGGCTGTAGCTCCTGAGATTCTATCCGGGGCTACAACCAAAAGATCAGGGGCTATAGCCCCCTTAGCCCCCCCTAGCAACGCCCCTGGGCAACATGCTTGCCTTGGAAGCAAGATGACACGGAGCAACATGGGTTCGATCCCCGGGTCCGCGCTTAGAAACCTCTGGGTATTAAGCGCGTTATAAATAACCTATTATATCAACCTATCATATTAGACCCAATTAGATCTGGCCTTCGTGCCATATTCTTTGTGCCTTCCTCTGGGCTAATAGGTTCATGTAGAGCATGAACCAAAGGAATTCTTCCAGAAGGTTACCCTGGCAGAGTTTATCTCACCCCTCCAGCTACAAAGTTGTCGGTACACCATAAATCTATACTATGATTTTATGCAGTAGACACGGGATATTCCTTTAGCGTACACTACCAATACAATGTACACCGTTTAAAGCCAGGTTTAGCACCCCATGTCTCTACGAAGGTTATGGTGGTGGAGGGAGGTCTACATTTACCTCTACATGGACAATTGGTTGGTGAGGAGCTCTTCACAGAAAGTGACTTCTCTCCCGTTCACCCCTGCCTTCTTTGATCAAATTATTTCCGGATTCTCTCTCAAAGATTGTGATCCATTGTGACGCTACAGGATAAGGATAATGGGCGTGTTTTTCACCAAAGATGATTTTGCCCTGTCCGAATATTTGCCCACATATTTGTTTAATGTTATAACCTTATTTTATTATTTTACGTCAAAAACAGCTTTCGCCCCAAGTGGTCTCTTCCCACTGCATTTATGGTACTCGGTTTACGCTGGGGTTTCTTTTACATACTATTGGGTAAAAAGTCAAGATTTTAGGTGTTTCTGATACAGTCTCGCCCCCTTCACAGGGTTTCATTCTGATAGAGTCTCTGATTTCACTAGGACATTTTATTTGGATACAGAGTCTCCCCCTTCCAGCAAAACATATTCCGATTCAGTGTCCCCCCTTCGGTACGGGTGGCACTTTTAATGGGAAGAAGTTACTCTGATCCAAATTCTCCAAGGGAGTGTTTATTCTGATGCTTGGAGGCTGGAAGTGCCAGAATACTGAGTGTCGGTGTGCTTCCAAGCAGGCAGTGCAAAGATACCTGGGTGGGTGCCAGTGCCCAAGATTGATCAGTTGAAGTCAGCCCAGCATGGACCTCGTTAGCCACTAGTGTGGGGGAGCAGGATATGGCAAGTCTAGAGAAGTGTGCAGTGGCATTGCTCTATTATTACGATAGGTTTTGTAGGCAGCTCACTGTTATGCAAGGATGGATTATGCGAGTTGTGTAAGATGTAGAACGATGGAGACCTGAATCAGTTAGTGGAGGCGTGCAGAGAGCAAACATTTAGTATGGCAATAAGCCCCGAGACAGTGGGACAATACCGCCCCAGCTTATGCCCCCGGGGCCCGTAGTTACAGGCCCGAGCGTAGCGAGAAATGTTCCAAGTGCGTTCGCTCCTGAGAAAAGAAGAAAAAAGAAGGTAAGTGGGGTTGGGAGAGTGGGGAGGGGATAGTTTGAACGGCAGGGGGGTGGAGGAAAAAAAAACTTACCTGAGTCCCCGGCGGGGGACAAAGGCAGCCTCCAGCCTTGGGGAGGCTCGGAGCGGGGATTGCCCCGTTTCGAGCCTCCTCATTTGCTAAGGGGCTGCCACACCCCCCCAACCCCCCATGCCAGGAACAAACGCAGGAACATATGTGCCTCCACGAGATTACACTGAGGTATGCCCTTCCAGTTTATTTAAGAAGGTCGTGTGGTGACCAACCTCCATTTTCCTTAGTTGAGTCTTTGTTTTGAGGCCTGTGGCATGTTCATGAGAGGAACATTCCAATTGCATTCAAAGGGCGCAGGGAAACCGACCCAGATTAGTCTGATCTCCTGTAATCCTTTGATTGATGCATTGAATGAAGGTCCATAGCATGTTAGTGTAAGTTGACAGAGCGGATGTTCCCTTTGGGTCAGTCTGTTGGTTGAAGTTTCTCTGGGGTGCTTAAGTTTGATTCAGATTGTCCTAGTGTCATACTGATGACAGTTGAATAGTCAGTATTTCAGAGATTATTTGAAAACCAGGGTTTTCTTCTTTGCAAAGGTGTCTGGGTATAACATTCCAGAGCTTGGTTGAGAGCAAGAAGGACAATTGAATGGGGCATTTCTGATATAAGCTTGGTACCATTAGTAAGGCAATGTTATTGTATTGAAGCATTCTGGATGGCTTGTAGTGGATGTCTTTCCTTTTGGTGAATTCCAAACACTGCCATCGAAGGTACGATCTCGGTTTAGACTTTTAAACTTAATCCTCCATTTCACTATGGGGCAGTGGATTTTCCAGATAGCTTGTGTGATGTGTCAGTATATAAAACGAGAACCCCAAGTACAGACTGTTTGCTTAGTCTAGCCTTGAAAGTACTAGTGAAATCACTTCCATGGTTCTATGCGGGAAAGTCAGGAAAGACATTATGTGCCGGATCATTTGGTGTTGACCGCATTCGCTCCTTGTGATCGTCTTAAGCAGCAGTTTGAGTGTGAAGTAATTGTCCATCAAGACTTGAGATTTGTAACCACCACTTCAGGAAGATGGCAATTTCGTCAGGCCAAACGGCTGGTGAGGGATTGATATTGTGGTGCCACAAAACGTGTTCAGCTTTGGTTGGGTTATGTTTCACTCTGTTTGTCATCATCCATGAGTCGATATGCACAGGTCGTATGCTATGATCCAGTGCATATGATTTGAAGATGTTTATAAGTTTGTAAATTGTCTGTATTGTTGGGACATGAGTCCCCAAGTGACCCCTACACCATGACATCTTCAAAGGAATCCTCAACCACTGAACCCTGGTGACACAATTCCGGAACCTAATGAATCTATCTGTCAAAAGAGGAATAGTAACATCCTCCTTCAAATGAGCATCCATTAAACCACTGATAAAAAAGGAATCTGAAAGCGCAGAAGACCCGATCAACTACAGACCGATATCCAACCTGCCCAACTCAGCAAAGATCCTGGAGAACCAAGTGTACAAAATCCTTCTTAAATATGTCGAAACAAACGGAATACTCGACTGGTCACAAGTTTGCTTCCGACCAATGGAATGTGGCATAAAGGAATCTGCACTAAAGTGGCTTACCTCATTCCTAACAAGCCCGAACTGAAAGAACCTACCTACCACTGTTCACCTCAAGTCCCAAAAATATATCCTGCGGAGTGCCACAGGGATCCAGCCTCTCTCCTCTTCAACATCTACATGCGCCCACTGATGGAAATCATTAGAACCCACGGACGTTCTACCTACAGCTACGCAGATGACACACAATTGATTGTGAAAACAAATAGAACACAGGAACAAAATAACAGCCCAACAGCCTCAACAACTGCCTCACAGACATCTACAATTGGATGACGACGAACAACCTTAAACTGAACCCGGCAAAAATGGAAATAATGCTCTCACATGCTGGATTCGAGGGAGGGAACCCACAACTGGACTTGCCGATCGGCATGGAAATGCGACCAGAGTACCGACGCAGTAAATAACCTAGGAATACTCATGGACAACGGACTATCCCTAGAAATGCAAGTTACTGTAATCGCCAAAAAATGCTTCTTCCTCCTAAGCCTTCTCAGGGGATAACTCCCCTACTTCTCCTTCCCCCACAGAACCCTCACAATCGTATCCCTGATACTCACGAGAATTGACTACACAAACAGCCTCTACCTAGGAATGCCAGAAAGACTTACCAAGAAACTTCAAAGGGTGCAAAATACAGCAGCCAGGATCCTATTAAGACTAAACAGAAGAGACCACATCACTCGCCCACAAAGCCTTGCACAGACAAGGAGCTAAATTCCTCCAAGACAAGATTAGCCGGTATCGCTCAGGAAGGGAATTAAGATCCACCAACGACCTACAAATAGAGGCAAAACACTGTGAAAAAAAGGACATTCGGCGGTACTGCGTTCTCGGGTCTAATCGATAACATCTGGAACACCATACCCAAAGAAATTAGAACCACAGTAGACCACATCACCTTCAGGAAACTGCCAAAAACCTGGCTATTCAGCAGACAAAGACCACCTCGAAGGGATACCGGCAACAACAACACCACAGACAAATAACTAGAGAGGAAATGAGATGGGCCAAAGAACCACAAACAAGAACTTGGCTTGACACCGTCAAGCGGCAACCAAAGAGCTGCGCCAGAGGCACCAAAAAAACCACTGACATGCTAACCCATCTTCCCCTTCCTGCTCCTCCAACACAACTGACGCTCCTACACCAGACCTTAGACTAACCACACTACACATAAACAAACCAAGAATCAATACTATGTTCACACCCAGCATCTCTAAATGCTGTAGCGCACTTAGAATGAACCGCCCACATAGTCCATAAAACCATCAACAATGCAACTACACACCAAGATATCAGATTATTTTACAGCTGCGGCCAGCCAGATGTGTTGTTTCAGTCCTGTCAATGAGAAATGAAGTAATCTAGCGTAGAGCAGTTTCTTTTAATCCATGGTCCTCCAGTTGTTTCTGTTTCTGGGATTTGTGGTGTGATCTCTTCTCCATTCCTATCCAGGTAGTCCTGGATTTGTTGAATTTTGTTGTTAACAGGTGCTACAATAGACTCGAAGAGCTCTTCAAATGGTGTTGTTTTGACTGTTTCCACTCCAGAACTGTCGGTGGCAAGTGTCTGTTGGTATGTCATTTTCGCTCCAGGTTTTCTTGAGCCTCCAGTTTTCTTTTTTGAGGAAATTTATTTTGGGGTGAACTATTTGGTGGCTTACTTCTTTTATGAACATTTGAAGGGCTTTTGGGATCCCTAATGTTAAGGATGTTTGAAATTGAGGTGCAAATTCCATAAAGTTGTTTGTCCAGAATTCCACTCTGTTTTGGGATGTGGACTGAGGTTTGGAAATTTCAAGTTTTTTCAGGAGCATTTGCTGCTTGATCTCTTCCCAGGGCCCAGTCGCTGTTGGCAGAGCTTTGAAGAATGGCCGTGGATATTATCGCATAGTCCTCAGCGAACTAGGTCTCTGTGATGTATAGTAGGTATGTTTTGACTTTGCTGAGAAAGTCGCAGATTGCCTCTGGAGTGTTTAGCTTTAGAGTGGGCTTTCATGATCTTTTGTGTAGTTCCCCCGTGTTCTGTGTTCTCTGGTTTACTCAGGCTGTTCATTCCTTTGGAGTTTGCCCTTCAAGTGTTTTGTGAGCATTGCATTCACCTTTAAAGAGACTGATCAGGTTCTTCTTGGGTTGAGGGTGGTTGCCTTTGCTCCATTGACAGTTGGTGTTAGGCTGGTGTTATAATAGGCATGATCTGCACTGATTTCTGGAGTGAAACGTTTCTTATTGTCTATTCAGAAGAAGTTGTCCATTTAAGGCCTGTGGTGTTGTCGTTGATGAGGATCTTCAAGGGTCAATGTTGCTTTTATTGTTTGAGATGTGTCCTGCATGCATTGTTTTTATGACTTGAGGTGAGAGGGTCCTCCGTTCCCAGCGCTGGGAGGAGTCAATGAGGACTCTTAAGGTGAAAGAAGTCCTAGTTCTTTTAAGTGAGCTGTGAAGACTATTACAGATGTTTTTTGTTCATGCATTTATTGGTATCTTAAAAAAAAAAAAAGACTTCTTTTCCTCTCCTTTGCTTGTATCCTATTTTTCTGTCCTTTGGTCATGATGTGGCCTAGCTGTGTGGTACACCGGGGAGTTTTTTTGCAAGTTCTGGAGTATAAAACTGTTATGTTGGTTGCAGGGTTTTGATGATGGGCGTGGAACATACTTCATGAGAGCAAGTACTTACAAAGAAGCACTCCTAAAGACAATAAGCAATTAAAGTGATGTTATTTTAAAAACTACATGTTGACATCTATAAGCACTTGGATAGCACAAAATTAGTTGCGCTTTGAGTATCAAATGCATGCTAGTATTTTATATCATGTAGAAGTTTTACAAAGCATAAATCATGTTTTCTGAATAAGCGTTGGTATGGTTGTGCAAAAAGACAATTAGGGGGGGAGTATTCTGACTGCAGATATGGTATATTGTGGGAGCCATGGAGGTGCACCATGCCGATCCTGAGGGCACATTTTAAGGATTTGGGACATACCTCTCACCCCCCAGGGACTCATTTTAATTCCTGAAAAAAGCACCACTCCCTCCATAGATTCCATTGGGGTCAACCCTCCAACAAACTCTTATAATGATGCAAAACATTTCAAATGACATCAATAACATGACTTCACCCTCCTCATAGATGCAAAGGTTAAGAGATAGGGGTGGGGTGTCGGTTATGTGTATTGTGATAAATTGGATTCAGGATAATTGTTTGGATGTGAAAGATTAAGTCAGATGATGTTGGAGGTGGGCTCCATTGAAATGAATGGAAATGGACATTTTTGAAGGGGGACATGGTTTGCTGATAGGTGATCCCACTGAAGTCCATGGAATGGCATGGGGCTTGCTGGGAGGAGGAAAATGATCCCAATGAAGGGTAAAGTATTCAAAAGAGGTTGTGGTTAGAGGTTTCTATGTGCCTGGAGGGAGGAAGGGAGGGAGGGAGGGAGTGAAAGGAGAAGGATGACTGATCTTGGTGACTTGGGGATGGGGGTGCAGAGAAGCTAGATTCCAGGTATTAGGTTGTTTTGCGGGTGTGGGGTGGAGGGAGGATGTCCAGCATAGACGTTTTTTGGAGGTTAGGCAAGGTACAGCCACATGCATGTGTGTTTCTTTAGTGGTAAGGAGAAGGCGGATGCAGGGTGTGTGTGACTGTCCAATATGGGTGAGAGAGGTGGTGTGAGTATTGGGTTAATGAAATCAGGATAGCAGAATTGAAGTTAGTCATACAACCGTTTAAGAGTAAGGTTTTCAGAGGGAGCACATGTTTGATCACATCTCCAGAGTGCAGTAGAAAATGATACAATCATCAGGTTCAATCTTAGCCTTCTATCAAAGAATGGGTTTCTCTTTGTTCAAGGTGGCAGTTAAGAGTGTACTGTGTTGTAGTGGTACCTCGTTTGGGCTACGAGGGAGGAATATGGGGAATACAATTGAAGAGTTGCCGGGATAATATTAAAAATTCATTTCTAAAGAAGATCTTGGGCATCTGTAAGCCTACATCAAATACCCTGGAATGAAAAGAACTGGGTATGCCTTATATTGAGGACAAAGTGCAGTGCAAAGCTGCGTTCAGATGGGTACAGTTTTGGCAATGTGAAGCCCCTTCATTATTAAGAGATATTGTTGTGTAGCTGCACAGCCACCTCTTAGAGCACGGATGAAATTGGTTTAGGAATATCCAGAAGGTTTTGATTGACATTGACAAGTCTTCATGGCTCTTGCCCCTGCCAATGAGAAATAATGTTTGAAAGCTACACTGATCAAGGACAAGACAGATAGAAGATGGAATGAGGCCCTCGGACTCTCCTCTCTTGCTGAGTATGCAGTTATGATATGATAAAGGATAGGCAGAGAAAGGAAGCACAAAGCGGAAACTGTAGACAACGGCTGTAAACGGGAGCTTTATAAACAGTAACTTAGAAAGTAAACGGAAATGCTCGTACAGAGGAAATCATGGGCCCAGAATCACAACAGGTGTCTGGGCCTATCAGAAGGGTTCGAAATTGAGGGGAGCTGTGAGCTATTTAGTTCCTGCTTGTAGCCTAATAGTGCCTGGTTAGCTTGATACAAACAGGTACCAGGAGCTTTTTTTCACTCCCCAAGGCAACTGATGCCGAACAAACCTACCTATGTGACATTAATGTTTTTTTTGTGTTTTTTTTTAATCCATTTTATTGGTTTTTACAACAAACAATCAACATTCAACAAAACCAGCAGTAGTTGTCATAACAATCTAGCATCATGTACATATCTTTACAAAGCTACCGCTTACCCCTTACCCTCCCCCCAAATCAAGCCTACTCCACTTCGCATTCTGTTTCTCTTTCCTTCGGGGTAACCTCCCCTTCCGTAATCTCCCCCTTCCGTAATCTCAACAGTTTCCTGGTCGCTTAAGCAGTCCTGGGTGGACCCATACAATGTAGCCACTAAGTGTTTCCAGGCCGTCAGGGTTTCTGCTTCCTCCTCCTCTCCCCTACTTCCCGCTTCATGACACACTGCCGTTTCGGCTTTGGTCCATTTTCGAAGGTCACTCCACCAAACTTCTACCCTCGGTCTGTTGCATGCTTTCCACCCCATAGCAATTCTGCGCTTGGCGAGTATATATACCAAGTCCTTAAGCTTGCTCACATGTTTAAATTAGCGTGGTCTAGGGAACCCCCCTACCATGCATGCCCACACTGATTCCACGTTCAGCTTGATCCCCTTCTCATGTAATCAATGGGCTACTTCTCCCCAGAACTTCCCAATTTCCGGACATGCCCAAAACATGTGTGTCATCCCTGCATTTTCTACCCCGCATTTGAGGCATGTTTGTCGTCCGGCGTTCGTAAACCGTGTTATCCTCTGGGGGGTCATGTATGCCCTGTGGATTACATATAGCTGTATTTGTTGCAGCCTCGCGTTCCTAGACACTTTTTTATGGTACCCTTGAGCCCTCTCCCATAGCCCCTCACTCATGAGTTCCCCTGCTTCCTCTTCCCAATCATTTCTTAATTGGACCACTTCTTTTCCCACCCTAGACATCAGCAACTCATAGACCCGAGAAACCTTATACCCTCCCTCTGCTATATCATATATCGTTTCTATGGCAGCGTCCGGTTGATCTTCTAGTATTATTTTAGACCATGTCTCTCTGATCCGCCGTACCATTCTAGTATAAGTAATATACTGCCCTACGTGTAGACCAGATACCTCTGCCAATACCACAAATTCTTTTACTTCCCCCTCCTGCCATATGTCTGCCACCGTGGCTATGCCCACCGGTTCCCAATGCATACGAATCGTTTTCCTTAGTTGCACGTCTCCTCCAGTCAATGCCACTAGGGGCACTTGTGGAGAACACAGGGTTGGGTTCTCCATGGCCTGACAAGCTTTGTGGTATGGGGGTCCCAAAATGTTTTTTTTTCCCATAGACTGAATGGGGAAAAAACTATGCTCATGCCTACAGCCCAAACCGCTGGACAGATGTTCACCAAATTTGCGGCAGGAGCAGCGGCTTGGTCCCGAAAGTGTGCTTTTGTAAATTTGGTGAAAATCCATCCAGTAGTTTAAAAAAATAATTTGTGATATCTATGTCCACTCCGCGGACACACTACCCTGTTCGCTCTGCGGACAGTTCACTGATTAGTTAATCGGCTTGCGTCATGTCCGCGGACATGCGACGTGCCCGTGGATTGGATGGTGAAGAGCGTGAAGTGCGTCAGATTTTTGGAAACGCCCGCCATCTTGGATTTGCGGACATCTGCCGGTGTCTGCGAACATCGCGGTAAAAACATATTAAAAATCACAGCATTGCACTTGTCAAACTTATCAAATAATCTCTGGGGAGGTGAGGGGTGATGAGGATGGGATGTGATATGGCTGCAAGAAGCAAAAAAAACAGGTGTTTTTTGCCGCGAAAGTCTGCGAACAGTTCGGATGTTCGCGAACAGTCCTGAAAAGTTTGCGGACACCTCGGCTTTACAGGGTTGGTGAAATGCATGTATATTTCTGACCTGATTCCGAATGGTTTGCAAAGTTTGGTGGGATTCTGTCATGAGGGGGCAAAATTAGAGGGGGGGTCCCAAAATAATGTAATGGCTTATAAATGAGGTGCCATTTGACGAATCTACACTTAATCTGGGAAACTAATAATAGATCTAGATATAAATGTTTTTGCAAAGTTTGGTGGGATTCTGTCAAGAGGGAGCACGATTAGAGGGGGGGTCCCAAAATATTGTAAAGGCTTATAAATGTGGTGCCATTTGACAGATCTACACAAAGGTTTGCAAAAAGATTATAGATCTAGATATAAATGTTTTCTTAAAGTCTGAATGGATTTTGTCAAGTGGGGGCTAGATTATATGACGATTGTATGTGCATACATTTGACACTTTTGAAAAAATAAAACATAGGTGGATTTCCAGCAAACTTGCGCAAGCAGCATTGGCAAGGACCTACAAGCATGGTTTTGGAAATGTGCCAGTGTTTTATTTTTTGACAAGTGTCATAATGTAGCTACAAAAAATAGCAGTATACCTTTAGTGACTGAAGGGTAGCCTGTGGCCATGGGAGTGGCCAGATTGTCTGGGTCATGGAATAAGGTCATGATCCGGACAATCTGGGTGCTGGCCATGACCACAAGGGACAAAACATAGGATTAAAGTGGCCATGTCCACCTGGGACCGGCTTTGTGGTAAAGTTATTCGAAATTAGGATAGATTTGAAAGGGAAGGAAAATGTGCTTGTGGTAATATGGTCATAGGGTTCTCTTTTTGCCTTCTGCAGGCTGCCATGGAAAGTGAAGAGGGGCCCTGTATGGAACCCCCGCCTTCCCTTTCCATGGTGGCCAACTTGGAAAAGGATTTTCCTTCCTACACCGGGATGCCAAATCCTCTTTTTTTAGTACCCCGGGTTCCCGCTTTGTGAACCTAGGCTGCTAATGGCCTTGATCCCCCATTTCAGGGGCTGGAATGGGGGGATAATGGTCCAGAGACCTCATTATCCACCCTCGCTTCACTTGGGCTGATAACTTGGGCTGCTGGGCCGGTATCCACCGTTCCAGTCCCTGGAACGGAGGATGAACGCCACAATATTTTCATTAGCATAACAAAAAATGCAAATGGAAATGTTGGAAAATCTTATTGAGTCTATGTACTTTACTGAGAAATATAAAGTAGATGGAGTCTATACGTTTTTTTTTAGTTCTATTTTTTAACTGTGAAAGGTGGTTCCTAAAGGAACATTTATTTGATTTTTGGATGCATTTTTTTTGGCAGGAGAGCTTAGAACGAAAGGTGGAGAGGGAAATGAGGGAAGAGGCACCAAACACTAATATGGAGGGGCAGGTGGACAGGGGAAAATGTTGCGCGTGTGTTATTTCTAAGGTAGGTGGCAGTGTTTCTCATGCGCCTTGATTACAGCAGTGGTGGTGTCTCTTGGAGAGGAGGGATGGCATTAGCTGATTCTATTTTAAGATAAATAGCATTTTTGCTAAAATTATGTACTGTGTACTAGATTGTTAATGGATGAGTAGGAATAGGTGTTGGAGCTGTGCAAGGGAAATTTTGAAGTTGAAAGTTCCTAGATCAGTAGAAAATGCAGTTCCGAACTGTCCGCGAAGCACAGATCTTATTGTGAAGTGAGTACGGGTTCTTGGACACGTCATCATGCCGCGCGCCAGCATATGGTCATGTGGCACTCTCCGGAAGGTCTGCAATGAAGTCAGATGTTCGTAGACATTATGGTTAAGTTGCACTAATAAAAACCTATGAAATTCAATGAAAAAACTTTGTTAAAGGGACATTATGCTTAAGTTGCGCTACTAAAAATCTATGAAATTCTGTGAAAAAACGTTGTTAAAGGGACGTTATGGTTCCAAGTAAAACCGAAAACCCCCTGAAATTCACCAGTTATGGTAAGCTAAGCAACCATAACTTGCGCCACCACCGTGCACTGCTAAGACTAACACCCGGGACATCAAAGATGACATCACAAATGTCATTGATGTGATGTCATAACATGTCTGGCTCACTCTTTTTTCCTTTACTGATATATCTAGGCCAGTAACAGTCAGGAACTAAAAAATCACTACACTATAGTACAAAGTACTATATTTGTAGACTTATACTTCAAATATGTTCTTACAGTAATTCACTTAGGGCCCACTAAAAGCATATGAAACATATACAAAGGGGAAAACACAGACTTGGAAGACAGCAATGCTTTCTATGTATGAAGATGATTAGTAAGGTTATCAACACTGTCTTATAGTTCTGTTGTTTTTTTATTACTGTACTTTTCTTGGATACTACACTACTTTCCTTAGGGTCTAGTCACAATATGTGATAGTTATACATAGGGAAGTAGTAGCTTTGAAGCAGAGCAATAATTTCTGTCCATGAAGATAATCAGTTAGGTTATGAAGATTGTTGGTCAATACTGCTGTTTTTTTGTTTACTTCACTTTCCCTGTATATGCTCTATTTGTATGTGTTGTTATCTGTTTGTGTTTTGTGTGCAGTAATGCAATAAAGTAGTAAGTGGGTTTGATTAGGTACTTATAAAATGTTTCACAGTATGCAAAACTCTAATAAGAAAGCATTTATAATTTTAGTATTTAACATGGCAAGATTATTAATATTGCATCTTCATGTCTGCTGCACACTATGCCTATGTTACTACATGTGTACCTTAGTATATTGGAAACAACTTCATAGTACAATGCTATTTGGATTAATACATTACTTAATGCACTACATACCTCATGATATTTATTCCAATGATCCTTAACACTTTTTTTATTAACATTACAATAAGAATCCCTTGTTCAGACTTTTCATGAAAGGTAAATGCACATGTGATGTCATCAGTGATGTCATCAATGACATTTGTGATGTCATCTTTGATGTCCTGGGTGTTAGTCTTAATAGTGTACCGTGGTGGCACGAGTTATGATTGCTTAGCTTACCATAACTGGTGAATTTCAGTTTTTTTTTGGTTTTACTTGGAACCATAACGTCCCTTTAACAACGTTTTTTCACTGAATTTCATAGGTTTTTAGTAGCGTAGCTTAACCAAAACGTCCCTTTTAAAAACGTTTTTCATTTTATCTATCTATCTATCTATCTATCTATCTATCTATCTATCTATCTATCTATCTATCTATCTATCTATCTATCTATCTATCTATATATCTATATATATGTATATATATATATATCTATATATTTATATATTTATATATATACATATATATATATATATATATAGGGTTTTGGGGGGGTTTGTGTTGGGTGGGGGGTTCATATATGTTACAATGAACCTTCACAATTCGGTCAATTGTGAAAAGGTCAATTGTAATTCGAGCAATTGTAAAACGAACAAGTCGTATACAACCAGCTTTGCGCCATATCTTCCATCCCAATTCTAACATTCCTGGGTGCCCTTTTAGCTCAGATTTGGGCAGCCATATCACTTCTTTCAGCAGAAAAAACGGGACACACTCCGATCTCAACAATCTGGACTCTGATGTCGAGTCTTCCGTTAGCCATTTGACCACATATTGCAATTGACTAGCCAAGTAATAGATCTCAAAATTAGGCAATTTTATACCCCCTTTATCATACGCGTTCTGCAACTTCCACAAGGCAATTCTGTTCCTAGTTCCATGCCAAATAAAGCCCCTGCATATACTCTGGAGTTTGACAAAGAAACGCTTTGGTATCATGCATGTTCCCAAAAAAATGTAGTAGCCTAGGCAACACAACCATCTTCAACAATGCCCCTCTCCTCATAATGGCCAAGGGGTGCTTGGTCCAGAACCTCATGCTATTTTCTATGTTTGCTATTGCTTTTTCAGTGTAGTGTTTATATTCTGCTTCCACCGTGTGATAAATATCAATCCTCGGGTATCTGAAGGTACTGGTCTCCCATGGTATTTGTAAGACTGGCAGTTGTTCCCGCGGGACCCCCAAATACCTCCGCAGGGGGAATATACACGATTTCATGGGATTAACTGCAATGCCAGAGAACAACGCAAATTGCTCCGTTACTTCTAGAATGTATTGAAGATTTTCCTCAGGGTATCTTAAGTATAGTAACATGTCATCTGCATATAATGAGATTAAGTGTGGTCCTCCTTTTGTGTAAATCCTGACTTCCTCGTATTGCTGTCTCAAGTATATCGCCAGGGGTTCCAATGCTAGGACATACAGCATAGGGGACCAAGGGCATCCTTGTCTGGTGCCCCTACTAAGTTGCCACCTCTCCGAGATGATCGCTCCCGTCTTAACTCTGGCTAGCGGTGAACTGTACAGTCATTTCACCCACTTAAGGTACCCGGGCCCCATCCCATATTTTCATAGAGCTGCCATCAGCCAAGGCCATTTGACAGAGGCAAAGCCCTTCACTGCAGCCAGCGATACAATTGCAATCTCGCTCGAGTCCCCTACTGTGTGCTCTATGAATAGGTGGAGTCGTCTGAGGTTGTCTGATATGCTTCTGCACGGGACATACCCAGACTGATCAGGGTGTAGTAATCTGCTTATAACATGTCTCATTCTGTTTGCCAACACAGCCGTGAGTATCTTGCTGTCCTGGTTCAGCATCGACAGCGGTCTATACGACCCACAGTCTGTGCTTGACTTATTGGGTTTAGGGAGTGGGATAATGATCGCCTCTCTCAGGGATTCTGGCAGTGTCCCTGTTTTGAATGCCTCATTTAACACCGCGAGCAGCTGGGGGAGCACTTCTTCCCTATACATTTTGTAAAACTCCCTGGGGAATCCATCCTCTCCCGGGGTCTTGCTGGTGGGTAGTTGCTCAACCACCGCTTCTAATTCTTCCAATGTAATCGGGGCATCTAGGTCCTCCCGCTCTTCAGCACTTATATTTGGCAGGCCAATATCCTCTAATGTTTCCATTATATCGCTATTTACACTCCCTCCTTCTTCCCGTACGATCGTTTGTAATATTCAAGGAACTCTCTGTTCAAGCCCTCCTGGGTATCCAATATTTGTCCACTCTCCCCCACTACTGTTCTGATCGTTGGTCTGGGGGTCTCACTTTTATACAAGTACGCTAGCAATCTCCCCGGCTTGTCTCCCCCCGCATGTTGTCTCTCTATGTATTTCTTATAGTTTAGATTGCACAATCTCTCCCAGTGCCCCGCGCATTCCTGCTGTATTTGGTTTATGGTATCAGCATCCTCCCGGGTGTTACCTCCTTTACCCAAAACCGTCTCTAGCTTCATCTCTGCCTTCTGCAGTTCCCTTAGTATGCCTCCCTGTAGCCCTTTGGATTTAGCTATAGCTGCTCCTCTCATGACCATTTTAAATGCTTCCCATAGAGTGCCGGCCCATTCAACACTCCAAGTATTATTTTCAAAGTATTCTATCATTTCTTCTCTCAGGTCCTCCCTGAACACTGTGGCTTTCAATGCTTCAGCTCTGAGTCGCCACATTGGAATCCTAGCCCTTGGGGACAGATATTGCCATGTTAAAACCAATGGCGAGTGGTCCGAAAGGTACTCTGTTCGCACTATTTCCGCCATCATTTCCTGTGAGGCAAATATATAGTCTAACCGTGTATACAAGTTTTGTGGGGCAGAGTAATGCGAGTACTGTCTATCGTGTGGGTGGTGTAACCTCCACATACCTTCTAGCTGGAGGTCTGTGAACAGGGTCTTTAGGGCTTTGGCAGCGGGGGTGGGTTTGTCTGATTAACTCTCTACCCTTGGGTCCAACATGCAGTTAAAGTCACCTCCCCATATCACCGCCCCACCCAGATACAGACTCATTTTGCTATATAGGGTCTTAAAGTAAGCCACTGTGTCCTGGTTTGGGGCATATGTATTGATAATGCATATTTCTCTATTTTCTATCAATCCCCTTATTGCCACCATCCTCCCATCCGCCTCCACTGTGGTCTGTAGCAGTTTGAAAGGGACATGTGGTGCCACCCAGGTGATCACCCCTCTGGCATAAGCCGAGTACGTTTCACCTATGACGGTCCCCTTCCATTTCCTCTGCATCACCTCTTGTTTCTCTTTCGTGAGATGTGTTTCCTGTATTAGAGCTATATCTATTTTCTGCCTTCTTAAGTACATCATAATCTTGTTCCTCTTCAGGTAACTGTTGAGCCCCCTGACATTCCAGGTAACTATCTTAAGGTTCCCCATATTTCGACCATATCCAGCCCCCTCCACTGTCTCTCCCCATCTTCCGCATTAGGTGCAGGCGCGCATGTGTGTAAGCTTGTTTCCCAACAAATAACACTGCAAATCCCCCAACTCCCTTCCCTCTCCCCACTCCTCCCGTCCCCAACTGCCCCAACTTCCCAAACATTTGCCCAGCTCCATCCCTGGATCTCAGGCTACCCCGCATCTAGTCCCTTTCTACGGCCTTGACCATACTCAGAACCCAGCAGGGGGATACTTTACTACTAATATCCTACCTAATCTAACTACTGGGGGTATAGGCACGTCTTCTCCGCTCCTGCATTGAAGCTACAGTTTATAATACATTCCTATATGTTAGGCACTGCATAACTTCCACAGCTCGGATCAACTATCTTCCGTATATATTATAGATCCGGGGTACGGATCTGATACGCAATTATAATTTGTATTTGTATTTGTATTTTATTTTTTGTATTTTATTTATTTGTATTGCGCTCCTTGCCCAAAGGCTTGCGGGCGCATGTTTGGTAGGCAGTAGAAAGTTACAGAGTGGACGTTTCAGGTTACAGACAGGGTGATACAGTATACCATTACAGATGCAAGTAACATAGATAGTAACAACAAAGTAGCAGTACCCGGAGGTTACAGAATAGGGGTACGAGCTGTGTGCAGTTATAAGTTACAAGCTGTCTTGTTCCCGTAACCAAAGTTTAGCTTTGGCTTTGAATGTGTGGCATTGCGGAATGTTCCTTAGGGCATTGGGAAGTGAGTTCCAGAGCTTGGCAGCAAGGACCGGAAAACTCGACCCTCCTGCCGAACGTAGTTTGAATCTGGGGATATCCAGTGTGTGCACCTGGGCGGCTCTCAAGGGTCTAGTGGTTGTGTGTTGCGAGAAGCGTGATACTAAGTAGGCAGGAGCTGCATTGTTCTGTGCCTTGTGTGTGAGCACAAGTGATTTGAGTGATATGCGGTGCGAGATAGGTAACCACTGGATGTTGCGTCTAATATTGGAGATGTGATTCCGTCTAGGTAAGTTGAGTGCTGCCCTTAAGGCGTTGTTTTGTGTGACCTGGAGTTTGTCCAGATTTCTTTGGCTAGTCCCAAGGTAGAGGGCGTTACAGTAGTCGATTTTGGATAAGATGAGGGTTCTCGCGAGGGTCAAGCAATTATCCGGAGTCAGGAATGGCCTGCAGGCTGTGATCAATTTGCAGGTGTAGGAAGATGCAGAGACAACTGCATTGGTTTGTCGCGTGAGAGACAGGGTGGAGTCGAGGTAGATTCCTAGGGTTTTGGTGACATTGGCCACTTTGATGTCAATCCCAGCAATAGTGAAGGATTTGTAGTTAGCGTCGAGTTTCGAGAGTTTAGATTGGGAGCCCAGGATGATTAACTCCGTTTTTTCGTCATTAAGGCAGAGCCCATGATTAGCCATCCAAGCCTGGATGACGGTGTAAACCATGTTGAGGGATTTAGAGTCGGTTACAAAATCACCAGTGATAGGGATGAGTATCTGGGTGTCATCCGCATAATTAGTGTAGGAGACACCCAGAAAGTCAAGGATATCGAAGAGTGGTTTAGTGAACACATTGTAAAGTGTGGGCGATACACAAGATCCTTGTGGGACTCCACAAGGGACGTGGGAAGGGTCGGCCGCTGCCAGTGGAGAGAAAACCCTCATGGTTCTGTTGGCAAGGAATGAGCTGATCCAGGAAGTAGCTGCGTCCGAGAAGTGGGCGGCAATTTTGAGGTGGTGACAGAGGATTTGGTGGTCGACCAAGTCGAAGGCTGCTGAAAGATCAAGGAGGAGCAGGAGTGCCATTTTGCCCTTGTCTTTCAAGTCCTCGATTTGGGTTTTTAGATCTAGTAATGCAGTCTCAGTGCCATGCCTGGGACGGAAACCGGATTGTCTAAGCCCTAGTAGATTATTGCTTTCGAGATACTCCTGGATTTGGAGATAGGCTGCGCGATCGAGGATTTTAAGCAGGTAAGGCACAGTGGTGATGGGCCTGTAGTTTGAAGGGTTGTTAGGGTCCAGATTGGCTTTTTTAATTAATGGTATGACCCAGGCATCTTTGAGGTTGTTAGGCACGGTGCTTGATTCAAAGGAGGCATTTATGAAGGAGGTAATAAATGGGGCGAGCTTGGGAGCGGCTTCCTTAATGATGACGGCAGGGCATGCATCACCTTGGCAATTGGATGGTTTTAGTTTAGTTATAATGTTTTCTACTTCCTTGATGGAGAGGGGGGAGAAGCTGAATGTTTTGAGATCGTGGTTAGGAGCTTGTATTTAATAATTCATGGCGGCGCTCGTAGAGCTTGAAAGGTGGTTTTTTTTAGCATTGATTTTAGTTTGGAGAGTGGTAATTTTGTCTAGTAAAGCTTTTTGGATATTTGAGCACCATTCAGTGTCCGGAGTACACTTATCGAGAGGAGCAATAGGGGATTCCAGTTCCTTAAGTATCTTAAAGAGTTCCTTAGTGTTAGAACGGGCTTGGGTGATTCTTATATTGTAAGCTTCCTTTTTGGCCGCTAGGATGGCTTCTTTGTAGGCAAGGGTGGCTGACGTGAGGTTATTTTTGTTGGCTAGGGAAGGGACACTTTTCCATAAGGCATCGGCTTTTCTTTTTTCTTTGCGTAGGTCGCGTAGTTGCGGTGTGAACCAGGAGTTCAAGTGGGTCCGCGGTTTTTGTTTACGCAATTTGATGGGGGCAATAGTGTTGAGGGCTTTTAGCATGACACGGTTATAAGTGTCTACTAATGCTGTAGGGTCAGTGCAAGACTCCGCAGCTGTGTTCAACAATGGGAGGATTAGAGGTAGAAGTTTCTCAACAGTGATGTCTTTTTTATTCCGTGTGAGCGTGGGTGGTGCAAGGTTTTGAGGGTCCTCGGGAGGGCTGGTGCAAATGGAGAAAGAAATTAGATGGTGGTCGGACCATGCGCAAGGGGAAACAGAGATATCCTTGATGGCACAGTTCATATTGGCGATCCAGTCAAGAATGCGACCCTTAATGTGGGTGGGCTCTGTGATATGTTGTGTGAAACCGAAGTCAGTCAGGACATTTGCAAGATCAGAAGCTTTGGTGTCATTCTTGTTCAGGTATCCCAAGTTGAAGTCGCCCAGGATAATAATTTGGGAGCTAGGCTTAGCACTGGATGCTAGGATAGAGGAGATGTCTTCAACAAAGGAAGATGTAGGACCAGGGGGCCTGTAAATGAGGTGAACAGTGGCTGTGCGCTTGGGCGAGATAGGTAGTTTGAGAGAAAGCGATTCAGCTGAGTGTAACTGAAGGCTGTTCGCAATTCTGATGTTGAGCGTATTCCTAAATATGACGGCTAAGCCACCGCCTTTAGTTTGGTTGGTATCTCTGTCGCACCTGATTATGGTATAGTTGTCAGGGATGGCAAGTGTCAGAGAGGGACCAGAGGCCGCGTGCAGCCAAGTTTCCGTGACTGCAAGTAAGTCCAAGTTTTCTGAGACAATGAGATCAGCAATATCAAGGGCATGAGCTTGGATAGATTGTGCATTTATGAGAGCACCTTTGAGTTTAGGGGCCGTAGTAGCGTTGTCTTGTGTATTGGAGGTAGGAGTCAAGAGAAGTTGTGGTATGTGAGGGCTGGAGTTGCAGGTGTTGCCTGATACAGTGCTGTTAGTGTGGTAAGACCAGTGTGTGCATCTAGATGCTAATTTTTGGTTCCTGATCGATAAGGCACAGGGGATGCTCGGTTGTGTAGCAGCAGATGATGTAGCGTGGTGAGACTGTAAGATGTCGTCGGCGGGATTGTAGGCCAGAGATGTGGTGGGACGCATAGCGTAGTAGCTAGTGCAAGTGGCTGTGTTAATAGTTGCAGCGGGTATGCGCTGGGATACAAGGCGCAGGCGAGAACCAAGCCTCGAGTTTCTGCTGAGTGTCGTGCAAGGGTCAGTGTTGATAGTATCATGGCAGGTATGACTGACGGGTTGGCAAGAGTCAGGAGAGGAAGGTGGGCTAGTTCTCGAATTCAATCTGGTGTTTCTCATAACGGTAGTACAAGGTTGGTTAGGTGTTGGTCTGGTAGTAAAGTGGCGTATCCAGAGTGCTGGATCATCCAAGTACGGATTTGCAGGTGTCATGGTGCTGGGCCACGAGGAGAGGGTGGTAGCTCCCATACAGGAGCTAGTGAATGAGTCTTGATTAGAACGAGGGTTGGGTTGGCTAGTCCAGTGTTTACTGTATGTAAACAGTAGGTGGATGAGGGTTGATAAGCAACAATACATGATGTGGGTGACGTCGCTAGTACACAGGGTAGCAGGTGTGGTCTGTTAACCACCAGAAGCACAACACAGGTTGATTCAATGTGGTCAGGGGATAGACTTAGGGATCAACACAGCGATTAAAAATGGTCTGTATACAAATATAGGGCGTGCCACAGCAATCCGTGAGGTCAACTAGGAGGCACAGCAATAGTCAATGTGGTCTGTAGGCGACCATAGGGCACATTGCAATGATCAGTGTGGTCAGTAAGCGACCAAAAGGCACATCACAATAATCAATGTGGTCTGTAGGTGACCATAAGGCACATCACAATAATCAATGTGGTCAGTAGGCGACCATAAGGCACATCACAATAATCAATGTGGTCAGTAGGCGACCCTAAGGCACAACCCAATAAACAATGTGGTCAGTAGGCGACCATAAGGCACATCTCAATAATCAATTTGGTCAGTAGGCGACCATAAGGCACATCACAATAATCAGTGTGGTCAGTAAGCGACCAAAGGCACAACACAATAGTCACTGTGGTCAGTAGGCCACATTGAAGCGAGAGCCAGCCTCAGTGCAGATATACATGCTTCTTGCTAAGGTGGGTGCTCTCGCTGCTGCTAATAAGAGTGGTTAAAGGCAGGCATGCTACTGTGTGGTGCTGCAGGGATAATGAGGGGTAACCCTGGGTAGGCGTGCAAGCGTGGGGCGCTAGGTTAGGGCGCAGTAGATTACCTTAGAGGTTGTCCATGTGATTAGCGCTGACCTCAGGATATTTGGCATCAGGACCGCGATCATACGCGGGCAGCCCGCAGACAGAGCCGGGCCTAGGTGGGCGGGCCACCGGCTTAGGTGGGTAGATGCATCGGCTTGTGGGATCCTCTGCAGGGGGTATGGGAGGGGCTCCAGCCCGCCTTCCCGGACGACGCCGTGTGGGCAATGGAACCAGCAATTAGCTTGCAAGTTGTCATAAAGATTTGGATAGAGATTACAGTCCTCTTTGGAATATAGGTTTGTGGCTCAGATCGGCGAACAGGCGGCAAACAGGAAGCCTTAAACCTCGGCCTTGCTCCGCAGGCCGGCTTCCGCCTGTCGGTGGCGAGGATTGGAGGATGAGGCTCCCGGTTGCTCAGCAACGGGATGCAGCCTCGTTTTGGTGCCGCACAGCGCCGGCCATATTGGGTCAGGCGCTGGTGCTCGTAGCGTGGCACAACAAAGAAATACGAACAGCTGATGTTGGGTGCCTTCCGAAAAGCATGCGGATCACGCTACAGGCGCAGGCCAGGGCAGGAGTGGCTGTTAGGGCTGCGAGTTGAGTCGGATGTTGGTTTCAGGGGTCCTCGGCTCAGTGGTGAGAGTGGTAGGCAGCATCAGCACGCTGCTCCAGCAGCTGAGGGGGAAGGGGCTCCAGCCCTCTTCGTTGAAGAGGAGAACTTGAATGCAGATGTCGGCGGAAAACAGGAAGCCTTAAATCTCGGCCTTGCTCGGCAGGCTGGCTTCCGCCTGTCGGTGGCGAGGATTGGAGGATGAGGCTCCCGGTTGCTCAGCAACGGGATGCAGCCTCGTTTTGGTGCCGCACAGCGCCGGCCATATTGGGTCAGGCGCTGGTGCTCGTAGCGTGGCACAACAAAGAAATACGAACAGCTGATGTTGGGTGCCTTCCGAAAAGCATGCGGATCACGCTACAGGCACAGGCCAGGGCAGGAGTGGCTGTTAGGGCTGCGAGTTGAGTCGGATGTTGGTTTCAGGGGTCCTCGGCTCAGTGGTGAGAGTGGTAGGCAGCATCAGCACGCTGCTCCAGCAGCTGAGGGGGAAGGGGCTCCAGCCCTCTTCGTTGAAGAGGAGAACTTGAATGCAGATGTCGGCGGCAAACAGGAAGCCTTAAACCTCGGCCTTGCTCCGCAGGCCGGCTTCTGCCTGTCGGTGGCGAGGATTGGAGGATGAGGCTCCCGGTTGCTCAGCAACGGGATGCAGCCTCGTTTTGGTGCCGCACAGCGCCGGCCATATTGGGTCAGGCGCTGGTGCTCATAGCGTGGCACAACAAAGAAATACAAACAGCTGATGTTGGGTGCCTTCCGAAAAGCATGCGGATCACGCTACAGGCACAGGCCAGGGCAGGAGTGGCTGTTAGGGCTGCGAGTTGAGTCGGATGTTGGTTTCAGGGGTCCTCGGCTCAGTGGTGAGAGTGGTAGTCCCAAAGTCAATATACGTGCTGTACTTATCTCCAAAGGATCTATGTGTCCGCATGTGTGGCCTTACGAAGGTACCGATTCACTTCTCCATCTCCCTCTCCGCCTGATCTCCCGGTCCTGACGGGCAGTTCCTTGCGTCCAGCCATGCCATCACATCCTCTGGTGAGTCAAAAAAAAGTGCCTTTTTTTTATGGAGCACTTTCATCTTCGCCGGCTACAGCAGCATGTATCAATAGCCCGGCTCCCGCAGCCTCCTTTTGACGGCCACATAGTTAATACGCTGTCTCTGCACCAAGAGGGTGTAGTCCGGATACGCCGTGATGGTTGCCGATGCTCTGCTTATTGACCCCCTTTGCGGAAATGTTCCAAGATCTTCTCTCTGTCTTTATAGTTCAGTATTTTGGCCATGATCGGCTGCGGGGGGGCTCTCGGTGGTGGTCTTCTGACCAAGGCTCTGTGCGTCCGTTCCACCGCGAATCCCTGGCTGAGTGCACCATTGGTTATCTCTTGCAATAACATATTCTCAACGTAATTTGTCGGGACCGATCCTTCCTCTTCTTCCGGAAGTCCCACAATGCTTTCGAGGTTGTGCCCTTGCTTTTGCAGCGTGTGGATCTCTTTGGCATTGGTCGAGCACGTGCCTGTGTTGGCTTTTACCTTCTTTTCCAAGTTCCCTGTGCGCTCGGCTGGCGCTCGAACATCTTGTCGCATTAGGTTAATGTCCACACTTGCTGCGTCAATTTTGCACTCAAGCGAGGTCTTCAATTCCTGGATAGCAGAGTCCTTCTTGCTCTCCCAAAATACTTTCAATTCCGCTATGGCATCTAGTATTTGTTTGTCGCTGCGAGCTGTGATTTCTTCCTGTTGTGTGTGTTGTCTCTTAGGTCTGGCCCCTTCCACTGCTGGTGGTGATTTAGCGAACTCCTCTAGGGTAGGTTGTTTCCCCTTCGCTTTGGGCACCTTGGATGCCATCTTCACACGAGTAAGGCGAACGTGTCAGGTGCTGCTTTGTGATAGGTCTCACTCCGGTGGACGTGCCCCCCAGCAAGTGTAGTTGTTGCAGTTCACTGCTTTATGCCTGCTGGGAAGTGGATATCAATATTGTGTGGAGTACTTCGGCGGCGTGTACCTCATACTTCACTCCATTATTCCGGTGTGTGCCGGGTGTGTTATTGCCCCATTCACCTGCTTCCACCAGCCGTAGTCGATTTCTGTCCCGCACTCGTGTTATATGTGCAGGACCTGTGTTTGGAAGACCAAGCACCACTCCTGGTATCAATTGCCCTGCAACTGTGGTGTGTCCATGACATTGCTGGCCAATGTCTTGTCTTGCTACTTGTTTCTGTTATTCAAGCTCTCTGTCTCCAATGTCCCCTTCACATGACCGGCTCAACTCCACATGCACCCGCACTCCAGTGGTCTGTGCTACGTCTTCCGACCTGCTTTTATGCTGCCTCCTACTGCCGCTTCGTGCCTGCAGTGATGTGGATTGCACTGGAGCGCAGTGCGCTAAGCTGCGTTCCTTGTCCACATTTCGCTAGATTCTGACACAGGCATGTGTGTATTACTCCCTTTATTTTCCCACTGTCCTAGCCTTGCTTCTTAGCTGTCCCAGTGCTTACATCTGCGCACCAAGTCTACTCACTGAGGACCTCAGGGCTCCCCGGGCACTGAATGCCCCCCTGCCTCCGCACACCTTGGCCTCCACGTCGCCCAAAATCTTTTACTGTCTTGTTGCTATGTTGCAGGGCTGCCCATCCCTCAGGCCCCAGCCACTCTTCGCATCTCCTGCACAGTGCACGACCGTTCTGCGCTCTGTCCCTTCGCCGGTGGGTCTGTGCCAGACAGCTAGCCCAATAAGTTCCCAGGCCGGATCCTCACTATACCATGGCTTGTACCTTATTTTGGGCTTGCTCTTGGTTCTCCCCTACTAGGCTGTTTGCAGCCTCTGGGTTCTCTTCTGTGCAGAGGCCCCTTCTAACTAATTGTTGGGCACCTTCCCACATGGGCCGCAGGTGCTCTGCTTTCCAACTCTTTGCAGTGTAATTGAGGCCATGGGCTCGGGCTGTGGCATTACGTTTCCATTTTTGCCATGTCTCGCTTGCTCCGTGTGTTACCTTGAATTCTGCCAGCCCCGCTGGAGCACTTCTCCCATCCACGCCTCCGTGCAGTGGGCTTTGTTGTCTCCTCTTATCCTGCCGCTCCGTTCACTGCTGGGATGTGTTTTACTGTGGCCGCCTGCTCATCCCTACTTTCACTGAGTGCCACATTGTATCCCTTGATCCGGCGTATTACTTCGTTATCCGACCTCTGCACAGCTGCCGGTTACAATGTATCCACCCAGGCGTTGCTTCTTTCACCTTCCACAGTGCATCGGGTCAGTTTCTTGCAGTGCATCGGGTCAGTTGTATGAGAGCCTTGGAGGTTGATAGCCGACTAGGACGGAGATGCTTCAGGCATTGTCTTTGTACCATCCTAAAATAAGATTTACAAGACTTGCCTTTATTATACTGATGACGAGGGCCTATCTGCTGTCCTGACTGCAGTGGAGTGGACACCTGGGCTGAGGATTCACGCTGCTTGCTGGTTGTTGTTCCTGATTGTGAGCGGCTCGTCTGGGTTCCCAGGGTTTGTCATTGGGCTGGAAGCCTAAAGCCCAGAGTGCTGCAGTGTTTCTGGTGGTGCTGGGCAGGATTGCTGTTGCTGTGTCTCTGAGATTCGTCTCTGTGAGGCTGTGTGCTCAAGGAGTGCCGGAGCAAGGAGGAACAGTGCCCCTCATTGGGCAGTGCATCAGTTGGAGGAGGAACATGAGCTGGAAGAGTGCCGGTGCGAGGGGGGGAACAGTGCCCCTCGTTGAGTTTTGCTGCTCATGGGCACCGTCCCAGACTTGTGCGCTCCGCCTGACCTGTTGGGCATGGGACGTGAGCGTTGGACTTGCTGGGCATCCAGCAGCTGGGACATGGCTTCTTGAAGTGTTGTGAGTGCACTGGTGACGCCGCAGGCACTGCAGAGCATGCATGTCTCATTTGAGTCCCTGGCTGCCATGCAACGGGCTCCGAGACTTGCCGGTTCCGAAGGTGAGTGTGGTTTGTTTTGCCATGACAATCCTCTAAGGACTGCTTTGAAGTGGAACCCTGAAGAGTGCTGTAAGTGCGTGTGCATCCCATGACGTTGCGTTTGCCATGAAGGAGGAGTGTGTTTTTACCAGATAAGTGCCATCATGGAGAGGGGTGTACACGCTTTGCTTGTTGCTGTCATTGGACTGACTCCAGCTACAAGACTTGCTGAGTGCTACACAGTCTCATGGCATAAATGCCAGGCCCGCATTATTCTTACCTCAGGCAGGAGAACCTAGTGTGAGATGGAAAGGACTTCATCAAGTGTATTTCGAATGGATTGTGTCCTCCAACGTATTCCTCATCTATGACATGTGATGTCCACAGCTGTGCTGCTTCAGAAATTTTTTCAGCAGAGGGTGTCCTTGCGTCGATGGCGTTGGGTGGATGTCCCTCGGAGGCCTCTGTCGAGGGGGACGTCATCGGATGTTATAAGTAGCACGCATGGCGCCCGTAGCCTCAGTTCCATTTTTCCGCAAACATGTTTGCTTTGAGAACTCAGCGTGCCTCGTGTTTTCAACTTGTATTGTGCGATTATGTCTTCTTCTTCCACCCCGACGACCCCACGGTCTGGCTTCAAGAAATGTCGGGACTGCTGCTCCAAGATGTCCATCACGGACCTGCATCGTATCTGCTTGTGGTGCCTGGGCGAGGACCACGCCACGAACAAGTGCTCGAAGTGTCAGTCATTGAATGCCAAGGCCTTGCGGGAGGGTAAGGGGAAATTGAAGGTAGGCCGTGTCTCCAACCCTGTCATGACCCTCACCCAAAACCCCCTCTGGCAAACCCATTGGCCAGGTGGAGTCAGGACTCGGGCCTCTAGAGCCTGGCATCCTCTTCAAAAGCCCTCATGGGTGCCAGACTCATACACCATGAAAAACAATGTGCTTGGGAACTACTTTATTGTATTGTCAGCCAACATGGAGGCATCCACATGGCTTGGTTCCGAAGAACCAAGCTATGAGGTCTTGTGTTTTGCGTGTGGTAGCCTAGGGACTACTTTACCTGGACTATTTTGTTGGGGCTATTTAAACCACACCCGAGCAAGACAACATGCTTTGCGTTACTTTGCAGCTTGTAACATGACACTCACTGTGTCCAGCTATTCCCTCGAACCTCAGAGAAGCAGAACCTGCAAGGAGACAAAAGGAACATCATTAGCAGCAGCATCTTACTTACCTGCAGTCTTCATCTTTAAACACTCGCAGCTACTGAGAACAGATTCCTCGAATCTGCACGCCTCCCGGACAAAACGACCTGAAAGAGGAAGATAGAGGCAACATTAAAGAAAGCAGTAGAGACATTTACAAATTACGAACTGCTCAAAAGGCTTACCTGGCTGGTCGCCTCTCGGCTGGTACCACTCCGGACATTCCACTCGCGCTGAAGAACACAGCGACCTACAAGGAAGGAAAACACAGGTTTGCAAAGGCAAGACTTTGCAGCGCTGCGCTCTTACTTACCGCATCATAGCGCTCTTAATGCGCCATCATTTACAAGCGGGGCTCAACCAAGCCAGTTCGCCGTGCTGAAGCTCTGCATACCTAAGGGAGAAAAAGAGACATTTTAAACAAAGAAAGGCATGCAGGATAGCAACTAAACTAAAGAACAGCAATAAGACCTACCTGAACAATATCAAAGGGGCCGGCGTCAGTGAAGTAACTGAACCACACTCGCCCATGAAAGACAACGCACCCCTGCAAAGAAGGCAGGACGGAAAGCACGCCTAATTCTACCACAAGGTGAGGAGAGGGCACCAGATGGACTGAAATAATACGGGGGTGGAGGAAGGATACATACCCCAGTCGGTCAGTCTTGAACACAGTCCTCCTGTATTTTCAGGCAGAACCTTCCCCTCAGACCACATCAGGGCAAAGCTGAGAAGCATACCAGTGAGTAGCCCGGCTGGTTGGCGTCCCTGTGGATACCAGGTGAGCGTAACAAACCCCTGTAAATCCAAATCGGCTGGTATGTCAACCGACGAGTCGAAAGAGGATCCTTGTCGGAAGACGTCCAGAAGATCTAGGTCCCGGAGTGGTTTGCGTGACTCGTCCTCTTCGTCGAGGAGGTCCCGGAAACAGCATCACCATTCACCTTCCCCGTCCTGTGATCCGCCAAGGCAGTTCCGATAACTTAAAGGTTTAAGCATCAAATAACATCAATAGAAACTTGAATCCACCAACCTGTTATGACACTGGAGCCGGGATGTTTATTAGTAGCCCCCCCTGATGCACCCCTTTCCTTCCCAATGCTTAAATGGCCAGGAGGAAAGGAGTGTTCCAGGGAAACCCTCTGAGGAAGAAACCCCTGTCAGCTCCGGAGGGATATTGTCCTTGATGTCGTGAAGAACTAGATGTGATTCGGAAGAGGTTCTTGTCTGCTTCGGATGGTTGTCAATCCTTAGTGTTGTGAAGAGCTGGGCAAGATTCTGAAGGGATTCCAGGAATATGGTGTCTAATGCAGTAGCAAGAAGATAAGAGATTGATTAGCAAACAGAGGAAGATACAGAACAGGAAAAGTAGGGAGGAAGGTAGAAATGTAGTTATACGCTCAATGAGAGCAGCATGTAATTCCGTTTATTTTTGTGTATGCAATGATCCGAGCATACAAGGCTGTAGAAACCGTAAAAGAACTGTTGCCAGACTGGGAGATTAAACATAAATATGTGAGGCTCGCAAGAAGTGTTTCGGATACCTGGCTGGCACGGCTGCTGTGAGCGGGGCGCAGGCACCATGGGCAGAATGAATGACCGCTGTGCGCGGTCGAGTACCTGGCGGCGTGTCTCGTGCAGACGAGGCTGCTGTGTGAAAGGCGCAGGCACCGCGGGAGAGACGGGTGACCGCTGGGAGGGGTTGAGCGCCAAATACCGCTAAGTGGGGAATGATAAAATAGATAATTAGGTAAGAGGAGTTCATGCCTGTCATCCATACTGCCAAAGCCCTAACTCGTACCAGATAGTTAGTGATTTCTGTAGAGTGGAAGTGTGGAAGAAAGACTCGTGGAGGAAGACAAATCGTGTAGAAAGTGGGAGAGAAACCCAGCGCGGCTCGGAAGGAGTCACAAGTATGAACAACTGTGGCACAGGAAACCTGAAATGAGGGAGCACAATCAGTGGTTAGAAAAGGGGAATTCTTTAGACAGAGGAGGAAGAAAGCCTAGATTTGAATGTACAAAGCGCTGGTTAGGAAGAGAGTAGCAATGCGTTCGAGCGTTGTCCCGGAAGACTGATAAGCCGATCTCTGTAGAGGAGGTGGAGTCTCAGTGTCTGCTCTGCAGGTCTGGAATGCTGCAGAAGCTAATCCCCGCCATCTTGGAAGGTGTAATGGAAGCTATGCGAGCCCGGGTCCAACGGTGCCACAGGGACCATCGCCTCTTGGGGGATATGACAGTATGCCCCCTCCAAAGGGCAGGAGTACCGGGTTTACCAGGATGATTCCGATAAAAACAGCGAATCAGCCGAGGCGCATGCACTGCCGAGGCAGGCTCCCACAAGCGTTCAGCAGGGGAATATCCACGCCAATCAACCAGTTACTGGAGATGGCCCCGATAATACCGGGAGCCGCAAATTACAGCCACCTCGAACTCAGGACCCGAAGGAGTGGGAACTGGGGGCGGACAAGTGAAACAATCCACCACATCTTTCTTGAGTTGAGAGATGTGGAACACCGGGTGAATCCGGGACCAGGAAGGATGAAGTGGGAGACGATAGGCAGCAACACCCAGCCGTTGGAGGATAGGCAAAGGACCAAAATATCTAGGAGAGAGCTTAGATGTTGAGGGAGAAAACGGGAAGCCAACCACACCCTGTCGCCCGGAACCAATTCCGGAGCCGGAGAGCGGTGCCTGTCCTCAAAATGCTTGACACGTTCCTGGGCGTCCAGAAGAGACGAATGTGCAGACCGATAACCATTCTGAATATCCAGGAGAAGGCCATCAATATCGGGAAATGCTGAGAGATGAAAGCCCAACAGGAAAACAGGTAGGATCGAAACCATAGGTGCAATGGAAAGGGCTGGTACCCAAGGATACATGGCGGGCATTGTTGTACGCAAACTCCGCTAGAGGCAACAATTCAGTCCAATTGTCCTGAGAGACAGAGAAGTAACAACGGAGATAACCCTCCAAGGTCTGGTTAAGGCATTCAGTCTGGCTGTTGGTTTGAGGATGGAAACCAGAACTTGGGGCACGTGAAACGTTGAGACTCTTGCAGACCTGACGCCAATACTGGGAAGTATATTGCCACCCCCGATCTGATACGATGGTGTCTGGGAGACCATGCAATGAATAGATACGTGTGATAAAAATCCTCGCCATTTGCACGGCAGTAGGCACCTTTGGTAGAGGAACTAAATGGGCCAATTTAGTAAAGTAGTCCACTGTCACCATCACAGTAGTACAGCCCTCGGAAACTGAAAGATCGACTATAAAATCGGTAGAGATAATCTGCCATGGGCGGACCAGAACAGGCATTCTTGCAAGATGACGTAGAGGAGGACCAGAGGGATTTAGTTTGCAAACAAACAGAACAGGCTGAGACATAATCCTGCACATCCTTAGACAAACCCGGCCACCAAAAATGGCGCTGGTCCAGTTCCGAGGTGCCAATGACTCCCCTGTGACCCGCCATCCGTGAATCAAGACATAACTGAAGAACCGACTTCCGAAGGTCAGCAGTCGGAATGAACAATTTCTTTTTCCCGGTAAGCGCAGCCGTGGCTAAGCTGCAGATCCAGGGCACTCAATGCACCAGGATCCCCCCTCTGCACACTCAAGGTGGCCTCAGACATCAACTGAAGAAAGTTTGTAACAACATGTATAAACCGAGCAAGTGATTCTGTCCGGAATAGAGACGCCTTTCTAGACAAGGCGTTAGCCTTAAGATTCACCCTACCAGGAATAAAGGTGAAAACGATCTCGTAAGGTGAAAAGAAAATGAGCCCAACGGCCTTGCCTGCTGTTACTGGTCTGGGCAAACTGTAAAGCATGGAGGTTGTGGTGATCCGTCCAGACTTCAATTGTGTAGCGAGCCCCTAACAGCAAGTGCCTCCAATCCTCAAAGGTGCGTTTGATAGCAAGCAACTCCTTCTCGAGGACCATGTAGTTGAGTTCGGAGGGAGAGAGAGTCTTAGATGGATAGGCCACAGGACACTCCACCCCTTGGTCATTCTCCTGGAGAAGAACAGCACCCAGAGTGTGATGGGAAGCATCAGACTCCACGATGAATTTCTTCCTCTGGTCGGTGGAAATTAGAACAGGCCCAGTAGTAAAGCGGTCCTTAATGGTGTCAAATGCCCTCTAAGCCCCACTGGACCAAGCAAACAAATCCCCTTTCTTGAGGAGTGCATTCAATGGTAGAATAACCTCTGAGAAGTTGGGGATAAACCGCCGATAAAAATTGGCGAACCACAAAAAACGTTGGAGATCCTTGACACAAACTGAAGATGCCCAATCTGTGATTGCAGAAACCTTACGAGGATCCATGGATATGCCCTGTGTGGATATAATGTAACCCAAGTATGCCACCTTTACCTGGTAGAATTCACACTTGTCCAACTTACAGAACAAATGATTGTCCAACAACCGTTGCAAAACCACCTTGACATGAAGAACATGTTCAGCCAGAGAAAAAATGTGGTCCATAAAGCGTTGGAAGACAGCAGGAGCGTTTGATGACCCAAAGGGCATCACACGGTACTCGTAGTGTCCAAAGGGCGTACCAAAGGCCGTCTTCCATTCGTCCCCTGATTTAATCCGGATAAGATGATAGGTACCGCGCAGATCCAGTTTTGTGAAGATCTTAGCCCCCTTCACTGCCTCAGGAATATCCGGAATCAGGGGCATGGGATAACGATTGCGAATCGTGATCTTATTTAATCCACGAAAATCTATGCACGGCCTAAGTTCCGAGGTGTCTTTTTTAGGAATAAAAAACAATGAAACCCCTGCAGGGGAAGTCGATTCAGCTATTAGGCCATTGTGTAGGTTCTTTCAGAGGTATTCTTAAGTACTTCCTTGGTGGAAAGGACGTACATGCACCCAAATGGAATGGGTGTATCCGGTACTAATTCAATTGCACAGTCATCCCTATGATGTGGTTGAAGTTCGCCATATTCAGCATTAGAGAACACTTTCTGGAAAGGGTGATAGATTTCAGGGATCTCCTGTATTTGATTTAGGACGGTAGTTTTTGACCCTTGTGTAGGATGAGCGGAGGCAGAATGAAAACCCATAGCGCCACCAGAGAGACAATGAGAAAGACAATGTTCAGAACCCAAGAAAAAGGTTCCTGCTGTCCAGTTAATGTAGGGATTATGGATCCGCAGCCAAGGTAACCCTAAAATAACTGGGTAATAAGCGGTAAGGATCATATCCAGGACCACCGTTTCACCATGGGAAGCGATGTTCGTAAGTAGTGGTTTTGTTTGTTCCTTGATTGGTCCAGACACCAGTGGACTCCCGTCCACGGACTCTACAGGGATGAAAACTCCCTTTGTGGAGCAAGGTATTTCGTGATTAGCTGCCCAGAGGTCATCAATGAAGTTACCAGCAGCCCCACTGTCTACCAAGGCAGGAACCTCAATAGGCTCACGGGATCCCACCGAAAGGGAGACCTTGAGAACTACCATAGGAAACTCAGGGACATCTGTAATAGGGGATAACATATGTGATGCCGGGGAACCGCTCATTGATTCCCTAACCGTGGTTCCCCTAATGGTAGGTTTTGAGCGTTTCCCTGCCTCCTAGGAGGTGCAATATGGCAGTTTTGAACAGTTTGTTCCTTTGAACCGCAGTACATGCAAAGCCCCAGGGTACAGCGTTGGTTACGTTCTCCCGGAGATAAGGCCCTTGTGTCGTCCCAATCTGCATGGGCTCGTCGGTGACCTGAGTTTTGGGAACCATGGGTGAATAGTCAGGAAGAGTATGAGAACCTCTGTGCTTCCGCTGTTCCCGGTGCCTTTCTTGCAATCTGTAGTCCATCTGCATGACATGTGCAATAAGTTCTGCCAAATTGGGGGGACGAGGTACCCGCGAGACTTCATCTTTTAGTTCCTCATTCAAACCCTGTCTGAATAGTGTGATAAGAGTGTCGTCCGCCCAAGCAGTGCCTGCAGCTAACTGTTCGAAATTGGTGATGTATGACAACAGGTCTTGGGATCCCTGTCGGAAGTCCAGTAGTTGTTCTTGAGCAGAGATAGTAATCTCCTGCTTACCGAACATGGTTTTGAGGCTGTTCACGAAAGCAGGATAAGAATCCAAAAGAGGGTTATTGATCGTTACTATGGGTGTGTAGCCCAGGCCAGGGCTGGACCCGTAAGGTGGGCTATTATATGGCCTACTTTGTCACGATCGCTATGGCAAAAGGCAGCCTTAAAGGCAAACTGCACTATGCAAGATTCTTGGAATTCTTTTAATTTGTGGGTATTCCCATCAAACCGACCCCCCTGGTAAGGGACCAGGAGGGAGTTCAGAACAGCTAGGAGCCCTCCCCACCTGCTGCCGTAAAACTGCATTTTCTTGTTTTAGGGACTGAACTTCGGCAATTAGTTGTTGCTGTTGCACCTGATCCATGTTGGGGACAGCCTTCTACTGATATTAATATGATGCCTTTTTTAAATTATTTTTTGGGCGTTGCTAACTTTGATCCACCAAGGCAGTTCCGATAACTTAAAGGTTTAAGCATCAAATAACATCAATAGAAACTTGAATCCACCAACCTGTTTTGACGCTCGAGTCGGGATGTTTATTAGTAGCCCCTCTGATGCACCCCTTTCCTTCCCAATGCTTAAATGGCCAGGAGGAAAGGAGTGTTCCAGGGAAACCCTCTGGGGAAGAAAACTATGTCAGCTCCGGAGGGATATTGTCCTTGATGTCGTGATGTCTTGAAGAACTAGATGTGATTCTGAAGAGGTTCTTGTCAGCTTCGGAGGGTTGTCAATCCTTAGTGTTGTGAAGAGCTGGGCAAGCTTCTGAAGGGATTCCAGGAATATGGTGTCTAATGCAGCAGCAAGAAGATAAGAGATAGATTAGCAAACAGAGGAAGATACAGAACAGGAAAGGTAGGGAGGAAGGTAGAAATGTAGTTGTACCCTCAATGAGAACAGCATGTAATTCCATCTATTTTCGTGTATGCAATGATCTGAGCATACAAGGCTGTAGAAACCGTAAAAGAACTGTTGTCAGACCGGGAGATTAAGCATAAATATATGAGTCTCCCAAATAGCTCGCAAGAAGTGCTTTCGATACCTGGCGGCGTATCTTGTCCTTGCACGGCTCCTGTGAGCGGGGCGCAGGCACCACGGGCAGAATTAATGACCGCTGTGTGCGACTGAGTAGCTGGTGGCGTGTCTCGTGTAGACGAGGCAGCTGTGTGAGAGGCACAGGCACTGCGGCAGAGACGGGTGACCGCTGGGCGCGGCTGAGCACCAAATACTGCTAAATGGGGAATCAAGATGATAAGATGGATAATTAGGCAAGAGGAGTTAATTCCTGTCGTCCGTACTGCCAAAGCCCTAACTCACGTACTGGATAGTTAGTGATTTCTGTAGAATGGAAGTGTGGAAGTAAGACTCGCGGAGGAACACAAGTCGTTTAGAAAGTGGGAGAGAAACCCAGCGCAGCTCGGAAGGAGTCGCGAGTATGAACAACTGTGGCACAGGAAACCTGAAATGAGGGAGCACAATAAGTGGTTAGAAAAGGGGAATTCTTTAGACAGAGTAGGAAGAAAGCCTAGATTTGAACTTATGAAGCGCTGGTTAGGAAGAGTAGCAACACGTTTGAGCGTTGTCCCGGAAGACTGATAAGCCGATCTCAGTGTCAGCTAATCCCTGCCATCTTGGAAGGAGTAATGGAATCTATGCGTGCCCAGGTCCAACGGTGCCACAGGGTCCATCGCCTCCTGTGGGATATGACATGTCCTTGTCGGGTGACGGATACCCGAAAAAGATATCATGCCCCACTAAATCCTCTACCCCCGAGGAATGAGAGGCTTTTCGGGAGCAAATGTTACAGATTTTGAAGTCTCACGGCACAGTTCCATCAGTGCCTTCGGTTGATGCTGGCAAAGAACGGTCTCAGTCCGCTGCACGTGCACCCTCGGGCCCGGGCAGTCAGTGCGATAAACATCAGGAGCCTTCGAGGTCCTGTTCGGCAAGGCTTCAGGGGATCGCAGAGACGTGCCAGGTCCAGGTCGCGGTATTCGTCTCCCCGTCTCCCACGAAACCGTCGCAGCCTGATAAGCTGTCGAAGAAGGTGTCAACGCCATCGGTGCCATGTCCGTCGAGTGAGTCTGTCAGGTCTTTACCTGGGGTCAGACCTTCGAAACCTTCGAAATCTATGGCGCCTTTTTCAATGTCGGTGCTGTTGGAGCCATCGACGCCATCGACGCCATCGGCGCCTACGGGACAGGATTTGCCATTGGAAGCCCCTGTGACTCTGGAACTTCAAAGGAAGGCTTCTGCTAAATCTGTGAAGCCTATTCCTGATAAGAGGTGCACTCCTCTCCCTAGGAAGGAGTTTTTACAGTCTCTCCAAAACGTTTATGAGGAAGATGATGATGAGGAGAGGTCTGATGGGGACTGTTCCTTTTGGTCTGCCTTATGGGATGCCTAATGCTCCAGCATGTCTCATTGACGAGGACAGTCGGATTGAGCAGCTGCGTCAGTCCTTACATGATGCCAATGGCCTCGACACATCTCCTGAGATGGAATTTGGGAAACCCGAGCCTGGTGAGCATGCCGAGTCCTCCTATAGGCGACTGATGTTGAGAGATGCTGAGTACCTGGGTTGGTCCAGGCCTCAGGTTGAGTATGTTCAGGATGATCTTATGGACATCTTGGATAAGGGTCCGTCCACTGACCCGGTGTTGCCATTTCATGTGGCCTTACAAAAAAGGGTGGCTGCTACTTGGACTTCCCCGGAGTCTATTCCGGCGGTTAACAAGTCTTTGTGAAGGAAATGTCCACTCACCCCACTCCTGAGAGTTTGGTGGTTCAGGCGGCTACGGCCACTTCGAAGCAGACAGTGTACCCTACAATCCCTCTGGATAGGGACGATAAATGCATGGGAGGATGGGCGCGCAAGGTATTTGCTGCTGGGTATATGGTCCTGAAATTGGCCAACTCCACCTGTGCCTTGGCAACATTTTCACACACTCTGTGGAATTGTGTTCCGCTTGCGGCTGAGCATATTCCCGGGAGGAAAGGGATGGCTTTCCAGCTATTGTGAAGGATGGCAAGGATGCCATATGTGAATCCCTTCAATCTGGGTTGGACACTGTGGAGTGTGTCGCAAGGTCCGTGGCTACGAGCACCATCATACGCAGATTTGCGTGGTTGCGGTAGTCCGGTTTTGCAGCCGATGTGCCGGCCCGTCTTCTCAACATGCCCTTTACGGGTCGCATCATTTTGGCAGCAAGGCTGACAAGCGTCTTGAAAAGTTGCAGGCCTCCAAGGTGGCCGCCAAATCTTTGGGCGCGGCTGTCAGACAACCGCTGCCTTTTTGTCCTAGGGGACAACAATGGAGGGGTGGTTCCTTTCACTATTACTCCTCTTTTGGAAAGGCGAAGGGAATGCCCAGTCAAAGGGGCCTCTGTAGAGGCACTCGTGGTGGACGAGGTAGGGGTGCCAAAGCCGCCCAGGCTGCTGCCTCTTTGCCTTCCGGTACTATCGCTGCTGCTTCTACAGCTCTGAGGCCAGGACTCATGGTTCTCTGGTGGGGGGCAGGCTGTCACAGCATCTCGAAGAGTGGCGAGCCATTACTTCAGATGCGTGGGCTCTGGAAACGATTGCCCACGGTTGCTGCCTTCCTTTTCTCCGATGGCCTCACGACAATCCACCGGAGAAACACTCTTTGAAGGTTCCAGATCCGCTCCTGTTGGATGAGATTTTCACACTGCTGGAGACGGGCGCTATAGAACCGGTTCCTGTGGCCGAGTGGAACAAGGGTTGGTATTCCCCTTATTTTTTGATACCCAAGAAGGACGGGGGACTGAGACGCATCTTGGACTTACGATGCTTGAACAAGTTCCTCAGGAAGGACACGTTTAAGATGGTCACTCTTTCTCAGATCCTTCAGGCCCTCCAACTTCAGGATTGGCTGGTGTCATTGGACCTGCAGAATGCTTATTTTCATGTGCCGATCCATCTCAAGCACAGAAAATATTGCAGGTTCGCAGTTGGCGGATCCCACTACCAGTTTCAGGTCCTGCCTTTCGGGCTCACCTCCAACCTGAGCGTCTTCACCAAGCTCATGGTGGTGGTGGCAGCGCATCTCAGGAGAGGGGGGATTCACGTCTAACCCTTCCTGGACGATTGGCTGATCAGGGCGCTTTCTCCCGAACAAGTCTTGGATCATCTCAGTGTCACCTGCCACTCCCTTCACAAGCTGGGTTTCTCCCTCAACTTCAAGAAGTCTCATTTGACACCTTCCCAGCAGCTCCAGTACATAGGGGCCATTTTGGACACTTCTTTGGGGATGTGCTCGTCACCCAAGGTGAGGGCTTATCACATTTTTCAGATGTCACAAAATTTCAACAAGCCCAGAGTCTTCTGGCTTTAGAATTCTTAAGGTTGCTCGGCCTCATGGCAGCCTGCATTTTTCTGATGCCAGAGGCCCGCTTGAGAATGAGATCCCTTCAGTAGGCTCTACAGACTCAATGGTCCCAGTTCTCGGGCATGATGTCGGATTTCCTTCATGTTCCATTCTCGGTCTCGTAGGACCTTCTGTGGTGGGCCGACGAGACAAATCTAATGAAAGGGGAACCTTTTTGGCAGCCATGGCCGGATGTCACAGTGGTGACGGACGCTTCCCTGACAGGGTGGGGGGCTCATACCGACAATCTATCCATCAGGGGTCGTCCACACTTCACATCAATCTTTTGGAGCTGAAAGCCATCAGGTTAGCGCTGAAGGTGGCTATGCACTACCTCAACAAGAAAGGGGTGTAGGGTCACTACCTCTGTGCAGGGAGGCAATGCAGCTCTGGTTCTGGGCAATGAGCGAGGCTATGTCACTTTCGGTGATTCATCTAGCCGGCACAGGGGAGGGTTCTATGTCATTTCATCACGGGATGTTTTTTCATGGGTTTTTTACCGCTGATTTTTCAATGAAAAAACTCAAAGAATGTTTTATTTTTTATTTTTGGGGGGTTCCCCCACCCAAACCCCCATCCACTTTTATGTTTTATATCATCCTGAACACCCACACCACAAATATATATTATTCCAATCCCCCTAAAAGTTTTTTTTCGTTAAAGAATTCACTGTAAAAAACCCAGCGAAAAAACCTCCTGCGATGAAAGGACGTTATTCATGGAGAACATGACGGCGGACGCTCTGAGCAGGCAGAGCGTGGTCTCCCGCGAGTGTGAGTTGGCTCAGGAAGTCCTTCAAGAGATCTTCGCCCTTTGGGAAACCCCCTCAGGTGTACCTGTGCGCGACCGGGGCAAACCAGAAGTGCGAAGGGTACTGCTCAAGGGAATTTCCTCCGAGAGGAGGTCTAGGAGACGCGTTCGTCATGGAGTGGCTCTTCCCGCTTCTGTACGAGTTTCCTCTGATCCCCGTCCTCCCTCAAGTTCTCAGGAGGATGCGACGGTCCGTATGATCCTCATTGCTCCGGATTGGGCCAGGAGAGCGTGGTACCTGGACCTTCTAGACATGTCCATCTGTCCTCCTATGCGTCTTCCCCAAAGAGAGGATCTTCTCTCGTGAGAGGAAGGTCGGGTTCTCCATCGAGAGGTCAAGACTCTCAACCTTCATGCATGGTTTCTAAGAGGTTGAGGTATAGGGATTGGGACCTCCCGGATGACGTGATGGAGGTGTTGCTTTCGGCTAGGCGGCCTGCAACAAAGTCCCTGTACCATTGCCGGTGGCGTAAGTTTTGCGACTGGTGCAGAGGAAAGAATGTGGATCCTTTTCAGTGTTCGATTCCTGAGATTCTCTCCTTCGTACTTCCTTTGGCCCACAGGAGTCTTCAGGTGTGCACCATTAAAGGCTATTTGGCAGGGCTGTCTATCTTTAAGCGTCTTCAGAGGAATTTTCTTAATTCCACTGATCACTCAGTTTTTGAAAGGGCTCACAAATGTGTTCCTGCCGTCGCCGTTTCAGGTGCCGGTCTGGGACCTCGATTTGGTTCTAAACTTTCTGATGGGTGCTCTGTTTGAACCCTTGCACTTTTGCCCTTTAAGGTTGTTGACCCTTAAAACTGTTTTCTTAGTTGCAGTCACGTCTGCTAGAAGAGTGAGCAAGTTGCAGGCACTTTCTTCTAAGAGAAAACACAAGGGGGGTAGTCCTGGCTGAACCAGTCAAAGCTGATTGCAAGTAATTGAAATGCAAATAAAATTAAATATGTATCTAATCCTTTGTTATAGTACTTATTCGTATAAATCCAAAGGAAAGATGGGAAGGTACCAAGGAGAAAGGATATATACCACAAACACTTAATTAATGTAAGACTGGGAGTATTTTTTATTTTCTCTCCTCAGTCAAATGTTCATTTTTAAACAAACAAAGGTTGCATAGACCTGTAAATGGTACAAACATTGCATTATATAATATTTTCATTACTTCACATATTCAGACATGTAAAAAGCAAAAACACATTGATGCATAGATCAACAGAACATTTTTGTTGCTCTAACACAGAACCTTGGATGGATCTGACAGAAGCCAGGCTAGAGGGTGACCAAAATAGATCGACGTCACTGACATAAATCAAAACCAATTGGAGAACAGGGACCTGTTAGCCCCAAGGGGGGAATGGTCCCAGGACGTTTCGGCTAGACAGTGGATGAAGCCTTCTTCATGGAGCCAAGGATTTGGAAACCCCTGTGGAAGAGGAAGAGGTGCTATGGTTAATGCACCTAATGTCATGACAGGACATGGTATACAAAAAAACTCCACATGTAGAATTTAATAAAATCCATACAAAAAGGACACACTGATTAAAATGGGAAAGCTCTGGTAGACTCATATTATTGGTCAAGTACTGACCTTAACCAGGACAAAGTCCTGGGTGGTGGCCAGATGGCTAAAAATGCAAATTCCAGTGGATAACTCTGGTGGAAAAAGTAGAAGCTGCTTCTGACACGGAGGAGCTGGAAAACAAATGTAAGAGAAAATGGGGCTCATGCATCAGTGGGGCCCCTGTGGTATAACTTGGGGCAAGAATGTTGGAAAATAGGGGGTGTACCAGTAAAATTACCTGGAGTTGCAAAGTGATGGCCTCGGTGCCCAAGCAATACAACTGGGGAAGAGCCCAAATTGCCGGCTTGGGAAACTGGAGAACAGCGGTGAGCAGAGACAGCTAAAGTCTGTAAAAAAGAGAGAGGACCGGGATCAGCTTGAGTCTGACGCATGATTTGCAAATGCAAGGCTCAAGGGCTAGGCCTCCCGAGAGTAATGGGGAGGGCGCTGTTCGCCTAGAAAGGTGCAGTGACAATAAGGAGGGAACTTAAAGTACCTGAAACGTGTGGGCTGCGGCGTCCGCATACGATCGTAAGCTCGGTGGGACACAGAGTGAAGCTGTGTGCACCGTGCTAAACGACGCATGCCCAGAAGTAACAGATGCTGGTTTCCTGCGCATGCGTGGCAGACGCTGGTTGACTGCGCATGCGCGTAGGGAGTACGACGCATGTCCAGAAGTAACAGACGCTGGTTTCCTGCGTATGCGCGGCAGAAGCTGGTTGCCTGCGCATGCGCGTGGGAAGTAGTGTCCCAGGGCCCGAGTGCTCGCAAAGTCGCGGGTGGACGGAGTGAGCAAAACACGGGGGGAAAATCCCATCTAGACCCTCATGGCGCCGAGGACAAGTATTAGAATTGGCGATGGGGTTCTATTTCATTGAGTCCTGAAGCAATGGATTGTAGTTTATACATCCACCAGCTTTCTTTAAAATTGAAAGAGTTGGTAATGTTGCTGGTATTGTTTACTTTATCCGCAACCCACCAAATAAAGCTGTCTGGGCCGTGTTGCATTTCAAGAAAGTGTGGAACTAATGGGGCTGCCACAGTTTTGCAACGTATTCTCGAGCGGTGCTCCCCAATTCTTTTTTGTACTGGTCTCGATGTTTGGCCCACATACCGTAATTTGCAAGGGCATTCTATAATGTAGATTACGTTGCAGGTCTTGCAGTTGGAAAAGTGCTTGAGTTTCCATTCCTTGTTGCCAATCATGAAGGAATTCATTGTCTTCGTCTGTTTGCATACTGTGCAATTCCCACATGGATGATGGCCATTGATCTCTCTCAAATTCCATAGGGTAGATCTGGTGCTTGTTTTAGTTAATCTGGCATGTGTGAGCATGTCTCTCAAGTTTTTAGATCTTTTGAGTGCCATTCTAGGCAGCGGTTCCTGGGGTAGGCTACTGATGCATGAGCCCCATTTTCTCTTACATTTGTTTTCCAGCTCCTCCGTGTCAGAAGCAGCTTCTACTTTTTCCACCAGAGTTATCCACTGGAATTTGCATTTTTAGCCATCTGGCCACCACCCAGGACTTTGTCCTGGTTAAGGTCAGTACTTGACCAATAATATGAGTCTACCAGAGCTTTCCCATTTTAATCAGTGTGTCCTTTTTGTATGGATTTTATTAAATTCTACATGTGGAGTTTTTTTGTATACCATGTCCTGTCATGACATTAGGTGCATTAACCATAGCACTTCTTCCTCTTCCACGGGGGTTTCCAAATCCTTGGCTCCATGAAGAAGGCTGTGATCCACTGTCTAGCCGAAACGTCCTGGGACCATTCCCCCCTTGGGGCTAACAGGTCCCTGTTCTCCAATTGGTTTTGATTTATGTCAGTGACGTCGATCTATTTTGGTCACCCTCTAGCCTGGCTTCTGTCAGATCCATCCAAGGTTCTGTGTTAGAGCAACAAAAATGTTCTGTTGATCTATGCATCAATGTGTTTTTGCTTTTTACATGTCTGAATATGTGAAGTAATGAAAATATTATATAATGCAATGTTTGTACCATTTACAGGTCTATGCAACCTTTGTTTGTTTAAAAATGAACATTTGACTGAGGAGAGAAAATAAAAAATACTCCCAGTCTTACATTAATTAAGTGTTTGTGGTATATATCCTTTCTCCTTGGTACCTTCCCATCTTTCCTTTGGATTTATACGAATAAGTACTATAACAAAGGATTAGATACATATTTAATTTTATTTGCATTTCAATTACTTGCAATCAGCTTTGACTGGTTCAGCCAGGACTACCCCCCTTGTGTTTTCTCGCTAATGATAGCCCTTAGTCCTGAGCTCAGTTTGGGCTTTCCCTCCCGTATATCCAGGCACTTTCTTCTAAGCCACCCTTTACTTTGTTCCAAAAAGAAAGGGTTGTACTGAGAGTATGTCCGTCCTTTATCCCTAAGGTTGTGTCTGAATTTCATTTGAGTCAGAAGGTGGTACTCCCCACTTTCTACCCTCCTCCTCATTCTAGTAAGGAAGAGGAAAGGCTCCATAGGTTGGATCCTAGAAGAGCCTCAAGCTTTTATCTATCCAGAATGGCAAAGATCAGAGTGGACAACCAGCTCTTTGTGGGGTATACTGGACACTGTTTAGGACAAGCTGTTTTAATGCAGACATTGCCTAGGTGGATTATCCTCACTATTTCAGAATGTTACTGGTTGGCTGGTAAGGACCCTCCTGCGGGTTTGCGGGCCTATTCCACCAGGGGCATTGCTACTTCAACAGCCCTCCAGAGAGGGGTGCCAGTGAAAAATATCTGTGACGCTGCAACATGGTCTTTTATACACACGGTTGTCAAGCATTACTCCCTGGATAATTCCCATGCTCAGGATGTTGCCTTTGGTAAGGCAGTGCTTTATTCTGCCATTTGATTGGGTATGTTTAAATTCTTTTCCCTTCTCCACTCATTTTTACTGCTTTGGGAGTCTGTCATAGATGAGGAATACGTTGGGGGACACAATCCATTCGAAGAACAAGTTACTTACCAAACTGGTAATGTTCTTTCGACGGGATGCTCCTCCAATGTATTCCTCATTGCCCTCTTAGCCTACCCCTCGCAAGACTTTCCCACGCCATTAAAGCTTACGTCCCGCAAGGCTACGTGCAGTCGAGGCTGTGCTCTGAGCATGTGTGCCACACGTTGTGAGGGGGAAAAAGACATGAACTGAGGCTACGGGCGCCATGCGTGCAACTTATAACATCCGATGACGTCACCCTCGACGGAGGCCTCCAAGGGACATCGACCCAATGCCATCGACGCAAGGACGCCCTCTGCCGAAAACAATTCCGAAGCAGCACAGCTGTGGACATCACATGTCATAGAAGAGGAATACGTTGGAGGAACATCCAGTCGAAAGAACATTACCATTTTGGTAAGTAACTTCTTGTTCTGGCTGTCTATGGCTCTAAATAGGCCATTGAGCGAAAGGATGCTCTCTTGTACCATTGCCTGGGTCATGCTGGACAGAAGATTTATGCAAGGTTACCGGAACCTTCTCAACCCTCTGATGGTAGAGTGCTGAATCATTTTGAGCTCAGCATTGCAAAACTGGATAAACATTGTGAAGTGAAATAAAATAAAACATTATCGAGGTACCATTTCGCCAGCACAGAGCAAAAGAAAGGAGAGACAATTGAGGAATGTGTCACTGCTTTAACAGGGCTGGCGATTAAGTTTAATTTTGGGCACTGTCCGTAGGAACACCTTAGAAATCAGTTGATGATCAAGTGTGCTGACAATAGTGTCTGGGAAGAGTTTTGGAAGGAGAGAGATCCTAATATTGGCCCATGAATGAATGATATTTTATTTATATAGCGCTCGCACAAGTGTTTCAGAGCGCGAGCAGGCAAAAAAGGAGGGGAACAAGGGAGAACAAAAAAAAGAAAACCATGATCTTACTAGGCCGAGTGACATTTAAGAAAGCGCAAGTGCATGGAAAAGGGAAAAAGGTGAAAGTGCATGGAGGGGGGGAGTGGAAAGTGCAGAACAGAGGAGAGAACAGTATAAGTACTAAATAAAATAAATAAATAGATAAATAAAAGCAATAGACCATGGAAGTGCAGCCAGCAGGTGGCAGGTGAAAGTTATTCAGATAAGGTATATCTAATAAGTGCAGAAGAAAAGTCGGAGGGGGACTGTATGGGTACAGATACAGAACCCCAGTGCAGGGGGTGGCCTGGAGGCAGTGCAGGAGGGTGGCAGGGTGAGCAGGTACCTGGGCCTGAGTGACAGAGAGTGGCCAGGTGCACAATGCCAAGAGAAGAAACAGATCAACTGGGGATAAGGGGGGCAAATGCAGAGGCAAAGGTCTTGAGGTGCTTCGGGAACCAGAGGTGGTTTTCCTCAGGTTTCAAGGTGGCTGGGAGACTGTTCCAAGGGGAGGTCCCAGCCGGAGACAGAGATCTGCCCCCAGCTCGTTTCTTTGCAAAACGACTAACCCTGGGGGAGTTAGAAGTAGAGGAGTGAAGGGCTCGAGAGGGGAGGTCTTTATGGAGGGATAGTTGAAGGTATTTTGGACCCAGGCCCCAGAAAGCCTTGTGGACAATGCAGAGGGTTTTAAATGTAATCCTTGCATCCATTGGGAGCCAATGAAGGGATTTCAGGGCTGGAGAGATACGATCCCTGGTCTTAAGGCCAAGGACAAGTCTCTAGTTGTAAAGGGCGGAGAGTGGAGGCAGGTAAATTTAGAAAGAGGTTGTTACAGTAATCTAGTCTGGAGAGAACCAGAGCTTGTGAGACAGTAATGTTTTGAGAGAAGGAGAGGAAAGGCATAGTGCTTCTAAGGAGGTGCAATAGAAAGTTTAACTTTTTGGAGACCCTAAGTGCATGGTAGGCTCGGAGACAGTTTGTTAGGGAGAATTCTCTGTAAAGGCTAATTTCCCAAACCTAGTGAGTCCCCCAGCAGCTTTGCTGGATTTTTGGGGTTTATTTTTTTCTCCTGCTAAGAGTGAGACTCTTTTTCTCCCACTCTTAGGCATGATTTGAGAATGTCCTTTAACTTTGTAATGTGTTTTATGGGCTATGTGGTCTTTTACTCCATAGGGCTTCATATGTTTTTGGTATGTGTGTTACACAGCACCCTCAGTGCAGTAACACAGGGGTGTCATAGTGACCCCCAAACATAGACTCCATACCCTGGGACTGACTACTGTCTCCCAGGGCATGTAAAGTCACCATTGACTTTACTAGTCTTAAATTGTGAACAGAACCAGTACAAACCATCATATTGTGGAAGTACTGGTAGGGGTAATTCGATTGCCCCTGGGTCTGTTTTTCAAGGGGGCACTGTCCAGTCCCCCCTTGTCGAGTTTCTGGCTGGTGGCAGTGGTTATCACGCAAAATATTCCACCGGAATATTTCCTATAGGATTTTCCCATTCATTTTAAACGCACCACTTTTTGGTGCAATGTTAAAGATACCGCCGGGTTATTTATTTAATATTTCTTCCCCGGTTGGGTCTTTTTGCCAGAACTTGCTTTGAAAAGCACTCTTGTTTGATTGGCCCAGTGAACACTTATGAGGGAATGAGAAATCTTGTAATATTGGATTCAATTTATGATGCCTGCTCTCCTGAGCTCAGACAGCACTTGGCTGATTCAAAGGAATTAGATTCCAGGAAGCTAGCTAAGGCTGCTGACTTGTGGGTTGCCAACGGGGCTACTCACAAGGATTCAGGGGTCACTCAGAAAAGCAGCCACCAAAAGGGAACCAAGAGACTTCTAATACCTCCCAACCCAAAGAGGGCCCCAAACAACAAAATAACCAGGGTAAACCCCAGGGTAAACCACAACAGGCTAGTGTACCCTCTGCTCTGGTCACAAACCAGAAGGAGGTCAGACCAAGCCACCCTTCCAGAGAGCATTTGGAACATGCTATCTCTGTGGGGCAACTGACCACATCAAAGGAGATCCCAGATGTAAGGGTAAACCTACAGGGATCAGCACAGTCTCGTTAGCCTTCACTCCTGAGAAGGAAGTCCAAATGGCTAGTGTTCACTTTGAAGTCTTTGCTGAAGAACCTTTGGGTCTTCAAGCAAGTGTAAAAGTAGAGTCCATGGGTCTGGTTAGTAATCAGAATAGGAGTGTGTACAACTCCATACCAGAAAACTCTAAAGTTTATTATATGGACAGTGTTCTTGTCAATGGCCAGGATACTCCTCCCAGGCGAGACTCTGGGGCCAGCAGAACAGTAGTGGATGAAAGCTTTTTCAGGCCTGAGGATGTTGCTAAGGCACCCAAAGGTCCCACTAAGATGTCTGGAGGCCCTGTCCGAATTGTTCCAATTCTACCAGCCCTCATAAAGTGTAACAACATGACAGTGATGATTCCTGTCAGTGTTCAAACTGTGGTGCCTGGGAGAATCCTGTTGCGGAATGATCTAAGAACTCTAGGAGTAGTATCCAGTACCCCCAGGCCTCCCAGTATGGAGACCCAGAACCAAACCGAATTGGCTAGAGAGGCCACCTTAAGGAACCACTCTAAGCCTGTGGGAACCTCTACAGAGAACCCTACTACAAGCCCTGGTGTTGGTAAATTGACCTCTGACCCAGGCAAATTTCAGGCTAAAATGTTAGGGAAATGGGAGCCCAAACCAAGCTCCATCATTATTCCCCCAGTTTTAGAGTCTGTGACTCCCCCTGCGTCTGAGGAAGAGGTGGATAGACCAACTGGACCCCTAGTTAGGCCTAAGAGAACTGGTAATTCTCTGTGCTGGTGGAAAACCAGAAAAGAGAAGTCTAAGGCCAAAAAAATTCAGACTGTTGGACCTTCTACTGAAGACTCCAACTCAAACCCTAGTCTTGGGAGTGAACCTCCTAAAGTAGGTAAGGGTAGATCTAAGAGGAAGGAGAAGCATGTACCTTGCTTATCTCCATCCCCTCCAACCAAGAGGCCCAAAACCCAACCTTCTCCCAACAGAGAGGTGGTGAGGAACTCTGGAGGCCCCTCTAGATCTAAGGGATCCTTTATAAGGGCCCCTTGGAAAAGCCTAACACAGGTTCAGAAGTTGTACCAACTTCTGAGGCACTGGTCAACCAGATCCCCTATTGTTTTAAAAAGACTGATGTTCCTCAAAGGGTTTGTAGGTCATATAGTTTACAAAGGAAAACCTTTGATTTGACCATAGAACATAGGTCAGGGTGTCTCCACCAAAATGCTGATGGTCTCTCTAGGGTGTTTATAACCGACTAGAGGTATGAGATTCATCCAGGAGTGGATTAAATCCTCCTGTCCCTTAGTCTGGGGGGGGGGCGAGTGTTAGGGAGAATTCTCTGTAAAGGCTAATTTCCCAAACCTAGTGAGTCCCCCAGCAGCTTTGCTGGATTTGTGGGGTTTCTTTTTTTCTCCTGCTAAGAGTGAGACTCTTTTTCTCCCACTCTTAGGCATGATTTGAGAATGTCCTTTGACTTTGTAGTGTGTTTTATGGGCTTTGGGGTCTTTTACTCCATAGGGCTTCATGTGTTTTTGGTATGCGTGTTACACAGCATCCTCAGTGCAGTAACACAGGGGTGTCATAGTGACCCCCAAACATAGACTCCATACCCTGGGACTGACTACTGTCTCCCAGGGCATGTAAAGTCACTATTGACTTTACTAGTCTTAAAATGTGAACAGAACCAGTACAAACCATCTTATTGTGGAAGTACTGGTAGGGGCAATTCGATTGCCCCTGGGTCTGTTTTTCAAGGGGGCACTGTCCAGTCCCCCCTTGTCGAGTTTCTGGCTGGTGGCAGTGGTTACCACGCGAAATATTCCACCGGAATATTTCCTATGGGATTTTCCCATTCATTTTAAACACACCACTTTTTTGGTGCAATGTTAAAGATACCGCCGGGTTATTTATTTAATATTTATTCCCCGGTTGGGTCTTTTTGCCAGAACTCGCTTTGAAAAGCACTCTTGTTTGATTGGCCCAGTGGTGAGCCGCCCGGCTCACCACTTAGCATGTTTGATTGACAGCTACGCTGATGAATGGGGGTTTTCTGCATAAAAGCAGGGCTTTGGGGACTGGAACTTCAGAAGTCGCCACAGGACCTAAAGAATCCGAAGAGGGGAGAAGCTGAGCCATCTACAACGACGACACCACCGGTGGAGCCCTGCTGTACGAAACTCACCACTTTCCCGACGACAGAGAAGATCTTCTTCCAGGAGAGTCTTCTTCCCTTTGAGCTGGTGGGACCAACCAGTTGGCCTTTTTTCGCTTCCTGGATCGTCTCGTGGTCGAATCGCCCGTGCCAAGCACCCCGGCGGCCGGATAGCCACGCTTCACCACTACCGCGAATAAAAGGGTAGTACCTTTTAACCGAGAAACTCCGCGGCTGGTTTCTTTCCTGGCAGTGCAACGACCTCCAGCTTTCCTCCACGTCGAGATCTTCTCTTCCCCTGGACGAAGCCCCGACTTGCACCCGCTGCCAGGAACAACTGCCCCCGCTGGAGCTTTCTCACCATTTCAGGTACTGTGTCCCGCCTGGTCTCCCTTGCAACAGACTGTCCAAGGTGTCCCGTAAATCCTTCACTCTCTATCCTGTGACCTCGGACCTGTTAACATTACCTTTCTAACTTGATCCAAACTCTTTTTGACTTTCCTGCAAAGACTTTGAGTGCATTTCCACTGTGTGATCTTGGGAACATTCCGCCTTGCTCTCTCCAAGAGTGGGCCTGGCCTATGAACTTCTTGCTCCACAGTAGACCCTGCCTTTCTTGACTTGCTGTGGTTTCTTAAAAGTGTTGGTATTGTGTGTTTTTCCTATTTCTGCCTTTTCTCTCCCTTTTTAAATAATTATTGGAGTGCCATCTATGGTTATGCGCTCCCCTCTGTTTTGCTAAATAAGTGGTGTATTAACCTAGACTTGTCAAATAATTAATTAGGGGGGTGTATATATTTCTAGTGACTGTGTTTGAACTTGCTTGACATATTAGTACCAGTGTATTTTTACAAGTGTGTTTTTAAATAAATAATTATATACTTTATACCCAAGCTCTGGTCAGTATTTGCTTGTACTACTGTATTTTGGGCCCTATTGTGTATACTCTATATACTGCCTAACTCTTTGTGAGAGAGGTCTGACTGCTCAGCCACAGCTGCCAGGTAAATCTGGGTGGTGCAGACTGCTACCGATTGGGTTTACTGCTAACGCCTGTAGTCTTAAACTTTTTGCAGTGGTCCCTAAGGGAACTGCACAGGTTTCTGCCTAACACAGTGCAGGAGTGACCGATCATGAAAGAACCTCGACTCAGAGAGACTCTTAGGGTATCCAAGCAACCGGTCGGTACATCAGACAGGTAGGTCAGCAGCGGAGGTAGAGAGAGAAAGCAGAGGAGAAAAAGGAATGTTTTGAGCTGCTTCCGAAACTGCAGATGGTCCGGCTCAAGTTTGAAAGGGCAGGGAGGCCATTCCAGAGGGAGGCACCAGCAGAGGAGAGCGATCTACCCCTACTCTCTGCCTGGAGAAGCGTCTAACCCTTAGAGAGTTGGAGGTAGCTGAGCGAAGGGCTCGAGAAGGAAGGTATTTTGGAAGAGAGCGTTGGATGTAGTGCGGGCCCCGGCTCCAGAAAGCCTTGTGGACAATGCAAAGGGTCTTGAACTTGATCCTTGCAGCCACCGGGAGCCAGTGGAGAGATTTTAGGACTGGAGAGATATGATCCCTGGGCTTGAGGCCAAGGATAAGTCTTGCAGTCCTGTTCTGGATTAGTTGCAAATTACAGAGAGTAGAGGACGGCAGAATGAGAAAGAGGCTGTTGCAGTAGTCCATCCTAGAATGAACTTGGGCTCTGGAGACAGTGAGCTTCTGGCGGAAAGTGAGAAAGGGAAGAGTCCCTTTGAGGAGGAGCAGTTGGTAGTGGAACTTCTTGGTGGCATGTGAGGAGAGAAAGAGAGAGTGGCATAGAAGATGACACCAAGGTTTTCTGCCTCGCAGGAAGATGAAGGAAGGGGGCCCAAGGCGGACGGCCAGAATGAGAGAGCGAAAGCTGGTGCCAGGGTCCCAATGAGAAGGATCTCTTTTTAACTGACATTAAGGCGGAGATCGTTGGAGGCGATAGACAGTCAGGAATGAGCGAGAGAGGAGAGGAGGCTGAGAGGAGCCTGAAGGAAAGCTGAGTCATCTGCATAACACTGAAAGTTAGAGGAGAAGGTATAGATCAGGTGGGCCAAATGGGTCAAATAGAGGTTGAAAAACCAGGGTGAGAGTATAGAGCCCTGGGGAACGCCACAGGTAGAGAGAGGTGGCAGAGAGATTGGGACCAGGTTGAACCTGGGAAGGGGAGGCGGTCCAAGAGGAAGGAGGTCAGTCACTCCAGGGCCTGATCTGTGATGCCCAGGTTCTCACATAGTCGATTGATCAGGATGGCGTTGTTGACTGTGTCAAAAGCAGAGGAAAGAAGGAGGGTAAGGACAGAAGGAATGCTGGAATCAAGGTTAGAGAGCAGATCTTCATGGGCGTTCAGGAGAGCAGTTTCCATGCCTCTGGCATCTCTAAAGCCAGACTGATGGTTATGGAGACAACCAACAGATTCAGAGTGTAGGATAAGCTGGGAGATGGCAAGCTTTACCAAGAGTTTGCCCAAGAAAGGGGGGATCGAGATTGGGCCATAGTTTGCCGGGCAGGTAGGATCAGCAGATGGCTTCTTAAGAAGTGGATGCACAAGGGAGTGCTTAAGGGGAGAGGGGAAAGTTCCAGTGGCTAATGAGTGATTACAAAAATTGGCCAGGGCTGGAGCGAGGGTTTTAATATGGTCCTTGATGGTTCTGGAGGAGCAGGGGAGCACCCGTTTGGATGACGCTTTCATAGATCAGACATGTCTAGAAACCTTGTCAGGTGTTGTCATAGAGAAAGAGGAAAAAGGAGGGGAGAGTTAGAGATGGCCAAAGGGGGCCGAGAGAGGAAGAGGGAGAGGCAGAGGAGATAGAGGACAGGATGTCCTGAGATTTAGCGGAGAAGTGTGAGGCCAGAGCAGTACAGAGGGCCTTGGAGGGAACAGGAGAGGTAGAGACCGCAACAGGATTGACCAGTTCCTTGCAGATTTTGAGTTCGGCCGTGTTGGTAAAGGCCACAGAGACGCAGGCTTTAATGTGTGCTCTCTTCTTGATGAGTGTTATTGCTTTGACTGGCATTTTGGTGCAACAAGTCTAGGTATGTCTAAATGTGGCCTGGGATGCTTTACTGTAATGTTATTACATATCTACACTGGTCTACATTGTGCAGCCAGTTGGACATGTTTACATTGTGGCATGGCATTTTTAATAGCAAAGCATTAATGTTCCTGTGCACTGTTGGTGACTTACATGTATTGGAATAGTGTAACCCTACAAAACAATTGCAAACACTGTGGCTTTATAGCCAATTTTTCTCAGAAAGTGTGTTTTATATTGCATTAAAATACACATTTATATCTTTCTCCTAGTGCAGTGTGCAGCATACCCCTTCAGCAGCACGTTCGTGTATATTGCGCAAGCGTGACAATCTAGGCCGGCCCAGAGTGTGGCGCGGCCCATGATTTGTTGCTGAGTTGGGGGGGGGCCTCAGCATGGCTCGCAGGGGGGCCCCCACATTTAGTGTTATGCCACTGTGTATGGCAGACCATTTGTAGAAGGAATGGATCAGGAGCCATTGGTTGCAATTTTCAATAAGAGAGGGTTCTATGTAGTGTCTAGGAGAATTGTCAAGTGGGTGAGCAAAATTGCAAGGGTTGGAGTTTGTTGTTGAGCACGTGCCAGGGAAGAAAAATGATGCTGCAGATGGTTTGTCGAGAAATGCTGTTGGAGATGATGATGATATAGAGGGATGTACGAGTTTGAGTGAGGACATCAGGATATTTTTAGTGTGGAAAGTTGTCTTAAGGAGGAGGACTAGAATAAGGTGTGTGAACGAGATGTATTGTATCGAGGTCAAGAAGCAGATTTTAACTAAGTGGTGTGAGAAGGGTGATGAAGGGAGCTCAATGGTTCAAGTGTTCAACGAGTTTAGAAGGTGAAGGATGAGTTGAGTGTGCAAGGTAATATGTGTGTAGAGGTGAACGACTGTGTATCCTGTCAAGATAGAGATAATTAATACCCTAACCCAACTCCCCAAATATTCTGCAATGTAATAGAATAGTGTTATTTTCACAACTCTGTCCTGAAATCAACAGGTTTTTCAGCGGTAAGGAGCAGTGTTGTAAAGCTTCTGTATCTTTATTAGCTGTGCATAGGTCCGCTCATGTTCATGTGTAAATAGTTACCACCTTGTTATTATTTGTATCTTAACATGCCCACGCAGGACTGTGATCTTTAGGTTCTATTTAGAATTGTTTATCAACTGAAAGAGGGAGAGTAGAATGTTGTATGAGAGCCTTCAGTTGGAGGTTGGTAGCCAACCAGGCTGGAGGTGCTGCAGTTGCTGCCTTTATACCATTTTAAAATAAAGGCACTTAAAGAAGATTTATAAGACTTACCTTTATTATACGGTCATATATAAAACTGTTACGTTTGCATCTCATGTTGAAGTTAGATTTGCAGAATGCTCTGTACTAACTCCTAGTTCACCAGTCGTAGCTCCTGCTCACAGGTTCATGCCGGATACACAGGAGCTGCTTTCAGCTCCTGCTTATCCAACCTTCATTTCAAACCCTGCTATCAGGGACGCAGGCAAGGGAAACGGCCACACAGAAACTCAGAAACCTAGTGTTGTAGGAATATCAGGAAATATAAAACACTAGTCACAGACCATATAGTAGGTTGCTGCCAAATCAGCAAATCTGTGGTTCAGGAAACCCAGTGCACTAGTCATCGAAAAGACAGTAGGTTGCTGCAAATTCAGCGAAAGCATGGGTTCAGGAAACTCTGTGCAATGAAGAGCAGAACCTGAAACCATGGACTGAAGTCTAGCAATAAAGCAAGAAATATATCAACAGGAACACTTAATCCGCCAAGTTACTGCTAATTCTGCAAATATGTGGAATTGTAGAACAGTAGAAAATGACGACAAAGCAAGAAACGGAACTGCAGGTAGAAAAAGAGGAAACGGCATTTGCAAGAACAAGGGGAGACTGTGAGGGAGGAAAGCTCACAGTAAAACAGAGTGTTTTATGAAAATCGGAAAGGTAGCACAAATACAGGCAAACAACTGGTGGCCGTTAATGGGAAGCAGCTACAAAACAAAGCAGCTAGAGCAGGCAAGATTCTGTAGTCAAAAACAGGATCTCAAGGAAAGGGTCAAGAACGGGTTGTGTGTAACAGCAGCCTGGAACAAATGTGCCATAAAGCAGTAACAGCAGACCGGATTCCTTAGCAAAAGCGGGATAACAAGAAAGGTTCAAAAACTGCCCACAGAAGCACACATCCAGCACGCCAAGTGAAAGCAGTTGATATATGTTCTGCTACTGCTGAAAGTGAGGTTATGGGCGTCCTTCCTACTCACACGCACTCAGGTTGGATCAGATTGGAGCCTGGGACAGCTGTGCACAATCGAGTCCACTCTAGCCTTTGGTAGCCTATAGCATCTGCATGTAATTAAGGTCTCTCCAGCTCTAGGCAGCCTGCTGCAAGATAAAGCAATTAATATCCCTCCTCCAGCCCTTTGCCTCTTGGAAAGCATATGCCTATGAAAATGCACTTGCTGTATTAACCCAAAATCCAGAATGAAACATGAAATGAGTTTCGTTCAAAACTATATTAGTAAAGCAGTTATATGAACACAGGGACATTTTGTACATTCTAAAATGTTAGTAATGCTATAAACAGAGTTTGGGTGTGTGCATGCAGCAGTGCTGGGTGGCAGTGGGTAAGGTCCTAACACATGGGTAATTCTGGTTTGCCAAATCTACTGAATGCCCTCTATACATAAAAGGAACCCCCTCTATTAACAAGGAGCTGAGGACAGCCTGATTCTGAGCTACAAGTGAAATGAGAAAGGTCATTAAGTGATAGAATGACCCCTTTCTTTTTTGTCCTATATTCTGTATCTTCATTTCTGAGGCTTGTGGAATCTGCTTAGATCACATGCTGTGCATAGGCCGACATCTAGTGGAAACTGCAGAGCATTCCAGTTGTTTTCGAAACTCGAAGAGGGATGTCGACAGGGCATGCCAGTGATACTAGCCCTAGTGTAACGTCCACTGTATCCATGATCCTTCACACGTCGAGGTCCCTCAGATTGTTTTTTTCCGCCATTCTTCACGGACGCTTATAGGGGAGTTCCTCTTTCAGCTTATAGCCATTTACTATTATCAAATTATCGATAGTTACTTCTTACTATCCTTTATATCACTGACTATCGAAATACCAGACGCCGGTGAAAGACAAGAAAAACAACAGTCGAAAGACTCTCGCGACGGATCCGTTTCGGGCCTTGGAAGGTCGCTGCAGGCTTCGTCCCACACAGTAGGGAGAGAAGGGGGGAGGACATTTTAGAATGCATATGCCCCTTTTCTTACACTACAATCACCTAGCTGCCGTGTCATTCTGTTATGGACAAGACCCCCTTTATATTTTGCCCCAAGTTCAATAGGAAGTTTCTGTGGGTCGATAAACACCTTGTGTGTAACCTTTGTCTCCCACGAGACCACGTCGAGGGTTCTTGTCGAGCGTGCAGGCTCTTCAAGCCCAAGACTTTGAAGGACCGATCTACTAAACGCTGGACCCACTACGCCAGGCAGCTCGAGGCCATGGAAGTAGAGGGTGCCTTCAGCGACGGCAGCAACGCTGTGGTATCTGACAGCGAAGGCGACGGGGTTACTCCGGTTACTCAATCGCAGGCCCCTGACCCCGGAAGACAGGCCGGCAGCCTTGTTATGGGGACAACACCCGGCAGCGGAAGCGCTATCACTTAATCCTCCACTAAACACACAACCCACGGCCGAGACTCGACACACGTGTCGAGCAGACGGCAACGCACGACATCTAGGGAGTGGTCAGTGGAATCTCTGTCCTCTGGGCACTCTCGTTCGCCACATGACAGGTGACGGTACAGACGTTGCGCGAAAGACTCCCACCGATGGCCGATCGTCTGCAGACGAGGCTCCAGTTCAGCCCGCACCCGAAATTCGACATTCTGCATCGAGTCAGGTTCAAGGCCCCATACAGTCGGGGAAACACGCTTCAGAGAGCCAGGGTAAAGAGAGGGAGTCCAAGAAAAAGTCCTCTAAGGCTCCTCATAGGGAGAAATCTCAGGAGGTTAGGCCCAAAGAACCTGTATCTCATGATTCTCTGTCTTCCACCCTGAAAAAGAAGGCTCCTCCTTCTACCTTACTTCCTCCCACAGATGAAGATTTAGGGCTCCCTTCTCAACCATTGGTCATCCCTAGTTCTCCACAATGGTTGACTGAGGACATAGACAGGGTCATGAGGAGGATGTCCTTCATGGCCAACTTCTATGAAAAGGACCCTGACTATTTCAAGAGTTTCCACTCCACCCCACCACCCCCACTACAGCACCCTCTGGGTCGCAGATCCCAGCTCAACCTGCTCAACCCCCTGCTAAGAGGTCTCGCACCGAGAATCCAGTGCAAGACACAGTCATTGATCTCTGACCAGGACTCCGATCATGAAGACCTCTCTATTCAAGCGGCAGCAGACCCTTATTACGGGGATGATGAGGACCCTGAGGTTGACCCTGAGACAAATATGTATGTCATGGACTCACCTGTTAATCAGGACCCCCCGGTCATGAACTCACCCATTGACAATCAACCCCTGCTAAATGAAGTGCTCATCAAGGTGGCAGAGCATTTTCAGATAGCTACCCAGGAAGAACAACAAGATGAAGATTTTGTAGAGGTCATCTTAAAAGAGAAGGAGGCTGTTACTCAGTTTATCCCTCTCCCCAAGTCCATTCAGCGAGAAATGCAGCAATCGCTGGAGACCCCTAATCTTACGCGCCAGTAAACCCCCGCATAGAGAAACTGTTTAAACTTGCCCCTTCTGACCTGCTGTACATCAGAGGGCAACTAAAGCCTGATTCATTAGTTGTTATGACAACAAGAAAGAGGGCTGGTACTCCCCTAGCTTCCTCTGAGACCCCGCCTGACAAGGAAAACAAGAGACTTTACACAATCTTTACACAATGGGCAGAAATGTGGCATCTTCTGCGTCATTCCAGACAAGGATTGCTAACAATTTGACCCTTTTGGCCAGCTACATCTGCCATAAATAGGATGAGGTCTCGGCCTTACTATCTTTGGCCCCGGAACCACTTAAGTCTCAGCTTACCCAGGTGGCCGCAGAAGGCAGGGTAGAGTCAAGCTGCTTATTAAAAACCAATCTTGACGGCGCGGATAACACAGGTAGGATAATAGCAGAAGGGACAATTATCAAGTGTCATGCCTGGTTGCGCCAATCAGGTTTTAAACCAGCGACGCAAGCTCCCCTTATTAACATGCACGTTGAGCCCAATGTGCTCTTGGGCAAGTCTGTCGAGGACGCCTTAAAAATGGACAAAGAAGAATACGATACTCTCAAGTCATTGGGCCAACTGACCAGTAGACCTACTGGCCAGAGGAGAAACTGGGATTTTCTTTGCTCACGTGGCCAAAATTCACAGAGAGGTTCCACCTATACCCAGAGCCAAGGTACTGCCTGGGGAAACAATCAGAGTCAGTCGTCCCAGAATTACCCTAGAGGAGCGCGCAGATCCTGCGGTCGCGGTAGAGGCAACTCCTAGTGACTATCCGCTCCAGGTGCCCTCCCATGCCTCTCTAGTACTAGGGCGCATATCCAGCTTCACCGACGCATGGGAGGAAATCGCCACAGACAGAGGTGCTGTCCACCGTAACAGGCGGATATTGTATAGACTCCTCGAGCAACCCCCGAACCACCCCCACGACAAAAGACCCACGAGCAACCCCAGAACCACCCCACGACAAAAGACCCATTCCAAGGAACAACAGCGCATCCTCCTTGAGGAAATCGCCACACTTCTACTAAAGGACGCCATCAAAGTCGTCCCGGCCAACCAGGTAAACAAGGGTATTTATTCAACTTACTTCCTTGTGCCAAAGAAAGATCTAACAATGCACCCAGTATTAGATTTGCACCCTGCAAACAAATATGTCAAGCCACAAAAGTTCTGCATGACTATGCTACAAGAGGTAATCCCTCTACTAAAAAAGGGGGATTACATCGCAACACTGGATATGAAAGATGCCTATTTTCAGATTTCAATGTTCACCAGGGCACATAAGATTCTTGCGTTTTAATATATCGAACCAGCACTACAAATTCAAAGTGCTACCCATCTGCTCCAAGGGTATTCACAAAGATACTGGTGGTGGTGGCAGCACACCTGCGCAGGGAGGCAATCCCAGTGTACCCATACCTGGACGACTGTTTGATTACAGGGGAGTCTCCCCTTATTTGCAGGCAAAACATTCAGAGAACTATCAACCTATTCTTCCAATTACGCTTTTCCATCAACGAGAAAAAATCAAGCCTAGTGCCAAGCCACAACCAAGCAGTTCCTAGGAGCTGTCATGAACACACAAGAGGGATTGGTCTTTCCGTCAGAGGAAAGAGTCCAAAACATGTTACTGCAAATACCACATTATCAGGCCGGCCGCCAGATAAGGGTGCGCAATGCTAGGCATTATGGCATCTTGCATTTACCTGGTACCTCACGAGCGCCTGCGCATGCGACCCATGCAGGAGTGGTTGGCGAAACAGTGGTCTCAGGCGAGTGATCAGTGGGACGATCTAGTGGGCTTTTCGCCAACACTAGTACAAAATCTTTGCTGGTGAACAAGAGAAAATCTGTTGAACAGGAAACCCTTCTACGATCCAGAAGTACAAGCGATTGTCACGACGGACACCTCACTCGATGGGTGGGGGGGTCATTACCTTCACCACACAGCTCAGGGTCTGTTGTCTCATGTGGTAGCATGGAACCACATCAATCTACTAGAACTACTGGCAGTATTCAAAGCCCTACAGGCGTTCGAGTCTCACCTAGCGAACCAATATGTGCAAATCCTGACAGACAGCACTACAGCGATGTTTTACATCAACAAACGGGGGCGCACGTTCTTCAAATCTGTCCAGGCTTGCGCAACAAATTTGGAAATGGGAACTCAGACAGTAAATATTCCTATCGTCACAGCACATTCGAGGGGAACTCAACTCTCTTGCCGACTCATTGAGCAGAGATCCCCTACCAGAAGAACACAAGTGGCAACTACACGCAGGAGTCATAGAACACCTCTTCTCTCAATGGGGTTGCCCACAATAGACTTGTTTGCTACAAGCGAAAACAGGCAATGTCCAGACTTCACATCCAGGTTCCGCCAGCCAGGCTCCAGGGGGAGCACCCCATGGATGAACTGGTCGGGGAAATTTGCTTATGCTTTTCCCCCCAACACCTCTGAAGGAGGTAGTGAACAAGATCCAAATTCTTCTACTAGGGTAAGCCCCCACACACAAAGTATTGTCCCCTCCTACTCAGTGGGGATATAATATTCTCAAATCTCAAAAAAGGAAGGGTATACAACATAATTTTCATATATACCGTCAGTAATAGAGTGGGTACCTTGACAAAAACACCCTCTGAAAAAAATCCAGGGTGTATGTCTGTAACTATCTTTCATATCAAGTTTAATTATTAATATATTCAAAGCAACAATATCATGACACAATTCTAAAAAAACATAATGACACAATTCTAAAAAACATAAAAGCATATGCACATGTTACAATACAATATACAAAACGCATAAAAATGTTTACTAAAAAAACCCATACACAATTATTTGAACAGGAGGGAAACAGAACAAGAAAAATTGTTGTTATTCAACATGAATCCCATCATAGCCCGATTTATATAAGTTTCTGTCCTAGATGTTATTAGATAACTGGACATTCCTCAGGGGCAGTCATGTATCTTGTGCTTAACGCGTGGTGATTCTTTTCCACTTCTGATTCTAATTCTTACCTCAAGTTTCAACAAGGTACTCCAAAATCTGTTGGTACACAAATATAAACATACATACCACTATGCAGGCATCAACGGTTTGAAAAACGTCACCTTGCCCTAACCCTCAATACAAAAAGGGGTAAACCAAGTAGGAAAAACAAATAATCTCTACCTGTATCGAGAAGCCAATGGATATAAATCTCTTAAGCCATATTACGATTGTAATTCATGGTTGGATGCACAAAGGTCATCATATCACACATATTCCATTGGGTCTATCTGTGCAAGAAACAAACAAACACACACAAGGAAAACCGTGAGGACAGGAACATGTTACCTTATTAATCCACACCTGACACAAGTGAACTTTGACATCTACCACCAACATAAGTCATGGTGAGAGAGAAAGTACTCAATAGAGAACCTCACCTCAACAGAACCGTATAATTTTCCGTCTGTCAATGTAGGGCCGGCAAAAAATCTTCCATACAGTGGATTTTCAAACTGCTCATTAAGTCCCCCTCAATGCAATTGCATTCTAAGGATTCATTGTGATTCTTTAAATATTGCATTCCTTTGTATGTTCGTACTTGCGTGTACTGTGACGGGTCAGAAGAAGAACGCGTACACAGTGTTGACATTTCCAAAAAGTATTTATTAAATAATAAGAATAAGGCCTATCTTTCCCTTTCGCTATGTTGGTGTTCCCTACCTATGTAAATAACTAAATTGCTCATCAGTCGTCAGGAAATGTCGAAATGAATAAGTCAGCTGTCCAAAACGGATTCTAGCTGACCCTACCACTATTCTAACAAGCTAGGGTCAGGAGAATGCCTCCCTTCTCCTGATGGTTAGTTCCTGCACTTGTCTTCTTTTACTTTAGGCTTCCAGTTCATACGCAATTTTGAGATAGTCTCTGGTCACCTTCTGTATCAGTTCTTGTAACTCTCTCACAAGGCTTTTGGCTTTTCCCTCCTCTTTAGGGTTTGCTTCCATATTTTCTTTCTTTGCCTTTTTTCGTATCTTATATTTATGCAGGAAGGACCAATGCTGTTTTGATCACAAAAGAACGTACAATAGATAAGAAATCAGATTTGACGGGAAGCAGTGAGCTTCCTACAATGGGAGGAGGGTTCAAGTGACATTCTGAACAGGTTTGGAGGCAGTAAATGGAACAGTCACCGAAGACAATACATGGGTGGACATACACAGATTAAGGACAGCCAACATTAGAAATGTTTAAGTGCAGGTAGGCGGTACAGCCATCTGTGTTATGAATGTGGCCATGATGGATTAAGTGCTAGGGTGGAGGCAGTAGAAAGTGAGGGGCAGAGGCAGGGTAGAGGCGAGGGAAAAATGTTAGCTACAAGGCAGATGAGAGGTATGTTAAGAGGGTAACTCGGAGGCAAGGAGGTAGGCTTTTATTTTGGTTTTGAACAAATTGGTGTGGACTGTTTCTCGGATGCCCGGGGGAAGAGAATTCCATGAAAGTCGAGCAAAAAGAGAGAAAGAGTGGAAGCGAGAGGAAGCACAGGGAGGGCGAGGTGCCAGCAGGGTAGTTAAGGAGGCAGAGCAGAGATTCAGTGAAGGCTTTAGAGTTGGATAGAAGAGGAAAGATACAGTATTGCCTTTCCATGGATAGATTTGTGAACCAGGAGCACAATTTAAATCTGGCCCTGTTTTGTATCGTCAGCCATCCAGCCTTGTGATGGTACGAGGAAGTAGGTGTGAAGTGAGGGAGTTCAAAGAGAGTCCTGGTAGTAAAGTTAATTATCTTTTCAAGAGGATAGAAACTATAGTTTGGGAGGCCAAAGAACATGCTGGCACAATAGTCCAGTTTAGAGAATACAAGAGTGGGTAAGCAATGCTTGGCAATGTTGAAAGGAAGGAGATGTCTGATTTTCCAAATATTTAGGAGCTTGAGGCGAGCCACCATTGCAGGTTTGGAGATGAAAGTAGAGAATGTGTGAGAACGGTGATACATGACACAGAGGTTTCTAGCTGAAGAAGAGTAGGGGAGAGTGTCAGGTGGGAACTCAGTAGGCAGGAGAGGAGATGAGAGATAGAGAGTATTTAGCAGGGAAGATGAGCACCTCTGTTTTGTTCGAGTTTAATATCGGAGAGCGTGAAGCCATCCAATATTTAATGGCGGAGAAACAGTTGGAAATGTTGTCATAGAGATCGGAGGAGAGTTCAGGAAAAGAGAATACGATTTGGGTGGTGTTCGCAAAGTTGGTACAAGAATCTAAAGGATGAGATTCGTGCCCCAAGAGCAGAGGTGTAGGGTGTAAAGAGGAGAGGACCCAGGACAGAGTCCTGTGGCACACCAACAACTAGAGGAGTGAGTCGGACAATTGGAGAGGTGCCAGGTAGGATTCAATCCAGGCAAGGGCTTGATCGTGAATCCCAAGAAGAAAGACTGTATTATGATCAGAGTGATCGACAGGGTCAAAGGCAGCGGACAGGTCAAGGAGAATTGGGATAGATTATAGTTTGGAGTGCTTAGCAGAGGGGATGAAGTTGGAGACATTCATGAAAGCTTTTTCCGTGGCGTGACAAGAGTGGAAACCTGTTTGTAGGGTGTCTTACAAGTTGTGGATGTCTGAATAAATGTGTAAGACGGTTAAACACAACCCTTTCAAGCCATTTAGCATAGAGTGGAAGGAGAGACACAGGGTGAATGTTAGCCGGTAGATTTCGGTCAGCACTTTGTTTTTATAAGAGAAGGATGACTGGGACCATTTTGAAAATAGAGGCAAAGCAAACGGAGTCTAAGGACAGGTTGAAGAGTTCAGCAAGATGAAAAGCCACTAAAGGGGCAAAAGGCTTGACTAGCTGAGGAGCAGGAGGGTTGGATGGGGCACAGGAGGGGTTAGCCTTCATCAGTAGAGATAGTACTTCTTTAGTATTAGTGTGACTAAAGTGGGAGATGGAGGCAGAGGATGATGGGTACAGTAGTGGAGTGAAGAATGTTGGAGAAGGGAGCGTGAGGAAGATCAGGAGAGAGTCTCTAATTTTGGAAATGTTTGCAGGAAAGTATTCAGGTAAGTCATTAGCTGTGAGAGTGGAGTTGATAGTCCTATGTTTAGGAGGAGTGAGTTTTAGGGTGCCCTGTAGCCAGCGAGGATGGTTGGCGTGCGAGTCAGTGAGGATGCAGTCGAAATCTGTTTTCACTCTATCAATAGAGGACTTAAGAGAGTTCAGGGTAGAGAGGTAGAGTTTCGGGTCCTCATGTGAGTGGGTACACCTCCATTTGTGCAGCAACCAACGCATGTCTGTGCAGAGACAGTGTATGAATGGGGTGACCCATGGTTGAGGATGCCAAGATTTAGGGGTGAAAGTTAGCAGTGGGAACTGAGAGGAGAATGAACCATATTGTAGTGACTGAAAGCTGGCCAAGGCAGTCTTGATGAAAGAGGCATCAGGTGTGAAGGAGGAGAGTGAGAACTCTAGGTCTGAGACAAAGAGAGGAATGGCAGAATGTTTACATATCCTTTTAGTAATAGGTCAGGCAAGTGGTGATGAGAGGTCAGAGGGTGGAGAGGAGATGGTGGTGGAAACAGTGGAATGGTCAGCTAGGGATGGTGTGACAGTAGTATTAGGGGCTGAGCGAGAGGTGGAGATGAATAAGAGATCCAAAGAGTTACCCCCGGTCTGGGTAGGTAGGTTATGAATACATTGGAGAACATGGTCACTAAGGAAAGACTGAAGTTCAGATTTCTGAGATGTGTTTGGAGAGGGAAGGTTAAACTCACCTTAGAGAATTAGGTGATTTTTAGTAGAAAGAGAATCAAGTAGTTGCCCAAGTTCATCAAAGAATGATCCAGTGCGAGATGGAGGGTGATACAGAGATATGAACCGAGTGAAGAGGACCAATAGTAGAGATAGTGAATTCAAAAGAGGTAGGAAAGGACGTGGCATTTGAGATTTGGCAGACAGCGAGGCGGGAAGAGAGTAGGTGCCCGATACTGCCACCTATGCCAGTCAGACGAGGAGAGTGAATGAAGGATAGTTTGAAGTCATGTAGTTCTGCCAGTGTAGCAGTGTTAGATGGAGAAATCCAGATTTCAGTGATAGCAGGGAGGTCTAGCTTGCATGAAAGTAGTCAGTGATAAAGGACATTTTGTTGCATACAGACTGAGCATTCCAGAGTGCAATGTTCAGTTGATGTTGTAAGGAAGAGTAGAGAAGTTGAGTCTCGGAGGAAGAGAGGTGAGGTGGAGAGGTGTTAGGGGACGTATGGTTCGCGCATCGGCTTTGTTGGAATTAGCAGGTGGAAGAGAGATGGAATAGCGGGAAAAGAAAGGTGGAAGTTGTAGCATGATTGAGAAAACATAGGAGAGAAGAGTAGGAGCAAATGCATTGTAGGTGAGTACTACAGTGGGGAGAGCTAGCACAGTAATTAGTGAGCTACGAGTACTCACAGATGCAGCAGAGAGAAAGTCAAAAGCAAAGGCTCATAGGCCAAGAGGCAAAGAGGTTGGTTAAAGGCTGGTCTTAACCCTTCTCTGTACCCCCCTGAACTGGGACGTCCCTGGATGGATGCCCCTAGGGAATTCAAAAGTGGTGACACAGGCTCTTGTCACCTGATCGCCTAGTCCATCATTGGTTGGTTTCTGATTTTGCCCCTGGTGTTGCTGGGATGAAGGGATTTCTTCTAGATTGGTGTTCCTAGCTGGAGTGTGGGCTGACTCAAGATAGCTGCAGGAAGTGATGCCACTGATCCAGGATGGCCACCGGAAGTGATGTCACTGATCGAAGATATCCTTTGATCTAGGTTAATGGGTCCTGGGTAATCTTGTAAAGTCAATTTTTCTATGTGCTGTTGATTTTTGGAAAAATACAGTTTAGCCTTTTCTGGAGTGGTATGTCTTGTGTATCTTTTGTCCTATGGGCTTCTCTTGCCCCCAGTTCATAATATTCTCTCTCTGTTTCTTTCCACTCTGTGGTTCTTGAACAATGGGGTATTTTCCCCTCTTCTCAGGATAGTGTTAATTGAGTTTTACTGCTCTGCCACTTGGGATCATTTGTGATTCTCTTTCTCACAGCATTACAGTTCAAATTCATCAACTTTGTTTTCAAGATTTCATTATTTGTATTGTGACTAGTTTTTCTGCTTGCATAATGAGTCCCCGACCGCCTCCCGTTCTCCCTGTTACCTCTAATATTATAGGGAAACATCTTTGGGGCCTGGGGTTGTTTGTGACCTTCTCTTCTTGTTTTTGCTGTTGTCTTCTTCTGGCAGCTCTCTCTCTCTCTCTCGCTTGGCGTCTCTGTACCTCTGCGGGTAATCAGACTGTTTGCTGATTCCTCAGCTGGGTGTTGTCTGCGTTGTTGAACAGGCAGCCTGCCCACCACAGAGTCCTTGTGGTCACACCACCACTGAGGTCTCTGCTCCTGTTTCCTTGGATTTGCACTGCCTTCCCCTGCCATGTCTCCAGCGTTTGCTTCTCATGTTCAGAGCAGCTCTGAACGTCGCGGAATCGGCAGCTCTATTTAGCTCTGCCTCCTTCCGTTGTTACGCATCCAGGGAGCCTCCCCTGCCTGCGTATGCATTCCACTCGCTCCCCTTGGTTCGGGGTGTAGTCCTCCTTCAACCTCCTCATCACATTTAATTGGTGCTTTTTCTTTAAAGAGACATATTCTCTTTCTTGCTTATAATGGCATAAGTTAACTTTCTCTTCAACCATGTTTTGGGATTTGTTACTGTTTGGCATATATACACGCATGTATGCCATCATTGGGAATGGCTGTGAGAGCTCCTCACCGGAACTGTAGCCCTAGTCCCCTAAGGGGGTCTATCCCAGTGCGGTCCACTTGCCCAGACCCTTGGGGAGGGTGCTGCGAAGCGGGCTACCCTCCCTAGCCTCAAAGGGGGAGGCTCCCCCCTTGGGAGTAAGGATGCATTCTCTTGATTTTTCACAATACCAAATCTGGGATCCACCGTAAAATATCCTCTGTATGTTTTATATCCACAAAATGATGGGCAATGGGGTTCCTGCACATTTCTGAAATGATAATATGATTGCGTACAGGACGAATTGTTTGACATACATATCTTAATCTACATGAACATTTGATACAGTAAATTACTGCATGACTCTTACAGATGGTCATTGATCATAAGCATCAGTCTTTGCTTTTCACCTTACAGTGGCTAGATTTACATGCTGTACGCATATAACATAAGGGAAGTGGCTATGCAGCCCTCCAACAACGTGTGCTAGTTCATGCTTTGGCTGTGTTTTTGGCAAGTGGACCATGTGGTGCCTTGTCTTCTTTGCACCTTTAAAATGGCTGCTTCATTTTTCCATTCACCGAGTGCTCAGCTTCCTGCTTTGCTCTGATTGGCCTTCCTTCTCCATTTCAAGCCAATCAGGAGCTGGAAGGTGAATAGTCGGCCCCTGTTTCAAAGGACCACTTTCTAAGGAGCCTCTCTGAGCCTGGCGGTGGGGGGCCTGGAGTGCCATAGAAAACTCTGTTCTAGCTATGTTCCATCCACCAGACTAATTCCTGGACTGGTCCTCTGTCTCTGGATCAAAGGCCTCTCACAATCCCTGCAGTAATGACTGTGTGTTTAGCTGTTGTACTATTACTAACTCTCCTGAGGCATTGCCAATGCTGTACTCTCAATCCATTTTCTTAACTAACCTCATTCCTTTTTACTTCATCTACTTCTTTCATACAGTATATCATTGCTTCTGTTTTCCTGTGCAATATTTGCATTCAGTGTTACTGCATTTAAAAACGTTTGTGGGCTGTGTTGCTTAATTCCAATTTGGGTGCTTCTGTTACCCTTGCGCCATGCTGCACTGTGTTTCATTCGGCTGTGCCTGATATTGAACTTTGCTGTCTGCACATGCTGAATTGTGTTTCATTCTGCTTTAACTAAAATGGAACGCGGCTGTGTGCTTGCTGTTACCATTTTTTTAAACCGCTTTTTGCTGGGTGCACAACTGTTACTTTACTACCTTTAAAAATAGCATTTGCTGTGAGTACATCCTGCATTAATGTACTACACGTCCTACCTTGACCTGTGTGCCTTCCCCCTACCCACTGTCCCCCGCCCCCTGTGTGTTTGTACAACCCCCACCCCCGTCCTTGTGCCTCAGTACATCAGCCTGGTAAATTTCCTCACTACCTCTCCTATCTTCTCTAGCTGCGTCTCTATTTCCTATCCCTCTCCTATCACTAAATCTGTCCGGAAGAAACTTAAGAAGGACATACTGGGCTCCAACCAGGTCTTTCTATTGCAGACACCTATATCACGGCTTCTACCAGAGAGACTCTCATATACATCCTCTTTGTGTTTCCCTCACCTGACTTGTGGACTCTCCACATGGTTGCCTTTCTCTCTCCTGCTGCCTCTTCTCCCATTAATGGTATCACCTGCTGGGAAGTCCTCCTTGACCTCTTTGTCATTTCCGCAGCTTCAAACAACATGGCTGAATTTTTCAAAGTCTGGAAGGAACTGGCTAATCCTGCCACAGCCTCCTCTTTTATCACACCCACCCAGGACCTTTTCTCGGCCCTAGTTGCACACTTCACTGCAAAAAAACCAAGACATCCTTTCCTCTCTCTCCTCCACACCACCTCATTCACCAACACCTCTGGAGCTTCCCTTGACCCCTCCACCTCTTCCACCTCTTCTCCTCTTTTCTCTCATTCCCGTCACACCTGATGAGGTCGCCAGACAAGTCCGGTCTATGAAGGCTTCATCCAAACAGGTGGACCCCTGCCCCTCCAGAACCATTAAGGCCAACATTGACTCTCTTACTCCAGCCTTGGCTGATCTCTACAATCTCTCTTTTCCCAACTTCTCTTAAGAAATCCCTTGTGCACCCTCTACTTAAGAAACCCTCTGCTGACCCCTCCATTCCGGCAAACTACCGCCCTATCTCTATCACCCCTTTCCTGGGCAAACTCCTGGAGAAGCTGGCTATCTCTCAGCTCATCTTCCACACTGAAACTGCTGGTTGCTTCCAAGACCATCAGTCTGGCTTTAGAGCATCCAGAGGCACGGAAACTGGTCTTCTGAACACCCGTGAAGACCTGCTCTCAAATCTCGATACTAACACTCCCTCTGTCCTCATTCTTTTTGACCTCTCCTCTGCCTTTGACACGGTAGACCACAACATCCTGATCGCACGTCTGAAGGACACCCTGGGCATCACAGGTCAGGCTCTGGCGTGGTTAACTTCCTCCCTTTCCAACCACCCATCCCAGGTAGAACTTGGATCCTTTCTCTCTACTATCCCTCTTTCAACCTGTGGCGTTTCCCAGTGTTCTAACCTATCACCCTATTTCTTCAATGTCTATATGGCTGCCCTTACACGTGTGATTGCCACCTTCACCTCTAACTTCTAGTGTTATGCGGATAACACACAACTCTCCTTTAGGCTACCCTCAGCCACCTCCTCTACCTTGATTATATCTGACTGTCCGCAATTCAGTCATGGTGTGCTGCAAACAACCTCTGCCTCAATGCCAGTTAGACTGACATTGTTTGCATTGGGACTCCTGCTCCAGCTTTCCCACTCATACTCTGGCCGGCCTCTCCTGGCCCTGCACCCGCAATCACCTGCAAGGTAAAAAACCTTGGGGTCATCTTCGACTCCGCTCTCTACTTCTCCACTCACATTTCGGACATCTCTAAAAAGTCCATCTACCAGCTACACCTCCTCAGAGGTACACTTCCGTTTCTCAGCTTCCCCCATCTGCTCACTGTCTCCAGAGCCCTGGTTCTCTCAAGGCTGCACTACTGCAACAGCCTCTTTCTCAACCTCCTTGCCTCTGCTCTGCACCCTCTGCAACTCATCCAGAACAGAACCGCAAGGCTTATCCTTCGCCTCAAGCCCAGGGACCTGATCTCTCCGGTGCTGCAATCCCTCCACTGGCTTCCTGTGGCTGCAAGGATCAATTTCAAGACCCTCTGCATTGTCCAAAAGGCTTTCTGGGGCCTGGGACCTACCTATCTGCAATGTTGCCTACCTAAATACTGTCCTTCCTGAGCTCTCTTCTCATCTACCTCCAACTTTCTGTGAGTGAGCCGGTTCTCCAACCGGTGATTTGGAGGGAGATCTTTATCCTCTGCAGGGGCCCAACTCTGGAATAGCCTCCCTGCCGCACTCCGTCTTGAGCCTGATCTCCTTAAGTTCCGGAAACTCCTTAAGACATTCCTCTTCTCCTCTGCCTTCTCTCTCCCTCTATCCTGCTAACCTTTCTCTCTGTTCTATCCCTCTCTCCCTCCTTTTCCGCGCAGCCTGCTGACTGGCTGCCTGGTGTACCTCAGAGTCTCACAGATCCCTGGCACCCTTGCTAGTCCCCTCGCACATGCCTCCGAGCCTTGCACTTGCCTCATTGTTACTGCACTTGTTCAATGACCCTTGAGAGTTGTATTTCTCAGCACTTACCCCATCTTTTGACCGATTGGGCGCACTTGGTCCCCTCCCCCACAAACCCCTTTCCACATGCACTTGTCCCCCCTCCTACACCTGTCTGCGCACTTGCATGATTTGAATGCACCATGCTGTGAAGATCGTCTATCTGTTTTTCCCTTGTCTCCCCTCCTTGCATGGTGGCGCCTCAATGCACTTGGAAAAACTGCAGAATCGTCGTCAGACCTATTTGCTGTTATCTACACCATTATTTGTATCATATGCACTTGTTCCATGCACCCACTCTGCCTGTTCAGACTTGTATCGTTCAGAAATTCAAGGGCTCTGAGTGACTGTTGTTTTTTCTCCTTATAGCCCCTCCCTCCTTAAGCGCTTTGAAACACTTGCTTTTTGTATAGGCGCTTTACAAATAAACAATACTATGCCACACCACTAAAGGGCCCAAATTCCAAATTGATTATTTTTGAGACTCTGCGCCCTATCTGTAATGGACCAAGGTAACCCTGATATTGTTGAAATGTTTTAGAGCAAACATAGCGATCTGTTCTTGTGGTAAACAAAGTTGAACTAAGGGCCAATATTTCTTAACAATATTTTTAATATCCACCCCGTTGGGGCATAATATTATGATACATACCATTTTTTCATTCTGTGCACTTTTCTTTACTGCCATCAGTAGAACGTCTTGTGGTGAGAATCTAGCACTCTTTAAAATTATTTATTAATTTCATCAGGTAACCACACATGGTTGTTTATGCATAATTTCTGCATGGTGGTAAGCTTTCTGTACGTTTGTGCTGTTTCCTCTTACTCTTCAATACTGTCCAACTGGTAAATTGTCTTTTAAACTACGAGGGTGGTAAATCTGGTAATTAAGCAGAGTATTTTATTGGTGGTTTTCTAAACAATGAGCAGATCACTCTCACATTTTTATTCAATATCACAAGATCAAGAAAATGTCTTGACAAGCACATACTCCTACGTCCCGTCCTCTTTGCTCCATACTTTTGGGACATTCCGTCCTGTGGGACAGGATCGGAGCACTTTTTGTAAAAAAAAAGCATCAAATGGAAAAATTTGACCACCTTCTCCTTTTACGCGGGGTACCGCACACGGCTGTAACCCCGCCCTCCTTAGCTCCGCGCATCACCCTTCAGTCCTTTTCTATGCGCGGTCGGGGCTGGATGCACTTGCATCACCGGGAAGACCTTTTTCTTTTCCCGTTGTACTTCTCTCCTGCTCCGGTTCTGCGGTCGCGTAGTCCTCCGTCTATGCCGGATCGTTTTGGATTTGTCGCTTGTTCCTCTTGCCAACGTCGCTTCGCTAGGGCGGATCCCCATTCTGTCTTTTTGGAGTGTCTGGGACCGGATCACCGTTGGGACTCGTGTTTCTACTGCGATTCCCTTTCGGTCCGGGCACTTCAGCGTCGTCTTCGTCGGTGGGAGGAGATCTTCCAGAGAGTTCCTCCATCGCATTTTCAACTCTTCATCAACGGAAAGAAGAGACGCCCGGTAAGTTCCTTACTTTTCAGGGCATCCCGGCCGGGGGACTCCTTCCCTGGGTCCTCCAGGTCTGGGAGGGGCGTTAAAAAAAGCTCTGCTACCAGGGTTTTCTCCAAGGGTTCCCGCGAGGGGCTTGCCGATACCGGATGACGATCCGAGGTTCACCAATCAGGTGCTAATAGTCAGCCTATTCGTGCTGAGGCTTTGGGTACCGGAGTTCGCTCCGAGGTCTCCTTGTCTGGAGATTCCCATACAGACACCTGGGTGCGCCGTGAGGCCTGTGTTGAGGCTTTCTGTACTGAACCACGGTTCGAGGCCCCTCTCGGGGGAGCTATAATGACCGGACTCTGTTGAGGGGCCACAGGCAGAGGTCGCTGACCATTTCTCCTCTGTTACTGGCTTGAAAAAAGCAGAGGTTCCTCTCTTGGAGGCTAACTCAAAGGTCACGACAGGATGTCCAGTAAACATCCCAGGCCCCATAGTACCGGCTCTGCCGAGGATCCTTGTGTCAAGGCTAAAGTTTCGATCAAGTCCCCTGACCAGTCTGTGGAGTCACCTGCCTCATCCATACATGTGACGCAGTTCTCCTCAGATGCTCACAAAATGGCGTGCCTTCCCGCGTGGTCTACGGCAGCCATTTTGGATTCTCACACTCACGCTATAGACGGCAGGTGCTGGTAGCCTTCTGTTTGGTGGACAACCTTGTCCATGGGACAGTGTGAATCCGTTCCGCCCTTCCTATGACTGGCACGCTCGGATATCACTACCCCATACGGTCTTGCTTCCTCCTACTTCTGCCCCACTGGTCTATATAGACCCTGTTGGTGGCGGGCCCTCTTGGCAGCCATCCGCACTACGTTTGTGGGGGTATGCCTCTCATGAGCGGCCTCTGCCCATCCCGGTTCCTAAAGTTTTCGGCAGAGGAAGCCTTTTTTGGGAAGTTTCAGAGTCTTATGAACACTGATCCCGTAAGGGAGTACTTTAAAGGCCTTTTTAGGGAGATCTGCCCTCTGGTGCCGCATCCTGCCCGGCAGTTCCAGTCACCACGGCAGCGGTACCACCTCTACCTCCTGGCCCGCCTCCAACTCTTCCACGTCTGCCTCCGTTGTCTCCGGTTGACAAGACTCCAGCAGAGCGAGACATCAATTTCACACCAGTCGCATCACAACTGGCGAATCCTGACCTCTGGACGACCCTCAGGCAGATCAGGATAGTACCAGCCTCGCTCCGTCAGAGCATTCCACGACCGGGTTCTGGACATGATGTCAGTCCTTGACATAACAGTACCTGAGGCACCCACTCTGCATGAAGGGGTGCTTTCGGGGGCGCTCACCTTGTCTCTGCAGGAGCGCACCGGCCTGTTCCTTCAGAAGGACGTTCTGGCCGAGGCCCGCAAAGTCTGGGATAAATCCCACACTGGGCTACATATAAATTAAAGAATTGATGCCCATTACAGGCTTCACACCTCCAAGGAAGTAGCCTTGGTGGCATGTCCGCTCCCTTCCTCAATGGCGGTTGCGGCCGTCACTCTCCAATCCAAGCCGCCCTCTGCGACCTCTGCTGCCACAGCTCAAGTTCTGGCCAAGGAAGACAAGTTGCTCGTTTCCTTGGCCAAGAAAGTTTTTGCCAACTCTGCGCTGTAATTGCGTCAGACTAACTCGGAGCTCATTTAGGCAGCGCCGAATATGAAACTGTGGAGAGGGATTTGCCAGACTTCCAGGAGTTCATTCCTGGGGACAGGCTGGAAGACTTTAAAGGCGGTTTGTCAGACGTCAGGGTATTGGCGCAGGATATGCTGGAGGCTGCTGCGCACCATGTCGACACCTCAGCTTGAGGCCTTATGTTGGGGGTGGACACCTCTCGTCAAGCTTGGCTTCATGCAAGAAAGTTTTCAAAGGCGGTCCAAGATAAAGTTCTGGACCTGCCTTTTGATGGCAAAGAGTTGTTCAATTCTTCAACGGATGACGATCTTACAAAGACTAAGGCGAGCACTCAAACTGCCAAGTCTCTGTCGGTGCTAGTGAAGCGAAGCCCCCAGTCAATGCTCAGAGGTCTCGGTCCTCCTCAGGCTTCAGAGAGTTCCAGGACCACAGGTCTCGTAGAGCTGATCCGCGATAGGTAACGCCCATCAGAGACAGCAACAAGGTCAGTTTTTCTCTCGGACTTCAGCCTCCTCTTCAGGGACAGGTAGTCTCTCTGCCGAAAAGTCTGCAAAATGATATTTTTGGCGCTCGCACAAGACTCCGGTGAGAGGACGAATTTCGTCTCATCTGGAGGCGTGGCAAACCATCACCGAAGACCGGTGGGTTTTGTCCATCGCTCGGGTGGGCTTCTGCTTGCTCCTCCCCCCTACCCCACCCTTCAATCCTCCCTTTCAGGAGTCGGGGACGCCCCCTGCCTCAGAGCCGAGGTCCAGAAGCTTCTAGACCTCAGGGCGCTGGAACCCGTTCCCCTAGTGGAACGAGGGGAGGGCTTCTACTCTCTTCTGTTTACAGTGCCCAAACCCAACCAGGCTGGCCTGCGCACCATTCTAGACCTTTCCCAGTTTAACCTTTCTCTCCCCCAAGAGAAATTCAAGATGATCACGCCCTGCCAAATGAAGTCTTCTCTTCAGAAAGGCGACTGGCTCAGCGTCGTGGACCTTCAGGACGCGTATATGCATATCCTGATCTGGTGCCCGCATCGGAAATATCTGTGGTTCTCCCTGGGAGAGGAGCACTTCCAATTCTAAGTGCTCCCTTTTGGTCTCAGCTCAGCGCTGCGTGTCTTCACGAAGATGATGTCGGTCATCACGGCTTTTCTACAGCTACAGGGTATTCATGTGTATCCATATTTGGACGACTGGCTTCTGCGCAGACCTTGTCCAGTGAAAGTCTCGAGTAATCTTCAGTCTCTCCTTCAGCTCCTGTTCAGTCTTGGGCTGTCGGTGAACTGGCAGAAATCCTCCATGACGATTTCTCAGGACCTGATATTCCTGGGTTTCCGTTGGAACACGATCGACTGCAGAGTGTACCTGACTGTGGACAGGATGGCGGATCTGTTAACCACGTGTCAGGTTTTCATTCAGTCAGAGTGCATGTCGCCCTGGTGGTTCCAGATGCTTCTAGGCCTCATGGCCTCGTGTGTGCTTGCTCTTCCCCTTGCTCGTCTCAAAATGCGACTCACGCAGATGGCTCTTCGGAGCTCCTGGCTTCAGGCAGTGGACCCGGACACCAAAATGATTCCGGTTCCACCCTGCATGACAGATCTCCTATGGTGGTCATCTTCCAGCAATATGTCAGTGGGTGCTCATTTTCAGGAGCCCTCCCCTCAAACGACCATTACGACGGACTCTTCCCTTATAGGGTGGGGCGCAATGATGGATCATCTTCAGGTTTTCGACCTGTGGTCACCACAGGACAGACAATTTCACATAAATTATCTGGAGCTCCTGGCGATTTTCCTGGCGCTCAAAGCTTTCAAGCCAGTGATTGTGAACAAAGTGGTCTTCATCCGCACAGACAATGCGGTACCCATGTTTTATATCAACAAGCAGGGGGTACCAGGTAACCTCCCCTTGTAGATCTAGCCATTCAGATTTGGGAATGGGCCATTCAGCACTGTGTTTGGCTGCTGTCAGTGCACATTCCGGGCCAGCTGAATGTGACTGCAGACTCTCTCAGCCGAAGAGCGGTGGTCAGCTACGAGTGGAAGCTGAACACAGAGATCCTCTCTGACCTTTTTTCGCCATAGGGGCACTCCAGAAGTGGACCTCTTTGCAACGTCATCAAACAGGAAACTTCCTCTTTATGCTTCCAGGAACGGGCCCGGAGCTTCTTTGCTGGGGGATGCTCTCGAGATTCCGTGGCACAACATGAGGGCCTACGCCTTCCCGCCTCTTCCTCTGATTCACCGGGTGCTATGCAAGCTCAGGAACACGAGAAATTGCACTCTCCTGTTCATAGCCCCGTGGTGGCTAGCCAGATTCTGGTTTTCAGAGCTTCAGCATCTGTCAGTCTGCTCACCGATCAGGCTTCTGCTGATTCCTGACCTGCTTCACCAGAGCGATCAGCAGATCTGGCACCCCTCCCCACAATCATTCAGATTGGCGGCGTGGTGCCTGAGTTCAAATCTTTAGAAAGTTTGAACTTGTCTGCAGATAATATGCGTATTATCCAGGTGGCTAGAAAACCTTCGACAAGGTCTCAGTATAGGAGCAAATGGCTCTGTTTCTGTCACTGGTGTTTAGCAAAGCAGCTGGACCCCAGAGAAGCTACCATCGACACGGTCCTGTCATTCGTTTCTCATCTGGCAACTTCAGGCATACATGTCTTGTCTTGTAGGACTTGTCGGCTATCGCTGCTTACCTGTCCACAGGCTCTTGCTCTTTTTCATTGACAAACCCTGTCATTAAAAGACACTTTGTAGATCTATTGCATCTCTATCCACCTGTACGCAACCCGCATCCAAAGTGGGAATTGAATGTGGTCCTCACTGCCTTATACCATAAACCTATTGAGCCCATGGCTACGGTGGACTTAAAGTTCCTTTCGTGGAAAATGGCTTTTCTGATTGCGGTAACTTCGGCAAGGCATGTAAGCGAGCTACATCCATTCCTCACCTTTCATAAGGATAAGGTTGTCCTCCGGACCAATCTTTCTTTCCTTCCAAAGGTGGTATCTGATTTTCATCTGAACCAGTCTATTTCCTTATCTGTTTTCTTTCCAGACCCGGCCTCAGATGCTGAGAGGGTATTGCATAATTTTGATGTCAGATGAGCTCTAAAGTTTTATTTGGACAGAACATCTAAACTGAGCAGCTCTTCCCAGCTTTTTGTGACCTTCTGAGACTCGAAAGGAAAGCTGGCCACGAAAGCAACTATCTCCTGATGGATTGCTGCCTGTATTTCAGAGCTGTATACCGTTCAGGGCCTTCAGCTTCCAAAGGGAATTCATGCCCATCTTGTGCGGGGCAAGGCAACTGCCGTTGCCTTCCAGAAATATGTTCCCTGGGAAACCATTGCGAGAACAGCTATGTGGGCTTCCCCATCAGCTTTTTGTAAGCATTACTGCTTAGACCTGAGCTCCAGAGCCAATGCTCAGTTCAGGCAGGAGGTTCTTAAAAACCTCTTTCAGTAAAGGAATTCCATCCACCCGTTTTCCTGTGAGGATTGCTTGGTAATCTCCCAAAAGTATGGGGGAAAGGGGATGGGACGTAGGAGTATAACAAAGTTACTCACCGTAGTGACTACCTTACTCCTAGTCCATAGTCCCCTTTCCTCCATACGCCCGCCCGCCATCCCCTCTAATAAGTATCCTCTATTATTGCTTAAATGCTCTCAGACCTGGCGATAGAAAAGGATGGAAGCGCGATGCACGGGGCGGAGCTAAGGAGGGCGGGGTTACGGCTGTGTGCGGTACCCTGTGTAAAAAGAGAAGAAGGGCACATTTTTCAATTTGATGCATTTTTACAAAAAGTGCTCCGGGCCTGTCCCACAGGACGGAATGTCCCAAAGGTATGGAGGAAAGGGGGCTATGGACTAGGAGTAAGGTAGTCACTACGGTGAGTAACTTTGTTATTTTAAACGTCAAAGTGAGTGTCTCTGACTCATGTCAGTGCCCTTTGAACTCTCCCAGGTTGGACTGAGTCTATATCTAGAATGGCCTCAATATTTGGATTCTTTTCTACCCTCTGAACATTCAGTAATGCCTGGGAAAGCCTCCTTTCTGCTCTCTTGCCAGCGTGTGCTTCAGTGACTGGGTGAAGATCCATGTGAGTCTGGAATGCTTCAGTAAGGAAACACTGTTTTGTTGATTGATTTTTTTTGTTGTGCTTATCTAGCTCTTTACACCAAAGTGCTTTACATAAATGTACGCATGTGAGAGCAACAACTGTTGCTATGAAGCCACGGTTAGATTCCATGCCCTTCACCGGTATGTGTGTGCTGATATACATCCTTGAGAGAAGAGAAAGAGACAAGCTAGGCAACAAGTGGGAGTCTCAACTGTTCATCACCAGTTGGCTCAGCTCCCAGTTTATTGATTGCATGAGGAAACAGACAAACATCGAAACCTGGCACCATAACCGTCTGCTCCCAGCCGGTGGCGAGGTACAGCTATCACAAGAAGAGGTTTGAGGAGCTGCACCCACTCCTCTTGTGACTTGAAAGTAGTGACGCAGCAGAAGGCAATTCTGAAGCAGATGATGCTGACGCGGAAACCAAGCAGTTTGGCATTATTAGTAACCACTGCCCTGAGCTGTTGCAAATGTGGGTCCTCATACTCATGTGTCCAGACCCTGCTCTTTGGGTACCTGAATCTATTACTGTTTCTCCAGAAATCTTTCCTGAAACGTGTCCAGAAACCTATGCCTTAGTACCTCCTGCGCTAGACGCGGTAGCGATACTTCCCCTTTCCTCGACTGGCAGATAGGGATCCTGATCCACCAAACGACACCAAGCCAGTTTAGGATAAGAACCTGGAAAAGCCCCAGCTGCTCTCCACCATTCCATGATGGTGCTCTGACCAGTCATGAAGTTAACATATTATTTTCCAGGGAGCAAAGTCCCTACTGACCATTCATCTCAGTCTTCCATCCCTCCAACATTAGAGCATGTTCCTGGAAGTTCATGAGTATTCTGGGAGATGGCTGAGATCTAGGGCCTTATTACACGGTAGGCGGTGGACCAAGGTGCTAATAGCCGCTAATAGCACCTTGGTCCATGCTGGTAAAATACCGGCACCGCCTTGGTGGAAAGGGGAATTACCGCCCTATTCCAAGGTTGGCGGGGCGGTAATTCCCCCTTCCACCATTGCCCTTCCCCATTCCCATTTTTGCCCCATAGGGCATAATGGGAATGGGGAAGGTGCTAATTACGGTACCGCAAATTTGCGGTGCCGTAATTAGCACCAAGGTCCCTTGGCGGGTTGGTTTTTAACGCCTGCTAAAAGCAGGCATTAAAGTACCAACCCGCTAAGGGACCTCGTAGTAAGGCGGTAAGGGTTAACGGTCACCGGTACCATTACCGGTGACCGTTAACCCTTACCGCCTATCGTGTAATGAGGCCCCTAGTGTAGTGAGTGACAACTGGTGTCTGTAAAACACAAATCATGGTTGGACGCCTTGAATCAAGACTATCCTCTAATGTGAGGATAGTTCACATGTTGGCATGTAAATCCCGTCCACTTAAATGATTGAGTTACACCCAATTAGCGCGTGTGTAAAATATAAACCATTTGAATCAGGCATGTGTGTAGTATTACAGTAATACTATCCCTAGTGTGACGTCCACTGTACCCATGGTCCTTCACGTGTCGAGATCCTTCAGATTGTTCTTTTCCGCCATCGTAGATGGACACTAAATAGCGGGGTTCTGATTTCGGCATAACGCCATTGATTATTCCAATTAGGGTTAGTTTACTCTTCCTATCCTTTCAATCTTTCTATCACTGACTCTCTTTCATATCTTCGACAGAAGCGAAGAGGACGGCCGTCGAATAAGACTTTAATCGACTGACCCTTTCGGCCTTGGAAGGCTGCACCGGGCCTTGGCCCAAACAGTAGGGAGAGTGTTGGGTGGACATTGAAGAATGTATTTAATCCTTTACACACATTTTTCTCACCTGGCTGCCATTTCGTTTCACTATGGATAGAACCCCATTCAAATTCTTCCCAAGTTTAACAAGAAATTCCCCTCGGTAGACAAGCACTGGCGGTTGTGCAATCTTTGTCTACCACGGGATCACGACGAGGGACATTATCGAGCCTGCAAGCTCTTCAAGCCTATGACGCTCAAGGACCGTAAGACTAAGCACTGGGTCCATCACGCCATGCAGGCCGACACCACCATTGACGTGGAGGAAACCTACAGTGATGGCAGCATCGCCGCCTCTTCGGAAGGTGAAGGCGATGGGGAAATGTTAGATTCCCAAGTGCAAGCCCCCAACCCCAACAGACAGGCCGGCGGATCTGTTACAGGGATGACACCCAGCGGCGTCAGCACTCACACTGCCGCATCACTAAACACACAGCGAAGGGCCAAGAGTCGACGCGACCATAGACCAAACGCCCACACACGGCATCAAGGGAGAGGTCCACAGATTCCCTGTCTTCTGGGCACTCGAGGTCCCGATCGGTGCACGACAGGCCCGAAAGTCGAAAACAGTACAGATGCTGTGTCTAAACCCACTGCCAAATGTCGGACGCCGGGAGACGAGACTTCCGTTCACTCCACCGCAGAAATTCAACAAACGGCTAAGGGCTCCAAAAATTCAGGATTAGCCCACCTGGTGAAAAAACACGTCCCTGGTAGTCTCCTTAAAGGAATGGTTCACCCAAAATGTTTTATTTAAAAAATAGATAGGCAATATAAAAAAAAAACGATTGCCATTTTTTTGTTCGAAGTCCCTATGTAATATTTTTTAGCAATTTAAGCTCAAAAATGTGCAAAAGCAAGCACATGGGCGCATCCATTTTGTGAAATGGATGCCCGTCTGTGCTGGCTTTTGCTTTTGCCGCACTAATGAAGGAAAAGCCAGCCAGCTGTAGTAAACAAAAGCTACCACTGGGTGGCTTTTCCTTCATTGGTGCCGGGACTCGGAGGACGCAGACCGGAGACTACAGGCAGAAAAGCTGCAGCTGCATCTCTGTAAGTGCTATTTATTTATTTTTAAAAATAAGCACTAGCTGCGGTTTGGGCTGGAGGAGCCCGGAAAACTTAGAAATAAAACTGCAGCTTTAAAAACATTGTATTTATGTTTGCGGTCGCTTTTGAAGCGACCGCAAACATAAATACAACGTTATTGTGTTTGAAAACGCTGCGGTTTTTCTTTCTAAATTTCTCAGGCTCCTCCGAGCCTGAGAAACTTAGAAAGAAAAACCGCAGCATTTTCAAACACAACCGCGTTGTGTTTCTGCCTAAATCTGCTTTCCCATTTGGGGCTTTAGGGCTCCCCACGGGGAGCCCTAGAGCCCCAAATGGGAAAGCAGATTTAGGCAGAAACACTGCAGCATTTAGCATTGCGGAAAACAACCGCGTAGTGTTTCTGCCTAAATCTGCTTTCCCATTTGGGGATCTAGGGCTCCCCGTGGGGAGCCCTAAAGCCCCAAATGGGAAAGCAGATTTAGGCAGAAACACGGGGAGCCCTAAAGCCCCAAATGGGAAAGCAGATTTAGGCAGAAACACTGCGGCATGTAAACACAACCGTGTTGTGTTTCTGCCTGCCTTTGCTTTCACTTTGGGTCTCCGGTGCTCTCCTGGGGGAGCACCGGAGACCCAAAGTGATAGCCACAGCAGGCAGAAACACAATGCGGTTGTGTTTGAAAACGCTGCAGTTTTTCTTTCTGAGTTTCTCAGGCTCCTCCGAGCCTGAGAAACTTAGAAAGAAAAAACGCAGCGTTTTCAAATACAACCGCGTTGTGTTTCTGCCTAAATCTGCTTTCCCATTTGGGGCTAGAGCCCCAAATGGGAAAGCAGATTTAGGCATAAACACTGCAGCATTTAGCATTTCCCATTTGGGGCTCTCGGGGCCCCCCGTGGGGAGCCCGAGAGCCCCAAATGGGAAATCAGCTGTAGGCAGAAACACTGCGGCATGTAAACACAACCGCGTTGTGTTACTGCCTGCCTTGGCTTTCACTTTGGGTCTCCGGTGCTCGCCTGCGGGAGCACCGGAGACCCAAAGTGATAGCCACGGCAGGCAGAAACACAACGCGGTTGTGTTTGAAAACGCTGCGGTTTTTCTTTCTGAGTTTCTCAGGCTCCTCCGAGCCGGAGGAGCCTGAGAAACCTAGAAAGAAAAACCGCAGCGTTTTCAAACACAATAACGTTGTATTTATGTTTGCGGTCGCTTCAAAAGCTACCGCAAACATAAATATAACATTTTTAAAGCTGCGGTTTTATTTCTAAGTTTTCCGGGCTCCTCCAGCCCGGAAAACCTAGAAAAAAAACCGCAGCTAGTGTTTATTTTTATTTAAAAAATAGCACTTACCGAGATGTGGCTGCAGCTTTTCTGCCTGTAGTCTCCGGTCCCCGTCCTCCGCGTACAGCACCAATGAAGGAAAAGCCACCCAGTGGTAGCTTTTGTTTACTACAGCTGGCTGGCTTTTCCTTCATTAGTGCTGCAAAAGCCAAAGCGAGCACAGCGGCGGGCATCCATTTCACAAAATGGATGCCCCCATGTGCTATCTTTGAGCTTGAATTGCTAAAAATTTTACATAGGGACTTCGAAAAAAGAAATGCCAATCATTTTTTTTTTATATTGCCTATCTATTTTTGAAATAAAAAATGTTGGGCGAACCATTCCTTTAAGGGAAAAGAGACCAACAAACACTCTTCTAAAACTCATGAAACCCATAGGGAAAAATCTTCAACCACAGACAGGGAAAAAGATTCTGGTTCCCAGGCGGGGACTCTTTTGCAGCAGCCTTGAAGAACAAGGCCCAACCTACACCTCAGGTCCCAGTCACACCTCAGAGTCAGTTACCTCCCCAAGATCCAAGGTTGATACCAAGCTCAGCTCAATGGACCTGTGAGGGCATTGACAGAGTCATGAGGAGAATTTCATTTATGGCAGACTTTTTGAAAAATCCCAGAAGCAGTCCAGAGCTTACAAGCCACCCCTCCCACTACTGCCGCCTCTTCCTCTCAGCCCCCACCTAAAAGGTCCGGTCCTGATACCCTGGCTATCTCACCCCAGCAGGACCCGGTCCTCATTGATCTGTATGACCCAAATATAGACACTGAAGACAACTACATAAGACAGCAGGGAGGAGAACAGTACTATGATGTGTATAACATACCCTCTCCCGTCAATCTAGACCCCCCCCCCAGTGGCAGATTCACCAGTCGACAATCAGCCGTTGCAGAACGATATGCTCATTAAAGCAGCTGATCACTTACAGATACAAACACAAGAAACTCAGCTGGAAAAGGACTGATATACTGGGAGACAGGAAAGCCGTCACCCAATTTATTCCTGTCCCGCAATCTATCCAGAGGAGAATTCAACCTTCTCTGGAAACACCCAACCAGAAGCGGGCAGTCAATCCGCGTATCGAAAAGCTCTCCCGCACTGCTCCCACAAACCTTCTCTACATCAGGGGACAGCTCAAACCAGACTCTCTTGTGGTAACCGCAACAAGAAAGAGGGCTGGAAAACCTGTGGCCTCTTTGGAGGCACCTCCAGATAAGGACAGCAAAAGGTTGTACACTATGGGAAGGAAGGTGGCCGCTTCAGCAGCTTTTCAGACAAGAATAGCGAATAACACGACACGTCTAGCACATTACAACTGCCATAAGTGAGATGAGGTGTCAACACTACTAGCCTCAGCTCCTGAACCCCTCAAGTCACAATTGGCCCTAGAAGCAGCAGATGGCAAAGCAATATCCAGCTGCATTTTAAAGAATAATTTAGATGCAGACAATAATGGCAGGATTACCGCTGAAAGTACCATTATTAAGCACCACACGTGACTATGCCAGTCTGGTTTCAAGCAGGAAACTCAGGCAACACTCATTAATATGCCGGTGGAACCCAACGTCCTATTTGGGAAAGCAGTAGAGGATGCCTTAAAATCTGCTACGGAGGAGTACGACACTTTAAAATCTCTGGGCCAACTAATGAATAAACCACCGGGCCAAAGGGGCGTCAGCAATTTTCATAGATTTCGTGGACAAAATTCAAAGTGGGAATCAGTTTACGGACAAAATCAAGGCTCATCCTGGGGTAACAATCAAGGTCAAGCCTCACAGGATTAGCAGACGGGCCAGCGTTGATCTTGTGGCCAGGAGAGGTCCTCCACTTCTAGAGGTTGAGCTACAGCTCCCAAGCAATGACTATCTGCTTCAGGTGCCCTCCGATGCCTCTCCAGTAGGAGGACGTATTTCACACTTCACCCATGCATGGGAGGGGATCACCTCAGACAAGTGGGTGCTATCTACCGTGGCAGGCGGTTATTGCGTGGAGCTGCTTCAGCGACCCCAACATCATCCCCTGAGTCAAAAGACACACTCAAAGGAAGAACAACACATCCTTCTCGAGGAGATAGCAACGCTACTTCTCAAGGACGCCATAGAAATCGTCCCGGTGGACCAGGTAAACAAGGGTATTTATTCAACCTACTTCCTTGTGCCAAAAAAAGATCAAACAATGTGCCCAGTATTAGACCTATGCCCTGCAAACACCTATTTCAAGCCACAAAAGTCCCAAAGTTCCGCATGACAACGCTTCAAGAAGTAATCCCTCTGCTAAAGTGGGGGGACTACATGGCAACATTGGATATGAAAGAAGCTTATTTTCATATTTCCATGTTCCCAGCACACAGAAGATTCTTGCATTTCAAGATAGCAATCTAGCACTACCAATTCAAAGTGCTACCCTTTGGAATAGCATCCGCTCCAAGGGTATTCACAAAGGTACTGGCAGTGGTGGCAGCGCACCAGCCCAGGGAGGTAATCTCAGTGTACCCTTACCTGGATGACTGGCTGATTACAGGGGAAACACCCCAAATTTGCAGGCAAAACATTCAAAGAAATATCAACCTTCTCTTCCAATTGGGCTTCTCAATAAACGAGAAAAAATCAAGCCTGGTGCCAAGCACAACCAAACAGTTCCTGCGAGCTGTAATAAACACGGAAGAAGGGTTAGTCTTTTCCTCAAAGGAAAGAGTCCAAAACATGTTACTGCAAATACCTCAATATCAAGCCGCCCACCAGATAAGCGTACGCAAAGCTATGCATTTGCTAGGCATAATGGCATCTTGCATTTACCTGGTCCCACACGCATGTCTGCACATGTGCCCCATGCAGGAGTGGTTGGCAAAACAGTGGTCTAAGGCAAGCGGTCAGTGGGACAATCTAGTGGTCGTTTCGCCAACAGTAGTACAAAACCTTCACTGGTGGACAAGGGAAAATCTGTTGAAGCCAAAACCCTTCCACGATCCGGCATTGCAAGCGATAGTTATGACAGACGTGTCACTCTCTGAGTGGGGGGCTCATCACCTTCATCACACAGCACATGGTCTGTGGACTCATGCCATGGCACAGAACCACATCAATCTGCTGGAGCCTCTGGCAGTATTCAAGGCTTTTCAAGCATTCGAAGAACACCTGACAAATCAGTCAGTACAGATCCTCACCGACGGCACTATGGCGATGTTTTACATCAACAAATAGGGGGGCACACATTCTCCAAATCTATCCAAGCTATCACAAAATATTTGGGGATGGGCACTCAGACGGAAGATATTTCTTTCCTCACAACACGTTCCAGGGGAACTCAACACCCTAGCCGACTCGCTAAGCAGAGATCCCCTATCAGAGGACCATGAGTGGCAACTAGACAGAGAGGTCGTAGACCACATCTTCTCTCAGTGGGGTTACTCCATGCTAGACTTGTTTGCCACAAAAAAAAGCAAGCAATGCCCAGACTTTGAGTCCAGGTTCCCCCAACCTGACTCCAAGGGGGGGGGGGGGCGCCCAATGGATGAGCTGGTCAGGGAAATGTGCTTAAGCTTTTCCCCCCCAACACCTCTTATGAACAAGGTGGTGAACAAGATTCACAAGGAACAAATGACGCTCACCATGCTATCCACATCTGTGCAAACTGGTGATGTGCGATCCCATCAAACTCCTGTGCCAGAACGACTTACTCACTCAACACGGGGGATTAACAGTGCACCTTCAACCTCACTCAATGAACTTGGCAGCATGGCTCCTGAAGTCATAGAGTTTGGACATCTAAACCTGCCACAAAGGTGTATGGATATCCTGAAGGAGGCTCTCAAACCAAACACTGTTACTTCGACAAGTGGAGGAGATTTGTAATTTGGTGCCAGTCCAAACAGATAAACCCAGTAGAATGTAATCCATCTCACATTCTCCATTATATGCTCCACTTGTTAGACTCGTTAGTATTCAACTCTCTAAGGGTTCAGTTAGTATTCAACTCTATAAAGGTTCACCTGGTGGCTTTGTCAGCGTACACCACCTCTCAAAATAAAGTATCATGGTGGAAGGTTCCTGTCATACATGGAGGGGGTAAAGAGACTTCACCCTCTGATTTCAAACCCACCGCCAGGCTGGGATCTCAATGTAGTTCTTGCAAAGCTCATGGGACCTCCCTTTGAGCCTATGCACAAGGCGAGTCTTAAACACCTTACAAATAAAACTGCCTTCTTAGTCGCTATTACTTCCATAAAACGAGTTAGTGAACTGCAAGCATTGTCAGTGCAGGACCCTTTCTTTGTCATACACAAGAAACAAATTGGTTTTACGTGCACACCCTAGGTTTGCACCTCAATTAATTTCCAAATTTCACGTGAACCAATCCATTGAGCTACCGGCCTTCTTCCAGAATCCAACAAGCTCAGCTGTGGAAAAACTCCATACACTAAATGTAAGGAGGGTGGTCCTTTACTATGTAAACAAGACCAGACCACTTAAGAAAACAGACCAGCTGTTTGTCTCCGTAGCACCAGGCAGAGAAGGAGACCACATTTCCAAGAATGCCATCTCCAGGTGGATAGTCAGATGCATAGAGCTATGTTATTCATTATCAAACAAGAAACTGTCTTTCACACCAAGAGTTCACTCCACAAGAGGTACAGGAGCTACTTTGGCCTTTATCCCAAATGTCCTGTTAGACACAATTTGCAAAGCAGCTACGTGGAGCTCAGAACATACTTTCACACAGCATTACTGCATTGACACTCATTCCAAATCAGATACACAGGTGGGAAAAGCGGTTCTAAAACATCTATTTGCCGCTTTACCTTCTCACAACCCACCACCTTCTAACACTGCTCGCTAATCTATGCATAGCATGTGATCTAAGCAGATTCCACAAGCCTCAGAAGGGATACATTACTCATCGTAATACTAATTCTGATGCTTATATCGGCTTAGATTCACATGTGCCCACCCTTCCTCCCCTTGAAGAGAAGGTGCATGGATGTTTATATGAGCTTTATCTGATACATATCTGCTTTGATACAACCGTACGCACACTACACTTCCTGCTACCTCATGTCAGAAACAAAACAATCTGAGGGACCTCGATGCGTGAAGGACCATGGGTACAGTGGACGTCGCACTAGTAATAGTATTACTGGAACGCCCTGTCGAGGTCTCTTTTCGAATTCTGAAAACAACAACTGTAATACTCTGCAGCTGCCACTAGATGTCGGCCTATACATAGCATGTGAAACTAAGCAGATACAAGCATCAGAAATACGATTACGGTGAGTAATGTATTATATATATATATGATACATTACTCACCGTAATCGTATTTCTGATGCGTGTATCTGCTTAATTTCACATGTTAGGTATATATATATATATATATAGTACATATAGTACAGATAAGGCTCCCCTGGGCTATAACCACATGAAGAGTCCCTGCACATGAGGATCTCTTCCAAACAAAACAAGAATCTTGGATAAAGGCGCTGGAGCGAAGCGCCATTGAAACAGTTGAATCCAACAGTCAGTCTGAAGGGTTGTGGCGGCTTACCACTCCTGTCAATCAGTTCTCCTACTGTGGGCCCCACCACTTCACCAGCATACACAGCCCCTGGATTTTCTGGATCAACACAGTACCTCGGGTACAAGATGGTCACAGCACAACTCATCACAGTGACTTGAGGAGACAATTATTAGTGTACTGCTCCTGTGATGTCGGCCAACACCACAGCTAGCCCTCACCTCGTCATTCTATCCTACGCCGCTCTCCCTATTGCAGTCCGGGAAAGAATCTTCACTCAAGACATTAGTGAACTCTTTGGCTTCTGGCTCTGCATCTTCTTCCCATTATCTCCTGGCATATGTGACTCAGGCTTCAGATACCATGTGGTTAGCTGCCCCATTCATTGAAGGCCCCGCCCTCCTCTCCAGCTATCACCTCAGCCAGTGCTCGACTGGCCAACCACCTCAAAGAATCAGCTTGGAGGGGGACAGACTGCCTGCTACAAGAAGGACGTTTCTTAAAGAGACCTTTAAAAAGGGCACAGTTTAAGAACTTTTATATATATTTTTTAACAAAGTTATATTAGGCTTTTTTGTAGAACAACACAACAATCAACAATAAGCAGAGCAGAGGTCACCATAGTAGAACATTTGTTTCTCCTCTCCCCCCACTGTTACTCCCCCTCACACCTCCCATGCTTGTAATCATCCCCTCTTGGTTCTCTTGCCTTTTCCCATTCTCCCCTGGGCCTGCCTGTCGCTAGGCCCTCTTTTTAGACCCATCCTCCCCATATATTTTGCTGCTTGCGTGGGCTCCCCCTGCTCCCATACACCAGTTTATCCCAACTCTTAATGGCCTCCGTTGCCACATGCCATGCTGCTGTGGTGGGGGCAATAGTCTCATCCAGCATTCTGCTATGGATCTCTTTGCTATTATACATGCTATGTTTAAGAATATGGTTATGATATGTTCTAAATGGTGATGTAATCTACAATGTGTAATAGTCATGTGGAATGTATTTCATGAATTGTACAGCAGGACAGTTCCAAGCAGAGCAGTTTGAGTTGTTGAGCAGAAGGGAGAGAGCTGTGCTGGGGGTCGTATTTATCTTAGTAAAAATACTTATCAAGCTCACCTGCATGGTGTACTACTTCACATCCATGGCAATGAGTTTAACATGAAGACGACGACCCCCGCCGTGTGGACATCATGTGGACATCATGAGAAGTGCTGTGCCGCTTGCGCCCTATTTGCTCAGAGAGACTCCATTGCAGGAAGTAGCCCCGCCATCCATCTCGTTTACCCAATGCAACGCTGCCCGACGTGCCCGTCCAGGCTCCCAAGCAGTGTCTGGTGTGCAGCATGTCGAGTCCGGTGTGCAGCTTTGCCGGTCTGGTATAATGGATCCCAGCGGTGCGTAGGTGAGTGTGGAAGCAATATAGAGGCTCTCCACCCTGGAGTGCCTCAATGTAGGCGCACTTAACCTGCATAAGGCATTTTATGATGGTACCAAGGAGGAATTGTAATCATGCGCATTCTTCCTGAAGCGAAGTGGTCTCCAGCACCTAGCAGTGCGTTTAGAGGAAAACACATGCGTGTGCGCGCAGCCATTTTGTTTTTCCCAACGTTATCAAGGAAGCTTCCCAATGGAGAAAAACAAGGAAGTTAAGGAACTAAAAAGTATCGGTGCCTTATTGTTTTGCCCACAAAGGGCAACTGCACAGGGAGGCATATATAATAGAACTGATTATAGAAATCGTGTGCATACAAGTGACGTTTCCAGAGACAAAGCCCAACTGCTCAACATTGCTCAAAGTCGGCAGTTTTCCCAAACCCAACATTGCAATGTAACATAAAGATAAAGTAATCTAAGTTACATTACTTAGTGTGAGAAAACAAGAAATAGAGGGGGAACTATAAAAAGAACAATATGGCACTGCCTGCTGTGCCTGGCCCCACTGTATTTATGGCTTCTCCAGGACCAGGTAAAGTGAAATGGGGTGAATGGAAAAAAGGATTTTTACATTAAACAAAAGCTGCTTGTGGAAATTATTTTTCCAGTGATAGGAAGCTATCCTTATTGATGCACTTTCTGGGTTACCAAGGTTAGCGCATCTATGACACACTACCTCTGTTAGTGGGTGATGGTGGTAGTGGTGATCCAGTCAATTAATTGGAAGTGGCCCTTCTCTAGTGGGACTTGCATTTTAACCCTAAAACCAGCATTATTCTGGAAAGATATAATTTTGGTGTACGTATCCAAGAACAAGGAGAGAGCGGCAAAGAGTATGTAACAGCGCTTCGCCATCTGGCTCTATCCTGCAAGGTTGGGGATTCTTTCAATGAACATATTTGAGATCAGTTTATGATCCACTTCAATAGTAACAGATCAGTGAGGAATTGTGATTGAAGGATGAACCTACATTAGATGAAGTATTGGACATTGTGAAGCGCGTGTTACTGTTACTATTGCATTCTATGGCTGGTGTGGCAAACCTACATTAGATGGAGTATTGGACATTGCGAAGCGCGTGGAACATTCTATGGCTGGTGTGGCGACTATTGTCTCCTTATTTTCATTATCGGTCAAAGGTAGAGGTCCTGAAGGTTTCGGGTGGGAAACAAAAGAAAAAGGTGAGGGAGAAGAGAGCAACCAAAGGAAATGGGGACAATAAGGATACCCCAGTTAAGGGCCAGAAAATAGAAAAGCGTCTGTTTTTGTTGTGCCAGTAATACACATTTTGCCAGATCACTAAAATGTCCTGGGCGTAAAGTATATATGTAACTGAGGAGGAGGATCAAGGATAGTCTGAGGGAGAAGGAGACCATCAGATAGAAAATATTACAGTCAATGTTATTCAGGGTGTGGATGAGGAAAAGTGTGAGAACCCATATGCCCTAATATGTGTGAATGGCAGAGAAGTGTCAATGATGGCTGACTTGGGCGCAACGATATCGCTCCTGTGGAAAGATGTGTTTGAAAATGAGGTTGGTGGTGATGTGCAAAATGTATCGGAACCAGATGTAAGTCCAAAACATATCTGTTCTGGAGGGTCATGAATCTGATGGCCCTCAATTCTTCTCTGATCGTCTGGAATCCTTTTATTGTTGTGTTGTTTGTAGCAGGTCCCATCTGGTGATCTGTAGCCACTTGGCATTGGCTGCAGTTTGAATTCCTGGCATGATATAACTGTAAATATCACTGCCGTTCTACTGAACAATGTGTGCTCATCTGGAATGTCATGGAAAGCTTCTATAGATTTTGACGAAAAATTGTTCTCTCTCTCTTTTGGATGAGGTTGAGTGACCTCTTCTTCCTCTGATGTGCATCAATTTTTGGAAAACTGTCAATATGGAGATCACTTTGGGGAATCACAAGTACAGGAACATGTATTCTCACCAGAGAACATATTCCTTACCAACGTTTAGGTAGCTTCATGTAAACCTTGGATCCACAGGCCCAATAGTGGTCCATTATTACAACTGTTTTTTCTGTCATTCCTGGCACATCAATTATCTGCTGCCATCCTTTATTCTCTCCAACTTTGATCAGACCCCTGTTTCTGAAACAGAGTGTTGCATTCTTCATGGGCAGTATTAATAGAGGTCCTACTTCCTTTGCAACCCATGTTAGTAACTTTGCATACTTGGCCCAGTCCTTAAGCAGTCGTCCTTCAACGTTTGCACTACCTTCACTTGTGCTGTCATCAATAGGTGTGCACCTCATGCCAACATTCCTGCTTCCCATCCTTCACTAGTGGATACTTGTCCATATAGCAATAGCTGAGGTCTCTCCCCGAGCATTCTGGCAATCCTGGTGTCTCCCAGTTGTCTGCCCAGTTCAGCCTATTTTGTTCAACTATCCTTATCTCTCCTCCAGTCAGACCACCAAATGAGTACAGGAGCATTTTGCTCTTCCACTCTGGATCCTTTTCCATCCTTTGTGTCTTTATGTAAGCACTTTCATATGGAAAGGTTCTCTTTGACATCCATCGTAGGGTTGCCCATTTTCCTTCAAATTGTGCTCTTGTCATGCATGCTGCTAGATGGATGAGACACTTTGCTTCATGTACACGTGTTTCTCTTGCAATTAATGTTCTGGCTGCGTTCATGGCATAAGGGATGAGAGAACATGTAGCAGCTTTTATCTGGCGTTCTCCTCCCCACCGCTCATGAGTTGATACCACATGTTATTCTTTAAATGGGCCGAATTATCAAGATGTATATTTATATCCTGATGATCTTCTTCAATATCCCTCTTTACTCTGTTAATTTGTTTGGAAATCTCAGGGAAAATATCACTTGTGCTTTGTTAGGGATAACAATAAAGGTCTCATTGTTGGATACTTCATTTGAAGGGATCGAAAGCTATGCCTGAGCTGATCACTAGAGCTGTCCAAGAAGTAAAAAGTCTTAAGCGAAGCATGAACACAGATTTTGGAAATGTACATTCTGGTTTAGGTCTATTTGATAGAAAAAAGTGGACCTTTTCTGATTTTACCAAATTTCTTTTGTTCGTTTTTTAGTTTGAAAATGTGGGGGGAGGCCCCCCACCCCATCACTTCCCTGCACCTTAACCTATTCCCTTACCCCACCCCACATGTATATTAAATTATAATTGACCGAAATTACTAAAAAATTTGAACAAAAAATGTGGACAATTCGGATAAGGTCAATTGGGCCACGATCAAGTATGCTAATACTGTAAATTCTTACATAGCAGATTCCACTCACATCACTAATAACATGTGGTACCAGAACATGACCAATGTGGGAAGTGAGACCACAGAGGAGAGCTGTTATGTGTGCTCTATCATCCCCTATGCCATAAGGGGCTACAGAACATTCATAGCCACAGAAATTCCAACAGACAGAGCACATGCCTTATGCACTTAGCGCTCTGCTCTATAAGGGGCCCATTTTCAAGGAAAATGAGCCACACTGCGATGGATGTCACAAAAGACGTTCCCTTATGAGGAGAGCTACATTAAGACTCAAGCAATTATAGATGATTATTGGAGCTTAGACAAAATGATACAATATATATTGGATGTCGCAAACAAAGGGGAAGCTACAATAGTAACACAAAAGGAGTTGCAGTGCCCAGAAGCAAGGAAAAGGTAAGTAGAAGGAATGGCAGGATGCTTTGAGAGACCTCAACTGTTGGTGTATGGACAATTGTTCACAGAAGAAGGATGGATTGAGGGGATGATGGGGTGCAAAGCACAGGCCCTCCTGACAGTTCCAGCGGAAGTGGTACAGAAAGAAAATGATGACTGCCTCAATGGGCGGCAAATGCCAAGCTGCTCACATGGGTCGAGAAAGAAGCAGGTACTGTGTCAATAATACCACTGGAGAATGCTTCCTTGTGTTTCCAGAATGATGGTCCAGTAAAGGTTCGGGTGAACAGAGGATGCAAACAAACCTCGAAGATAAAAGGTTGCCACTGCAGTGATAATGGACTACTATTGGGCCTGCGTTTCCAAAGCATACATGCAATTACCACCAAACTGGGGAGGGATATATTCTATGGTACAGCTGAGCACACCAGCCTTAATAGTGCCTTAGAAAGACATAAAAATAGTTAAATTCCCCAAAATGGATGTGCAGCATAGAAAAAGAAGGTCTGTGGAGCTGACCAGAGCGAAGAGAGGAGAGGAAATTATATTTCAACCAGGATGGGAAAAGCCCTTTATTCAATACCAGAGGAGCATAGACTGTTCATCAGAACATAAATATTTTTCGCTTCAGTTATTCCCAGAGTGCAGGCTAACACAAACGCCAAATGGCTGCAGATTGCCAGATGGGAACTGTTGCAGACAATCAATTCAACGATCAAAGGGTGTAACGCAATAAAGGACGAGCTCAGAGCAGTCAGACTCATGGCCCTTCAGAATAGATACATGCTTTATCTCCTCACAGCTATGGAGGGTGGCGTGTGCACAAAATTCAGGCCGTCCTTTTGCACCTATGTGCCCATCCACAATGGAGATAATGGGACCTTTACAGAGGCCATAATGCAGCTCTCAGACCTGCATGCCAAGATGGAAGAAATAACAAGCCCGCAAGGGAAAGAGGAAGATTGGCTAGCGTCCATTTATTCCTAGATACCGTCATGGATGGGCAATGGGCTGAAAGTACTCCTAGTTGCCTTAGTTCTAGTACTACTCACCTTCTGTGTCACTAGAATATCTATAATGCAGTGCAAGAAGACTACCCAGAGCACAAGAGGGATGAAAATATTATTAGATGCAGAAATGAAAGCAGATGGGGAAACACAAACATTCGATGTGTTGCAGTCACACTTTAAGCAATGTCCCCTTTTCCCTCCAGGCACAAAGTTCACATTTCCCCCGGACACCTGCAACTACGTGGGACATTGGGTATGTTGCAAACTACTGGACAGAGACTGCTGCTATATGACCTGGAGTTTGGATGAACAAGTGAAGTATCACGGTCACCTGGGAGGAGTGGCGAAGGTTTGAACTCCAAATCCATATGTCAATAGGGAGATCCTTCAAGGTGGACTGGTCGATCTCTTGACCAGAGTGGGGTTTGAAGAGGGGGATATATGAATTTGGGCCTCATTGCACTGCTCCATTCCCCTCGTCTCCACGTCACAGAAATGAAAGGTGTACATCATTCCTCTCCATCACTGATATACCGCAGATGTGAGAAACGCTATTCACTCTGACAACCATTTAGACCCTATCATGATGGCATTGTAGAGGTGATAAGTTTGCAGCCAATGGAACAATTAGACTGACTGTGACTGCAAGAGCTGATGATGTCATGACTGAGCCCATGACATAGATGCATTAGACAAGAAGCACATGTGCATCCATGCATGAAGCTACACAGACACTTAGATTCAACTATTCCTAGACATGAAGAACATGCTTATGACCCACTTCGAGGATGCACAGTCTTGTGCTATGTAGTAACTGCAAGTTGCACAAGAATATATATAAACGGTTTGCCGATGCTGAACACAACTATCACAAGTGGCCATGTAAATAAAAATGGAAGCTGCAGCCACATTTAAGTGAATGGAAGGCATTGGAAAGGCTTGAGAATACATAGAGAGGCCTGATATGCTGATTAGCAGAGATGCTCAGACTAGACTGTTCCTGCAGCCAGTGTGCATATTTCTGCCAAGGACACCAAGGGAAGGATAGTTTCACAGTTGCAGAACAGATATGACACCTGCATGTGTGAAAGATAAAAATCCTTATTTATTTATTTGTATTTATTTATTGAGCATTTGTATGGCGCCTATACAGCAGAAAGTGTTTCCAGGTGCCACAAGACTAAGGGGGCGGGGGGAACAGAGGGGGGATAAAAACAATTTACATTCCTACTAGATCTTGTGACATTCGGATCGTGCAAATACAGCAAACATAGAGTGCAGGGGGAAAGAGGTTGGTAAGGGCAAAGGGGAAGGCAAGGGTAGGGGGTTGTAGGAGGGGCAGCGCCAAGGTCCTGAGTAAGTGCTAAGGTGAGCCCAGAGGGCAAGTGCATTCGGGGGAGGGTAGAGGGTCTGCTAGTGCGAGAAGTGTGGTGGACTCAGTAGTCTAGTCAGGGAAGAGTGCCCGAAGGCAAGTGCTAGTAAGGGGGTGCTGAGGCAGACTGGTCGAGGCAGGGCCTGGCCCCTGTATGACTCAGAGGGATGAGGTAGCCAGTTGCAACAGCATGGGGGCATTAGCAAGGAACGGGGAGAGGGAAGGAGGAGGAGAAAAGGAAGGTCTTGAGAAGCTTCCTGAATTTAAGGAGATCCGGCTCAAGTCTGAGAGTGGTGGGGAGACCATTCCAGGTGAAGGCTTCTGCCAAAGAAAGAGATTTACCCCACTCTCTGCTTGGAGAAGTGTCTGACCGGCAGAGAGTTAGAGTTAGTGGGCCGAAGGTCTCTAGCAGGGAGGTATTTAGGGAGATAAATTTGGATGTAGCATGGTCACAGACCCCAGAAAACCTTGTGGATGATGCAGAGGATCTTGAATTTGATCCTTGCAGCCAGCGGGAGCCAGTGGGGAGATTTTAGGGCTGGAGGGATGCGGTCCCTGTGCTTGAGGTCAAGGATATGTCTTGCAGTCCTATTCTGGATTAGTTGAAGAGGGAAGAAAGAGGCGGACTGAGGAAGAGGCTGCTGCAGTAGTTCAGCCTGTAAAGAACCAGAGCTTGGGAGACATTGAGTTTCTGGAGCAAGGTGAGGAAAGGCAGAATGCCTCTGAGGAGGTGAAGCTGAAAGTGAGCCTACTTGGCAAAGTCAGCAATATGAGGTGAGAATGAGAGAGAGGAGTCGAAGATGACACGCAGGTTTTTTGCCTCACACAAGGGTGTGGGGAGGGGCCCAAGGAGGGCGGCCAGAGAGTGGGTGGCAAGCAAGTGGGGAGTTCCAATGAGAAGGATATCGGTCTTACTGGCATTGAGACAGTAATCGTTAGCACACCATGCCTGAATAGCAGTCAGGCAATCGGGGATGAGAGAGGAGGGAGAGGAGGGAAGCTTAAAGGAGAGCTGAGTGCCATCCGCATAACACTGTAAGTGAGGAGAGAAGGTGGAGATTAGGTGGGCCAGAGGGGCAGGGTAAATGTTAAAAAGCCACAGCGAGAGGATAGAGTCCTGAGGGATGCCACAAGTAGAGAGAGATATGGAGGAGAGAAAAGAGCCAATTTGAACCTGGGAAGGCCGATTCGAAAGAGGTCAGCCATGCCAGTGCCAGTCTCTGATGCCCAGAATATCTCGGAGTCGATATAAGAGGGTGGCATGATTGACTGTGTTGAAGGCAGAGGATAGATAAAGGAGGATGAGAACAGGAGAGTTGGAATCGAGGTTTGAGAGCAGGTCTTCACGGGTGTTCAGGAGAGCAGTTTTCATGATTCTGGCTGCTCTGAAGCCAGACTGGTGGTCGTGGAGACAGCCAACCAATTCAGTGAGATGGATTAATTGGGGAATGACCAACTTCTCCAAATGTTTGCCCAAGAAGGGGGTAGTGGAGATAGGGCAGTAGTTAGCCGGGCAGGAAGGGTCCACAGATGGCTTTTTTAGGAGGGGGTGCACAAAGGATAGGATAGGAAGGAGCCAGTCATAAAAGAGTGATTACAGAACTCAGCCAAATTGGGTATGAGGGCAGCAATACTGTCATTGATAGTGCTAGAGGAGCAGGGAAGCACCTGTTTGGAGGAGACTTTCATAGAGCAAATAGTCTTGGTGACCTCATCCGGAGCTATGGGTGAGAAGGAGGAGAGTAGGACGGATGACGAGAAAGGAGCCAAAGTAGGCCTAGTTGCAGGTGGAGGAGAGAAGGGAGTAGAGGAGACGGAGGATAGGATATTGTGAGTTTTGGTAGTGAAGAGGGAGGCCAAAGCTGTGCAGAGGTCCTGGGTAGGAAGAGGAGAAGTAGAGACTGCAGTAGGATTGGCAAGTTCCTTGTAGATTTTGAAAAGTTCTGCGGTGTTGTTGGTGGCCCCAGAGATGCAGGCTTGAATATGGGCCTGCTTCTTGGACTGAATGGAGAGTCTGTAATGCCTTTGGAGCAGGCGACAGGCCAGTTTGTCAGAGGATGTGCGAAAAGACAACCACTTCCGTTCCGCATCTCTGTACTTGCTCTTTAGCGAGGCTAAGTCGGAATCATACCAACTATTGCACTTGGATGCAGGCTTCATGCGGATCCTCATGGCTGGGGCAAGAATGTCAAGGGTGTTGGGAATGGAGAGTTGAAGGTACGCAAGGACTGAGTCAGAGTGAGAGTCAGTAGCAGGGATGGTGGGGATTAAAATAGGCGGCAAATGCAGCTACTGACACTCGCTTCATTGGTCGGATGGCGGAGAGGGAGGCTCGCAGTGCAGGCAGAGGCTTATCCAGGGAGCCGAGGAGCTACAGATGGGGAGGAGAGGAGAGAATGATCAGACCAAGACAGCAATCTACTGAGAGGGTTAGAGAGAGAGAGGCCAGCTGAGATGAGCACATCAAGAGTGTGCACAGCTGAGTGAGTGAGACCAGAGGAAAGAGTGGTGAGGGAGAAGGAGTCACAGAGGTTGCAGAAAGGTAAGGTTGCTTCATGAGAGTTATGATGAATATTGAAGTCTCTGAGGAGTATAAGCTTGGAGGTAGAAGTCAGGAGGGAAGAGGTGAGGTCAGCCCACTCTGACAGTAAGAGGGCAACCGGCCCAGTGGTCCTGTACATGGTAGCAAGAGTGACGGACAGGGTGGGAGAGATGCAGAGCTTGCAGACGAGACATTCAAAGGAGGTGTAGGATGAAATGGGTATGATAGAGGCTGGGATCCATCCAGGGAAGACAAGGGGCACTCTGCCTCGAGGCCCGTTAGGTCTGGACATAGAAAGGATCTTGTAGCCCTCAGGAAGAAGAGTGTCAAAAGCAGTGTCAGAGCTGGCATTGAACCACATCTCGGTGAGTGCGAGGACATCAAGATCAAAGTCTTCAAGGAGGTGATGGATGTCAGAGGAGTGTTTGACAGCAGAGCGAGAGTTGAGGGTAGCTAAGTGAAGCTGGTTGCCACCTTTAAAGGATTTCCAAGGAGGGGTACAGGGACGAGGGGGCAAGGATGAAAGGGGGAGGAAAACAGAGGAGTGGCAGGAGATTGGAGGAGGTTTATGAGGGACGGAAGTCGCCTATCAAGAAGGAGGAAGTTGGGCTGAGAGTCCTGGGCCATGATAGTGTCATTCAAGTAGATATTGATGATGCACCTGGATGATGGAAAGCGTGTTAAGAGCACTTCACATCTGTTTCCACCATTACTGGATGAAGAAGAGAAAGGGGAGAGGACTGAAACCATATGGGGATTCCATAGGTCAGGAGAGGGAATGACAAAGAGAATGTCAGTAATAGTCTGCCTGGAGAGAGCATTGACATAGGTGTCGGCAATGGGCAGGCCTGGGTTTGAGACCAGGAGACCCTTCTTAAACATTTTCCTTCCAGGCCTCAAAAGAGAGGGAGGAGAGTTAATAGAGTAGCTGTTAGAGTAGATAGGGGCGATTGAGAGCACCATGAAGGGGGCAGGGAGGAACAGGTGAATGCCATGGGGAGGGAAAGAGGGACAGAGAGCTGCACAGTGCACAGTAAAGGCTCACCAGGTGGCCTAGCAGCCAGACGGGTACAGAGGAGGCAGGTACTATTAACATATTTCAAAAAGGGCAGATTAAACTCTCAAATTGGAGTTCCTAAAAACAGGAAAAAGTGTCAGATCAGCAAGGACAACAGAAGTAAATATGCATAGATCTGAGGAGGAGTGCAGCAGGTCAGCCAGGGCATTGGGTTAAAATACCAGTCCTTTCAGCAGAATTTAAGCAAGGGCAGCAGATTTAAGAAAACCAGATTTGAAATTCAAATGTACAGGGACATAGCAACAATTCAGCAATGTAACATTTCAGCATTTCAACAGTTAGCCGCCAGTGTAAGGCAGCAGCTGTAAAGACACCCAGATTTGAGATGCAAATGTGTAGGGAAATATCAACATTTCGGCAGGGTCAGCAAATTCTAAAATGCCCAGGTTTGAGATACAAATGTTCAGTGAAATAACATCATTTCAGCATGTGCAGCAGATTATAAACATGCCCACATTTGAGATACAAATATGCAGGGAAATAGCAACATTTCAGCAGAGTCAGTAGATGTAAAAATGCCCCGATTTAAAATGCAAATGTGCAGGGAAACTGCCAACAGGGCAGCAGACATAAGAGAAACCCAGATGTGAATTTCTAACTAAGGAAAACCCAAGCAATTAACATGGGACGGTGATAGCATTTTCACACAAGCAGCAACCTTCTGAGCAACCTGGTAGTATGATAGCAATGAGGAGTTCAGGTTAGTCTTAGAATGCCGTGGAGATCATTCTGTTGTCTGCTATAGATGAGGAACAGTGCAGGCCAGAGTGCGATGGAGTTGGTCAGATCCAGGCAAATCAAGTGCACGAGGGGTGCCAGTAGGTGTTTGTTGAGTAGATTGGAGATTAATAAGTAGTGAAAGAGCCGGTGAATACTCATATGCGCCAGGGAGGCAATCCGGAACAGCGTAATAAAGCGGTAGCAGCAGAAGGTTGGAGCTGCAACGTGTAATGGGACAATTAATGCAAGCGGTGGAACAAACACAGATCAAGGGGAGAATGCTTGCCATCAGGGCTAAGAGCGCCGGCCTGCCAAGGGCAGTGCTTCAGGTTGAAGTTGGGGGCGGCCCGAAATGAAAGTGGTGCAGCAGCAAAATACAGCGCAGTGGCCTGCCACGGTGTTAAGATGGATTTCTGAACTCTGACCTGGTGGGCAGAGGTTCAGGAGGCCAGCCTAGTTTCTTGGAACAGGGTAACCTTCTGGACAAGCCAGACCAATGAAGGGGCGAGGGGGACTGAAAGACCTCAATGAGCACACAGAGTAAAGAACACTTGCAAATCACTCCCAGTCAGGTGTAGATATATTAAAAATACAAATACATTTATTTCAAGGCCTTTGAGTTTCAACACTCAAATCACAATAATACTATTAAGCCAACACAATCCTATCTAAATACATATATACAAGACCAATGGGGTCTAAAGGGTTAATGCACGAAATGGGTCCAAAACCTAAAGGGGAAGGAAACAGGCAGTGCAAATAGTCTTTAGTCCCTTCCGCATCCAACACACTCCAACTATGAGGCAGTCCAATCCCTAAGAAGAGTGGAGCTTCATGCTCAAATGTACATGCAATGCTGGCACACGCGGTAGTTCAAATGGGCAAAACAGGGTCTCTTCAAGGGTCTGTAGCAGCTCAGGAAGGTGGGTGAGGCATGAAGAATAGGTTCCCACTATTCAAGGAGGGTCTGCACTTGAGGGCAGAATCGATTCCAAGAGTTGGGAATAGTTCGCTAGTTCGAAATAGCAGTGGAAAGGAGAGGGGCCTCAGGGGCCACCCGTGTGTAAAAATGGATGGAGGTGCTAGGGGCCACCGGTCAGGGTTGCGATTATTCACTGACCCCCAGCGCACTCAGTACCAAACTTCAGCAGTCGAGTCCACTTCGGTTGCAGGTTCAAGTGCGGCAATTTGGCAGCTCTGCGGCTTTCCGCAATGAAGATACATCGATGATTCCCAAACGGGACAGTGGCGATTTCTCCGCTCCTGTTGGATGGATCAAGCCAGTTTCACTGCAGCAGGCTTCAGGGGCAAGAGGGGCACAAATGCAGTGCACCTGCAAAGTTCGTCACCACGGCTGGGCGACACGGTAACCGCATATACTCCGGTTCGGGTGCACTCACTTTACTCCAGACCTTGGAACGCCAAATGTACGAAATTCAGTGCGAGAGTGCCGTGAATACAGAATTAGCGACGTACCAAGTTTCGAGGGCCTCCTCGAAATGGCGGCGGTATCAGGGCAAAGAGTCTGCATAAGCTGGTCAGCCCACTGGTTGGCCCAGGGACATTTCCGAGAAGGCATACTTGCAGGGTTTGATGAAGGCACAGAGAATAGTTGGTCCCACTATTCCAATGGGTCAAAGGGTCTTTGCAGACCTTCTAGGATGACCAGATACAGAGGGGTCCCACGGGATGACAGCGGGCTCAGGGTGCCAAACCTTCCAGCAGGTCACCAGCGGTTCCTCGACTCAGCTCTCAGCTTCTTAGTTTCAGGATACTTGGATCCTATCCTTCGTTCAGTGAGAACTCCAGAGATCGACATGGTATGGGTTTTTTGGGCCTTCTCTTATCCAGAATCTCCTTCGCGCCAAATTGAAGAGGACCCAATGGGAGATCTGCTCACATACAAGCATACCATATGTGGACCAATCACGGACCACAGTGGTCCCAGGCATTCACAGCACTCCAGATTCTCTGGCACCCAGGGTGTCTATTGGGAACAGACATCCCAGCCCACATCCTGGAAGTACACACACAAGGCATGCAGAAGCCCACGAAAGCTTGGCGTTTCGCGGGAGACTGAATGCCCAAATAAGGACTGACCCAAGTCGGCTCGACCTGGGGAAGGTGAAGGGGCAAGATGGCCAAAGGACAGGACAAAGAACCTTGTGGCATGACCATTTTGGAGCCAGGCCACCTATTCGTGCCAAAAGCGGTAATAACGATTTACCTTGCAGGAAAGGGTTAAAAATATACAAAATGATAAGCTGCCACCAGCGCTGTCCAAGGCACATCTGCACTTCTCCTAAAAAAATCCTTCGAGAGTATCTAGCCTTTGGATTGGAAACGACTAAGAGACCCAAGTGCACTGTACTGGAAGGTACATTGAACACTTGTTACATGTTGCAGAAAAGTTGCAACATTGGAAACGACTAAGGGAAATAGTCTCCCAGTACTGACTGTCTTAAGGGCATGTCAGTTTCCCCTTAAAAAGTGAGCGAAAGGCCCAGAGGAGTGCAGCAGAAGGCTGGGCTTCTCTGGTAAAGTCAGCCTATGGTGTTTAACATCATCAAAAAGTTGGAGGGTACACAACTGGAGGGAAATTTACACATACATGGGAATCTTTCCTAACACTCGCCACTCCCAGACCAAGGACATGGGGAATTAATCCACCCCTGGAGGAGTCTCATGTTCAGGCCGGTTAAACATTCCGGACAGCCCATCAGCATTGCTATGTTGGACACCTGGCCTATGCTCAATAGTGAAGTCAAAGCCTTGCAGACTTATGGACCACCTGAGCAACTTTGGATTCTCTCCCTTCATGTTCATTAACCACTTTAAGGGCTTATGGTCAGTTTTCACAGTGAAGTGGATCTCATAAAGGTAGGGACTCCGCTTCCTTAGGGCCCACACAACAGAGACATTTTATTTCTATACTGTGGACCATCTGAGCTCTCTGTCCTTAAAATGGCGACTAATGAAGCCAATAGGGTGGTCCTTAACCTTCTCATCTACTTGTGATAGTACAGCTCCTATCCCAGTGTCAGAGGCATCTGTCTGAACAATAAAAGGTCTTTGGTAATCAGGGGCCCTGAGAACAGGGGCCTGGCACAAGGAGTCTTTCAAGCCATTGAAGGCCTTCCCACACTCTTCAGACCAAGTTACCTTCTTGGGTTTCTTAGTAGTTGTGATAACAGTCAGAGGAGCAGCTATGGTGCCATAGTCTGCCATGACATTTCTGTAGTACCCAGTGAGTCCTAAAAAGGCTGTCACCTGGATCTGAGTAGTGGGGGTAGGCCAGTCTTGTACTGCTTGTACTTTATTGGGTAGAGGCTTTATCCTCCCTCCACCTACTTCATGTCCAAGGTAGATTACTGATCCTTGTCCAATCTGGCACTTACTGGCCTTGATTGTCAAGTAGGCCTTCTGAAGAGCCTGCAACACAATCTTGAGGTACTTCACGTGATCCTCCCAGGTGGTACTGAAAACTGCTATATCATCCAAATATGCTAGACAGAATTAATCCAACCCATTAAGGACATGATTCACAAGCCTCTGGAAAGTGGCAAGGGCATTCTTCGACCCAAAAGGCATTACCCTCAACTGGTAAAGACCCTCTGGTGTTGGGAAAGCTGTCTTCTCCTTGGCATGTTCTGCAAGTGCTATTTGCCAATAGCCTGCAGTGAGGTCAAATGTGCTGAGGTATTTGGAGGCACCCAAAGTATCCATCAGCTCATCTGTTCTAGGCAAGGGGTGTGCATCTGTCTTGGTGACAGCATTCGGAGCCCTGTAATCCACACAGAACCTCAACTCAGAGGTACCTGCCGTTGGAACCAAAACCACAGAGCTGGACCAAAGACTACTAGATGCTTCAATCATCCCAAGATCCAACATTTTGTTGACCTCTGTCTTAATGTAAGAACTTACTTTGTCTAACACGCTGTATCGCCTACTTTTGGTAGGTATACTGTTTCTGTTTTAATGTCATGTTTGCACCAAGGTGTCAAACCAGGAGAATGTGAGAACTGGAACAATTGCCTCAGTAAACTTTTCACCTCTGCTTGTTGATCAGCAGTCAGGTGAGCGGGCCCTTGGACACCCTAAATGGAGCTGTCTGAAGGACTGCCCTGAAACAGGTCAGGGAGAGGCTCTTGACTCCTCTTTCTCAACATCTGAAGCCAGCAGCAGTGCAGCGATTTTAACTATTGGGATGAAAGCCTTCAGCCTATTTACATGGAACACTTTTGGAGCCTGTCCATGTCACGACCCGCGACCCAAAACCCCACTGTCATGGTCACATGCCAGGTAGGGTTAAGGCTCAAGGTTCACTTGGGGCCCCAAGGGCCTTGCACTATCCTCATGGACTCTCCTGGAGTTAGTCCTGGTGCCTTTGGCGCCAGGCTCATGTTCAGGGTGGAACACTGTCTTGAAGGGGTATCCAGTCATAATGTCGAATACAATAATGTCGAAAGACAAAATGTCGAAAATATTTAATCGAAAATAAAAATGTCGAATTACAAAAATGTCGAATTTTTTTCGATTTTTTTTCGAATTAATGTTTAAATAAATAATTAATTAATTATAGTTTATAAAACATAATTTTTTAAATGGTTAAAGGTATATCCATGGTGGGTGGGGGGGATGGGGAGGAGGGGGGGTTGGATGTAGGGGTTTGGGATGGGTTTCTTAAATAATTAATTAATTATTTAATATTATATTAAAGATTTTTTAAAAATAATTAAAGGTATATCTATGGGGGGTGGGGGGGATGGGGAGGAGGGGGGGGGGTTGGGGTAGGGGTTTGGGATGGGGGGTTGGGGGGGGGGACCCCCCCCATAAAAAATGTTAGTATTTGTGTAAAAAAAAAAAAAAAAAGTGTTTTGGGTTTTCGATTTTTTTTTCGACATTTTTTTTTCGAAATTATGACTTTTCCTATTATATGTATGTGTTTTCGACTTTTTTGCATTCGACATTTTTTTTTCGACATTTTTGCTTTTCGACATTAAGTTTTCGACTTTTTGTCTATGAACCCTTGAAGGGACTACTTTTTCATTGGAAGCCTGCAGCCAACATGGAGGCACCCACACAGCCTAGTTCCTAGAACCAAACTGTGCGGTGCAGTGTTTTGGGTGTGGTAGACCGGACTTCTTTACCTGGACTACTTTATTAGAGGGCTATATAAACCACACCCAAGTTACAGAACGTGCTTTGCGTTATTTTGCAGCCAGCAGCGTGACGCTCATCGTGTCCAGAGACCAGAAACCGGCGATCCTTGAACAGCGGACCTGCAGATGAGACAAAAGAACATCATTAGCAGTCTCTGCTTACCTGCAACTTTCCATCCATCGATTGTCCGTCTTCCTGCTGCTCGGGGTCTTCCATCCAGTCGGCAGCATCATCGGGACACCACGCACTCACCGGAACGAAGCACCTGGAGGGAGAAAGAAAGAAGGACAACGTTAAAACAGGTTCCTCACAGCATTTACGGCAGTAATCACGAGAACCTCACCTGGCTGGGCATTTCTTGGCCGGCGCCGCTCCGGAAATCTTCCAACGCCCAGAAAGACCATTGCGACCTGAAAAGGAATAAAGAATACAGGTTAGCAAAAGAAGACATTACCGTGCCACACTTTGCGCTTGAGCTACCATCTTTCATACGCTCCTGGGTCCATCCTCCTGGTAGGGGCCCGATCCAAGCTGCGCATCCACCGAACCTCTGTGCACATAAGGGGGAATAAATAAGGAAAATACATTAATTGCAAGAAAGGAAAGCAAGGACATTTTAAGACTGCTATAACCAGACTTACCTCTTTAAAGACACTTGAATGGGTTGGCACCAGTGAAGTTAACTCGGTCGCTCAAACCTGCAGAAAACTACACGCCCCTGCACAGAAGGCAGGACGGAGAGCATGCCAGACATCACAACAAGGTGAGGAGTGGGCCATCAGATCGAGTCCAGGGGGGCAGGTGGGAGGAAACGAAATCTGTTCCTGAGTCCAGTCCTCCTGTGTTTTCAGGCCCGACCTCCATAGAAGGCACCATCCAGAAATCGTGAAGGGTCCAGGGTGAATCCGGCAACCAGGGCATAAGGGCGTCCCCGTGGATACCAGGTGACCATAACAGAATGCAAAGCCTCCATAACATTATCCACCTGGGTGCCATGGAGACTTCAGATATGGACCAACTCGCCCAGTTATTAGGACAATTAGTGCCGAAGTGCATTCAGCTAGGCAAGAGACTAATACCCTGCAAAGGGATCTTGTCGTCACCAAGGATCGCACCGAAGAACTCAGCAGGCAATTACTGCAATCACAGGCCGGACAAGCCCCATTACCCGGGAATAATCCACCGGCACAGGCAACCACGTCATCTGCCGCTCCAGTACAAGTCATCCTACCCGGAGCAATACCATTAGCACCGCCAGAATGGTTTTCAGGTGACCCAAGGAAGTATGCTGCATTTATGAATCAATGTCGTCTTCACTTCCTCTGCAGACCGGGCGCGTTCCCGAACGATCAGGCACGAGTAGCATTTATTTTGTCATATCTGAGCGGTAGTGTAGCAGACTGGTCAGTCCCGCTTGTGAGTTATGATGATCCGTTACTACATGACTTTGGGGGTTCCCAAAGGGAAATGGAAAAGCTTTTTGCTCGACACACCCATGAACAAGCTGTAGACAATGAACTCTTATCACTCCGACAGGCGAATCAGGACTTACTAACATACATAGCAACCTTCAATAGGTTAGTAGCTGAAACCAGGTGGCCTGAAGACAAAAGAACCACATTGTTTCACCAAGGCCTTCGAGGGGAATTAAAGGACGTCTTGGCTCAGGTGGTTGATCCACCTAGAGACTGTAGTGATTTTATCAACCTGGTGGTGCAACTAGATCATCGACTACAAGATCAGAAAGCAGATCGGTCCAGATCAGATGCATGGGCCGTGTATCTACGAACCAAGGATGCTACTCCATGCACGTCAGAGAATACCACAGAACCTATGCAAATCGGAGGCATACGACCACCGTTAACAAAAGCTGAAAGAGACAAGAGAAGGCAACAGCAGTTATGTTTGTACTGTGGACAATCAGGCACTTTCTGAAAGACTGTCCGATAAAACCCCCCAAGCGAATTGTGGGAGCTACAGAAAAGGATGAGAGTTAGGAGTCGGAAAACTGCTTAGCTTGACAAAAGTAGAGGTCAGTTTGTCGAGCGAGAAGAATGAGCCACCAACGTCACATTTTGTAATACCAGTGATCCTAATCAATCACCAACAACCATCAAGGATGCATACCGTTGAAGTCTACATAGACAGCGGAGCAGTTAGGAATTACATTGATCGAGATCTGGCCGCACAGATGGGGCTTCCCTTATGTTTTAAGCCGAACACAGAAACGGTAACCACGGTGGATGGGACAGAAATTGCTTCCGGACCAGTAACCCAATGTACAGCAGGAATAACCCTCCTGTGCCAGGATGGACACCGGGAATCAATTTCCTTTGATCACATCAAGGCACCTCAGTTTCAGCTAATATTAGGGATGCCATGGTTAGTTGCTCATAACCCTCGGATATATTGGCGTGCAAGAAAATTGACTTTTCCTCGTCATTGCGCTTCCACCTGTTATTTCCAAGAAAACAAATCCAGTTCCAATGTTCCTACGAGTCCTAGGGTCAGCATATCTACACTTAGCCCAACTAATACTCTCCCTGAAGAATACCAAGATTTCCAGGATGTGTTCCAGAAGGAACAAGCTAATACACTACTGCCGCATAGGTCCTATGACTGTCAGATTGACCTCATTACTGGTACACAGATCCCTTGTGGCAGAATCTATGTGCTCACAGAACCAGAAAGCCAGCATCTAAAATCCTATCTGGACCAGTACTTGGCAAATGGGTTCATTCGCCCATCTAAATCACCGGCAGCCAGTCCCCTATTCTTCGTACCAAAGAAGGAAGGGGACTTGAGAACCTGTATTGACTATCGCGCATTGAACCAGATCACCATGAAGAACCGTTACCCCCTGCCACATATTCCAGAGATGCTGGATGAAGTCAAAGATGCCCAGATTTATACTAAGTTAGACCTCAGAGGTGCGTACCACCTGGTCCAAGTTAAAAAAGGAGATGAATGGAAAACAGCCTTCTGTGCCCTATATGGGTTGTTTGAGTACCAGGTAATGCCCTTCGGACTTTGTAATGCCCCGGCGGCATTCCAATATTTTATGAACAATGTCTTAAGGGAATTGATCGATGTTTGCACTCCCGGTCTACATAGACGACATCCTAGTGTATTCAACCTCGAAACAAGACCATGTCAAGCATGAACGCGCTGTCCTTGCCAAACGGCGCCAACATCGACTATATTAAAAACTTGAAAAATGCTTTTTCCACGTAACCGAAGTAGAATTTCTTGGTTTCATTCTTACTCCGAAAGGCATCCGAATGGATGTACACAAAGTGGATGCCATTCTTAAATGGCCTTCTGCGAACTTGTTAAAAGGGGTCCAGAGCATGCTGGGCTTTGCAAACTTCTACCGTCAGTTCATTCCAGACTTCTCTCAGATTGTGCATCCGATCACGTTACTTCTATGAAAAAACAAAAAAAAATTCATGTGGACAGAAGACGCCGAAAAGGCCTTTCAAGAACTTAAGGAAAGGTTCACCTCAGCCCCGATTTTATGACATCCTCGTCCGGATCTACCTTACATCGTGGAAACGGATGCCTCCAGCATCAGAGGGACCCTGAAACTGGTCAATTGCACCCCGTGGCCTTCTGGTCGCGAAAATTCACACCCCCTGAACTCAATTATGCCATCACCGATAAGGAACTGCTTGCTAAAAAATCTGCCTTCAAGGCATGGCAACATTACCTCTTGGGGGCCAGGCATACGGTCACCGTAATCACAGATATTCGGAACCTACAATATTAAAAAACAGCAAAAGCACAATCCTCACGCCAATTACGATGGGCCCTTTTCTTTGCGAGTATGACTGCGTGATCACTTATCGACGAGGCGTAAGAAACGGAAAAGCTGACGCACTATCTCGCATGGGCATCAATGAGGAGGTATATGCAACCCCAGATCCAGTAGCCATTATTCCTGAGGACAAGCTCTTAGGCCTCACCACAGCTTTAACACAAACTGAACTTAGAAACTTGATCCAACGTGAAATAACCCCTAACAAATTACTGGAATGGCATACCAAAGGAAAGCAAACCACCGTTAAAAATCCACTGCCATATTTTGATGAACGCCTGTATGTGCCTAAAACAGAGCTACAACAACAAATCATTTCGACTATCACGATTCTCTGATAGAAGGTCATCCCGGAATCACCAAAACCCTGGCCAAAGTGAAATGCAATTATTGGTGGCCCACTTGGTGTCGAGACACCATCCAATATGTTCAGACATGTGGGGTGTGTGAGTCACTAAAACAAAAACCAGCTGGCCTCCTGCAACCATTAGAAATTCCTCCTGCACCATGGCACACACTTTCTCTCGACTTTATTACCGATTTGCCTCCCAGCCAAGGGTTCAGCACCATTTTAGTAGTAGTAGACTTATTTTCTAAAATGGCACATTTTATCCCTTTCAAAGGCCTCCCGGATGCATCCCATCTAGCAAAAGTGTTCCTGGAAAACCTTATCAAACTGCATGGATTGCCTTCAGTCCTGGTCTCTGATCGAGGCCGCCAATTCGTATCTAACTTCTGGAAAAAGTGCTGCTCAATGGCTCAAATCGACATCCGACTATACCAGCCATCACCCCCAAATGGATAGTCAAACAGAGAGGACCAACCAGACTCTCAAACAATACCTATGATGCATGTTGCACCAAGTTGAAGGAACCTGGAGAGATCTATTATGGATAGCCGAATACGCTTACAACAATTCATTGCATTCCAGTGCTGCTCAAACACTTTTCTACACCCTCTACAGCAGACATCCACGTACTTCCAAACTAGACAGCCCTCCCAGTCTAGAGATGCCGGCAGTAAAGACTCTTCATGCAAATATCTCTCAGGCCTTCAAAAAGGAAACAGAACAGTTAATCCAAGCCAAGAACAAGCAAAAAAGGTTTGCTGACCAACATCAGAAAAAGGCCTCTGACTATCAAGTAGGAGACAGGGTTTGGCTAGCCGCAAAATATATACCTCTAAAAGGAACCCAGACGTTTGGTCCTTGCTATTTAGGACCTTATTCTGTCCAGCCATCATCAACCCAGCAGCTGTTAAACTAGCATTGCCAGCTGACATGCAAATTCACCCAGTATTCCACGTCTCACTTCTAAAACCAGTACTAACCAATATACGAGTTAAGCCACCCCCGAACCCATAATGATCGATGGAGAACCCGAATTCAAAGTGAAAGAAATCCTGGATTCCAAGTATACCAGATCCAAACTATACTATCTAGTCGATTGGAAGGTTTACGGCCCTCAAGACAGATCTTGGAATCAAACCTAGTGAGAACATTCATGTACCGCGCTTGATTAGAATATTTCATTGAAACTTTCCAGCCAAACCTGGACCAGGCAAGAGAATCACCTTAGGAGGGGCCTTGGAGGGGGGGGGGAGTGCTGTCACGACCCGCGACCCAAAACCCCACTGGCATGGTCACATGCCAGGTAGGGTTAAGGCTCAAGGTTCACTTGGGGCCCCAAGGGCCTTGCACTATCCTCATGGACTCTCCTGGAGTCAGTCCTGGCGCCTTTCGCACCAGGCTCATGTTCAGGGTGGAACACTGTCTTGAAGGGACTTCTTTTTCATTGGAAGCCTGCAGCCAACATGGAGGCACCCACACAGCCTAGTTCCTAGAACCATACTGTGCGGTGCAGTGTTTTGAGTGTGGTAGCCTGGACTACTTTACCTGGACTACTTTATTAGAGGGCTATATAAACCACACCCAAGTTACAGAACGTGCTTCGCGTTATTCTGCAGCCAGCAGCGTGACGTGATGCTCCTCGTGTCCAGAGACCAGAAACCGGCGATCCTTGAAGAGCGGACCTACAGAGGAGACAAAAGAACATCATTAGCAGTCTCTACTTACCTGCAACTTTCCATCCGTCGATTGTCCGTCTTCCTGCTGCTCGTGGTCTTCCATCCAGTCGGCAGCATCATCGGGACACCACGCACTCACCGGAACAAAGCCCCTGGAGGGAGAAAGAAAGAAGGACAACGTTAAAACAGGTTCCTGACGGCATTTACGGCAGTAATCACGAGAACCTCACCTGGCTGCGCATTTCTTGGCCGGCGCTGCTCCGGAAATCTTCCCACGCCCAGAAAGAACATTGCGACCTGAAAAGGAATAAAGAATACAGGTTAGCAAAAGAAGACATTACCGCGCTGCACTTCGCGCTTGATCTCCCATCTGTCATACGCTCCTGCGTCCATCATCCTGGCAGGGGCCCGATCCAAGCTGTGCCTCCACCGAACCTCTGTGCACCTAAGGGTGAATAAATAAGGAAAAGACATTAATCACAAGAAAGGAAAGCAAGGACATTTTAAGACTGCTATAACCAGACTTACCTCTTTAAAGACACTTGAATGGGTTGGCACCAGTGAAGTTAACTCGGTCGCTCAAACCCGCAGAAAGCTACGCGCCCCTGCACAGAAGGCAGGATGGAGAGCACGCCAGACATCACAACAAGGTGAGGAGTGGGCCATCAGATCGAGTCCATGGGGGCAGGTGGGACGAAACGAAATCTGTTCCTAAATCCAGTCCTCCTGTGTTTTCAGGCCCGACCTCCATAGAAGGCACCATCCAGAAATCGGGAACGGTCCAGGGTGAATCCGGCAACCAGGGCTTAAGGGCGTCCCTGTGGATACCAGGTGAGCGTAACAGTCCAGCCCTTCTAAGTTCCACTAAATGGTTTATGGTCATAATACCGAAAATATAAATCTCGAAAAGAAAATCTCGAAAAAAAAGGCAGAAAAAAAAAAGTCGAATTTTTTTTAATGACGTTTTTTATTCGAAATGTGGGGGGGTTCCCCCCAACGCCCCAATTTTTTTTTACCATTTTTTTTTAATCCCGGACCCCAAAATAAATATATAATTAAAAAAAAGAGAAATTCGATTTTTTTTTCTGATATTTTGACCGACCACCGCTTGACCTCACCCATTGACTCCACCACTGTATAAGGGCCGGACCATTTGTCTTGTAAAGCTCTAGGCCTTATAGGATTCATGATCAGAACTTGCTGACCAGGTGTGAAATTGATGAGGGAAGCCTTCTCGTCATACCAATGTTTCACAAGTGCTTGCCCTGCCTTCGGTCTCTCACTAGCCAGACCCATCAGGAGTACCATCCTTTTTCTGAGCCCTACCACATATTCTACTATGTTGGTAGTAATGGGGTGAGTGGGCATCTCCCATCCCTCCTGGACTATGGCCAAGGGTCCCCTCACAGGGTGACCAAACAGAAGCTCAAAGTGGCTGAAGACAACACTCTCCTGTGGTACCTCTCTGTAGGCAAACAGTAAGCATGGTAACAGAAGATTGCATTTTCTTCTTTGGGGTTGTTCCAGAGCCCCAATCATGCTTTTTAATGTTCTGTTAAACCTTTCAACTAGACCATTGGTTTGCAGATGATATACAGATAAATACTTATAGGTGACACCACATTCGTTCCACATGGCCTGCATTTACTTTGACATAAGGTTGCTGCCCCTATAAGACACAACTTCTTTAGGGAAGCCAACCCTAGTAAATATGGCAAGTAAAGCTTTTGCAACTGACTTGGCAGTCACAGTCTTCAGTGGGATGGCCTCAGGATACCTGGTAGCATGATCGACCAGTACCAGGATAAACCTATTGCCTGAGGATATTTGGTGGTTAAGGGGACCAACAATGTTGATCCCTACCGTCTCAAATGGTACCCCCACAACTGGGAGTGGTACCAGTGGAGCTTAGATTGTTGTGCCACTCTTACCAGATAACTGGCAGGTGGCACAACTCCTGCAGTGACTTTCTACTTGCACCCCCATTTTGGACCAGTAGAAATGCATGGATAACCTTTGCTTGGTTCTCTTGATACCAAGGTGACCAGCAAGGGGAACTCCATACGCCGGTTACAGGAGGAAGGGTCTTACAGCAAGGGGAACCACCAACCTCCTATGGTCTCCTTCTGTAGACTCAATGTAGAGGATCCCACCTTCCCAATAAATCCTATGCTTCCCAGGAGGTTCACCCTCAAGCTGGGAGCAGGCCTGTCTCCTTAGGCCTTCCAGAGATCGGCACTCATGTTGGCCCTTACTGAATTCATCCCTGTCAGGACCACCTTCTACTAACAAGTTGTTTAGTTCAGGATGGTCATTTGGCTCAAATACTTCAGGTACTACCTCTACCTTGTCAGGTCCAGGTGTTTGACCATCTACCTCCACCTCAGTGGTAGGTGAGTTAGGGGGAATGTTTTCTTTCCCTCTTTTGTCTTTCTTGACTCCTTTAGCCTTAAGTTTCCCCTTTGGCTTAGGCATGGCACTGGTCTTGGCCAGGGCTGCCCTTTCTGCTGTAACTCCCAGAAGCCCTAAGGCTCTGAGGTCATTTCCTAGCAAGAACTTTCCTGGGACATCTCTCTGAATGCTCACTGGAATCATGACTACTGTACCATCTATAGTAAGATTTACAGGTATAACTGGGAACTGGAGAGGTGGAACATGAGCCAATTTAGTGGGCATCATAGGAGCTCTGGCAACTTCCTCTGGGTCTACCAAGGTAGAATCGACTACAGTTCTGCTGCACCCACTATCCCTAAGAGCAGGAGTATCTACTCCATTAATCAGCACACTGTCCTTAAAGTAGTGCTTGGTATTATCAGGAATCCTAGCATAAGCCTCTGATACTTTAGGCTCCCAGGAACACTAAAACTACCTCAGAATCTATCCCACTGGGGAAGGAATCTGAGGAGAAGGGTGCCCCCTGTAATCCTTTCTTCCTCTTAGGAGGAAAATGCCAGATTAGCAGAGTGGACCCCCAAGGTTTTGACCTTACATCATGGGTCCCCCTTCACATGGTCACTAGCTCCACAAGCCACACAAGATCCACTGGGTCTGTGGACATAGGGAGGCTTACTGTAACCAGAGTTCTGTTTTGGAGGATAACCTCTACTACCCTGTGAGATCTCTTGTGACTTACCCTTATTTTTCTTTTTGTGGCCCTTCTGGGAAGAGGTTTTATCAGATCCCCCACCCTCCTTATCTTTGGATTTTTTTCTCCTCCTCCTGCTTACCAGGATGAGTCCTGTCCTTATGGGACACTCTATGTTACACCCACAAACCTGCTGCAATGGCCAGCTTCTTAGGATCTAACTCGTTTGAATCTGCCAAATGCTGCTTAAGCTCAGGGGAACAAGATGCAAAAATATGTTCAAGCATGACAAGACGTATCATACGCTCAAAGGTGGAGACCTTATAGCCTTCAACCCAGCCAGTCAAATTTCTTAAAGAATCAGTCACATATGACACCCAAGTACTTCCTTCTTTCTTTCTGTACTCTCTAAACCTTTTCACGTATTGGGCAGGAGTCTTCCCAAACTTTAAAATGAGAATTTGTTTCAACATTGCAAAATCTACTCTTTCATCTTTTCACATTTCCATAATAGCACTGCAGCCAGAATGGGGTAGTCTGCTGAGCAACCATGCAATCTTATCAGTATTTACAACCTCTTGAACTTCACATGCATACTCAAATGCATTCACCCAGTCCATAATGGCATTCTTTTCATCATACACACTGAGCAGATCTTTAGGAAATCATGGATGAGAGGAGGACCCAGACCCATGTCCAGGTCCCCTGGATCCTGGTGAAACCTGAAGCTTGTCCAGTTCCAACTGGTGATCCGTGTCTTTCTGTTTTTCTGCCTGCTCTATCTTCAGCTTAGCCATGTGAAATTCAAGTTCTTTCTGCTTAAACAGCAGTTCTTGTTTCTTTAATTCCAGCATGGCCTCAGCATCAGAGCTTGCAGAGGAAACACTAGACATAGTGAAGAGGGAAAATGGCACTGTCCCTTCCCCCGAACCCATACAAACTATGGCCAATGACGTCATGACCCAAGCACCCCCAGTGGGATGAGATTGACCCCCTGTCTGCCGCCCCGGAGGTCAAGATCCACCGTGGCCACGCCCCACCTCCACAAGCCAGCCGCACCCCATCCAGAGGACGTGGTGGGAAACCAGGTGTAGCTGAGGCCGACCATATGGACCAGCTTGACTAAAACGTCACAAACCAATACCGCTGTCTAGCCACGACGGACAGAAATACACATGCTGCCAGACACCTGGATCAGACACACACCAACCCACACGAAGAACACGCTCAGTGCTATGACTTTGTGGACTGCGCACACTCACAGACATGCACCGTTATTATTTTTCACATAGGCCAACTACCGCATCGCAGAAACGCAAGACGCCAGAAGAGCTTGTGTACCTGCTTGCAGACGCTTCATGCTACTAAAACCCTGACGATAAGACACTGTAGAAAGACTAATGTATAAGAAACCAATCCGCACCCTCATGACCCTCAACTTATGGACTTCATACCGCCAAATATAACCAGGCCAAAGGTAGGCCGCAAACCAGAGGCCCAGAGCCGAAGCAGCTCAGATGAAGCTACAAGGTGCTGATCATGCAGTACGACCCTGACTGGAGCCCCACAGCCAAGGTCGCGAAGTTGCAATCAACATGCCGTGCTCTCAACGCCAAGGTTACACCTGCCCCTGCTAAAGACTCCCCGGAGCAGAAATACAAATCAAATCCCTGTAATCTTGCCTCAGCCACGGTTTCTCAACACGTGACCAGGCTGACCTGATATGATGCCAAGCTCCAAGGACTAAGGAAACTCTGGGGTCTCACGTCTAGGACCCAGCCTGCAACAAAGAAGTAACAAGCTGGACACCGGCAGCGATGGGAAAGGAGCGTCCTAACAGCGAGTAGCAAGACCTGTCCATTGTCCTTCACTGACACCTGTCCCTGTCTGTTTCTATAAACAGCACTAACCTCTTGCTCTTGCGTGTGCCTCTTACTCCTTGGGGACGCGGAAGGAGTTGGGGCCTTCCCACAGCTGGGGGTCCGCGGGCGGCTCTGCCGACAACCAGAAAATTACCCCAACATGTTGGAGGCACTGCTGAGATAAATCATAGCGAGACCGTTTGCGTCAATGTGGCCCGGCAACACGGCCCCCTCTGCCGTTGCCCCCTTTGGAGGACTGCAGGACCATCACGGAACTGCGAGATGACCGGACTGCGCAATCCAGAGATTGGCTGTCAGGAGCCGACTTCAGAAATTTCCCGCCCGCGGTTGGCGAGTGTCCAGGCGCGGTCCAGACGAGGGGAGTCGGCGAGCCGATTGGGAGAGGTGCCACAGCCGAGCGGCACCGGCAGGCGAGAGCCCGATGTGAGTATGGCACACGCAATCAGCAACATAATGTTGTGCGGGTGGCAGGAGGAATTGTGAATAGGGTGGGGGGTGGTTTTACAGTGTTGCCAAAATTTGGTCATTCAGCGGTGATTGATAAGAGAAGTGTAGTAGGGAACAGAACGAAGCCCATCCCTTCTTGTGTCATTGAGCGTACTGGGTGGGGCACCAAGCTCCCACGTGCTGACTGGAGGGTCGCACTAATTGGTCTAGATCGCAAACACGTGTATAGGGGGATGGCATTCCTATGAGTCGGCGTTGTAGTTCGATGAGTAGATGAGGTTTCCTATTAATTGAGTGTTTAGCTCGGTGAATAGATGACGGATTCCCGCAGGAGATAGCTAGAGTCTGCCTCACATTGCGGAAGATAGTTGGCTGGTTAAGCTCCCCTGGTGAGGGGGTGTATCACACGCGAGGCAACGCAGCGGGTGCAGCCCAATTATAATAACGGAAGTGATTCATGAATACTCCACTCCAGGTGTGGTGGGAAGAAAGCTGTGGGGATTGTGGGGAATACTATTGTTGAAATTGGCACGCATTATATGTTGCAACTGTGTGTATCGATAATACTTTGTACTAGATGATGACGTCACCCATAGGGATTGCATAGGACATTGCGGTTCTCTTCAGCGAAATTGGAGCCATGGCACGCGGCTAAGGCGAGGTAAAGGTGGGCAGGCGGCCGCAAACGGTGAATGCTGGCACATCCTCGATATAAAGGGGTTGCGCTGGGCAGCGGTACGATGTGCGGGAGTGGAATGGTACGGAAACGCACTGCGCAGGCAGTGGGAGAGCAGAGAGGAGGAGGCATTAGGAGAGTAACACAGACGTGCTGAATAGCGGCCGCACTGACAAGGCGGGCGGCTCTAAAGCATGCAGCGCTGGACGCGAGGACGCAGGGGACCTCGCGTGCTACGGGTTGAAGGTGACCCTATCTCTGAAGGGAAACATGTGTGTGCGAGGGGTGTCACGCTCACCTGGTATCCACGGGGGCGTGCTCGTGTTCGAAGGATGATGTCTGCACTGGTGTTGCTCTGCTTTATCTGAGGGCGCTAGCTCACGTTTTCCCTTCGTTCTTGCCTCAGGAGATGTTCGTCTGCAAGTCAAAACAAGATATTAGCCAATTGAATGGAGCTGGTTTTCGTTTTCCCCTCCTTCTGATTTTCCCTTCTCTTCCTCTGGCTCACCTTGGTTTTTTAATGGGCGAGCTCTCCGTCCTGCCCAGTCTGGCAGGGGTGTGGTTTCACAATCTTTCCAGGATCTAGTTACTTCACTGAACCGATTGAGATTGCTGAAGTGGAAAGGCCGGAGTAAGCAGGTAAGTCTCTATTCCAATAACTCCTTGAAATAGCTGCCTTAAGTCTTTCTGCTTGAGATATCTAATGTTCGTTCTTGTCTTTCAGGTGCGGCTTTAAGCGACTTTCGGATGATGGATGACTCTCCTGACAACGATGAGCAGGATTCCAGCTAGTAAGTATAGCGCTGTGCGGGGCGCGCTAATTGTTCGCTGTATTTAGCGTTCCTTGCTGTGTGAGACTAACCTGCTTTGTCTGTTATGTTCAGCAGGTGCGGCGCAGTTCCAGGAAGAAGATGGAAGAGCCGCTTGACGGGTTGAGTTGCGGCGCAATGCTGGAATGATGAAGAACTGCTCGATGGAGTTCCTAGAGGTGTCTGATTTCAGGTGAGTAGCTACCCGAGAGGGTACCTTCAGTTCTGCTCTTCTACAGATGCGGCGGTCCGCGGGCAAGCAGAAGGCGAGATCAGGATGTTCTGCAGGTAAGGCCTTCAATGCATTTCTAACTCCGGTTCTTCTCTTTTCTCAGGTGCCGATAGAAAGAAGACTCTGGACGGGCGTGGCAGGAGGGAAGCAAGAGCTGAGCTGACACAGTGAGCGTTACGCTGCAGGAGTGCAGAATAACGCGAAGCGTGTTCAGTTTGCAGGGTGCGGTTTAAATAGCCTTGCAAGTAGTCCCAGGAAAATAGTCCCCCTTGACCGTATCCTGTCTCCAGGTAAAGTAGTCCCAAGCCACACCCTGTCCTGAATGGCTCAGCCTCTCAGAGCCAAGTACATGGCCCATGTATTTAGCACCTACCATGATTCTGGCGCCAGCGGCGGCAGGACTGAGTCCAGGTGAGCCTAGCTGGGGCCTGGGAAGTCCCCAAGGAAGCCAAAGTCAGGGATGGGCTCACCAGTTTCAGGGTTTTGGGAGCATGCACCATGAATAGGGGCGATAGCACAGCGGAGTCCAAGAGAGTGGTAGTGAACAGCCGAAGAGTATTGCAACGCTAAAACTTATTTCCCTTACAGCATAGAGTCGGAAGTCCCCAACTAAGGGGCCAAGTAACAGTGGAATATAAATCAGTACATATGAAAAATGTCTTCGTATTATGGGTTAGGAGCCAACAATGGGTTCCACACATTAACAACACCACTCCAGCACATCTGCGCAACACTACCACCGCACAGAGACAAAATAGTAAAGTTCAGTATTGAATGGACTAAAGGGACAGATGAAAGGATCAGGATACCGTGGCCACCCAATGGTAGTTTCAGAATGGAAGCCAAACATTCACTGCTAGCGTATCTACACAACACATACAAGGGGAAGAAATTAGCAAGCCACCTAGAAGTTTTCGACCTCTGGAGAATGTTTCAGGGGTATAGCTCGGGAATGATGAGCATGCAGGAGGTAAAGAAAAAGGAGGTGTGTGAAGGGGAGTGGTGTAGGCGCCCCAGGCTCCTCCCGCTCCCAGCAACGTAGCAAGGAGCACTGAGGAAAGCGAGGAAGGATCAAACCCAATCAAAGAAATAAAGAAGGAGAGCGAGGGAGAGGCAGAGGGGTCATACCCAATCAAAGAAGTAAAGAAAGAGACAGAAGGCCTGTACCCAATGAGAGAACTGAGAGAAATAGCACAACCAAGTTAACAGCAGCTGAGGGATACTGAAACCCTGCATACAGCCTACTCCCGTACGCACATGAAGATCATGGTGGGTTGGGTGCAGGGGGTATAGTAGACACCAAAGAGACACAGGTGAACTCTGATGGCATAAAAGAGACACAGCTAGACCTAGCGGGTATAGGAGCAGACAAATGGATAGCAGCACAGATGTTGTTGAAACTACAGGGGACTGTGATAGGAAAAGAGGAGGAGGTGATGCAGAAAATCGACAAAGCGGAGGTAGGACACACTCAGAGGGAGAATGAGGGGAGTACCAGGGAAGCAGGGAACATAGCAGAGGAAGCAGTGGCAGTCCTGGAGACAAAACTAGCCGAATTAAGGGAGCGCAAAGCTTACTCACTACACAGCTTGATCTAAAGTAACTGGAGAGAAAGGTGAAGCTGTGGGAGGAAAGGGAAGAGCGAACGGAATTGAAACAGCAAAACGAAGAGAAAAGGAAGAAGGAGGAGGACCGCATATGGGGGATTGCAGAAAGATTAGCACGTATGGAACAACGGGACATTAGGACAAAAGAAGAGGAACAGGAAGAGATCGACAGGGAAATGACACTGGGAGAAAAAGATTCTGTCAGAGAGTGCACGTAAGTACGAGGAAGGGAGAATAATAGAGAGCATACTAGCAAAAGAGGGCGGGGGAAGGAGCAACAGGGATAGAGATGCCAGGGTGTTAGGAAAGGTAAGCGATACAATAATGAAAGAACTTCACAGAGCAAGAGCTGAGCTACAGTGTGAGGATGAACAACCAGGCAACCAAGAGCTAAGAGGAAGTAACAGAACAACAAGAAGCGAGCTGAACGCACGCATGGCGCAGTAGCCGCAGCACCCCAAGGGGAGGCAGACACAGAAGATACAGGTAAGTACACAGACATAGACTTAGAAACAGTAACGGTACGATACCCGCGCCCACACGTAAAATTGACATTTTCGGAGGGATTCTGTAGTGATGAGGAGGAGGAGGAAAAATCATGCGGAGGACTGAGAGATGGGAGCGTAGAAGGATTTAGCAAACTGTATATCACACGCACAGGCACTGGGTCGTCATGGGAATGTAGAACACAAGAAGAAGAAACAACTGGACGGAGGGCAAAAGCACAAAAAGGGAAAGGACACTACAAACAGTAAAGCCACCCGCCAAGCACACGCCATATGTCAACAGACTCAGAGACCTCCCGGGGTGCAGAATGGAAGGATCAACAATAGCACACAACAAGGGCCAGGCGGGTCGACGGGGGGACACTAAGGGCTTAGGGGACACACAGCATGCTCGACACATTACTGACTTTTTCAATGAGTTATCTGACATGGAGGAGGAGAGTACAACATACACATTACACCACACAGACGCACGCCAGAGGAAACAATAAAATACACACAGATGCCACTCTTGGAAAGAGGCAGGACGAAACCACAATACGTCCCATGGAAACATGCAGACAAAGACAACATTAAATGTAGACTACCCTCTTTAAGCGGAGGGGCGGGGAAATGAATATACGAAATGGAGAAGCTAACTGCAGGGCACAAGTTAGCAGTTGGGGATGTTAAAGGCCTATTAATTTCAATTTTGGGTGACACTGCAGATGACATTTGGAAGAGGGCGGGGTTCCCATGGGTGACTATCAGCCACACATCGCACAACGGGCGCCCTTTGCAAACTGCAGACACGGGCTATGACAAGTGCTGAGGGTACAATACCCAGACACTTTAGACATAGGGGCAATAACATCACGTAAAATGCGCGAGGATGAGGACCCTGTTAATTACATCCATGAGATTCAGGAGAAAAGGCGCCTGGAAACGCGGGAGCCATGGGACAAAACCTTAGCTATATTTTACCACACACTGATACAAGGACTCCCAGAACCAGTAGAGGCAGTTGAAAGAATTGGTGGGGATGGAAGCAAAGGCATGCCCAGAGATACAATTAACTATAGTACACCATTATAGGTTATGGCAAGAAAAGATGAAACAGAAAGAACAAGATAAAATGGCAGGCAAGGCAAAATTGGTCCAAAAGAAGCTGTCAAAATATGCCTTAGAAGGGGCGCTAATAACAGGCCCCGCCTCACCGGTACCAGCTCCTGCACAGCAACAACAACCACCAACAACACCGCCACAGCAAGCGCCCATTATGACACAGCAATTACCACCCCCGCCCCCATACACGGCACAACACATATATGCAACACCCATGGGGGGAGGATACATGCAAATGGGTAACAGCTACAAAAACAACTACAGAGGTAGGGGAGGATTCACAAGAGGGAGGGGAATTGGTCCAGCAGCACACACGCAAAGAGGAGGGTTCCGAGGGTATTCCAAATATGGACAGCAGGGGTATTTGAACAGCACAGGAGGGTACCCATGGCAAGCCCGGGAGCAGCCCACGTGCTGGACTTGCGGACTAGTAGGACACGTATCATGCACATACAGGGCAATGCCGAAGCAGGATGGGGAGAGCAAGGGCCACAGGGTGTCAACGGGGGACCAAATAACTATCACCAACCACAAGTACCACAGACAAATGAGGTGCACATGGAACAGCAAGGAGGTCTGACACAACCACTGCCACAACAGCAACCTTACGTGCCAACCACCACACATCAGGTAGAGCACCAACCGGCCCAACACCAAGCACAGTAGCAAATGACAGCGGCACAACAACAACGCATCCACACGATACAACAGCTCACACAAGTACAAGACGGCACACAACAACCCATGGACACGCCAATACTACAGACACAATGAGGAGAGTAACAATACTGGGGCATAACCCCTACACAGGAAATGGACAATCATTATACCCCCAATAGGACAGCCCACAGACGTTCCTTGTTGTGTCCCATCCTGATGGTAACACCTAACCCTGCGGAGGAACCACGCATAAAGATGGCGATAGGTGACAAAACATTTTCTTTCCTAGTTGACACAGGGGCCACTAGATCCTGTATTAGGGAGGGGAGGTTCAACTTGTCAGGCGATGCCATGGACCCTGAAGGATTTTCTGGGGCTCGCGGGGTGGTTCCTTTTACTGATAACATCTCTTTATCTATCGGAGATCACGACCTATCCCTGCCCTTGTTATACTCCAAATAAATCACCAGTAAAATACTAGGGAGAGACATCATGAGCAGGTTGAATATGACCATTTATTTCACTGACAAAGGAAAAGTATGCTCGACACCAGGCATACACATGCTCACAGCACGACACATACTTCAGGCTTACTGTGGCAAGACAGTGACGAGGGCAGAACCCGTGGACGGGGAGATCTTCCAATATGGGACAGACATGGCAATGGCATGGCTACCGGGGATTGAGGGTAAAGTATGGAGGAGGCCAGCAGCATACCTCTTCAGGCCAGAGACACCCGCGAGTGAGGAGCAAGGGGCAATAATATCAGTAGACATCAAAAGTATTGTAGCACACAAAGATTGGATTGCGGTTCACGCCCACGATGGGGAAGGAAAGGCATGTAGGGCGGTGATAGCACTGGCTGAAGGATGCCGGCTGATGCAAGTGTCTGACGAGGAACTGTTCTCAGACGAAGCAGGAGATGGATAGATAGTGCTTGAAATGAACGTCTACGTGTGGTTAAGGGTGACATACCAGGAGGTGGCCCAGAACATAGCAATGGCATTAGAAGCGCCCGTCCCCACATAATCAGACTTACACGAGGAAGACTTAGCCGCTGTACCCGCCTCACTATGGACTACTAGTCCCTATGATGTGGGGTGCATAAAGAGTATCAGAGGGGTAAAAATAAAACTAAAGAAGGGAGCAATGCTGCCCAGAGTGAAACAGTACCCATTATCCAAAGAAGGTGATGAAGGAATTCATGAGACAATAATTGCCATAGTGGAAAGAGGAATATTGGTACCATCAGAATCACCATGCAACACTGCGGTGTATCCCGTGTGCAAGGCTAAGGGAGGGTCTTGGCATTTCACACAAGATTTGAGACCACTTAACCACATTGTAGAGGCAGAGTACCCGGTAGCAGCTAACCCCGCCACAATATTGTGTGGAATACCAGCAGAGGCATCATGGTTCACGGTGATCGACCTCAAGAATGCATTCTTCTCAATACCGTTGCACCCTGACTCGCAAGATCTGATGAGTTTCACATACCGCAAAACAAAATGGAAACACACTAGATTACCCGAAGGATACTGCGAGTCACCATCCATCTTTAACAGAGTTGTACAGATGGACCTAGGGAATGTCGACCTTGAAAGCATGGTGTTGCAGTATGTAGATGATATTCTCATCTGCAGCACCACTGAGGAAAAGTGCAGAAGGGACTCTGTGAAAATGCTCACAGTTCTGGCTGACAAAGAAAAACTGCAGTACTATCAGGAACAGGTTCTGTATATAGGGCAGATTATCCCACAGAAAGGAAGGAACATCGCACCACAAAGGGCACAAGTGATAAGGAACACACCACAGCCACAGACGATCAGGGAGTTGCAACAATTTCTTGGCCTGTGCAACTACTGAAGAGCATGGGTTTTTGACTACTGCACATAAATAGGGCCCTTACTGGCGGCTCTCAGGGAGGCACAGAGGGGGGCAAGAAAGTTGGGGTGGACAAGAGAAATTACTGATTTATTCAATGAACTCAAAGAGGCCATTTCAACGGCACCAGTTCTGGGCACCCCCAACTATGAAAATGAGTTCTACATCTTCTCACATTGCGATGGTGCAGTAATGAAGGCAGTACTAACATAAAAAACAAGCATGGGACACAAACCAATAGCATTCTACAGTGGACACTTAGACCCAGTGATGATGAGACACTTCCTGTGCGAACAACACTTGGCTGCTGCAGTTTTCACAGTAGAGAAATCATCTTCAATTACTATGGGGTGTTCCACCACACTATGCGTGGAACACGCCCTCTTCGCGATCCTGCACAAGCCAAAATCCGTCTGACTACCCAGAGAGCAACAGGGTATGAAATTATTTTGTAAAGACCTGAGTTGAAAATAGTAAGGTGCAACAATGTTAACCCAGCACAATTCATAGCAGAGGTAGTGGCTGAAGGTGAATACGCACACAATTGTACATATGCAATTGAATACTTCTCATCCACCCGAAAGGTATAAGAAAATGTCATAGAGGGGGGTGAGGTATTGTACATTGATGGGTCATCAATAATTGATCAAAGTGATGGTATAAGGAGAACAGGAGCAGCTGTAGTGCGATTAAGGGAGGATTACACATATGTACCGGTGAAATGTGTTAAACTACCCCAACAATATTCAGTGCAAGCAGCAGAACTAGTAGCTCTCATTTTAGCTTTAGAAGAAAGCAACGGTAAAAGAGTAACCATACATTCAGACAGTGCCTGCGTCACTTCTACGGTACACTCTGGGCTAATAATATGGCTAAGAAGGGGATTTAGGGGAGTAGATGGTACCCCAGTGCAACATGCTCTCCTTCTAGGTGAACTAATAGAAGCTGTCACATAGCCATACGAGGTGGCACTGTTGAAATGTCAAGCACACACGAATGGGGAAGACCCAATCTCCAAAGGTAATGAAACAGCAGACACACATGCAAAACATGCTGCATACTTTGGCGAAATGTGGGACCTCCAAGAAAAACAAAAAGATAAGAGGAGGGCAAAACAGATGATAATGAAAGATGGGTACACACACATCCCAGAGACAAAGATTATGGAACTGCAGGCGGCAGCTCCAATGACAGAAAAGGAACTGTGGGTAAAAAGAGGATGCACTATGTCCCCCACAGACGCACTGTGGAGACAGAATAACACAGGGAAAGTTGTGATGCCCCTGGCCCTACTGAAAACAGCGCTGGCCCAACTACACCATCCCACCCATACAGGAAAGGAAGTAATTGCAGCACGAATAAAAGAATCCTGGTTCTGTCCCGAACAAAACTCACACGTTGCAAACTTCATCAGCAACTGTCTCACCTGTCAACAATCTACGGCTGGTCACACCCTGCAATTGATCAAGGGTACAATACCACGGCCTGAAGGACCCTTCCTGCACCTACACATTGACTACGTCGGCATGATCAACGTATATCAAGGATACTGATACATGATTGTAGTGGTATGCCCCTTTTCGAGGTGGATTGCGGCTGGCCCGTGCTCCCATGCAGACTCATTTAAGGCAGCAAAATTCTTAGTAAGTGAGGTCTTCCCGAGGTGGGGGGTTTGCAAAGTCTTGAGATCAGATAACGGACACCATTTTGCGAATGAATTATTCCCGCACATAACTGCCCTGCTCGGGAATCAAACATTAGTTCGCCTGTGCATACCACCCACAAGCCAACGGCGTCTGTGAATTTCAACGGCCTCTTGAAAGAAGCAATAGCCAAGCCACAGCAAACAACCAAAAAGAGTTGGCTCTATTGCCTTCCGCTGGCTCTGTTTGAGTTGAGAAACAAACCTGGTTCGGATCACCACCTCACACCCCACGTGGTGGTGACTGGACACCAAATGCACCTTCCGCTCACCCCATCCACAAGAGCTATGTATGATTGTGAAGGAACACGTACTGTTTTTGGTGAAGAAATGTATGAGTATGTCTCTTCCCTGGTTACTAGTGCTTCCTTTATCTCTGAACAGATTCAACAGACACAGGGCCGGTCAGAGAACAACCAACAGGAAGCCATCAACAACAAGGAGCAGATTGGACACTGGGCAGTGAAAGAAGGAGACACAGTTCTCCTTAGAAACTACTGAAGAAAGTGGAACGCCCCCAGATTTACGGGGCCCCATACTGTTGAAAAAGTGGCCCCCAGGGCCGTTAAGCTAGTTGACAAAGACGTTTATACACATATCCACAACATCAAGCCCTACAAAGGACAGACCGCGCCCCACCACTGCAGCGACAGGGCCAACGCTTCGGTGACAGCAACAACAGACGATGAAAGAGATACACCAAGGGCGCCAGACTCACCCAAGGACATAAACGAACAGCAGCCCGCGGCCCACTATGATCTATGATACGGAGGTCTCAGACCCAAAACTAACCCCACTACTCTAATTAACAACAAGTTAAATGTGAATGGCGCAAAATTAAAAGGAAATACAATAAACTGATACAGTACAGGCGCAGACTAGATACCAGCGAAAGTACACAACACTTTGTAAACATGTGCATGTTCTCTTCTCTTTTTGTCTCGCACATGCAGGCATCGCGCATTGTAATTAGTGTATGAAAGTATATGATCAAAAACGGTCACCACTGCCCAGGCTTAAATGTTACCTACAGACGATTACCCAGAAGCACTGTCACACCAATTTATATATATAATTTAAAGGCCAAAGTACTTAAGGCCCAGACGGATATTGTTTACTACAATTCATTTCTCCTACTAATATTACGATCATATCCACACCTCCACGGGCATCTATACCATCTAAAAGTAAAAATAGCTGCAGGACGGCAGCACAGGTAAAGGTAAACATGCCAGCGGTTATAACAACTGTAATAAAAATGTTGGGGATATTTTTGACCACTGGTCTGATAACTGCCGCTGTCTGGCATGCCTACTATGCTTTATTTACTATGCTATATAAATGCAAAATAACATAACATAACATACATGTGACTGCAAAATCCAATACTAACATTTCCCCTACCCCAGGTGCCGAGAGCACTGTATCAGGTGGTACGAGTAGCACGGGACCAAACGTAAAAAGAGGTAAACGTAGTGCTTCCATCGATGTAAATGGGGTGGACACATATCTTACTGAATCCGCACACGTCTCTAACAACATGTGGTATAAACACATGTTCAAAATTGGTAAGGACACAACAAAGGACAACTGCTACGTGTGCTCATTGATCCTATACGCCATGAGCGCCTCCAGAACATTCGTGGCAACTGAAGTACCAGAGACCAAAGCTGAATGTCTCCTATATTTAGCGCTGTTTCAAACACGAGGACGATTCCAATTGAAAATGGCAATGCCAATATGGAAATCAAGGTCAACATACCCATAATAAAACAACTTCATCAAAACCCTACCGATGTTTGACAACTATTGGCAGCTGACCGAGGGGCTACAATATGTAACCGACAGACCAGACAAAGGGGAAACAAAGGAAGTAACACTGAACTACCTGCCGTAAATGGAGCGCAAGAGAGATTGCAGGAGAACCGGGATGCTGGGAAAGACCACTAATACTGATCTACGGCAAGGTGTATATGAAGAACGGATGGGTGGATGGAGTTGTAAGAAGCAAAATACTGACGTTGGCAAAATCCTCGGTAATGACTGTACAAGAAGAAAACGACAAATGCTACAAGGAGTGGGCAAAGAGTGTGGCACTACTAACATGGTTGGACAAAGAAGAGGAACCCATAACGATAATTCCTATTGCAGCCCCCACGCTATGTTACCAGCATGATGGGGAAATTGACATTGGAGTAAAGAAATAAAGGAAAGGTGTAAAAGGACGATAAAGCTTCATATGGGAGTGCGGGGACAGCAGTGCTGATGGACCACTATTGGGCCTGCAGAGCAAAAGCTTACAACAGTCTAGACAGTTGTGTAATGGAGTATGTACTATGGTACACATCAACGTACCCTCCCTGATAGTACCACAGAAACACATCAAACTGGAAAACTTCCCTAAGATGAACAAAGGAAACAGAAGGAAGAGAAGGTCCCTGGGGCAAGTAGACAGCGCATCACAGAGTGACACCACTCCAGAAAAAACAGTGACAAGGACAAAATGACAAGGAGAGCCACTCACAGGAAATTACCTCTCGGGAAGATCAGAAACATCATTGAGTGACATCCCTCCAGAGCACAGATTATTCAGTAGAGCAGCAATGTTCTTTTCCTCTATAATACATCCAGGAGTGCAGGCGTATGTAAATGCAAAATGGCTACAGAAAACCAGGTGGGAGCTGATGATGACGATCAACTCCACAGTAAACGGCTTTAACGCAATAAAAGAAGAACTAAGAGCAATAAGGATGGTGGCCTTACAGAACAGGTATGTGCTGGACCTTCTAACGGCAATGGAAGGAGGTGTTTGCACCAAAATTGGAAGTTCCTGCTGTACGTTCATTCCTGCGAACGACGAGGATAACGGCACTCTTTCTGTAGCAGTATCACAACTGGCCAAGATGCACGCGAAGATGGAAGAAGAAGCTAAGGGGGTGAAAAGGGATGGTAGCTGGTTTTCATACCTTTGGTCCTGGATGCCATCATGGTTAGCGGATGGCCTCAAGGTTTTGGCAGGATGCATGATCCTGGGAATGGCCTCACTGATGGGAATAAAACTATGGATGGCAAGGTCAAAGAGTACTGCAGAGGAAATGATTGACATTCACATCCTAATGCCCGCCGAAGACGACCTGCACAAAGACATCATCATCAAGGAACGTGAACGACTGTGCCAACAGATATTGGAAGCAGACTTGTACCCACCATCAATAAAAGTTCAGAATCCACGAAATCCGAAGAGCTATGTTGGAAAATGGGTTTATTGTAAGCTCGGTGGTGGATGTGTGAATATGTACTGGTCGTTTGAAGATCACGGGGACCGGTACGGACAGCTAGCAGGAATAACGAAGGTATGGTGAGTACGAGGAGACAAAAGAGTGGATAATTTTGCGGTCGACAAGTCGACCAGAGGGGGGACTGAAGAGGGAAAATGGGACAGTCCCTTCCCCCGACCCCCATACAAACTATGGCCAATGACGTCACGACCCAAGCACCTCCAGTGGGATGAGTTCGACCCTCTGTCTGCCAACCCGGACATCAAGATCCACCGTGGCCACGCCCCGTCTCCACAAGCCAGCCACACCCCATCCAGAGCACGAGGTGGGAAACCAGGTGCAGCTCAGGCCGACCATATGGACCAGCTCGACTAAAACGTCACAAACCAATACTGCTATCGTTAGAGATGAAATGACGACCTAGCCACGACGGACAGAAATACACATGCTGCCAGGCACCTGGATCAGACACACACCAACCCACACGAAGAACACGCTCAGTGCTATGACTTAGAGGACCGCGCATACTCACAGACATGCATCGTTAATATTTTTCACATAGGCCAACTACTGCATCGCAGAAACACAAGACGCCAGAAGAGCTTGTGTACATGCTTGCAGTCGCTTCATGCTAGTAAAACCCTGATGATAAGACCCTGTAGATGGACTAATGTATAAGTAACCAATCAGCACCCTCATGACCCTCGCCTTATGGACTTCATACTCCACATATAACCAGGCCAAAGGTAGGCTGCAAACCAGAGGCCCAGAGCCGAAGCAGCTCAGACGAAGCTACAAAGTGCTGATCATGCAGTACAACCCTGACTGGAGCCCCACAGCCAAGGTCGCGAAGTTGCAATCAACATGCCCCGCTCTCAACGCCAAGGTTACACCTGCCCCTGCTAAAGACTCCCCGGAGCAGAAATACAAATCAAATCCCTGTAATTTTGCATCAGCCACGGTCTATCAACACGTGACCAGGCCGACCTGATATGATGCCAAGCTCCAAGGACTAAAGAAACTCTGGGTTCTCATGTCTAGGACCCAGCCTGCAACAAAGAAGTAACAAGTTGGACACCCGCAGTAATGGGAAAGGAGCGCCCTAACAGCGAGTAGCAAGACCTGTCCATTGTCCTTCAATGACACATAGTCACACTTTGTTGCCAGCACCAGGTACATTGCGAAGTGGGAACAACGATGGTCCCAGGCTTGGGGGCTCGCGGATGGACCAATCAGGACACAAGGGGCTAACCACTTACGGCACCACAACACAGCCAATCACTAACTCTCTTCATGTAACTATTTTCATGTAGCAATTCTTAGGGGCAACCTAAGTGTACCACCTGACCTCTTCTCTACCAGTAACCTTTTCCTGTATACTGTCCTATACTGACCCTACCACTCGGGGAACCAACCCGGGGTAGTGTTAGGTTTGGGGATGAGTTTTCACAGGTGACACACATTGCGAAGTCACCCAGCTAGAAAAAGGGCCTGCGAGCCCATTTTGGATGAGATGTTCCTGGGTACCTACGCTCCATGAACCTGTCCCTGTCTGTTTCTATGCAATAAACAGCAGCAACCCCTTGCTTGTGCGTGTGCCTCTTTCTCCTTGGGGACGTGGAAGGAGTTGGGGCCTTCCCACAGCTGGGGGTCCGCGGGCAGCTCCCGACCTCCAGAAAATTATGCCAACAATAGCATCTTCCCTGTCATCATGGGCACCACTGATGAGGGCAGCGACAGAACTGTCATTTCTTCCAGTGGAACCTTCTCCACCTCCTTCTGCACTCTCATAAGAGGCTATGGCACTGAGTTGTAACTCTTGCCATTCCATGATTTTCTGAATCATTTCCAATTTTGTACCTTGAGCAGGTAATCCTCTCTCAGTAAACATCATTCTCAATGTTTCTGATCTAGAAGCATTTAAGTTTATAAAGGTACTTGTTTCCATTATAGTAGATAGGTATATGGCCTTTACAGTTATCACTACAAAGTCACTATGTGTCCTGGGCAGGAATAACTTGAAATGCCTTCACTAGTGTGCAACACTGGATACCTTCAGTCCCATCCCACCGCTGTACACCAATTTGTTAAGATGGATTTCTGAACTCTAACCTGGTGGGTAGAGGTACAGGAGGCCAGCCTAGTTTCTTGGGACAGGGTAACCTTCTGGATAAGCAAGACCAATCAAGGTAGCTTGGCGGCGGTCAAGACTAGGTCCCAGGAGGGGTAAGGGTGACTGAAAGACCTCAATGAGCACAGAGAGTAAAGGACAGTTACAAATCACTCCCAGTCAGGTGTAGATCTATTAAAAATACAAATACATTTATTTCAAGGCCTTTGACTTTCAACACGCAAATAAAATCACAGTAATACTATTAAGGCAACACAATCCTATCTAAATACATATATACAAGACCAATGGGGTCTAAAGGGTTAATGCACCAAATGGGTCCAAAACCTAAAGGGGAAGGAAACAGGCAGTGCAAATAGTCTTTAGTCCCTTCTGCATCCAACACACTCCTAACTAAGAGGCAGTCCAATCCCTAAGAAGAGTGGAGCCTAATGCTCAAATGTACATGCAATGCTAGCGCACGCGGTACTTCAAATGGGCAAAACAGGGTCTCTTCAAGGGTCTGTAGCAGCTCAAGAAGGTGGTGAGGCGATGAAGAATAGGTTCCCACTATTCGAGGAGGGTCTCCACTTGAGGGCAGAGTAGATTCCAAGAGTTGAGAATAGTTTGCACTAGCAGTGGAAAGGAGTGGGGCCCCCAGGGGCCACTCATGCGTAGAAACGGATGGAGGCGCTAGGGGTCACCGGTTAGGGTTGCCAATACTCACGACCCCCGGCGCACTCTGGACAAAACTTCGGCAGTGCAGTCCACTTCTGTTGCAGGTTCAAGTGCAGCAATTTGGCAGCTCTGCGGCTTTCAATGGCGAAGATACAGTGATGATTTCCTAACGGGACAGTGGTGATTTTTCCGCTGCTGGTGGATGTATCAGTTCAGTTTCTCTGCAGCAAGCTTCAGGGGCAAGAGGTGCACAAATGCAGCGCACCTGCAAAGTTCGTCACCACGGCTGGGCGTCACGGTAACAGCGTATACTCCGGTTTGGGCGCACTCACTTTACTCCAGACCTGGGAACGCCAAGTGTACGAAATTCGGTGTAAGAGTGCCGTGAACACAGAGCTAGCGAGATACCAAGTTTCGAGGGCCTCCTCGAAATGGTGGCGGTATCAGGTCAAAGAGTCTGCGTAAGCTAGTTGGCCCAGGGACACTTCTGAGAAGACTTACTTGCAGGGTTTGATGAAGGTGCAGAGAATAGTTGGTCCCACTATTCCACTGGGTTGAAGCTTCTTCGCAGACCTTCTAGGATGACCAAATGCAGAGGGGTCCCACGTAATGACAGCGGGCTCAGGGTGCCAAACCTTCCAGCAGGTCACCAGCGGTTCCTCAACTCGTCTTCTTAGTTTCAGGATACTTTGATCCTATTCTTCATTCCGTGAAAACTCCAGAGATCGCCATGGTATGGGTGTTTGGGGCTTTCTTTTATGCAGAATCTCCTTTGTGCCAAAATGAAGAGGACCCAATGGGAGATCTGCTCACATACATGCATACCATACGTGGACCAATCAGGGACTGCAGTGTTCCCAGGCATTCACAGCACTCCAGACGCTGGCACCCAGGATGTATAATGGAAACAGACATCTCGGCACACATCCTGGAGGCACACACACAAGGCATGAAGAAGTCTGTGAAAGCTTGGCGTTTCGCAGGAGAATGTATGTCCAAATAAGGACTGACCCGGGTCGGCTCGACTTGGGGAAGGTAAAGGGGCAAGATGGCCAAAGGACAGGATAAAGAACCTCTTGGCATGGCCATTTTGGAACCAGGCCAGCTATTCGTGACAAACGCTGCAATGGTGGTTTACCTGGCAGAAAAGGGTTAAAAATATACGAAATTATAAGATGCCACCAGCCCTGTCCACGGCACATCTGCACTTCTCCTAAAGCATCCTTCAAGAGTATCTAGGGCCTTTGGAAATGACTAAGAGAGCCAAGTTCACTGTACTGGAAGGTACATTGTACACTTGTTACATGTTGCAGAAAAGTTGCAACATTGAAAAGGACTAAGGGAAACAAAGTCTCCCAGTACTGACTGTTTTAAGGCCATGTCAGTTTCCCCATAAAAAGTGAGGGAAAGGCCCAGAGGAGTGCAGCAGAAGGCTGGGCTCCTCAGTTAAAGTCAGCTGGGGAGTACACAACTGGAGGGAACATTACACATAAATGGGAATCTTTCCTAACAGACGGCCGGACAGAGGCCTTGGTTGCAGGCCTTAGTCCTGGGGGCCGGCTAAGCCTGTCGGCTCCTTGGTTGGCCCAAGTGATGATATCAGAGCCAATCAGGAGCAAGTACTGAGGGCTCCATGTCAATGCTGGTAGGCACTCCTGTGTCGGAGATAGCAGCAGCCATTTGCGAGTGGAAACAAAGAATAATTCAAGCAAATATCCTGCATGGGCTTGCCAGAGGAAAGTGGACTAATGCATTTACCCAAAACATGGCGCATTCTGGGGAAGTTCAGGCAGTAAAGTTGCTTCAATGTAGTTGTGCAAAACAGCCCACATGGGCTTACCTGATAGTGGTGGAATAACACATCCACAAATCCACTGCGTGCTCAGGAGGATGATGATGGTGGTGGAAGAATGAGCCAAAGACCAGCCGGCTCGAGAGGAAAGTGGTAAAGAGTGGATGTGAGGCCAGACAGGGGCCCTGGACGTGGGCCTTTGTGTTGGGGGCCGGCTTAGCCTGCCAACTCACTGGTTGGCCCACGTGATGATATCAGAGCCAATCAGGAGGAAATACTGAAGGCTCCATGGCAATGCTGGTAGGCACTTCTGTGCCAGAGATGGCAACGGCCATTTGCAAGTGGAAACAAAGAATAATTCAAGCAAATAGCCTGCATGGGCTTGTCAGAGGAAAGTGGACTAATGCATCCACCCAAAACACAGCGAATTCTGGCTAAATTCAGGCAGTAATGGTAGCTTCAATGTAGATGTGCAAAACAGCCTGCATGGGCTTACCTGGTGGTGCTGGAATAAAGCATCCACAAATCCTTTGCATGCTCAGAAGGATAATGATGGTGAAAGAATGAGCCAAACACCAACCGGCTTGAGAGGAAATCAGGAGCAGGAAAATTAAGTTTGTGGTTCCTGCACACGTGCGCCAGACAGAGACTGTTGTTCCCATCCAACAAAGGACAGATGATACCAAAGTAATACCAGGTTGAAAGTTAAATGTTGTGTTTGAAGGCCAAGAGGATCAGATATGGTAACCTTATGGGTACAGACAGCACCTGTGTGGCTGTTCCGACCACCTTGAATAGTTGCTCATAGGTTGCTAACCTTCCAAAGTGCCAAGGCTGAGAAGACCCTCACTGACCAATCCCTACCCACCTTTTGCGCTAGTTCACACTTTGTTGCAAGTCCCAATTACAATGTGCTAACCTGACATGCCTGTATTGCAACATTTAGGAGGTGGTCACAGGTGGAGCCACCAGAAGGTTTTTAGCCAATTAATCTAACACTATGGATTTTCTACATGCAGCCTACTGTACTAACCAATCGCATCCCACCTTAGGTTTTCGCAAGGTATCCTTTGTTTATGACGTTACTTCTGATTAAAACTCAGTGACAAGCCTGTAACCATTTGAGAGAGCATTGGACATCTTGAGATGTCCATGTTTAATCCCCGTTGCAGGATTTCTTAATAAACAGTGCGATTTGTCACAATTTTGGACTCTTCTGTTTTTGAGTGCAGGGATTTTCCCCTAACCAGGTCCTCTTGCTTGTCATCGGGAAAATTAATAGACCCCGCCTTACTTCACTAGTGAATAAAAGAACGTTAGATACAAGCTGTGCTTTACACCTAATATGAGCTGAAGGAAGTGTTATATTCTAGTTTGCGAAAAACACACAACACGCATCCATGCAAACAGTCTTCACGTTACCCAAGAAGCTAGTGAGCCAGCGTTAAATAGCAGTGAATGAGTTTCCCTCCAACATAGACCAGCGCTGGTGCGCCTGAAGTGCCTTAAAATGGTACAGGGCTGCTTGGAATTGCAGTCCACTGACAAGTATTATTATGGAAAACGACATTAATTATAAGAATGTTCCAACAAAATGCAAACTGCCATAAGGTATGATGGTATATCATCGTTCATCCAGGCATTCTCAAATCGCATGGATTATAGTGTAGCTATTTGCAGCCCCCCGACCGGGCACCCTCTATTGCCCTTAATGGCTGCATTAATCATCATATAATCACCACGGCAGGGCAAGGGCGCAGGGTTTGGCACTGCGTGGTGTTCGGCGCTGTGGGGGTTTGAGGCCCAAACCTGGGCAGCCTGGAAATAAAGACTAGAGGTGAGCTACAAGTCGCCTGTAATGAAGTCCGGGGTGGGAGATGGCAGCAGTCATACTGGAGTGGCTACAGAGCACTCAGCTACCTCTCCCGTCCCTCCACTTCTTTTCTGCAACCAATTGGCTGCCCAAGATCCTCAACTACCCAAATATCAGTGCAAGACACTGGCTGTGAGAAGACAGCGGCAGCAGGGTGGGTTGCCCTCTTCGGCCAAGACTTCTGACTTTGTTTTTGGGACCACCTGGGCATATGTTAGCAAGCCCATTGATCTTGTCTGCCCCTTAGAAGAGGTCTACCGAGGCCTGGGGCAGCATAAAGATGCCATGGGAGCGGCAGTAAGAGCCCCAACTGATTGTAACCAGCCCTGGATGTATAACAACCTGGGTGGTATTTTTGATCTGCTCCTGGGAGCAGGAAGCATTGTAAATGCCCAGGAAAATCTGGCCACAAACAGGAGCGTGTTGACCCAGGGAACGAACGCCCTGTGCAATAACATTATCAATAATAAGGGAAAGGGCCTGCTTGGAATGACCGATCTTGACTCCCATCTTTCTGGCGGTGCCCTTCTGCATTATGAGCCCATCAAGCCCATCAACCCCATTTCTGTGCCTTTTGCGTCTACTAGCTACTTGCCACCTGACAGTATGTACCTAGGGGTGGAAAGAGGGGTTAGTGTGTCAGCCACCCTGGTCGTTGTGCATTAAATCTGCCATCAACTCTCCCTGTGACCCCCAGCTTTGTCTCCGCTCCTGCACCTATGGCGGGCTTTCATCACCCCTTCTCCGTCCATTCTTGCTCCATCCTTCCTGGTCCCAAGGGATATAGAGTCCCACGACGTCCCAGGAGAAAAACCTCCCCCCAGCTCCCTAAGTAGCACCTGGAGAGACCATCATTCGTTTATGAGCTCTGCAGCTAGCCCCTTTCTCTGCCTAACACCACTCTGGGCAACAAAGCCCCCTACGCCCGTAGACATGACCACAGGTCCAGCTAGTGAGGTCACACACTCATCCAGGGGGTGCAGTTGCAATCAAGTCTTCGCTGAGCTGGCGTACATTAGAAAACTGTTGCAACTATTGATAGAAGCCCATTGGAAGGGAAGAGGGAGACCACAGGAGGATGCCTCGATCATTACTTCTGTTGCCAATGTGCACAAGATCCATCCCCCGGGACGTCCCTCAGCCCAGGCCTTCCCGCCTGCTGCAGCCACCCAAGAAGAGAATGTCGCCATCACAATTTTGCAGCTGAGCGATTAAGTACCACCAATCCAACATGTGGCTTGAAAGCTAAAACAAGTGAGAGCTGCGGGATCCCAAACTCAAGGCCAACTTTTTCTGTATTGGCAGACCAGTGTTCTATGGAGACGCATTGCTCAAAAGGGGCAGAGACTGGGGTTCACAGCATTTGCGAAAGAGGGAGCTTGGCTAAGTACCATACCAAAGGAAGGTCTTCACGAGCCTCATTATACCTTCACAGAGTACCAAAATTGTTAGCTAGCAAGCCAGAGCCAAGGGAAGCCCTTCTTAAAAAGTGCTTACACTTGCTGCATCCCACCATATGTTGTGTGTTTGTCTCTAGGGAAACCATGGCAGGCTGTCACAGAATTCCAAGTAAGGGCATAAACCAATACGACTCCATTAAGCTGGATTTCTGGGACCAATAGGGTAGCTAATGGGGTCCTAGGAAGTAGTATTTTTATTTTTGTATTTATTTCATTGTTTTTTTTATAACACGCTTAATACCCGAGTTTGGTTTCTAAGCGCAGATCCGGGATTCGAACCTCTGTTGCTCTGAGTGGCCTTGCTTCCAAGACCAGCACGTTGCCCATGTGCTATCCTCCGTTCAGTAGGCAGGTGGGTCGGCCTGCCACGAGGGGGATTTCAGTCAGCCCACCTCCCGCCAGAATCAGATGACCCATTTGGAAAGGACACAATCCTCACTCCTCTAACTGGTGCGAACCTCATACCCCTGGGGCAATGTCAACTGGGTGAAAATGTGGCAGGTCCCATGGGGTTTATGGTACCCTGAAAAGGGATGGTTTATCTAAATACTGTTTTGTTAATTGCGATTATGCTTATTCTGTATTAAAGGAATAGTGCGCTCCAAAATATTATTGTCCCGAGGGTTCGTTCGGGCATGTGTTTTTAAGCATACGTTGATCGATCGTACAAACATTTCGTATGTACCTTACTGTAGTTTTGCACTTTTGAACACATGCGAAATCAGGCAGCAGGGTGCGGCCATTTTGTGATATTCTTATCCGTTGCCGCATCGCCCAAGCAGGACTGCCCTGGCGGCACAAAATCATATCCCCCGCCCCTGAGCCTGACATCACTAGATGCGTACTGCCCATTTCACAACGCCAAAGCACATCTCGTGTCAACGTTCTCTGCGCTTCAGCTAATGACGTGTCGCCATGGAAACGGCAGGTATAATAAGTATATAATAAGTATAAACAGACCGCTCCACAACAGACAATATCAGATTTTCTTTTCCATTCCTCTCCATGTCTTTCTTTGAGTATTCTGTGCCTCGTTTCTGTGCTCTGGTCAGCTACCTTCGTTGCTTGTAGCCCGTGCGAACGGATATCAGTGCCATTACTATAAATTATTTTTGTTTCCCCCACAATGGCAACAATACAGCCCTACCAGTACGAGCCGGAGTATTTCGAGACGTAATTACTCGAAAGAGAAAGATGCAGAAACGTTGGGGCTTCGGACGACAGTTGGGAGGATGATTCAACAGATCAAGAGCCTGAGCCTAGTCACATGGACTGCGTTTCCACCTAGTGCACCTGCAATCGGTGCGCGCTAATGCCAACCGAGGTGGAGAACTGCTGCTGCCGAGAACACTCTAGATGCTTGTCCTACATATCTCAAGGCAAGACACGGCCGCTATGCGTTACCGAGCTGCCAGACTTCAGGGCAGCCTGTCTCACATGGTCCGTATTGAGGATTATGATGGTGCTTATGCACAAACTTCGTGCAACAGTTCGCCCTTGGAATCCAAGTAGCGAGTAAGTATACTCTGGTTGTGATGTCACTTACGCCACTACTATTTCATGGTTGTCTCCTATATTGTCGGAACTTCAATATATCATTGTCAAAATAATTTAGTCTTGCAATTCTCTAGTAATAGTCATATAATAGTCGTTCAATATTGTACAATGTCTAGGTAGCATTTGTACTGGCAACAATGCCATTGGATACAAGAATTGTCATTGGCAACTAAGGTTTAATACACTTATCTTGGTCATTTAAAAACAGTTTGTATCTTTCTCTTTCACAGGTGGTACAGGCGAGTGGCCTATCGTTCTTTTACATGGTGGCTTCATGGGAGGCTTGGACACCACGTTCGATGAGTAATACCCGCCTGTGTCCTTGGTGCCATTAGAGACACATTCCCCAGTGACAGCGGTCAATACCAAGGATTTCCCCTCACTGTGCTGCAACCTGAACTTTACAATGTATGTATAAGTACATTTGTGCCCTAAAATTAAGAACCAAAATAAAGCACAACAGAACGTTTATCAATTCTCCATTCAGCAGTGTTCCAGGCCTTGTCTTCATGCCTCAGGCCCATCCCCAGCCCCTCCATTACAAAGGCAATTGGCACCAGTGGCTGTGCGCTGCCAAGGGGTGCTGTCAGGGGCGGAAACGGCCAAGGTGCCAAACACCATGTACAATTCAAAGGTATCTTGCGCCCAGGGGCCATTGTACACATGCCCTCCTCAGACCCCGTGCCTCCAGACGGGATCCCCTGAAGCAGACAGCGCCCCTGCAATCTACATAAGTGTGTCTTCATTCAGCAGTGTTCCGGGTCTTGTCTGCATGCCTCAGGACCATCCACCCCCCCTCCATTATCAAAGGCAGTTGGCACCAGTGGATGTGCGCTGCCAAAGGGGGCTGGCAGGGGCGGGAACAGCCAAGGTGCCAAACACCATGTACACTTCAAATTTATCTTACGCCCAGGGGAAATTATACACATGCCCTCCACAGACCCCATGTCTCCAGGCAGGATCCCCTGAAGCAGGCCGCGCCCCTGTAATCCACATAGGACCATGACATATACACGTAATTCATTCACATACACACCCTTTTTTCTAATTCTTTATAAACCACTTGATATTTATCATGAGAACATCTTTGAGCACTGCAAGTCAACTCGTGAGTGTGCTACCTGAGAAACTCGGTGACCACTGCGAATCTGCTCGTCGTCGTGCTACCTGAGAACTTCTGTGACCACTGCGAGTCAACTCGTCGTCATGCTACCTCTGAACAACCCCCTGTTCTCCTACCACTAACTACCCTGCTTGCTGAATTTAACTGTTTGTTGGTCAAGGTAAGGGCATGTCACCTATTCATATCTCTTTGATCTCTAAATTTCAATATATTTCGAACAAACGTACCCAGTAGTGTTATGTTCATTTGTCTCATTGCCATTGATTTGAGTTTCATTTGTTATGTTATCGAAATAACATTTGTCATCAGTGTAATTTGTCATCGAAATGCATCCTTCGCGGACCGTGTCTATAATATAAGCATGTTTCCTTTTGATGCACGATAGTACATTGAAGGGACGAGTAACATGTTCTGATTTTCGTCACATCAATGAATTGTTAATGAAAGTTATCGTATAATACAGCCGGCCACACTACACTGCTTTTGCGGTGGTGACCAAAACATACTTGGCTTAGAAGAATGTATGGTATAATTCCTTCTTTCTCACGATTTAATGCAAAGTCATTTTTGAATAATGTTGACCTTTTATTTGGTGAGAATTTGCAACTATGCCTGCATGTGCGATTTTTGGTTGCCCTTCTAAGGCCCATGAGAAATCTGAAGGCACTGCAATGCATGTATTCCCAAAGACTATAGATCAAATAAGAGAATGGGTCAGATATTGCAGATATGCGCCGGAAGAGCTTGAAAGTAGAGTCAAACAAGTCTTGCAGTATTATGTACAAGGGGGTTTTTCCTGTCCTCAAAATATTTATAACTGTAATTATTTGTTGCAGTATTTATTTTAAACCTTCTAAAGTATCCAGCAAAACAATTAGCAAGTTTGTGTCACTGGGAAAGGAATTATCCGACCACTTGGATTTAGCTACTGCTGCCTTTTTTAATTTGGCTAGACATGTAGGTTTCAAATATTTTTTAGAAGAAGAAAACAAACAAAAGTAACAAAGTAAACATGTACCCACATAAGCACGGTTTGGCTCAATATTGTTTCATATTAGTCTATAAATTGTGCAACCAAAACAGTTTCTTGGTCATCCCTCCAATGCCAGGCTACAGTGGACCCTACTTTTAAGGTCTAAATTCCACGCACAAGTGAATTATTACATCAGACTCCTGTATACCTGTCACCCTGTCATCTAACCTAAAAAATTAGACTCGGCCCAGTCCGAGGCCCTATGGTGACACTCCTACACCAAAGATATCAGGGGTCTTCTATCTTTGAAAAATATCTGTTAAAACAACTTTATGATATCTACAGTACCCTTTAAATTTGTAATGATTGTACAATTTATGGACTAATATGAAGCAATATTGAGCCAAACCGTGCTTATGTGGGTACATGTTTTGCAACTGATTGTATGTATTGATTTGTTTTCCTCATGGGCCTCATTCCGAGTAGGGCGGTAAGTATAGGCGATTACCGGCATGGCGTAAAGAGCGTTTCCGTGCTGGCACATGACAGTAAAAATCGGCCTATTCCGACTTCGCGTGCACGCGCTTTGCACCATGCCGGTAATGCACCTCAGCGCCATGCCGTAAAAGGGCCTCAAAAGCCCTTACCGGCAACAAGCGCACCGTACATAACACTACCGACATAGAGATATTAGCGGTAACCGTAAATAGCGGTCTCCGCTATTTACGGTCACCGTTAAAAAACGGAACCGGAAAAAACATCATCGCACAGGAACGGGAAGGAGCACGGCGACCATCTTTAAAATCACAATCCATTGCCAACCTCTCCATACAGGACCCGGAGGCATATAGTGATCAGAGAAATAGGCATTGGAGACCAGCATCATGCCCAAAGCATTAAAAAAGGGCACTGCACGCATAAGGAAGGAGCGCTTTACCCAGGATGAGCTCCAGGTACTGGTCGACACTCTGCACGAACATGCAGACACTGTATCCAGCAGTGATATGCGGAGGCCCACCATCGTCAGGAAGAAAGATCTAGGCCTTGTTGGCACAGAGGGTGAGCGCCGTTGGAAACACCCCCCGCACCACCAAGGACTGCAGTAAACGGTGGGATGACCTCCGTCTCACGGTGCGGGCAATCCTTTCGGCAAACAGAAGTCAGGCCCTGGAGACAGGAGGAGGGCCAGGTTCCCCCATCAAAATGATGCCGTGGGAGGAAACGTGTGCGGCCATGATGGGCACAGAAGCCATAGAAGGTGTTGGAGAAATGGAGTGCGGTGCAGCATCATCCGCTGATGGAGGTGAGTGTCATGAGTCAAGACAGAACATGCATTCCTAACGTAAGTCACTGCCAAGGGCTGGGCAAGGTGTCACGTCATGGTTGGGCAACCCCCACCCAATGAAATCATGCTGTAACAAGTGGGACCCAGGATGATGTCAGGTGCAAGGCTGTAACCCATATGGGCCATACCGCACAAAGAGGCCGAATCTGTGAGGCACACGGGGCAGTGATTGTAAACATTGTGAATGTGAGTCATCACAGTACTCCGCCAACATGAGTGACCCAGACATCTGCATGCATTGACCATCCAAGCCCAGATCACTGTCCCACTCACCACCCAAATGTCAACAAACCGCTGCAATCCCATTGTGATACCATAAGCATGTAGAAATGCTGACCCCCAAATCATTGCTCATGCCGTCTCTCTCTCCCCCCCCACAGGCAGCGAGCATGACAGCGAGGAACAGGAAAGCAGCCGGGCCAGTACCTCCAGGGGCAGAGTCAGGGGTCGCTGCATACCTGCAAGCAGGAAGACAACACAAGCAACACCACCTGCTTCAGCAACCCCCATGGAGGGTGCACAACCCCCACCCGCACCCCTGCCCATGCCTGCAGTGCCGCTGGACACATGGTCCCACGCTGCACTCTGAGGAGTCCAGTGTGGCTGGTGAGAATGCAGCCATGTGCCTCCTCGATGTGCCAGACAGCTACCCATCAATATCGGGAGCCAACGTGGAGGACACCAATGACATTGGCCATACCCCTGACACACCATTATACAGCCAGGTGGCACACAGCGACTACGGGGAGAGTGATACCCCAGGGCTCACAGGGCAAGGAGTACAACCTGCCTGTCGTGTATCCACTTCCCCTGCAGAATCTCCGGGAAGGCCTACAGGCCCAATACCAAGCCTGCCAAGCACATCGGCCACATCGGCCATGGATGTAGTGCGCTCCCAGCATCTCACAGGCCTCATTGAGGAGTTCATCAGGGACAATCGCGAATCAAGGGTGGAGTGGCGCAATGACCTTCAGGCTCTGGGCGAGGTGATCACAGTGAGCACAAACCGGCTCTGCGACGTCCTTGGCCGGATCGCAGATGCCCTGGAAGCAGCACACCCAACACCACAGCCCCAGTGGGAGGACCCACCTTCACAAAGCTCCTCCACCCCGACCAGCCCGGTCCGTTGTTCACTGCGTACATTGCGCCGCCACGACATGGATCCCCCTGGCTCTGGAAGTGCACATTGACCATGCCGGCACACACATGTGGACTATGTTGTCCTAATTGAACTATTGTGGGGTTGTTGTGGGGGGAGGGGGGTGAGGGTGTGTGTGGGAGTTGGGGGGGAGGGGGGGTGAGGGTGTGTGTGGGAGTTGGGGGAGGGGGAAGGGGGGAGGGTGTGTGTGGGAGTTGGAGGGAGGGGGAGGGGAGTGGTGGTGGAGGTTTTGTTGTACACGTTAGAACTTTATTATTCAATACACCGGTTGATCATTAAAAAAACAACAGAGTGGACATTGATCATTGTGCATGTGTCTTTTAATGTTCCACAGTGCATGGTGTAGATGTATCCCCAAACCCAGTGCCTGATGTCCTGTCATCCTCACACCCTCAGCTGACTAGTGAGTCAGAAATATTGTCCGATCAATGATTGCCGCACGGCACGTCCCTCCTGTGCATCGGCACCGTGATGCTGTCCTGCCATTCCTTCCTCCTCCCCCTCATCATCATCTGGTGGTAGCAGTTCCACGTCAGGGGGCAGTGGCACGTTCCGACGGATGCACATGCTGTGCAGCATTACTCATGACATGGTGATCTTGGACACCTTCTCGTGGCTGTAGATGAGTGTCCCACCTGACCGGCTGAGGCAACGAAATCGTGCCTTCAACAGGCCGAAGGTCTGCTCTATCACCACCCGTGTACGGGTATGGGATCTATTGTAGTCCTCCTCGTGCCTGTTCTGTGGGTTGCGGACCGGGGTCATGAGCCACGGCTTCAAAGGGTAGCCAGCATCACCTGCATGAGAGTGGAATGAAGGTAAGTGTTTGTAAATTCATGGTGGAGAACTGTACTAGTCTTACATGGCAGCAGGTGATTACTGGCCATACACACATGTCCCTGGATGCATTCACCCCATTACTGGCCCGGCTATGTGTCCTGTGCAATGGAATGATAGAGGGGGTAGCTTCTTCATGATGGGTTATGGTGTGCACTCACGTCTTGTTGAATGTGCATCGTATATGCATGCAGCAGTGTTGGACTGCATTCATTGATGTGTTGTGGGAGTTTTGGTGACATGGGGGGTTGGCTGTAGTTAGTAGCATACTCATCATTGTGCACTGATCTGTGCCATGGTGACTTGCAGCAAGCCTATGGGTGTGCAGGACCAGTCACATGCTGTGGGATCCCTGTTAGACTCACTTCTATGCACTCCCAGGGATGACTGTCCTGTGTGGTGAGATGCAGGAGTCTGCAACATGGTGCTATTGCACTGCATCGTGCAGGATGCCCTTACAGTGTGTAAGGGCCACCGATGAGTGGTGCATGTGTTGTGGTATTTGGGCAGGTTTCCTGTTAGTCATGTTGTGCTAGGTGTCGGCTCTAATTCATCACTGTGTGGTTAAGTAGTATCATGTGCGGTGTCACTTGCCTTGGGGCACAGTGTTCTGTGAGGTGCACATCGTGCACTGGCGTGAACATTCCCACAGAGGTGAAGTAGGCATCCCCCCCTTTCCTACCCAGGTGAAGTAGGCATCTCCCCCCACTTTCCCACCCAGGTGAAGTAGGCATCTCCCCCCCCTTTCCCACCCAGGTGAAGTAGGTAGCCAACATACTCACAGCCCCAATGCACTGCCATGGCCCATTCAGGTTACTCACCAAGCAGCCAGGCATGTGGTCCGGCATGTCGCTCCATGTAACATGGTAGTGTGGAGTTCCGCAGGACCAAGGAGTCATGAGTTGATCCGGGGTATCGGGCATTGCAATGTGTGATGGCTTTAATGGCATTACACACCATCTGGACGTTGATGGAGTGGTATTGCTTGCGTTTGCGATACGGCACCTCCATGGCATGCGGGACCACCAATTCAACGTGGGTGCAGTCGAGGGCACCTATGCAATTTGGCATGCCTGCCAGTGCATGGAAGGCAACTTTTTTTATCATATATCTCCTGGGGAGTCCGGGGTAGGGATATGTAGTCCCTTGTGTGGTTGAGGAGGGCATCCAGCACTTGGTTGAGTATCCGGGAAAATATGGGCTGTGAAATGCCATGCATGTGTCCCACTGTATGCTGGTAGGTGCCTGTGGCAAGGAAGTGGAGCACAGACACTACCTTCAGTAGAGGGGGGATGGCAGTGCTGATTTCTATGAGGCTCACTATATCATCATGTATCAGGTCCACTATGGTGGTAATGGTGTCCCAGTCAAGCCGGTATAGGGTGTGGATCTGCTTTGGTGTGAGGTTGAAGGGGTGGCTCTGATCCAGGGGATTGGGGGCTGCCGGCGTGGTAATGTTGGCTGCACCGGTAGGGGATGCTGGGCCTGTCTCACCCTCCTTCTCCTCCTGTGTATCCTCTGTGGTGGGGGCTGTGGTTGTTGTTGTTGCTGTTGTTGTAGTTGCTGCCTTGCAAGCAGGGCCTCCAGCTTCAGGAATGCTGCTACAATTGGTATCATCTTGGTGTGGGAGGAGGTGTGGTGTGTGGGTGTGCTCCTTTTGTGCTGTGCCAGACTCCATTGCCTCCACCTGTGCTGATTGAGTGCACCTGTGCCTCTTGGAAACACTGCTCATGGTTCTTAACACCTTCTCGGCGATGTCGTTATTTACTCCATGCCGGTAAGGTACTTTGCGGCCTTGTGGAGGCCGTTTTTTGCATGTCCGCATTACTTGGGATCAGCTCCGGTTTACGCCATGCCGCTAATTTCGGCATGGAGTGTCGGGCGCGCGCCACTAGACCGCTATTTACGACCTCGTACTTTACGGCGCCGTAAATAACGGTTTGGTAGGGCAGAATAGACCGTAACGGGAAACGATGCCGGTAATCCTTTTCCGGCATCGTTTTCCCCTTACCTCCTAACTCGGAATGACCCCCGTCTTAGAACTTTGTTGCTTTTATTTAATTGTTTTCTTCTTCTAAAAAATATTTGAAACCTATATGTCTAGCCAGATTAAAAAAGGCAGCAGTAGCTAAATCCAAGTGGTCGGACCACTCCTTTCCCAGTGACACAAACTTGCTAATTGTTTTGCTGGATGCTTTAGAAGGTTTAAAATAAATACTGCAACAAATAATTGCAGTTACAAATATTTTGAGGACAGGACAACCCCCTTGTACACAAAATTTCTCCAGCCCTTTATGTCCTGCCCGTTCCCAGGCTGTCCCTTTTGTTACCATCAAACATGTCTTGCAGGACAAGAGGGGTGATTGATACTGCATCTGCAGCCTGCACTTTACCCCGAATATGTACGACCCATCCATGTACACAAAGAAGAATCAACTCAGAACGACTCGTAAATTGCTCCCAAATGCAATTCCGACTCTATTCGTTCACATGCCGCCTCAGGTAAGTCACAGTTCCGGATTTAGCTGTAGCCCTTGGGGTAGTGAACAGGTAACTAAATGGACGGATTGGTGTTTTAGGTGTAAATGTCCCTTATAATAGTTTTCATATTTACAAGATTGTATTTCTTTTTAAATAAAGACCATTTTGCTAAACATCTGTACTTGGTTTTAGAAGCCTCATAGAAAATTGATTTATGGGCACAGATAACTATGCTATAGAGTAATTTGAAATAAGCATAATGTTTTCGTAATCTGTCTCCTTACATGCCAATTTTTAAGATTAGCATTTCTAAAGCAACTAATATTTTCCCTTTACAACTCCATGACTATGCACTGAATATGAAGGAGCAAGATTCAGCATCCATGTCTTTCCTGGAGTCTACAACCACTTCGAGCACGTATCAGGTAGTCTTACTTAGCTATTCAGTTCCGAAATTGTTTTATGCATGGAATTTGAGTTAATCTGATCATATTTACGTATTGTGTCATTCGTTTACACAATGTTTCATTCGTGGTTTGCTATTGATATGTACCATTGTCTGCGTTACAATGTGTGTGTTCAATTTCAATTTTTTCATCCATACTAATACAAGTACTGTGTTTCAGGGAGATGCTGAAGCTTAGACTACAATTACATCATCCCTTGTAGTTAATCCAGAGCCAGATGTATGCGTACTGAGAGTTCACTCGAATGAGATAATCTCATCATATTTACATATCGTGTCGTTCCTATACACGTTTCGTTCGATTTTTTATAGATATGTACCATTGTCTCTGTCACATTGTGTGTGTTAAATTTCAAATGTTTTCATCCATACTAATACAAGTACTGTGTTACAGGTAGATGCTTAAGCTTCGACTACAATTACATCATCCCTTGTAGTTGATCCAGAGCCAGAGGTATGCGTACTGACAGTTCCCTCATGTTACACTTCGGCAGAGAAAAACTTCTCTGCGGAGTACGTCCCATTCACAGGCTCCTTTGTGGAGCAGCTACAGGTTGCCATGGCACCTGTACAAGCTACGGCGGAAGCCGTGTCAGCTGACACGTCTCATACGTGAAGGACGTACAGCAAGGCACGCCCCCTTACGGGTTTAAAACTGCCGTCTTCCAGAGGGCTTGTTGCTGGTAATTAGTGTTTCTTACTATTTGCGGTTACGTCCGTTTTCCTTCATGAAGTCTTGTGACGAAATCCCAACTTGATCTCCTGGTTCCGACCCACGCTCCAACTTTTGGATTGTTACGTCTTCTATTCCATTGGCACTTCTTATAGACCGCTACAGTATCGACCCGGACTGCCCCTGGACTGCCTTCTCTCCGTCTTTATCATTGTCGCAATCTTCTGGTATTTGACGCGGAACATTATTTGGATTGTCCTTCCCTTCTCCTGCTGTCTTTGCTACTCATTCTTCAGCGATTACTCGGAACACCTCAGTTGCTCCAACCCTCGTCTGGGAGCGTGTGTTTCAGGTAACCAACTGTGTTTGTTTTCTGCTATTTCTGCCACCGCCATCTTTGACTATTGTACCTCATTTACCTGCTGCTTTGTTGGTATTCCTCTCTACTGGATTTTGGGACATTCATTGAACTACAACAATCAACGAACTTATTTTCAAAGTGCAGATTGACGCTCTCCTGATCCTGCACCAACCCGGCTCTAGCGAGACCCTCGTGCCGCCTGGGTTTACTTCCCTGTACTAACCTACCTGTTTATTGTTTTTTCCTGTCGTTTTCTCCACTCCTGGAACTCGTTAACCCTTGAGAGTCCCACAATTCAGGTCTGTTGTTTGGCTAAAAACTCTCTATAAGAAGAATCCATTAGATTAATTCACTCATTTGGGTTTAATTCTTTACTTGTAGGTCCATCCCGGGCAAAGTTCCACTCCAATCCCTGCCTAGGTATTTCCTGTCCAATACTGTGCTTGATTGCTTAATTGTTTCTCTCAGCACTGTTTAATATCTTTGTATTCCTTTGCAGCATTGGTATTGGCGGTGTGTGTTCTCCCCGCTCTTTTATTCAACTGACACCTCTGCCTGTTCCAATAGAAACAGCAGAGAGGTACGTTGTAAAGAAGAGCCCCTCTTTGAGGAAGCTTGAGTCTTGTACTCAGGGGAGCTGGAATTGGAGGCTGAATATCGATTCCTGTGTACATATCGTCTCCAAGGTCATCTATCTATCTTCCTGACCTGTTTACGGAGCGGTGAGTAACACCTCACATGAAAGAAAGTCTGTCCTCGATCTGATACAATATCCGGATATAGAAGAGGAGGCACGTGGATCCGAGTCGGTGGACCAGCTTGCTGTTGCTGACGTTACAGTAAAGAAGGTTTTAAAGAAAAGCAAGAAAGATAAGGTAATTTATAAACAATTTCAATTTTTAAACAGTGTTTTTTGCTGGGGCCTTCATAATATGATTTTTTTAATGTAAATTGTCCAATACTGTATGTTGGATTTACATTGAACATCTTTTTCCAACCTGTCTTCTAGCTGCCCCGTGGTGCACGGACTATGCAGACACAGACAGTGACACAAATGAGAGATGCTGCTTGCCAAACTGATTACACCATGGAGCAACTATTAATTGAGGTGCAGCGTGTTCAGACCCGAGATGCATTTGCCCAATGGCCAGAAAATTAATTTAATGTGACCGGCGAAGCCAGCAAAGTGTTTTTGGACCACTGCTACAATGTGACTGCTCCACCAGATGAAGATGAAACTGAATGTATCGAAGATGCTTTTGAATTAGTCGCAGACCGCTTGACACAATCGACACCCGCCAAAAAAAGGGCCACCCAAAAATCAATCAACATTGATGATTTCTCTGATTCAGGTTCAAGTAACAGACGCTGAAATGACAGAGACTGAAGCATCAATACAATTGACCGAGGAACTAGAGAAAGATCTCGACTACAGTATGTCCAGTTTGGCTGATATGTCAACCACAGTTCAGTCAGAAAGAACATTAATGCAGGATGACAGTCTAATAAAGGAGGCCAAATAAATAGTATTCGACAGTATTCGACAGCAGCTTGATGGAGATGATAAAGATGCTGAAATGTATGCATTCAGTAAGAGGGGAAATATGTGGGAAGCCGTTGGTGAATGTGACTCGTGTATCACAAAGCAGTAACCTCAAAATACATGCCACCTGTGAAATGTTCCATGAAAAATTGTCATGGTCCGCTCAACCAATGCTGGGGAAAGTGGCAATCTATCGCTCTAGTTTCATTAAGTTGTCCACTTTCTGTCAATTTGTGGGACTCCATTTCATTTCTAAAACGCAGTACTACAAATATCAACATCAATATCTATTCCCTGCCATTAGTGAAGCTTGGAAAATTTAACAATTGTCTATTCAAAGTACTGCACGTACCACTTTCAGGACATGGAAAGTAAAAAAATGGTGAGTTCTGTGGTTGTGCAGGTGTCAGAATGTAAATCCTCAATGGGCATGGAGAAACTTGGTTTTATAAAATCACTGGAAGATCTACAATCGAGGGGAATGCAAATCGACCTCATAGCCATGGATAGACATGTTTCAATAGCCAAGACAATGAGAGAGCAGTTTCCAAATATTCGCCATCAATTTGATGTATGGAACGTTGCCAAATCCATCAATAAAAAATCTCAGCTGCAGGGAATAAAAAGGTTCTGAAAGTATTTCACAGTGGTCCCAGTCTTTCAGCAACCATCTTTGGTGGAGCTCCAAAACTTGTGATGGGTCTGTGGAAATTCTACTAGAAAAATGGCGGTCACTGATTCACCACTGTTCAAACGTTCACTCTTGCACAGACAACCAACATGTGAACATGGCCCTTTGTCACCGGAGCAGGAACGGAAGAAGAAGTGGTTGATTCCATCTTCACCTCCACACAAAGCCCTTGAGAAGATTGTGTTTGATAAAACTCTATCAAGAGATCTGAAGGGACTCACAGCATTCTGTCACACGGGAGATTTGGAGCTGTTCCACAATATGCGCCTAAAGTACAGGCCAGAGAGATTGCATTTCGGCATTCAAGGGATGAAATATAGGACATTACTAGCGGTATTAGCGCATAACGAGAATGTAGGCCATGAACAATCGAGGACTGTGGGAAACATTGGGATGCTTCGCTACACTAAGGCATTTACAAAAAGAAACAAAAAATGGGTGGTCAAGGCACTATATGAGGAAATGGAATTTGATTTTGTGAAAGATCTTATTATTAATGTTTTGGAGATGCATAATCATGGAATTGCGCGCGATTTTTTTCCGAGTACACATACATTGCCACAAAACATTGCCAACGTGCCCTGTCCACCTCAAGCAGAGCTTGTGGAACAGTTCAAATCCAGGTACAAATGATTAACATCTGTTTTTTTGATCAACAATGTTTTTATGAAGTGTCCAAATAAAGCATCCCATTTGTTTTTTAAAATGTATCCTCTTTGTTAATTTATTTTTCAACTAGTGCAGTTTTTACGATTGCCTTACAATGTAACGCTGTGCTTTCACAGTTCACAGTTTCGTCGAGCTACTGTGGGACGTTCACTGATCCTGGGAGGGCCAGATGGATAATAGTGTGAAAGAAACTTTGGGGTTCGGCAGTTGCCTTACCATAGAGTTGCCCAAATAGCTGAATAACTGCTCGTCCCACAAAAGGGATGAGACCTAGGCTACATAAGATACTTGGCACGCAAGAAGTACTGACTGTGAACAAAACAGCGCATCAAAGTGCGTTGTTGGTGAGAAATAGAAGCACTCTGACCAATATATTCATGGGGGCATCTATTGGGGGTTGTTTCTAATGTAAGGAAGGGGTGGGTCGGTTGAGCCCCCATACATTATACGTGAAAGTGGCATCCTGATCTTGCACTCTTGGTGGGCGCCTCCTTTGCCAATCTACTGCCATGGGGAAGGAGGCCGTGACATAAGCAGAGGTGGGGCTATTGCTAGACACACTTTGACTCCATTATGTGTACCCTTGACTCCAATTTTGGAGTAGGGCGCATTCTGTAATTGCGAAGTTTCCGCTACCCCTCAGCAGCGCCACGAACAGCAAGCTATGACTGCCCCCACATTTTTCCTCCTGTGCCCGTGATTCACAATTCCAGTGCTCATGGATGCGGTGAGACAAGATGTTGCAAATTAAGAATGTATCTTCATTATGAGTGAAGATCAATGTTTGCTTGCGAGCTGAGAAAGCCCACGCATCGCACACACAGTATAAGGTTCAATTGTTTTTTGACCTTGAGAGAAAGGGACCATTCCGAAAGGAATTGAATTTAAGGAGGGGTGTAATAACTTAAGATATAATAAGGTTCTCCATTCCAAAACTGGACTAAGGAACATGTAAGTTCAGTTTATGAAAAATCGTTGATCCGAACGGAGTCTGCGTTACGGTCTGCGTTACACCAAGAGAATGGAAGTGCCGAATATAAAGTAAGTTTGACTTTCATGGATTTTATGCCCGAACGAGTGAACTTATCATTAGCTGACCGTTATTGCTGGGTTACATTGTACTTGTTTGTTCTGTGTGGTATATTGCAATGAAACGCAAGTACAACCTTTGTGTATACTGGTCTTTCTAATGTGCACATGGGCAGTCCAGCATCAAGATGCACATAGACCACCACTCGGTTCCCCCAGGTTTAAGGCTAATATTTAATTAAAATGCCATATATGTGCACCTCGGATTGTAGCGTCAGCTTCCGCATCCTGTTTAGAGCTGAACCTACTCCATAGCACTATCCTCCAAAGCAAATTGTGGAGTACTTTCCACGTTGTTTTCTCTCTGTTCACATTGTTTCACGTCTGTGCTAATCATTAGTTTTAACACAATGACGAATTAATAAGTAAAATGATAAATTGTAATAAAGATCGGCTACTGAGACACATTTCTATTATGTTTTCCAAACAGGTACATCCTGCCATTCTGTGATTGTCATTGATTCCAGATACCAACTGATGGGTTTTTCAACCGTCAGCTGCAGATACATGTCAATAACTGGATATATTTGACTCTTCTTTGGGATGATCGCCAAGGGCCGATATGCCCTTGCGCGGTACCAGCCATTAGGAGCAACATAACATCCTTTACGGTGGTCTAGCTCCAAGTTGATGCACAAGCCTTGCAATTCACCGTGCGACCAAAGCGCTTCTTTTACCCAAAACAAACACCTTGTGTACCCAAAAGGAACACCGAGTGACTCACAATAAACATTTGTGGATCGAGAGCAAAGAAATAAATCCAATTTGATTAAATATGGCAATCGCCGGATATTCTCGTAGCATTTATTGTGGAATAAAAGTACTTTACAAATTGTACAGTCTTGCTGTTTCCTTTTAAAATACAGTTTCATATTCCGAATATTGACACGCGGTGTTGTGAGACGATGCGTGTTGATTTCCGGGTTCTGCGTCACATTACGTAGGTGATGACTAGGCGCGTTTGGCAACGCTGCCCAGTAACATCTAGGTGAACGGAGGAGACTATCACTAGGTTTGGTGATGTAAGGCTCAGGAATATGATTTTGTGCCGCTAGGGCAGTCCTGCTTGTGCGATGAGGCAACAGATAAGAATATCACAAAATGGCCACGCCCTGCTGCCTGATTTCGCATGTGTTCAAAAGTGAAAAACTACGGTAAGGTACATAGGAAATGCTTATACGCTCGATCAACATATGCTTAAAAACACATGCCCGAACCCTCGGGACAATAATATTTCTGAGCGCACTATTCCTTTAATTGTGTTAGAATGTAATTTGATGGCCTAAAGGCCGAATAAAGTTATGATGATAAAAATAATAACCATCTAATAATAGTGGTGAAATAAGCCAAGTCTCTTGCATCAAAATAAGATCCACATGAGGGAAAGGGGGTAGTATTAATGACTGACACAAATATTTAAAGCCCCTTGTATTCCACAAAATGATATGCAACAGATTTTCATTAGCATTAGGAGTGCCGTTTATATTGGGGTAATGCCTGTGGAATCCACACCCAATCTGTGACAGTATGCAGGTTGCGTCGTTCAATTTTTGTTCCCAAAGTGCAGGTCTTACTTCTACGTTCAGAACATGTAATCCTTAGGGCCTGAAATGGTTCTTGATCCCCAGAAGTCGTAGTCTCATTTAAAGTTAAATCACACGCCCTTTTTACAAAAGTGGGTAGGTGAAATAATACAAATGCCACGACTTTTGTAGAATAACAATGAACCAGAGTCTTCCTTGGAAAAGCTTGTTCCACTATTTCGACAAAGTCTGTATCCTTAATTGTGATAACTCGTACCTCAGGTATTAAATGTAGCAGCATCAGAAAAAGGTGCCATTTTCTTGTTGCTCAAAGATGTCGTGGATCACCAAACAAGTACTCGATATTCGGTCCTCAACCGGTTCCCGATTTTTATTGATAGTAATTTTCTTTTTTGGCTTATCCAGTTTCAGAGGTAGAGACTCAATTGAGCTCAGCAAACTGCCCTCTCCCATGTCTTGAAGCGCAGAGAGATCATCTTGATCCATTTCTGATTCTATAGTGATGTGAATCGTTGGTTGCTTTTTCCGGCCCCCCGACTCTCCTTTGCTCTCCATGGCAATCTGCTGATTAGCTGGCAATTTACTCTTGGTTAGCCATCCATCCAATGTTTTGTTCTGTTTCATCACTTCTTTTGAAGACTTTTTCTTTTTACCCTTATGTCTCCCCATGTTATATATAGTAGACACTTGTTGGATTTCCTCAATTGCAGTTATATATATTATCATCTAATGATTCCATTTCTGGTTGTTGACGTTGCTGTTTTTGTAGTCTGCATCTCAGTTTCTTCTGGCGCGATTTGTTCTTACGCCCTCCTCGCGTTATTTTGCAACCATCCTGTGCATCTGGCCCAGGCTAAGAATTATTCAATGGGGTGGAATTATTTAATGGCTCCAGTGCTTCCGCATTTATTATGATTGGCTCCGAGGTAGTTTCCTGGATCGTCTCACAATCCACATGCCTGAGATCTTCTTGGATACTAGCTGCATATCAATTGTCCTCCTCAATGTCCTGAGATACCATTTGGGCTTTTTCCTCAAACTGTCGATGCTGATTAGAGAGTATTTTCCCCCGGAAATGTCGATGCTGAGTAGAGAGGATTTCCAACAGGTTCTGCAAGAGGCGCTCAATGTTACCAAAAATCAAGTATATAAAAGGGCTTTACCATAATCTTGATCACATGGGGCCTCATTATATGTTTGCCGGTAGCCATTGAGCTATTAGCTCCATGGCTGCTGCCAAACTGGGCTCCTTTACCGGGTTCCCAGAATGGGGAATTACCGGGCCATTCCGAGTACGGAGGGCCCGGTAATTCCTCCCTCTGAGAATCCGGGCCTTCCCCATTCCCACCTGAGCCCCCATAGGGCTCAATGAGAATGGGAGAGGGAGCTAACAACAGGCCGATTACGATCGGCCTGTTGTTTGCTCCCTCTTCCCCTCGCGGGACCCGGTAAGGACGCCTGGTTTTACCAGGCGTCCTTACCGGGTCCCGCGAGGGGACCTCGTAATTTCGCGGAATGGGTTTAACGGGTCCCCCTCCATTAGCAGAGCCTGTTAACCCGTTTCCGCGAACCTCGTAATAACAAAGGGAGTGCCTTTGTTGATATCTGCTCGATGTCTACAAATGAGGACCTACTTCCGTGTGGTCTAATTTAGATGATGTAAACGGTCCAAGGTGAGGGCCAAGACTTAGATTTTCATTGGAGTCTGGCAGTGATTGAGGGGTTCTACGTGATTTCGCCAACCTATTTTTGGTTGTGGTACTTTTCATCGCCGGATTTTACATCGCCAGAAATCCTGTTTTTGGGTTTTTTTTATTCTGGGGGGGTTCCCTCCCCCAGACTCCCCCCTTACTATTATAATAATACCCCAACCCCAACAAAACACCCCCCAAAATAAAAAATTTAAAAAACGGGGTTTCTGGCGAGGTAAAATCCGGCGATGAAAAGTACCACGACCAAAAATAGGTTGGCAAAATGCGTGTATACCGATTGAGGAACCATATCCAAGTGCTAGCTGGACTATTTGAAAGAGAGTGCTCCTTGGGGTGGGCCTTGCCACTCTCTTTTTGTAGGCTAACACATAATTCAAGTAACGAGTTGTTATCCACCACAGTTGTGGTCATATTGTTTTCCCCAAGCGTGGAGGGAACCGAAGTCAAATGTGTACCCGCATTACCGGGAGCACTGGGGGAAGTAAATAAAGTCTGTTATCTTCCCCTTCCCCTTCCCCTTCGTATTAGCATCTGCAGGTTTGGGTACATTAGGCCGATTCACATGTGATTGTGAGATCCCCACCGGGGATCTGGGCGCGCGCAGCTATGTGCCGGTGGGACAGAAAGACTCAACCACACAAGCAGGGTATTATACATGGATTGTTTTATTGGTGTGCTCTGCATTGACGCTGGTCATGTGACCAGTCCTGCCACATGGTAGTATGTCCTCTGGGGCGGACAGTCACGTGCAACGCTACATCTCCCCCCAAAATAATATTGTCCTACCCCATTTCTTCAATCCATCTTCTCGGCTTTTGGATGGTGCAGTAGGGTCTGCTCTCAGTTTTTGGTTGTTCCTCTTCTTCATCTCGTCCTCCTTCCAACACTACTTCTCTCTCTGTTTCTGACTCCTCTTCATCTCCTGAGTATTCAGATGTGTCTCGCAATCACAATTCTTCTTCACTTCCAAAATGGTCTGGGGTGTGCCGTGATCTACTTTCCTGAAGAATTAACTGTCCCTTGTCACTGTCCAGCCTGCTCTTTCGGCTGTGACCATCAATCCTTTCATCTCTGTGATTGTCAATGGTATGGGGTCAAAAGGCGGCGTGTCCTTGTGGGACTGAGTCTGGCGCACAAGGACATGATCTGTTACACTTAGATCCGCTTGCCAAGCCCAGTTCTTGTGGTCAGCGTATTCCTTCATCTTGCTTTTGGACCTGTAGTCCTTGCTCCTTATTTCCTCCTCTTGTAGGCTCATCTCTTGTGGCTGGTTCTTGTGAGGTAATCTTGAGCGCATGGGCCTGCCAAACATTAATTCTGCCGGGCATGCTCCTTTGGAGTCGTGGGGCGTGTTCCTGTAATCCCGCAGTAGCTAGTACAATGATTGCTCAATGGGCATGTGAGTGATGTTTGCTATCCTGATGGCCCTCTTGACATTTGCCATGAATCGTTCCACCGCCCCATTCGCTTGGGGCCGTAGCGGTGTAACCTTCCTGTGGTGGAACCCCATGTAACCAGCAAAGTTGTGAAAGTCTCTCCCAGTGAACAGAGATCCATTGTCGGACTTGACTACTGTAAGGAACTCATGGTGGCAATAGTAAAGACAGACACAAGTGATCCCAGTTCACGGGTGTTTATTAAACTGTAATGTTAGGCTGGAAAAACATCTAATCTAAACATAAATCTAAGATGGGATCAAGCTACGACCATCAAATAATAATAAAGCAGTCCTTGTGGCATCTTGTCAAATAAAAGGGCCTGTACCATACTTGCCAACCCTACCGATTTAGGCGGTAGGATACCGCTTTTGAAGCAGTCCTACCGCCTACCGATTTTTTAACACCAAATACCGATTTTTTTTTGTAAAAAAAAAAAAAAAAAAAAGTTTTTTTTTTTTTACATTTTTTTTTTTTTTGCCCACGCCAGCTCGGGGGAGTCTTTCAAGGGCTCCCCTGAGCTGGCATACCGGGAGAATGCGCGGCATGCAGGCTTTTAATGTCAAAGGCACCCACGGCGGTGGGCTAAAGCGCACCCTCCGCCACGGGTGCCTTTGGCAAAAGGCGCCATTAGCCCCCCACCACGCCAGCTCGGGGGAGTCTTTCAAGGACTTCCCCGAGCTGGCATACCGGGAGAATGCGCGGCATGCAGGCTTTTAATGTCAAAGGCACCCACGGCGGTGGGCTAAAGCGCCCCCTCCGCCGCGGGTGCCTTTGGCAAAAGGCGCCATTAGCCCCCCACCACGCCAACTCGGGGGAGTCTTTCAAGGACTTCCCCGAGCTGGCATACCGGGAGAATGCGCGGCATGCAGGCTTTTAATGTCAAAGGCACCCACGGCGGTGGGCTAAAAGCGCCCCTCCGCCGCGGGTGCCTTTGGCAAAAGGCAACATTAGCCCCCCACCACGCCAACTCGGAGTCTTTCAAGGACTTCCCCGAGCTGGCGTAGCGGGAGAAGGCGCAGCATGCAGCTTTTAATGTCAAAGGCACCCACGGCGGTGGGCTAAAGGCACCCCTCCGCCGCGGGTGCCTTTGGCAAAAGGTGCCCTTAGCCCCCCACCATGCCAATTCGGGGAGTCTTTCAAGGACTTCCCCGAGCTGGCCTAGTGGGAGAAGGTGCAGCATGCAGGCTTTTAATGTCAAAGGCACCCACGGCGGTGGGCTAAAAGTGCCCCTCCACCGCGGGTGCCTTTGGTCAAAGGCGCCATTAGCCCCCCACCACACCAACTCGGGGGAGTCTTTCAAGGACTTCCCCGAGCTGGCGTAGCGGGAGAAGGCGCGGCATGCAGGCTGTTAATGTCAAAGGCATCCAATGCGGTGGGCTAAAAGCGCCCCTCCGCCGCGGGTGCCTTTGGCAAAAGGCGCCATTAGCCCCCCACCACGCCAACTCGGAGTCTTTCAAGGACTTCCCCGAGCTGGCGTAGCGGGAGAAGGCGCAGCATGCAGGCTTTTAATGTCAAAGGCACCCACGGCGGTGGGCTAAAAGCGCCCCTCCACCGCGGGTGCCTTTGGCCAAAGGCGCCATTAGCCCCCCACCACGCCAGCTCAGGGGAGTCTTTCAAGGACTTCCCCGAGCTGGCGTAGTGGGAGAAGGCACAGCATGCAGGCCTTTGATGTAAAAGGCGCCCACGGCGGTGGGCTAAGGGCGCCCCTCCGCCGCGAGTGCCTTTCACAAAAGGCACCATTAGCCCCCCATTACGTCAACTCTGGCGAGTCTTTCAAGGGCTCCCCCGAGCTGGCGTGATGGCAGAAGGCGTGGCAGGTGCCTCATTGTCATTGAATGCACCCGCGGCGGCGGGCTCATCCAATGACAATGGGCTGCTGACGCGCCCAATTCCTATCATTACCTCCTCGCCTGACTATTTTTGAAACTTTAAGATTCCTACAGATTTTTGGTCACAGAATGTTGGCATGTATGCTGTACTAAGAAAAACATATTGCCAATCCTATCGACTAAATACAACAAGAGTGTGGGATAGGGTTCACAAGAAAGAAAGAAGTGTTCATAGATGATAAGTCAGGATGTGGTAGCCGGGGGTCTCCCTTCCTCATGTTTTGAGCACTGGACAAGGCAGGACTCCTGAGCACAGCACACCCTGAAGCTTTACCAGCACGAGACAACAGTTCCGTTTTCAGCTATCAGGAACTTCAGTGGTTAAGTCTCTTTTCTACAAAATGTCTCTTGCCTCCGTGGATCTGATGTGCTCAAAATAACAAACAAAAAGTTCCTTTTCCGTAGGCCCGTTTGGTAATGACTTTTCACCCCTGGATCCCCCTCTTCTGGACTCAGATCCACAAAACATTCTTAGTGATATTAGGACCTTCTGTGGTTAGATCTCTGGCTACTGAGGGCCTGGTATGTTCATAATAATAAACAAAAGTTATTTTCTGATTGCACTTGGGTGATGATTCTTCATCCCTGGCTCCCCCTCTTCTGGGCTCAGACCTCTCTCGAATATCAGCCTCCCTCCATTGGGTTCACTCTGGTTTGTATTCAAAAGATTTCTCTGCTGCATTCACATGTTGGTGGCGTGTTGGTTTTCCACCCCTGGATCCTCCTCTTCTGGGCTCAGACCCTTCACGAATGTTTGCCTCCCTCCGTCGTGTTCACTACGGCCTTTTTCAATGGGTGATGGCTTTTCATGCTGAATCCCCCTCTTCCGGGCTCAGACCCTTCTTAAACGTTTGCCTCCCTCCGTCAGCTTCACTGCGGCTTATGTCAACTCAATTTTACTTAAGGAATTCATAAAACTTAATGCATTTTTATACAGTTCACTGTGGACAGCCCTCTGTCGGGCTCACTCTTGTCAACACACTGTTCATAGGGGACTTCACGCTTTGCCCCGTTCTATCAGCATCCCTCCATCGGGTTCACTCTTGCTAATTCTTGTCAGTCATTTTCTCTTTTATCACTATGCAGGATTCATCTCCCTTAGCTTTCCAATTACGTGCCGGTGAAAGACTTTCAACTGTACAGGGGGTTTTGATAGACCCCTGTATGACCACTTTGACCTTTTCCTTGCAGCTCTCCTAAGGTCTTCTGGTTTCGGTAGTTTCAACAATTGCGGGATCAACCACAGTCTCTCGAGTGAGCACCCACGTGGTGCCGGACCCCTCTGCAGCTGGGTTTCACTTAATATTAACAGTTCTTTGAACTTTCCTTAATTTGACACTTGCGACTTAGTTCGGCTTCTTATCGGCTCTCCCATCAACTCACCGGCTGTGATGAACCACTTGGCTTTTCTTGTATCTGGAGTCAAGGGCGGTACCACGGTAGCAGGCATCTCTCTCTGTCCTGCTTATCAGCGTAGGCATGCTCCGTGTACAGTTGACATCTGCTGCAATACAAGCTGGCTATTGTTTGCAGTCTTACGATTCCTTCCACGGAGGCTTCGCAGGTCTGGGTTGGAAAGGGCAAGGTCGCTTCTCTCCTTGTCATCCTTTCGATTCTCACCGCCTTTCTCCTCCTCTTGAACTGACGTGCTTGGATATTTCTCTTGTCGTGCCATCTGCCTTGCTCGTAGTGTGCTCTTGTGCTCTACCTTTTATCCCTGACAGGAAGGGGAAGGGCCGTCAGGTGTGTGTAATTCTGGTCAATTGCCTGACTCTTGTGTTGGGACCTGTCAGATAAACAGCTTTGGTGTTAGTCCGTTGTCTTTCGTGATGTGTGAAAGTTTATTGTGTCTGGAAAGGGGTGGGGGGAGAGTTTCTGAGTATCCTACATGATAGGATGGGGAAAAGGTGTTGTGAGGAATTATATTCTTCTTCCCAGGGGTTTTGATCAATTCATAAAGTTGAGATGAATAGGGGCGATGGTGATTGGTTAAATATGACTGGGAATTTGTGAAATAATAATCAGAGGGACAGGGAGAATAATTACTGGGTGCATCAGGGTATGCAATAGAAAAACAGGTATCCTGGGAGATGTAGTTCCCCACGGCACTGGGGTTTGGGTTCCTAAAGGGCTTACCATAGGCGGGGTTTGTTGGCTTTGGACAAGGGAGATTCATTGGAAGGAAGGGGGGTAGATATAGAACAGCCTACAAAAGCTTCAGGGAATTCGTCCTCATCACCTTCTTCCCTGGTGTAATACAGCGTCTCCCCTGGGGCATTCCCCTGAGCATAACCCTGGGATCCCCTACCTAGGTCATCCTCCCTTGCTCGTCTACCCCTAGGGTTGGAATCTGAGAGGGCCAGTTCTTCCCTGGCCACCTGAATAAGTGATTCCCAGGATCTAATTTGGAGAATACCCTCAGGTTTCTCACACCTTCTCCCTTTGCACCGACCTTCCGGTGATGGAGAGTTCTTTAGTCTAGTGTGATGCCTCTCCTTGTGGTATCTTCACTCTGACAACCTGGGTCTCTCTTCCCTGTATTGGTGAGGAGGGATTTGTATCGTTGCTGTTTCTGATCCAACAGGCTTGGTATGGAGACCTTGGGATTTTTGCCCATCAACCGGAAATGGTCTTCTCCTCCACAAGCCAAACAAACCTGGCAAATAGCTAGACATGATCCATCATGTGGTATATCGTAGCCACAACAAAAAAATTGAGCCTCATTATAAGTTTGCCGGTCTGGAAACAAGGTTGCTAATGGTGCCGGTGCTCCCGTGTCCCCACTCCCATAGAGTCCTTTGGGAATGGGGATTAAAAAATATACAGGTGCCCTAGTTCCCGGCCGCCGGACTCGTAATGAGCCGGTGGCACCGGGAGTTCAGGTACCGGTAAATTATTACAGGTCTGGCGGCAACCCGCCGGTAGCACTGGCAGGGTTACCGCCAGACCTGTAATGAGGCCCATTGTCTTTTCTCTGATCTGTTCTCTTTGGATGAATGTTGATGCCCCACTAGCTTATTTACGACATTCTCCTTGATGTTGGGTGCAGAGGAGATGTGCACTTTGCTCAGGGTAGAAACCTGTATGTGTAATGCTGATGTTGTTCGGGTTAGCGCAAGGATTTCGGCCAGCGAGTGGGGCACTTGTAGTAGTTTTCTCTTCAAGGGCACTGATTGACATCCTGCAATTATTTGTGACTTGATGGCCTCATTGTTGTCATATAGATGAAATCTGCAGTGCTTTACTTTGGACTTTAGGCGTGTGACGAACTTGTCCATGCTCTCACCTGGGAGTTGCATCGTGGTGTGGACCATGTGTCTCTTGAAGTCTACATTCCTATGCCATAACATTGGTCTAACCTTGCTACTCGGCAACCAACTGCTATCTTTGCAGAGAACTATCTCTGGTATACCTGCACATATGTTGCATATAATTCAAATGAATACTGAAGTTGCCCTTTGCCTTGTCATACTGCCACATGACTGTACATAATGTATGTATCTATATCACTGTATTTGTATTCTTCTCACGCTGTATCTATGTTCTGCAACTGTAATCATGTAAGCTTCTCAATGCGCCTAGATACCTGAGGGTTTGGTACGCTATATAAATAAACTAAACTAAACTATGAATTGCAAAATGTTAATTCAGTATTTGTTTGAGGTCTTGGTATTTGTATTGGACATCCTCTGGTAACTCAAAAATGATATCCCGTACTTCCGGGCCTGCAGTGACAGTGAGTAGTCATATGATGCGCTTGTCATCCTGCGGACCGACAGCATCTAGATATGCATCAAATTCCTTCATCCATCTATTCATTTATTTGCGCACTTCGCGCACCTACTTTGACGCTGGTCATGTGACCAGACCTGGCGCACCGCAGTGTGTCCCCTCGGGCGGGCAATCACGTGCAACACTACAGTGATCCCAATATTATTTCACCTGGGGACGATTGCATAGGTTATAGGCCATGTTTAATTCGAGGGAGACACAATCAGTTTTAATATACTAAGGTCTTGCCGGTGTATGGTAATGAATGCGCTCCGCCCTTGAAGTGATTCGCGACACAGGAGACATATTTATATTATTTTATTATAAAAGTACCTAAGTATCACTGCGATACTACACATCCCTCTTTTCCAAGAGATTTTCCATTCTCACTCCGCAAAGTCTCTCAAATGAGCTTGTCTCCGATAGCTTCTTCCAAAGCGAGATGTTGATGCCACAGAACTTGGTGTATGTAATAATGTTCATAAGGATGGACTCCATCTCTGAATAAGTTTATCATTTCCTCTCTCAACATCAATACCATAATTTTCATGCTTGCCATCACTTGACATAAACATCACCCGACTATTGTTCCACACTCTGCCATCATCCGTTCTCACTGCCTGCTTGAATACCTCAATCACTTTGATGGGCTTTGACCACTTGCTGCCATCAACCCTAAGTGCTTCTGGTAGCATGATTCTCACATAGAAACCAATATAAGGGGTTTTACTACTTCTAAACCTCCTGTTATCATGCCATGATTTATTAGAGAGTTATCTCTTCATGATCTTTGCTTCCACATCACTCAATGACACTTCCATGCTCAACACATCACTCATCCAACCCGGAAATAACTTTGTGTTCGCTCTCCTACCTCTGTTCAACTCAAAGGGAGACACACCTGTTGTGCTGTGCGGAAAGAAAACCTATGTGCTACTACAGTCATCTTCACTACTTCTTTCCAATCCTTACCATTCGACCACGCCGACCTAATCGCTTCTTTCAATATTCTGTTATACCTCTCAACAATGCCATTTGTCTCAGGGTGATAAATGGCACTGATAATGTGCTTAATGGACTTCCCTTTTAAATATTCCTGCATTTCCTTGGATTTAAACTGTGAGCCATTATCAGCCAGAATCACCTCCGGGTAACCTTCACGACCACACACTTCTTTCAGAAAATTAATAACTTTAGTTGAAACACTTGACCACATTTTAACTTCAGCCCATCTTGTCAAAATATCAATTATAACTACACAAAATGTCTGGTATCCCCCTCTCCACACTGGTCCTAAAATATCTATAGCTAATTTCTTCCACGGTCTATCAGGCACAACTGTCACCACCATCAGATATTTTTCATGTACACAACGTTTATCACACGTATTGCAAAGGATACAGTTTCTAACACTTCTTTCAATTTGCAGATCACAACCCGGCCACCTATATGCGTTTCTTATTCTATTCTTTATCTTTGATTTTCCTTGATGTCCTTCGTGTCCCAACATTATAATTCTCTCTCTGATTCCTTATGGTGGAATTAATGTGTCTCCCCTAAACAGGTAATCATCTTGAGAGCTCAGTTCATCTCTCACACTCCAATAACCTTCAGCTCCCATTTCTTGCACTTTACTAATAGGAACTGTGCTCTTGTTGAGATTTTCCATTATAAACTTTACTTTAAGATCTTTTCCCATCTCCTCTATCCATTCCTGTTTATATATGGCAGAATCCTCGATCATACAAATCATTTCTTGTTGATGTTCCATTTCTTCATTCTCTTCCTGAATGTTCGTCATCCTTGAAAGACAATCTGCAGCATAATTTCATATGCCAGGTATGTATTTTATCATCACATCAAATTCTTGCAACCTGGCAACCCATCGCCTTATTCTTCCTGATACTTTATCTAGACCCTTGGTCATGAACAGATCTACTAATGGCTTGTGATCAGTGTATAGTTCAAATCTAGTTCCCCAAACAAAACTTCTGAACTTGTTGATTGCCCAAACGATAGCTAGTGCTTCTTTCTCTATAGTGGCATAAACTTTTTCTGCCCCTTTTAGTAGCTGGGAAGCAAATGCTATGATGTGTTCTTTTCCTTCATGTACTTGCGTCAATACTCCACCTAAACCGACGTTACTTGCATCCGTCGTGATCATCGTGCGTCTTCCCCTTACATAGTTTCTCAATGCTGGTGCTGCTCCTAAGGCACTTTTTATGTATCTGAATTCTTTCTCACATGCTTCACTCCATTCAAACTTTCTGTTTATTTTTGTAAGATCCCTTAGCATAGCTTTGTGGTCCGAAAATCTTCTCACATACTTCGAGTAATATTCGGCCATGCCCAAAAAAGTCCTTAGCTGCTCTCTGTTATTTGGTGTGTCCATTCCTTCTATAGCAGCCATCAATTCAGGTCTGGGTGCAATACCATCCTTTGATATGACATGACCTAGGTATTCAATTTCCTTTCTATTAATCTTTGATTTTTCCTTGCTTAGAGTCATTCCTACCTTATGTAACTTCCTGAATACCTTATTTAACCTTTTATTGTGTTCTTCTTCCGTATCTGCATAGATTAATATGTCATTTTGAAAGAAAATGACACCTTAATCGCCATCAAATATATGATGCATAATCTTCTGGAATACAGAGGCTGCCGAGATTAGTCCAAATGGCATCCTCCGATACTGATATAACCCTTCTGGTGTTATAAATGCAGTCAAGTGTCTTCAGTCTTTATGTAATTGAACTTGATGGTAGGCAGAGGTGAGATCCAACGTTGAAAATACTTTAGCTGATCCCATGGTTGAAAGCAATTCTTGGATGTTGGGTAGAGGATGTCTCTCCGGGATTATGCATTTATTTAACTCTCTTAAATCGATACACACTCTCACTTTCCAGAGCTTTTTCTTACAATCACAAGGGGCGAAATCCATTCTGCAGCATCAATTTTCTCTATAATTCCTTGCTCTTCTAATTTTCTTAATTCCTTTTTAACTTCTTCTCTCATAGCCAACGGAATGCTTCTCAATTTCTGAGCAACAGGTCTGCACCCTTCTTTGGTTTGAATTCGGTGTGTCATGCCTTTAACACAGCCAATTCCGTCTCTAAACACTTCAATCTTCAATTTCTCTGCATCTATTTCATCTGATTCCACCGCATATATTGATTCCTCTGCGCTGGCGTCCAGTCTTACTTTGAGCCATGCTTGATGTGTCCAACAAAGTAAAGGCGATGCACCCTTCTTCGAGACATACACTTTTCCTACTGCCTTCTTGTCTTTGAATTCTAATGTAGCTTTGAACCATCCTATGATGTCAATTTTTGCACCCCCATAGGCTCTAGGATTAATGTCAGATTCATATAGCCATCTGGGACCAATTTTCTTCCACATTGTTTCTGGTAGTAATGTGTACTTTGCTCCAGAGTCAGTCATCATTCTAACTGGGTTACTGTTCACCATGTCAATAGTTTTAGGACTTTCCAATTCTATTTCGTTATCCTTGCCGCATATTGCAAAAACGCATTCATCTCCTTCATCATTTCCTTAATTTCCAATAAAATTCATGTTGCTTTTCCCTATCCTGCAACATTTGGCCAGATGACCTCTCCCGTTACAATTTCTACATATTATATGTAGTTCAGGACAGTCAAGATTACTAGCCCAATGTGATGGACTATCACATCTGAAACAGGTCCTGCTCCTGCCTCTGCCTCTTTGACTATTTTGAGGTCACCCACTTCCTATGAAACGTCCTCGGTTGTATCCACGGCTTCTTATTCCTCCTCCATTGTATCTAAAAGACACTGGAAACTTGGTATCTTCCCTTTTTCTCGTATTCAAACTGTTTGTGTTGTCAATATGCATTACATTGTCACTTTGTGCGGGTTGCAGTACATTGACAGAGGATTCTGTCTACATTGAAGTGTCTTTCACTTTACTTTCTAATGTTTTTACACAGTTTTCCATGTGCTCCAACTCTTTGGCAATCCGCAAAACAACCTCTAGAGGAGGATCATCTTCAGCCCATAATTTCTCCCGGACTTTAGCGCTGCCACACTCCAACATGCACTGATCCCTTAACCTTTCTTCTAGTTGTTGGCCGAATTTGCAGTTTTTAGCTAATTTCCTGAACACAGTTATGTACTGTTCAACAGTTTCTCCATTTTCCTGTGATCTTTTACCAAATCTATATCTCTCCAACACTGTGCTCAATTTCTTTTCATAGTGTTTGCTTATTTTCATTATGCACTCTTCATATTCATTCAGATCCCCACATTCTGCTGCTGGCAAGTCTGGTAGGTCTTCATACTTCTCCTGGCCGGCTGGACCTAAGCAATGCAGCAAAAGTGATTTTTTTCTCTAAACACTGTAATTTGCGCCACACACTACACTGGCGTAGTGTTCAAAAGACTTCAACCACCTCTTCCAAGGCAGAGCGGGCTCACCCACCTCTGATAGAAACATGGCTGGTGGTGGAACACTTTGCATAGACATGTGTTGTAATATGCATATGCACGGGCTCGCGCATAGGCACACTGGTGGAATGTTGATGCACGTTCAGCAATCAACATTCCACAGTGGCCGTTGAGCGAGGGGAGCCGGAGCTTGTGGCTGTGGGGTCTCGCCAATAAAGAAAGATAAATATACATACCTGTGTCGAATAGATCTTGTCATTGGCGACGAGGATTGGGATCTTGACGAGACCCTGTCCCACGCGTGTGCGGATCGGCTGTGTGGCTCCCCATCGGCTTGGGCGCAAGTCGGCGTGGACGGTGGCCGACCGGCGCTGGATCGGTTGCAGCGGCTTCTGCGGGCTTGAACCGGTGCAGGGCCGGGCGGGAGGCTGCCTTGTGCAGGAGCGGAGGGCGAGGAGCTGTGGGCTGCTGCCGGCCCGCTGCGGAGTCTGCGTGTGCCCCAGTGAGGAGCGGAGGGCGAGGAGCTGTTGGCTGCTGCCAGCTCGCCGCCGGTGCCTGGATTGGTTCGGGAGCCGGGCGGGCGGCTGTTCTGTGGAGGAGCGGAGGCCGTAGCTTTCGGTTCCCCAGGTCGCGGCGGAGGCTGCGTGTGCCCCAGTCGGGGTCCTGCTCCAGGTGGATCGGCCTGTACGCGGCAGTTGGCTCCGCCCCCGACAGCGTGTTTACGCTATCCGGCTTAGCGTGGGCTGAGTCCAACGAGGAGGGGCCGTGGGGACGCCCGCGCTGCTCTGCGCTGCCTGCGGTCGCTCCAAGGAAGCAGGAGGGGCTGCGGTGGCAGTGCGCAGAGTGTCTCCACAGCATCCTACTGTGGCGGCAGCCGGTTGAGTGAAGACAGGTGCAGAACACCGTTAAACACGGGGCAAGCTGCAGAGCCACAGTTCAGATTTAAGGTGGATATGAAGGGGTGTTGCTGGTAAGGTTGGAACACCCTGTTCCATTGGGCCCTGACAAGTAAAGGCTACAGCTTGTCTGGGGCTGGGATTGATTGTACACATAGTGGGTACATCATTGGTTGTGACTCACCCTGTGCCAGGTCCTGGCTGTACTGCACATGCGTGGGGGTGCACGCTCAACAAGGCTACAAGGGAAGATATGCATGTGCGGTCACCTTGGTTGGTGTGGTGACCACTGACTTGAAGTGAAAGAGAGGAAAACCCTTGGATTATAGGGGGGCACGCAAAAGAACAGTTTTGTGTCGGTTACTTTGGTGGGCACAAGGTCTTGGGCAGTAAATTTTGGCCATGTTGCATACAGCTGCTAGGCCTCCACCAGCATTTTTGCCTAACCCAGGAGAGCCGGTTGCGCCTTGGGAGCAGTGGGTAGATGCCTTTAAGGTATATTTGCGGGCTGCGGGTGGGGCAAAGTTCAACGACGATGAAAAGGAGGCTGCTTTGCTTAATTGTATTGGTACTGAAGGCTTGAGAGTTTTTCGTCACCTGCCTGGAGAGAATGTAATGGTTCAAGGGGGAGGCGAAGGGGAAATGGTTGTAAGTGCCTATGAGACGGCTTTGAAGAAACTGCAAGTACGTTTTGGAAAAAGAGTTAATGTGGTTTTAGAGCGTTATAAGTTTTTCTCTAGGGCACAAGGTTCCGCGGAAAGTATAGACTCATACGTTACTGCCTTACGTGCGCTCATGGCTACATGTGGGTTCCCGGGTAACGGAGAGGAACATATAAGGGATCAGATTATGATGAAAACGTCAAATCAAAAAATTAGAGAGAGATTGTGGATTGAGAACGATCCTTCTCTTGATAAGGTTTTAGAGATTGCTAGAGCAATTGAAGCCTCCAAGGCGAGTGTACAAATTGTTACTGAAAGGGATGGAAATAGGGAAACGGTGCATGCGGTGGTGGCAAGGAGCAAGAAGGGTTTGGACAAAGGGGTTGTACAAGGGAACAGAGCACCTAAAGGTAAAGAGGTGTGCAAAAATTGTGGGTGGTCAAGTCACACAGTGGATTCGAAATCATGTCCTGCTAGCAATGTAGAGTGCAGGAAATGTAAACGGGTGGGCCATTTTGCACGAATGTGTAAAGGGCAAGTGGTCGCAAATGTAACTGCAGAAGAGTTTACCACGGGGCTGGAGGGAGCATCAGGTGGGGGTCCCAAACAGAGTGTCATATTACATGTGGAGGGTGGTGGGCGGAAGGGTCCATGGGTGTCGGTGTTGGTGGACCAGCACCCTGTGGATATGCTGGTGGACTCTGGGTCACCTTATACCCTGGTGTCTCCGGAAGTGTATCAAGAGGTTTTGGGTAAGCCGATATCTACGCTGTTGGCACCAGACATCAGACCGTATGCATACGGGCAAAGTTCCATTGATCTACTTGGATATAATTGGTCAAAATTTTCATTCAAAGGAAGGCAGACCTTAGGTAAATTGTATGTGGCTCAAAAAGGGACAAGTGTGTTGGGTTGGGATGAGCAGGCTGCACTAAAGATACAAATTCATCCAGGTGAAAAAGAACCGGTTCTCAGTGTCAGGGAGGGAATGGAAGAGAAGGATGTAAGAGTTACCCCTACAGTGCTTATGAGTGAGTTTCCTGAAGTATTTTCTGACATCCTGGGTAAGCTTAGGGGCTTTACGCATCGCATTGTGTTGAAGAAGGGTGCAGTGCCTAAAGTTCACAAGGTGAGGGGGGTGCCAGTTTCAGTGAGGGAGGCGTTTAAGGCGGAATTGTCTAAGTTGCAGTCGGCAGGAATAATAGAACCCATTGAGGCTTCGGAATGGTTGTTTCCTGTGGTTTTAGTGAAGAAGAGTGATGGCAGCATTAGAATGTGTGTGGATCTTCGGGAATTAAATGCCAGCATATGGGTGGATCGGCATCCCTTGCCTAATATTAATGAGTTGCTATTGACGTTGGGTGAAGCTAAATATTTTTCAACTTTTGATTTGTCAACGGCGTATCACCAAATTGACCTGCATGTTGAATCTAGACCTCTTACGTCATTTGTGACTCCGTTTGGGGCGTTCAGATTTTGTCGAATGCCTTTTGGTTTGGCTTCGGCTTCGGCAGTATTTCAGAGGCTGATGCATCAGTTGTTTGAAGGGGTGGTGGGTGTCAGCTACTTTCAAGATGACATTTTGGTTTGGGGCAGCAGCAGGGAGCAACATGATGCGAGGGTGAGGAAGGTCATGCAGATTCTTAAAGAAAAAGGTCTGACTGTAAAATTAACAAAGTGTCAAGTGGGGGTGGAGGAGGTCACATATTTGGGACACACGTTGAGTTCACAAGGCGTAAGTCCAAAAAGGGAGTTGGTACAAGTGTTGAGGGATACGCCAGCTCCGGTTAATAAGGATCAGCTAAGGGCTTTTCTGGGTCTTGCAGAGTATTATGTTAAATTTGTGTCAAATTACGCTGAAAAGACAGTGGCCATGAGAGCTCTCATGAGAAAGTGTGTAAGATTTGTATGGTCTGCGGAGTGTGCGGCAGAATTCGAGTTGGTTAAGAGGGATGTGGAGAAGGCTACCTGTCTGAAATCATTTGACCCAAAAAATAGAACTGCGTTGACGGTGGATGCAAGTGAGGTGGGCCTAGGGGCAGCCCTAGAGCAATACATTAATGGTGAATGGGTCCCGGTGGCTTTTGCTTCAAGGACATTGAGAGATGTGGAAACCAGGTACTCTGTAATTGAGAAAGAGACTTTGGCAGTGCTGTGGGCTTCAAAACATTTTAGGACATTTGTGTGGGGCATACCCTATGTAGTGAGAACAGACCATTAACCGTTGGTACAGGTATTTTCTTCCAAGGGAGTCATGGCAGTATCCCCGAGGATTGCGAGGTGGTCAGTACAGTTGCAAGATTATAATTTTTCCTTGCAGTACTTTCCGGGGAAGTTTAATGTTGTTGCGGATTGTTTGTCCCGTTTGCCAGGGGTAGAAGAGGACAGTGAGGGGGGAGTAGTGAAGGAGGATGATTTGCAGGAGTGTCAGGTTGCATCGGTTACGTCTGCAGTGGAGAAGTCGGTGTGGGATCAGGAGTCTGAGGATGATATTGAGTTGAAGTGGATTAGGGAAGGTCTGGTGAAGGGGTGGCACACCGTGAAGGAAAGGCTGGAAGGGAAAGGATATGCCCAGGTTCTCCAGGAATTAGCAGAAGGTCCCTGGGGTGTGTCTAGGGGCAGCAGATTGATACCCCCGATAAGTTTGAGGGGAAGAATGGTGGAATTGGCACATGAAGGTCATTTGGGCCGATCCTTGACCAAAAGGAGATTGAGAGAGGAGTATTGGTGGCCGTCAATGGACAAGGATGTGGAACAAGTGGTGAAAGAGTGTCAAGCGTGTTCTATCAGTGATAAGAGCAAGGTACTGCATCCACAACCAGTGCATCCTGTTGAGGTTCCAGAGCAGGTATGGTCGAAATTGGCTTTGGATATTATGGGTCCGTTTGACTGTTTAGAGCCTGAGTCCAGGTATATGTTAGTGTTGGTGGATTACACATCCAGGTGGATTGAGGTGGCGGCGTGTTCAGATGTTACGACCAATACCGTAATTGATGTTCTGAGAAAAGTATTTGACCGTGAGGGTTTACCAGCAAGTTTAGTTACGGATAATGGTGTGCAGTTCACTTCTAGAGCCATGAGAGAATTCTTGGAAAAGCATGCCATTTCTCACTATAGGACAGCTCTGTATAATCCTTCGGCAAATGGTCTGGTTGAAAGGGCCAATGGCACTATTAAGTCAGCCATACAATTGGCTTTGGCCAATGGTTTGAACTGGCAAGAGGTTGTGTCACAATACCTGGCTGCATATTGGAGAACACCTACCATGCTGACGGGTAGATCTCCATTTGAATTAATGAGGGGCAGGAAGGCAGGCACAATGTTGAGAACCTTGGCTATGGGGGGCGGTGGTCCATGCGATATGGATTTGCGAGAAATTCATCGCAGCATTTTAGAGCGCCAGCAGACCATGGGGTCCTCACAAATGAGTAGGAAGGAGTTGAACGTAAAGCCTGGGGATCAGGTGTACATAAAGAATCCTAGGTTAGTTCATAAAGGATACAGCACGTTTATGCCCTTAAGGAAGGTTGTTAAAGTTGGAAAAGGGTATGTGCACTTGGAGGATGGGTCTGTGTGGAGTAAGAGGCGAGTGGTGGTGGATGGATGCAGACGTGTGGTCAGGGAAGGTGTGGAATATGAGGAGGAATCACAAGAAAATGCACTGGATTATAATCCTGTGGTTTCGCAACCCTTTGGGGGTGAACAGCAAGAGGGTGTACCACGTCCAGGTCCTGTTGATCCACAGGTCAATGTGGAATTTCAGTCTGCTATGGATCTGCAACCTAATGAAGTTCAACAAAGGGGTCGTGTGGGTAGGAGCTGTGGACGACCCATAAGATTTAGGGATTATGTTTGTTAAGAGTGAAGCACATTTAATATTACCCATGCTACTTGTATGGATACAGCTTTAAAGTAAGTTGGAATATGACATGTCATGTGATGTTGTTTTCATTTTCCATGTTCGAAAAAAAAAAAAAAGAAATTGTTTGTGGGTGTCAACATTTTTATCCAAGGGAAGAGGATATGTTGTAATATGCATATGCACGGGCTCGCGCATAGGCACACTGGTGGAATGTTGATGCACGTTCAGCAATCAACATTCCACAGTGGCCGTTGAGCGAGGGGAGCCAGAGCTTGTGGCTGTGGGGTCTCGCCAATAAAGAAAGATAAATATACATACCTGTGTCGAATAGATCTTGTCAACATGCTTCTTGGAGCGTCTCCTGCTTCACTTAGATCAATGGTTGTAGTTTAACCTTTCTTTTATTTATCTATTTTGTTGGTTGCACTTCTCTTCTTGTGGTATATCTTGATGAAATTAAAGTGTTCTCTTTTGTCTTCAGTATATTATCTGTGCATACAATAACTGTCAGAGAATGACTGTTTATTGATATGTAAAAACAGAAAAGAAAACACTTTTTTTAATCATAAAAATGGGACGAGGATACAGACGATTTATATTTTCTTCTCACAGTCACAAGGCTTCTGTGTGCCTGATCACAATAATAGTGATGCGTCCTTTATTTCATTTCAATACATTGTGCCCTTGATGATTCATTACACTGCTCCGTGTAATGTCCGTGTTGAAGATGGTGGCAAGCACAGGACGTGTTCTAGGGTGCTTTACTCTAAAGCACTGTTGGTAAATCGCTCGCGCTATACTTTTTCAGGTTCATATGGCGCACTTGCTCTACGCGTTCATTTGCCGCTTTCCTTCCCACAATGAATCATCGTGAATCGTGTAAGTATATAATCAGTACCTCTTCTGATTTTGCAGTCTTGTTTGCCGGCCATCTGGTCACTTTCTCCCGTTAACTGCACTCTGCTTCCTCTGCGTGCGTACTTGCCAGGGGATAAGGAGGACAGGATCCTCGTCGCCACGTGAAGTGATTCGCGACACAGGAGATATATTTATATTATTTTATTAAGTTACATATATATATTTAAGGGGATATGAATAGAGCGGCAGGCAGCAGATCCTTCATCCGTCTCAACCGCCAGCTCTCTACACCAGCATTCCACTCTCCCCATTCCCATTCTGGAACACTGGTCACCAATGGCCTAAATATCACTGCGATACTACAGCCCTGCAAGCACTTCCCGGGACGTGATGCAAACTTCAACGCAGACTGCCGACTGCACTTGCAGTACTTTGTGCGTGCTTCGCACATCCACAACTAGTTATGGGAGAAGCTCCCGCCTTGCTGCTAGGCACCACTAGTAGAGTAAAGATCATCTTAATCTTTCCAGGAAAAAAAATGCAACTGCACTGTCCAACAGACTCTGCTGACTGCACTTGCAGTACTTTGCAAGTGGAGTTTAATTGAGACTAGCTAGACGAGTCAAACGATTCACTCAGCACACTACTATTGAACCCCATGCCTAACATATCGCCACCATCAAGGCCCTGCAACGCAATAGGAGAATGTGAGTGTGGGATTTGACAAAATTGACTGTGATAGCGCTTGTGAGTCGCCAGTGGCCTTCCACGCCATGGCGATGTGTCTTTTAGCTAATATACAGGCCAGGTTCATAAACTTGACAACATGTTTGATTTTGCCATTTCTTGGCTAAGCGCCTAGCCTACATTCCCTTGGGGTACCTTGTTATACATACTGGCCCCTCTGCAAGCCTGCTCGATTTTTGCCTATTAGCTCTGCACCTTGGAACAGGACCAGAACATGTGCATGAAATCCGCCCACATGATGTTGCACCAGGGGCAGAGCGATTTATACTCTGTTATAGCCAGCCACTCTACTCAGCATCATGTACATGCGATATAACACGTTTAGTTGGAGCAACCTGAATCAAGAGTTTCTGGACACTTCCCCAGGGTATCCCAGCGCATTTTCCCATTCCCTGTCATCAAACGTCAACCCCAGGTCCAGCTCCCACCTAGCCTTCAACGTGGCAGCCAGGGTTTCGTACAGCCTAGACATTGGCTTCCAACCATCCTCCAATGCACACATCAAGGCCCAGAGTGGTGTTGCCTCCGGCCATGTAGGCCATTTCCATTTAGCTGCAGCTCTGACCCTTAAAGGGATGGTCTAGTAAAACATTGGATGCGCCCATGTGCTTGCTTTTGCGAATTTTGAGCTTGAATAGCTCAAAATTTTACATAGGAAGTTTTAAAACAGACAATGCTAGTATTTTTTTTTTTATGTTGCCTATCTATTTTTTAAATAAAATTTTTTACTAGACCATCCCTTTAAAGAACCGGCCTTTAGGTAACCCAACCTGCTCGACTAAGGACTCCATCTCCCGGAAATTGCCATCTGCATACATATCCCCCCAAGTTGAGAGCACCCAGCCCTCCCAGAGCCATGCCACTTTTATTTCGGTTCTGTTACGGCATACATCCCCAGCCCGAGGAACTTCAGACAGATATGTATACTCCAATTTCAACAGTTTTTGCGTTCTGTGCCACACCTGCCTCCCCAGGATTACCAACGCAGGCGCCCCGCCCAGGCATTCTGGAGTGAGCCACAGAACCTCCTTTAAATATGCTGGAGCCACAATTTGTTGCACTAGCGGCATTTCAGACTTGTCCGAGAGCCACTTAGCTGCAAAGCTAAGTTGAGCTGCGAGGTAATACCTCTCCAGGTCCGGTAGTTGCACCCCGCCCGCTTTGTAGGGCAGACAGAGTGTCGATAGCGCAAACCTGTGCCTCGATGTGCCCCACAGGAAGTCTCTAAGCATCGCTTCTAGTGCCCGGAAGAAAAGAGGCCTAATGTAATGATGTATATTGTGAAAGAAATACAAAAATCTCAGTATAATAATTTTCATTATGGCCTCCCTGCCCATAAATGACAGTGGCAATTTCGACCAGAATGTCATAGACCTCTTCAGCCCCTGCACCACTGCCCCAATGTTACGGTCGTGGGTGGCCGCAAATGTGTGCATAATGTGCACACCCAGGTACCTCAAGGATTCCGGGCACCACTGGAGACCCAGGACTGGCAGATCAGATTTTTGCTAAGCTTCTCATGCCAGCCAGTGGGAACAGTTTAGCGATACGAGGACACAGGCTTCCCCACCTGTCTATCACTAGCCGGTAGTGGATAGAATACACGTTCGGCAGATCATTACTACATATGGTCTGTACACAAGAGAGCACCCAAATTGCATGTAACAGATTAACAATTTTTATTTTTCATGTGATTTATAAAACTTAGCCTCACAGGGCTAATATCATAACCTTTTTCATGCCCGTAGTTACCGGGAATAAACAATGCTTTTAGGCATGTTCAAAAAACCTCACGCAATGGTTATTTGCATTAAGTTTTTCACAGTGTGGGTTAGTACGAATGGTGACTTAGAATGCGGTCGTGGTGACCCAACATCTATCTAGTCACCACGACCGCATTCTAAGTCACCATTTGGTTTTATAAATCACGTGAAAAATAAAAGTTGTTAATCTGTTACATGCAATTTGGGTGCTCTCTTGTGTACAGACCATATGTAGTAATGATCTGCTAAACTTGTGTTGTATCCACTACCGGCTAGTGATAGACTGGTGGGGTAGCCTGGGTCCTCGTATCGCTAAACTATTATATTCTCTCAGGACATAGGCCCCCCAAAATAAAAAAAGAGGGTCCTCACCCCACTATATATAAAATAAGCCAGTGGGAACAGACAAGATTTGTCCCTGCTAAAGCATATGCCAGATACTCTAGCAAAATTGTCAAGCACCTCTAGTACTATAGGAAGGTTATGCTGTGGGTTCTGTAGGTAGAGTAGAACATCATCCGCATATAGTGAGATCAGGTGGCCAACAACTCCTATCCATATGCCTGCCCCGGGAAACTGTTTACGGAGATAGATAGCTACCGGTTCAAGTGCCAGCACGTACAGCATGGGCGATAACCGACACCCCTGTCTTGTTCCTCTCTGAATATCCCAGGTCGCAGAGACCAGTCTGCCTGACTTTATACGTGCCACCGGCATCACGTAGGGATAAAACCACACTGATCCCTGTGAACCAACCCCCTGATCTCCCTTCTTAGCCTTCTGGCCAGTACTGTCGTTAGAATTTTCGTGTCATAGTTGAGCATGTATAGCGGCCTATAGGAATCTCAGTTATCGGTGGGCTTCCCAAGTTTGGGGATCGGAACCACCAGGGTTTCCCTCATGCTCTTTGGGAGCACACCTTTTGTGAATGCCTCGAGAAAGACTTTATCTAGCACCGGGGCCACCACCTCTGCGTACGTCTTATAGAACTCAGAGGGAATGCCATCACTTCCCGGGGCTTTGCTGGTGGCCAGTGAGCTCATTGCCTCCTTCACTTCCTTCCAGAAACTCCACTAGTTTCCCCTACAGATCATCTCTAAAGGCTGGATCGATCAGGGCATCAGCGGGCATGCGCCACAACGGGATCGGTGGTCTAGGTGCCCTAATGGCCCACTCCATCAGTAATGGGGAGTGATCTGAAATCGACCTGCCTAGGTATTGAGCAGCCCCTATTTCCGCTTCCTGTGACCTGACTACAAAGAAGTAGTCTATTCTGGTGTGGAGGCCATGGGGCGATGAATAATAGGAGTAACTTCTATCGTCTGGGTGGGACACCCTCCACATGTCCACCAAATCCAATTCCCCTATGGCCGCCGTCAGAGTCAGGGCCGCCGGTCCCGTCCCGCCTTTAGGTAGGATCGACCGATCCAGTACTGGATGCAAGGCGCAATTAAAATCCCCGCCCCCATATGACAAATCGTACCCTGTACTGCACGATTCTAGTACTGATCGCATTGACGTGTGAAGGAATGCGTGGTTGGGGAAATAAGAATTGACTGCACACTTCGACCTGGTCGACATATCCCCACAAAATCAGGTACTTCCCTTCTTTGTCCACCTCTTCCCCCAACTTCCGGAACGGCACAGTGGGGTGAAACCAATTAAGCACCCCCCTAGCATTTCTGGAGTATGCCGCCCCATACACCTGTCTGCCCCACTGCTCCCCAAACTTTGCCATATCTTCAGCCGATAAATGGGTTCATTTTAATAATGCTATGGAGACCTTCTTTCTGTCTAAAAAGGATTTCACGCGATTCCTACGCATACACTTTCCCAGTCCCTGCACATTCCACGTCAGTACTTTAATGTTGTATGCCACGTGAACAGCCAGCCCCTTCTCCCGCTCCCGTCCCCGGCCCCCGCCTCTGCATCTCCGTTGACTCATGCCTCATCGCCTGTTCCTGCCGCACCCTATCTAGCCCCACGTGCAAGGTGTTTACAAACATTAACTGTGAGAACAAAACCACTAACCTTCGCCCAGCGACTGCAGCTTGTGGGCAGCGCTCGGGCACTGTTGCACTGTTGAGGCCTGTCGAGACCATGGGGTGCGGCTTGAGATGTCGACAACAGGCCAACATCCACTATCTTGTGGGATAGGTCTTTGAACCCAAGGCCGACAGTCGAACATTGCCCCCGCCTCAGTAGAATTTCCAGCTGCGTTGCTTGTGTATAGTGAACATGCAGCCCTGGTCCACAGTAGCTGCAGAAAATGGGTCCCTTGTCAGCCCCCTGCCAGGGACCTGTGCCTCCCTTAGCTCCATCTAGCAGCCCCTCAGGCGGCAGGATCGTCTTTGTCCCCTAGGTTGTAGTGTTCCATCCACATGTTGGCTGCGGCCGGGGTTTCCAGGAACTGCACTCGTCCGTTGTGTATAACATTGAGACGTGCCGGATACATGAGCATATATTTAATGTTGTGGCACCAGAGCCTGGCCTTGACCGGTACAAACAAATTCCTCACTCTCTGCATGTTGGGCGTGTAGTCCCGGTAAACGTCAATTATCGAGCTGTCCCGTTGTATCACGCACCCTCCCTGCAGAATTTCAGGAGCACTTCTCTATCTTGGAAGTTCAATATTTTCACGATCATTGGGCGTAGGTGGGACCCGGGGAGGGGGGTGGGGGCGCTTCTGCAGGGACCTGTGAGCCCTCTCCACTGCAAACCCCTGCATCAGGTTGCCTGCAGCAATCTCCTGCAATATTAGGTTCTCCACGTACCCAGTAGGATGCGGGCCCTCCATTCCCTCTAAAATTCCCAGCAGGCATATATTGTTCCGCCTACCCCTTCCCTCCGCATCCTCAGACCTGAACTCCAGCACTGCATTTCTGCTCTCGAGGTCCTTTATTCTGGTCACAAGGTCGCTCGTAGTCTCCTGGGTTTCCTTTAGGTTTGATTCAACAATTGTCACCCTTTCGGCCAGATTGCGAACATCCTGGCGAATTAGTTTTACATCTACTTTGACTTCATCAATCTTCGTTTCGAGGGAGGCCCGCAGTGCTGCTATTGCCGCCAGGACCTGGTCTTCTTTCCCCAGTTGCTCCTCGGCTGCGGTCTCCTTTTGAGCAGTGTTGGGACTTTGTGACGGGGTACTACGTCTGTTGGCCCCTCCAAATGAATCCATAATTGTTGTCTTGTTCTTTCCTTTAGAGGGGGACATTGCCCTGGGACAGGCAATTAGTCTTTAGCAGCAGTGGTTATGTTACGCTGACCTATCTGTGCCACCAGTTTCTACTACTTCACTGCCCTACGAGCGTTGTATCTGCTGCTAATTCAGGCATGCCCCAGTCCCGCCAATGCCCATCAGGACTGCGTGCTGCACTATTCGTACAGGCCCCCCGCGTTTGACCCTTGCCAGGTGACGAGCAATGCAACAACTTTTAGCAGGGCTATTGCACGTGAGTTGATAAATAAAGCCAGCCAGGCGGGCTTCCTGTTTAGCATGGCAGCATGCGTGTTGTGTTACAGCAAGCACCTCTCCGTCTGGTTTGTGTAGTACCACCCAGCCGGTTCGTGGTGGTCAGATGCCTTACCCCCAGCCCACTCCTTGGACAGCACATGCCCTTTATCAATTCCGCACGTTGCAGTACTTGCACCAAGGAACTGTGGAGCCTCCTGCAGTGCTCCCCCTGCTCGACTGCACTGCAATGTCCCTTTGCTTGGCTTGCCCCACTCTAGTTGGTGCCCCAGCACACTAGTGTTCTTCAGTCTTCTCTGAGCCTGCTAGGACTGCCAGGGGTCATATTTGCTACAAGGTCATGTGGTGGGGCCTATCGCTGCTTGCCTGCACACAGTTACATTTGCCGTGTGCTGTCCACAGTGACCATGCAGTGTTGGTGTCAGGTAGCCTAGAAGAGACTTCCTATTCCCTGTGTGCCTGCCGGTTTAGTTTGGAGACACAGCCCCTGTGCCCTTCCCCCTCCGTTAAGGCTCAGCATTCTGCGAGTGTCTGGGAACCGGGGCTATGCGCCTGGAGTGAGCGTTTCTTACTGGGGGGCCACCGCCTCTCACCTCTACAATCTGCTGGCAGTGCCATCGTAGCGGTCCTCCTCTGCTGGACCGGCGTGCTTCCTCCTCCATGCCTGGTCACCGCCACAGTATCTGAGTATCTGTAAGTACTCAGACGGTCCGGGTGACCGCCGTCATGCAGTCAGCACCCGCTCAGCTACCCAATGTTGTCCTCCTCCTCGCTAGTCCCTCCGGCGTAGCTTGCCCGGCAGCCGCACCCTCATTCTCTTTGTCCGGGACGTCACCAGGTTTTCCTCATTCTCCGCACCTTCAGGGCCTTGCACCGGTGTTCACTGCGGCAGTGCCTGCATGGTGCCACTTTTCGCTGGTGTCATCCACTCCTCAGGGGTTGTTCTTTCTACGGGCACGCAGCCAGAGTTGCACAGTCAGCCTCAAGCACTGCACACAGGGATCCCCAGCAGGGCTCGTCACACCCTCCAGGATCTAGGTGCCACAGTGACCGCCATCTTGTCTCTGGGGGCCCAGCACTTGAGTATGCCGTTTCACCCTGAAATCTACTCCGATTTTCTGCGAGGTTTCACTGCAGGTGTGGAGAAACGCCAGGTGAACCGCAAGATATGTGTAAAATCCAGCAGTGTGCAACAATACGCTGCTTATCAGGATCTTTAGAGGGATCAAGGCAGGAGCTCCGTTCCAACTCTGCCTTACTCCGTGAGTTCAGGCCACACCCCCTCATCGACGTTCTTAAAGCAAGCATTACCATACTGTTCAGGGAATCCCCTAAATTAAATGTCTGCTGAGATTTTATGAAAAAAAACCACCTGGGCTCATTAGGGGAACAGAAATCATACTGGTTTCAGAAAACACAGAGCTGTGCCATAACACATAGATAGGGGGTAATTCATAGATTTCAGCACAGAGGCAGCTCACGCGAGCAGCGCAGAGAGGAAGCGTGCGCCAGCAGTGTGCGCTAAACAGCATTCTGGTGCACCACGTATTCATGGAATTTCCAAGCCATTTTGAGCGCTGGCGCAGAGAACATCCTGCAGCGCCAGTTACGCCCTCAAGAACGCCCCTTGTGCAAGGAAAAGGCATTGAAATCCCCAATGCAGCGCAAAGGGGTGCGCTAACCCTGCACCAGTTTACAGGGTCGGTACACTGTAATCACGTGAAAATACTACGCGTACTCCGCTCACGGCAGCCAAAAGCGTGAAAATGTACTGGCGCACCCCTCGGAACATGCGTACCCCCCTCGCGCCAGGTAAATTGCATAGAAAAAGCACCCCCCTGTGGCGTGGGCTGGCTGTGGGGCATGCCCAGGGTGGATGGCCCCTGGCCATGCCCTGCTGGGAGCCCATCCACCCCGGGCATGCCCTGCAGGCAGCCCATCCACCCTGGACATGCCCCGCAAGCAGCCCACATGGCACCATGTACTTGTGAGCCCCAACACATGTCCCACCCACCATTGATGGCCATCTGCCAGCAGGCCCCGACAAATGTCCCCCTGGACCCCCACCCACCCTGCAGTGACGGGCACCTGCCAGCAGGCCCCGACTCATGTCCCCCTGCACCCCCACCCACCCAGCAGTGATGGCCACCTGCCAGCAAGCCCTGACTCATGTCCCAACAAACAATATGTCCTAACAAAACAGACCCATGTCCCTAAAGCAACCCTAATCCCCCTTGTCCCCCAGTCCAAGCATGCAACCATCCACAGAACCCACTTCCAAATTATCCATGCCATGATAGTCTAAATGAACCACCATGCCCATGCAGGAATGCACAACGGAGCCACACAGTGGCAACACATGACTGAGGAAATGTGAAATGAGACATGCACAAAACCAGTGACCGAACACAGCACCAATTTAGAAGTTAGAAAAAATGTATTACAAACATAATGAACTGACTTGGAGGAATTGTAAAATGAAAATCAATGTACAATGACAGATTTAGAAAAACAAAAATGTAAATGCAATGTAAAAAAAAGCTAAATCATGTACAACAAAAAAGTGGTCCATTGCCAATGTACATAATAAAAACATTATCCAAATTAAAAAAAAATATTCATCCATGGGAATATAGAAAAAGAAAGTATGTACAATGGAAGTCCAAACGGTCCATGATCCACAAACAAAAGGAAACCTACAAAAAAGTCCTATGAAGAAAAAACTATATACACGAAGTGGAGCAATGTCCATTAACTCCAAAATAAAAGAAAAACAAAGGAAACCTAAGACTAATGAACTATACACAATGGTGGTGGGCAAGTCCTACAGCTCACTCTGTGATGTTCCGGGCCAGGGCATCATCGAAAAGGCGGGCCTCTTCCCTGTCCTCGAGGTCTCGCAGGGATGCAGTCATGGCCTGTTCCAACTCCCTGCGAGTTGCCTCGAGGCACTCAGCCCACCTCAATGCCCTGCACATGGAGTTCTCCGCCCTGACCATAGTGAGCCATGCCTCATCCGCCCGCCGCCGCTCTGCATCTATCCGGTGGCCCAACCGCTGCCACACAGAAGACACTCCCATTCCAGGGTCCTCCTGCCCTTCGGCCGATGCCTGCCCCTCTGATGTTGATGGCCCCGAGCCATGATGCCTCCCACGCTGTGCATGCCGCTGCCTCCGACACAACTGCCTCTGCCAGCACAACGGCATCCGGGCTGATGGAATCAACCGGCACCATCGTGCACGTGCCCTGCCCGATGATGCCGGCACATCCTCCATCTGCTGGGGTCCAGTTGCTGGGGTGTCCACCCCTGCTAGACCTCCGACTCCCGACTGTGGCAGGGATGGGATCTCCACTGAGCTGGCTGCGTTGGTCGGGGCAGGTCCACAGGGGTCCCTGGTGGCATCTGGAGCCTGGAGGCCCCCACCAGGCCCCATGTGCGGCTCAGTAGCGGTCTCCTACTCCTCTGTGCACACCACCAACCTGGATGGCTCCACACCGTCTTCTGCCGTCGCAAGCCCCTGTGGGGGCTCACACGCTCCTTCCGCTGCAGCTGTAGTGGCAGACGCGGCACCAGTCTCCTCGCTCCCGGATGATGGCAATTCCTGGGAGGGTGACTGAGCCGTGCATCACCGGCCGGTGGAGGCACCCCCGCCGCTTTGCTCCACAGCGCCGTCTCCGCCCTCTTCTTCACTCGCCGCTGTGTAGTGGGAGACATAGAACACAAGCATCAGGGTACTGTACAATAGTCCCCTAGACAGCAAGCAATAGCACATGAGTGGCACTGTCAAACGTCACTTCCATCATGTCCCTCCACGACACATGGGTCAGTGCAGGCAACACACAGGCAGGAACAGGCATGGCACATGCAACAATAATTTGCATCCATGTCCACCGCACCGTAGAAACATCCAATGGTGGCCTGAAACTCACATGCATCATGGGACATGCTGATCACATGCACACGCATCACCAGAGTGTCATGCATCTGGCCCCGTATGCCCACAGACACAGTGGATACAAGGATGAGTAGGCTGTATCAGTGATTCAACACATCGTCACGGACATGTGTCATGCATCCATGGCATACACACTACTCTGACACACAGACATGTACATCATGTATGTCCATGACAGCAGCACACATCTCTCACACCCCAAGCATGTCAAAGTACAGGCACAGGCATGCATACATGTGTGCATTCCACATGCTGCTCAGCATGATGCATTGTAACACATACACCATCCATGTGGGTCACGCCTGACTAGACTCACATGCAGCACCATCATTTCCCTGCACACACACATCCATACATGACCCATGTCACACATGCAGCCGAGTAGCTAACTACCACCATGCTTCAACATGCACTGTTTCAAACGTGAATGCATGGGCACTTACCGCTCGACTCCAGACGGGTCTGCATCCTGAGGATCTGGTGGTGAAGCACTGGGCGAATGCGCTCCAGGACCCTCATCTGCTGGGTGGTAAGCGGGGCATCCACTGCCTCCAAGTGGTGCCGGGCCTTCTTGAGGGTCCTGGACTTCTAGTCCTCCCAGCGCTTCAGGACGTGTTTGATGTCGCGGGGTGCCACCCCCTCCGTGTTGATGGCACCCACTATGTCCTTCCAGATCCTCTGCCGTCCTCCCTTGTTAGCGCTCAATGGTGTGAAGAGGGCATCATAATGCCCCAGAACTTGCTCCACCGGGATACCAACTTCCTTGTCACTGAAGCTGGTAGCCCTCTGCCTCTGTGGTGGGGGGTTGCCACTGGTGCCGGAAGGTGTTGTGCCGGACATGGCAACCCCCGAGGCAGGTGTGGGTGGTCAACTGGGTCCTGGGCTGTGGAGTGATGGAACACCAGTCGGGAGTCTTCTGTTCCAGCAGGGGCGGTCACAGCAACTGGACCCCTGCAGATGGCAGATGTGTAGGCACCAAATGGCAGGGCACGGTGGCAGCAGGCAGGCAGCAGCAGTTGGCTCGTGGGAGGCTGCGTGGTGCTCTGGGGGGCAGTAATTCGGCTTTCTGGGCAGGAGCATGGTCTTCTTTGTGTTGTCACGTGGCCAGCTTGATAGGGAGAGATTTGGCACGTGAAAAAACTGCACGTCAGTGTGTAATTCGAGGAAAGGCCCTTAGTACTATTATCATAAAATAAACAAGGGGGTTTGTGGGAACGGTAGTGTTTTATCTGAGCAGGTTGGGAATGCAGGAAATAATCAGAGGGACATGGAGAAGAATGGTTGGGGTTATTCTGGGGGCAACATGAAAACAGTGATTCTGAGAGAGGTTCTTTCCTACTGTAACAGGGTTTGGGTTTTTAATTGGTTTACTAGATTGATATGGCTGGTGGGATACTAATATGGGAGCTTCATTGTAAAGAAGGGAGATGGATGTAGTACAATCTACAAAGGTTTCAAGGATCTCATTCGCCTCTCCTTCTACCTCGGCATAATACCGTGTCTCACCTGGGGCTTTTTCCCCCCAAGCACAACCCCGAGCTCCCCAACCCAGGTGATCCTCCCTCGCTCGTCCTCCAAGGGTTCGGATCTGAGAGTGCCAGCCCTCCCCAGGCCACCTGAATAAGGTATTCCCGATGTCTACTTGGGAGAATACCCTGAGGTTTCTCACAGTGACCACCACACCTCCCATAGCCGGGTACTAATGGTACATATTCTTTTGTCTAGATCCTCAGAGAAATGGCAATGAGCATTCACAGAGTTGGAACAGACTTTACACGTTCTAGTATGATTCCTAGAATGTCCTAAAGTCAATTAGTAACGCTCTAATTCTATCGGTCACCCTGGGCTCTTTCCCAACACTCCACTTAAATCATCAATTTCGCAAGACCGTGGCATCAACATTCGGTCCATAGCTTGTGGCAAGCTCACCATGCCTGAGGTTACATTAGCGTTGGTCAGATAGCACAGGTTTGAATCCCGGCTGGGCCAAACTCTGCCTTTCATCCTACCAAGCTCGATAAATGAGCACCACACACCGTGGGTAATAAAAAGCAGCGCTCAGATGCCTGAGAGTTAATAGCGCTATATAAATGCAAATTATTATTATTAATTATTACTGCCAGTCTGTCTATGTGACATCACCACCATAGTACCAGGTACCTCCTAATACCAGTAAATCAGCTTGGAGATCACTCGGTTTCTCCTTGTAAAGACTGGAGGTGGGTATATGTACTTCTGCCCTCTATATGGCAGAGTAGAGGCACAGAGAACCCCAGCCAAGGTTCTCTATATGGTAGCTTGGACGAGCAACCAAGGATTATGCTCTCAGGAGGTGATGCAGGCTGGTTCTTAAGTACAGTGAGTCCCCCATCCACCACAAAGGAATGTCCACACACTATGTTATGTGCGAACACAAGTTCTTTATATAAAAAAAGGTTCAGAGATATATACAATTAATAACACACTTGTAATCTGGCAATCCTAATACGGCAAATATATACAATGTCTGTGTGGTACCACACTTAGCTATTGATTCCTTTAAAATGCATCAACTGCTGACAGTTAGAATGGCATACAAATCAGGCAGCAATGTGTAACAGCATAGACCATAGGAAGGAAGGTAAGTTGGGTTAAACAATGGAAGGTTGCTTTCTTTAACTACTAAAACACAATTCTGAGTGAGGATCCCCCACCTGGGCCACCTGTAATAAAAGCATTAACAAGCCCAGTCCAGTCTTGTTTCCTGGTCAGAAAGTTCAACTAACCCAATGTACCTGAGATAGGAGAGTTTCTTCGAAGGTTCACCGACAGATCCCTTGGGAGTGGACTCCCTTTAAAGCAGGAGTCACAGGGTGTCGAGATTCCTTGAAGAAAAGTGAACACTTGCTTCGAGACTGCAGCTTCGACCTTCACATTGCTCTCTGATGATCGTTCGTGCAAGTCCTGGGAAGATGAGGCATGCAGTCCACCTCGATGCAAAGAGTTTGGTGCTGCAAAGAAGACTCGGTGATGGATGTAGGCCTAGCAGCGGGCATCGGGTGTCGGGAGATGCTTCGGCAGTCCTCTGGCCTGTCGGTGCTGCAGCCCCAGCACGTACCTCGGGATGGCTTCAGCAATCGGGACTCGACCACGGACTGGACCTCTGATCTTCACTCTGTCAGTGTCTTTGTTGGCTTCGGTGGTGAGAAACCCACCGGCGGACTTTCCTCGGTAGCCGACGACTTCAAGTTTCTCCGGCGGGACAAAGCGGTCGACAGTGATGGCAAGGGAGCCCTTTGTTCAAATGTTCTCATGCAGAGGTTGAGCGTTGTGGCTCTGGTCGTTGAGCAGCACAGCATGAAGCTGTCCCCGCTTCTGGGTGACACGACTCGACTGGCTTCCAGTGGTTACGGAAATCCTCTGAACCCCGGTCGACAGTAATGGACTTCAAGGGCCTCGATGTCCTGGTGCTTCACTTCAAGATTCTCGGTGGACCCCTTCTCTGGTCGATAGCCTTTCAGGACTGGCTTCCAGGGTACCTCAATGAAGATCGCTTTTGCATGATGTTCCCTCGTAGCTCGGGGAGAGGTCTCCTAGCCAGGTCCTCCCTCGGATCAGTTCTTGATAGTCTCAACAGTGTTTAGATTTCATCAAAGGAAATGCAGCAGCAATTCTTCTTCTTCCAGTTAGGCTTCAAGGATAAGCAACATCAAGTTTCAATTTCTGCTTCCGAACAAATTGGGAAGTGAGAGGTCCCCAGATATACAAATCTGTCCCTCATTCACTCTGGCTGAGCTAGGCTCAACCATCCAGTTACACAGAAGGGCATTCATGCAGGCAGGCGGCCAATGAGGCTCACATGCATTCAGGCTTTTCACTTCCACCCAGACACCAACAACAAGGAATGTGGATTGGGGCAAGCACCCACCCTTTCAGCATACCACAGTTCATTCATGTCAGTTTCGGGCAGGGCTGTCTCATTCAGTGTGTCATACACACAGAAACCAGACACCCATAAATAGAATGTATATTGGTCACACACTCTATTCACACAGGTCCCACCCCAAGGGTATACCCACAAAATACAGTCGCTGGAAAGGGTCCAGCCAGTCTGGCCTGGACTTCCCCACAATACCATATATGGTTCTTCCAGCCAACAGCAAGTCAGGGAAAGGGACAGAGTCAGAGCTTCCCAGGACATTGGGAAAACAAGGTAACAGGTAAAAGAAAGCAAGAGGTCCCAGCGGCCATCTTGTCTCCTATCAGGATTCCTAATGCAGGTCCTGGGAATCCCAACAAGGAGGATACTCAGAGCACCTGTCAAATCTAGCATGGAGCTTCCACCAGGCCATACCCTGCTCTGTGTGTAACACACAGATGCCCAAAAACATACACTACAAAAACATCTACTAGGGGCAGAGGGTTGTACCCCCACCCATGGGTGCCATAAGGGTATCCCAAGGGTCTCTGTTCACCACAATCAAAACGAGGAAGAGCTGCACTGCCAGGGGTCCCACTGGACTCTTGTGCAGAAAACAATACAGAACACACATAAGGGAGTACAGGAGAAGGACATGGAGGCCCTCTCCCTCCACTGCATTTCCAGCATCACACTCCTCCTAGTCAAAAGAACAATAACAAAAATGCAATCATGCAGTGTTCATCCCAACACATCTCCCTGCCCACGACCGCTGCACAGATGAATAAAATAAAGGCACAGTTCTATGCAGATGCCCCTTCCCTAATGCCATTGCAGCTCTGGACTGTACGCATGTGACATTGGTGGCCCCCAGGCACCAGAAGACGTGTTCAGGAACAGGAAACAGCAATAGTCCCTTAAGGTACAGGTGACCTGTGGCACAGACTTCACTGTGACACACTGCTGCACCTGCTTCCCAGGTTCCACCCATGATGCCATGGTCCTGCAAAATAGTACACTGCTAGCATATATAGAAACCCACAGAGGGCAACAGACCTAGATCCTGGATAAGTACAATTGCCATAAAACAACACATGCAGGATTCTCAAGTGAAGATGGAACCAATGATGGGGTGGAGCAAAAACCTCTGAGGTGAATGTAATGCATTATCTGCCACGGTTCTGTGCACAAAGGACGTTTCCTATGGCACAACACATACGAAGCAGCATCCCACCAGACAAGGCCCTGCAGGGCAATGACAGAAATGCATGATCCCAAATGTACTAAGAGTGAATGGCAGGCCCCACGATGGATAGGGAAAATATAGCTACACAGGAAAAGGCACTGTTTTCCTGTGCACAATGACAGCGCAACACTGACAGGCAGTGATGGCACGAACATTGCAGCCTATGAATGTAATTTCCCTAGAGCAGGAGCACTATCACAAAGTGCACAGGATAACCAGTACCCTTATATAGCACATGCAGGAGTGCCCAGTACTGGCCCATCCTAAGACAAGTTCATTGGTAATACAGTTACACTGTATGACTGTTAGCTCTGGTAGGTCAGAGATGTGTGAAATGGGGGAATTCACCAAGGGACATTGACTGTAGGCGTAATTGTTTTAGTCTGTTTGTTTGATGCCTGAAGTTGGATCTTAATGTTGTTCCATCATTGAGAATTATTTTTAAAAAGTTGACACTTTTAATGTTAACTATATAATACTATAAATAAAATAAAAATTACAGGGATGTTGCCCTGGGGACGTTTGTGTTTGGTCATGCTCATTGTGTGCTGTACATGTTCCCAACATGATAATCATAGTTCTCCAGCATGGGGTCTGGCATTGTTTCACATGCTCATGAATATTCCCGTCGTCAGGCTGGGAATCCTCGGTAAAGAAACAAATCAGGTTCAGTTTCGTTTCTGAACGGTCTTTCTACTAATAACCAATCACTGGTCTCTGGGACATACTGCCCCCAGCCAATGACTGCCCTCTACCTAAGCCCCTCCTCTGGCAGCCATTTTCAGATTTTTACTGCATGTTCAAGGGTTGGGAGTCCTCGTGCTGTAGCTCTCGAGCTTTTAGTGCGTTTTGTGTTTTATCGAAGAGTTTACTCATATTTTCAGTCAATCGAGCCTCAAGCTCCACCGATTCTACTTCTGATCAATGGGGACCCGTTTTCGGACATGGCCCAGGACAAAGGAAGCATGACACCTGATGGATCCAAGCAGTTCAGGAGCTGCCCTGGATGCGGACTACAGAACGTCTTTAAGGAGGAAGAGCACTCTCTGTGCCTCTACTGCCTTCACGACGACAAATCACACGTGGAGGACTGTGCGTTTTGTAAGAACATGTCCGAACGGACAATGAAGGATCGTCTTACTCGACTCACCAACTGGCTGGAGGGGAAGAGCCCAGCAGCGGGTGAGAAGAAGAAGAAATCCGAGCGGTCTTCTAAGACCTTTGAGGGCGCTCTGGCGACGGGGGCCCAACAAAAGGCAAAGCACTGCGAGTCCGCGGGCACCGGGAGCGCCGATCGGTCAGGCTCCTCGGCTGCCAGGCAGGGCGCAGTATCACCGACGACATCAACCACGAGCCAATGTTCTGGCTCTGTGAAGAGGAAGTCGGAGAACCCAGGTAAGCTTCGGGAGAAGCCCCAGTCGATCCCGATGGAGACAGCCGAGGGGGATTGAAGCGGCGACCCTCCCCCCAAGGTGAAGGCCTCAGGCACACCCAAGGTCGTGAAGACCCTGATTCACCCGGCTAAGTCCTCGATTGAAAGAGTTGTGGCGGCCCTGGCGAAACCTACGGAGGCTTCCCCAGTGGAGACGGATTCAGGGGCTAGAGTTTCCCTGACACACTGGAGGGAATCTTCTTTTCTGCCTATCGAGAAGACCCCCATGAAACCCCAGCAGGAGAAAGAAGGGGGGGAACGGTAGCCATAAAGGACACGGATACCACCTCTGAGGATGAGTTGGCTAGCGTCCAAAGGATCCGGGACAAGAAGTCTGAGGAATCCAGGGCCCACGGGAAGGATCCCGACGAGGCCGACGAAGAGAACAACGTGGGAGTCGACGAGGAAGATAGGGCCACGGAGGGCCCCACACCCCAGTCGTCGGTCCAGTTGCAGCCGGTGCCCGTACCAGGGGACAATTCAGGAGCCATCTTGATGACCATACAGGCCCTGTGTATGGAGATAAAGACAAGGATGCCCTTACCCCCCCACCGACGACCCAGCAGAGCCTGGACCGTCGGTAGGGGGCGGGGGGCTCCACTGTGCCTGCTCCTGTGGATGCTGCTTCCTTGTGGGGAGCAAGGAGTGAGTGGACCCTGACCTTCAGAACATTCCAGTGCTTTCTTATGGCCTCAACATCCCAATTCACTGTCCCAGCTGCCACGCCCTTTTCCCCACACATCATTCCAGATGGCTGCCTTTCTTTGGATTGATGTTAATTTGCTTTCTGGACCAAAGAGCTCATCTGCACGTGCCACCTCCTCGTCTGCCGAGGTGGTTACATCTGCTTCAGAGAACTGTGGCTTCCTGAGACTCATCTCTGTCCCTTTGATTTTTTTTTTGCCCTCTGACATAATGTCTGGCTTCTTAACCACTGGATGGCACCAAGAAGTGGGTGATTTAAACTGGATGGTATGTTTAAAGATGGACGCTGCCAAGTTTCCTTTTTGCGGCTATTTCCGCTCAACGCTAATTCCACTGTTGGAATTACTGTTCGGTAATACCTCCAGGTTTCCAGCGTTAACAGTAATTCCAGCAACAATTGGAGGATTTCCCTTTCAGAGCACCTTTTTGGCTGTAATTTTGCTGGACGGAATTTGGGGCGGTTGGGGGAATTATCGAACTGCTGGAAATCATCCAGCCAGCAAGACCCCCTCAGCAATGGAAAGTATGTATGGGCTTTACACACAATGAAAAGAGGAGGGACGGGTGACTAGTGGTACTGCCGTATTAGATTGAAAATGTGTTACCCCTGCCTGACAAATTGCCCTGTTAGTAGATAGCGTGGGGGAATATGATCATGTTTATGTAGGAAGAGCCAGAAGTGTCCGATTATAGAAGCAAAGACGTTAGTAGTGCATAGTCATTTTTTAGGCAAAACAGCCAACAGTAGATAGTGAAATGATGAAGGATCCATGTTTTTATTAACATAAGGGGGCCCTCCTGTCCAGACTGCAAACCGACACCCCAAACACTCACCAAGCCTTATATACACACAATAGTTTGGAACCCTGGCTGGTTCTGGGTTTCCTAGACAAAAAAGTTGCCCTACTTCATACCTGGATCGCAACAACCCTAGACGACATCGCCAAAGAAAAGCCCTTCACCCCAGCACGTAAGAAAACTACAGCAAAATGGTTCACCTCACTACTCAACGCCATGAAAAGAAAAAAACAAAAACTAGAATCTGAATGGAGGACCAACAACACCACCGCAAACAAATTGAAATTCCTACAACAGATCCGCTCATATAAAAAGGAAATACAAAAAGCGAAGAGGAAACATTACGACAACCGAATCTTCAGAGCAACAAATGCTCAAAAAGAACTATTCAAAATCATAAACGAAATAAAAAACCCACCGGGCTGCAACAACACGCCAATTCCATCAATGAAACTTTGCGAGGACCTCGGAGACCGCTTCAAAAACAAAATAACCTCCATCCAACACACCATACAAAACAGACCAAGCAATCACAGCTCAAACCGCACCGACACGGAACACGCAAACAAGCTACGAAACTTCCCAGAAATATCAGTTGAGGCTTTCGTCAAACTGGTAAACCAAAGCAACAAATCAGGCTCCCCTGAAGACCCTTGCCCCCCGGACATATACAAAACAATTCTCAAACAAGGTACCCCCATGGAATACCACAGGAACCTCCTCAACCATTCAATCTCAACAGGTAAAGTACCACAGGCCTTCAAATCAGCTTACATCAAGCCGCTACTCAAAGACACAACAGGCAACGTAGAGGACTTATCCAACTACAGACCCATCTCCAACATACCCTACATAGCCAAACTGCTAGAAACGTACGTCTAACAAATAACTCAAGAATTCATAGAATAGCATTGCTTACTAGACCAGGCACAAGTTGGTTTCAGACCTATGAGAGGAACAGAATCAGCTCTCCTCTCAATATGGGACGACCTAAAAACAAATGCAGACTGGGACAACAGTACCACCCTAATTCTCCTTGATCTGTCTGCAGCTTTCGACACTGTCAAACACGCCATCCTCATAAAGAGATTAGAAGGACTAGGGATAACAGACACTGCCCTACTATGGATCAAATCCTTCCTAACAAACAGAACAGAAAGAGTATGTGTGAAACCTTTCAAATCCAAACCCAGAGACTCCATGTGCGGAGTACCACAAGGATCATCCTTCTACCTGCTTCTATTCAACATCTACATGTACCTATTAATCAAACTCATCAACAAACACGGCCTCACATGCTACAACTGCGCTGACGATACTCAAATATTCTTCAACATACAAGACACCCGAGAAGAAAACACTACACTAGAGAATTGCCTTTGTGACATATTCAACTGGATGAACCTTAACCATCTCAAAATCAACCCAGGCAAAACAGAGATAATGATTGTTTCAAAAAAGGGAGGAGACATTAACTACATCCCCTGGCCAAGAGAGCTCAGGACCACACCAGAACCATCATCAACTGTAAAACACCTAGGGGTCCTGATGGATAACAACCTCACTCTAGAGCAACAAGTGAACTCGGTAATCAAGAAATGTTTCTTCCTCCTGCGAGCAGCAAAAAGGATCCTACCGTTCCTGTCGTTCACCAACAAAACACTTACCATCATCGCTCTGATCATGTCCAGAGTAGACTATGCCAATATCCTATACCTGGGCATGCCCGAACCACTTCTAAAAAAACTGCAATGCATACAAAATGCAGCAGCCAGACTCCTCCTCAAGCTACCCAGAAGATAACACATCACACCAGCGCTAAAAATACTACACTGTCTACCACTAAAACAGCAAATAAAGTTCAAGTCCATGTGCATCACGCACAGAGCAATACACAAACAAGGCGCGGAATTCCTAAGCGACAAACTAGGCCTACATCAACCGACAAGAACACTAAGATCAAGCACCGACATACACCTGGAAACCAAAACCCTACAACAGAAAAAAACTCGGAGGATCCTCTTTCTCTCACCAAGCACCCAAAACCTGGAATTACCTACCTAAGAATATACGGAACACAACAAACCACCTAGCATTCAGGAAACTCCTCAAATCATGGCTCTTCACAACGTAACCACAACAGAGACGCACTAGAATGCCCAGACATTAAAACAACGATCAAATAACTCTAACCTCGGCCACTCTCAAATTGGACAGACACTCAAATCAAAGAACCAACCACTCGACAGAGCATAAGATATCATGGAAAATAGCCAAGAAAGGAAGGCTCCAGAGACTGATCACATACTTACACCCAGAAGAAAGCCCTCAAGTGACTCACCCACTCGTACGTACCGGACAGACCATACCCAGACCGGCAGACGCAGCTAGATAGAATTGTGAATATTAGCATGTCCACACTTAGATGGAATTGCGAATGTTGGCCCGCGTCGCATCTGGCTAGGACTTTAATGTTAGCATGCCCACACCTAGGTGAAACCTGAATGTCAACATGCCCACACTTAGATGGATTTGTGAATGTTGGCCTGTGTCGCATCTAGATAGGACTGTGAATGTTAGCATACCCGCACCTATGCGAAACCTGAAGACTAGCATAGGCCACACTTAGAATTGTGGACGTTGGCCTGCGTCGCATCTAGATGGGATTGATTGAGGGACGGCATGCCCGCGCCAGGATGAGACCTGAATGTTGGCATGTGCCGCACTTGGAGTTGGGAACACCGGACTGCGTGGCGTCCGGATGGAGTTGTGAGTGTTGGCATGCCCACGCCTAGACAGATTTCTAAACACTGGCCTGCGCCGCATCTAGATGGTACTGTGAATGTTGGCATGCCCACACCTAGATGGAGTCCTAGACGTTGGCCTGCGCCGCATCTAGATGGGATTGTGAAGGCCAACAAGGGCCTCACTTAGACAAAACTGTGAATGTTAGCATGCTAAAGGTCAAGTAACCCACTAACCAACATAAGCTCGAACTCTGCTTACTTATCTCACCCAAAAAACTCACACAAACATCTCTCGCACAACAAGCCGCACACACTTCAACACACTGCAACAACACATAAGCCGGAGCAACAGTACACGCGGACTGACAGCGATCCAATACCCGCACCAAAGCTCAGCACCCGGTGTACACCGAGTTGAAGCTGCCAACAGAACACCACTCCTCTCACTATCCTACTCCCTCTTCACCTTACTAACCCATCCCACCTTATCGTTTACAGATCCGCCAGAGCGCCTGTGGACCAATTCCGTTGGTGACGGTGCGCGGTACAAATACCTTTAACATTTAACATTTAACTCAACAACGTGTGCTGATACCGGACCAACAGATAGCAGCAGCAAGGAAAACACATTTGCACCTGGTAAACATGTTCATCTTGATTGTGAAATGCATACTTATTCATAAATGTACACTATCCCCCAATGCCAGTTAAAACAGTATTAATGATATACATGCATTTTATAGATTACTAAACATAGACACAGTCATTTTCTATTAAGATTCATTGGCACCACGTTTTTGGTTTACATTGTTGCTTGAGGATGTATTTATTTGGGTGAGTATGGCACACATTTAAGCACTTCATTTATTATGTATATTATTCTATTTAAGAAGTAAGGTTGGCTTTAGTGAATTGTAGCTTTTAATGTTTGTATGTATTAAAGCAAATGGGATAAGTTATGATATGGTAGGTTATTTATACCGTGCTTAATACCCAGAGATTTCTAAGCGCGGAACCGGGGCTCGAACCTATGGTGCTCCTTGTTGCATTGCTTCTAAGGTGAGCATGTTGCCCCTGAGCTATCCTCCCAAGATAAGTTCATCATAATCCTCTGGTTACAGGTGCACGAGACAGATGCTCTTAGGTTGTGTAGCCCTAAAATGTTACACTAGTGGACACACATTTTTCTTGGCTACAGACCAGGCCCAATTTTTCAGGCTCGCCCGGAATAAAGAAACCAACGGCTGAGTCATAAGTTAGTTCCTCACTCTCCAACCATACACGTTTTCGATGGTGCATTGGGAAGGTTGTATGTAGTACAATGGGACTAGTTTAGCAGTTAATTCATGGATGTAGAGCCCAAGAGGGGGTCTTACAGGAAAAGGGGGGCGTATGAAAACATGTCCCCTGCTTGTCCATTGGTAGTGTGTTTGGGAACAGCTCAGGGTGACAGACGCTTCCACCCGCTGCGTGATATTTAGCCCGGGAGGGCATGGGGAGAATCCCTGGTCCCCATCGCAGCACTAATGTAAGGGGGTAGGGGCTCATCTCATGTGCCACCTAGCAGGGCTGGCCAAAGGGGAGGGAATAGCATGTTTCTAATTGCACCAGCCCAGGAGACCAGACATCATGGCTTTTATGCTTTACCAAATAAAGCTGCAGGAACTTTCACTCACAGACTCTTAGAGAAAGCAGAGTCCCATGTAAAGTTAGAGCAGAAAATGATCACCAAGCCTGGCATCACGTAAGCAGTGCTAATCCCGCTCATGAACTTTGGGGGGTGGGGGTGTCAGTGCACGTGCCTGCCATTGAACAAACTAAGATGTCGGGAGCCATCACAAGCTAGTATGGGAGCTTGGGAGCTTGGAATAGCAGAGCATTGTGCAGGAAAGTGAGGGAAAGACCTGAGGTGCAGGACAGATTGCAGGTGCAAAAGTGGTTAAAGGAGGAGGAGAGATTGAAGGTAGAAGAGGGGGTGGTGAAGTAGAGTGGAGGAGTTGGAGGTCTAGGACAACTGGAGCGGAGAGCAGGTTGTGAGGAAAAAGTTAGTAGAGAAGCAGAGAACTGAAAGGAGGAGATGGGGGGTGTAGGGAAGGCATGGTATCACAAGTTATGACACTGACACAATGGAAACAATTTGTAAAACCTTTATTGAAAATGTTGGGGTTGGAGAAACTCCTATTCTGCCCTATAACTAAGATGGGAGTAATCTCGACCATCAAACGATAAATAAATCAGCCCTAGTGGAGTCCGTCAAATCAAAATGGCATATGCTAACAAAACCTAATGCTTGCCCCATCTCTTGTACGAAAAGTGTAAAAAGGAGAAATGTATGTAAAAGAAAGATCAGTGTTCAAAAGAATAAATGTAGTTGAACCAGCTCTCCTCCTCACGTTAAACCCCACAGAGTAAGGCTTTCCTCGTAGGCAGGATGACACACTCTGGCTCGGTTTCTAACACTCTAAGCATTTCCCAAACCGTGGATTGAGGCCTGCTTGACCATCCACGTTAAAGTCTCTTTCTTGCCTTTCAAAATTGCATTGCAACGTAAAGTTCACAAAGGTTTTCCTCTGCTGGGCTTAGACCTTACAGCCTACAGTTCATGTAGGCCCCCCTCTGTCGGGCGCAAACCTCTGATGTCATAGTTCAATACAAACTTGCAAGGGGCTCCCTTCTCCAAGCTTATTGTACTTCGGGTCTCCCTCAATCAGGGTCGGACCACTTTCAGAAGTCAAAGACTTTCGAATGTGCATGGCTCATTTACCAGACCACCGCAGGTCCACTTCGACTCCAAGTTCACAGTTACTTTCACTTCATTTGCTTTTGCTGTCTGTTTGCTTTATAACTTCAAACAATGTACCTTTCACAGAGACTTTCGAATGGGTTACTTCCAATCGCCGGACACACACTGGTCTCTCGGGTCGCTTGCCATCTCACCAGCTGTGTGCGCTTCTTTCTTGTTTTGCTATTTTCAATTCACGAGTCAAGGTTAGTACCACAGCCTTGGCTTTGCCTCCCCAACTCTGCCGTTCACCCGGGAGGGTCGCTGGCATCTTTCACAGATTGTTGGATGCAACAACTTCCAGTAGGGAACCCTTGGGGTTTTTAGCCCGCTGCTCTTGTCCCTTGGTCCGTTGCGCTGCTCCAGTAGGTGAGGCCTCGTCCTGGATGTTCTGCTCGTACTCATGTTCCACCTTGCTCAGAGAGTGTCTTTAGGTGTTGCCTTTTATTCGTGTAAGGAGAGCTAACTGGTATCAGGTGTATGCACTTAATGTAAAGGGCCTGACTTTGCCCGATCCGATTAATGGGCATGTCAAGTACGATGTGAGAGTTAGTCTGGTTGCTCTCAGTCACCCTCTTCCTCAGCCCATTGTTTGTGAAAAAAAGGGGAGGGGGAGTTAGGACTTTGGAAAATCCTATAAAATAGAATGGGGTAGGTCAACAAAAAAGGGGGGAATATCACGTCTCGCCATCGGTTGCCTCACCCCCAATCCCCGAAGACCCCTCACTGAGGTGATCCTGCCGCACTGGTCCACCCCCAGGGTCTGGATCCAAAGGTGATCGCCTGTAGTTTAGCTATACTATTTATGGCAGCCTTTGAGGAACAGCATGTTCTGTCGCAAATCGGCCCATTCAGAGGTAATGTCTCTGGATGGCGTTGAAACAACCCCGGCGGTAGCCGTGCCGGTAAAAACGGCAGGCTGCTGCAAGATTTTTGTTTTTTTCTGGTGCCTGGCTTTAGGGAATCACCAGGGCATTACAGCCCCAGTGGTCCGTGAAGACAGGCACTGGAAAATGTTACTCCCCATTCCATTTGAGTCCAATAGGACTCAATTGGAATGGGGAGGACACAAGCACTGGCACCATGTGCAACAGTGCCGGTGCTTCCGTCAAAGTCTGTGAGTGGCTGCCGTCCCGCCTGCCAGGTCTGACCTGGAGTGCAGGATGGCAGTCGCTCACAGAACTCGGAGTGTGCCGGTCCGGTAACAACGGTGCCACTACGCTTACCGACACCGTTGTTACCGGACCAGCACACTCCTAATGAGGCCCATTATCTTTATTTGGACAGGTATGAACAACATTATTAATGATTTTCTAGGATGGCTTAACCAACGCCATAGTAACATCCAATTTACCATGTATACCAGCAATGAAGAAATCAACTTCCTTGATTTGACCATCAAGTATTATCAAGAAACCTTGGTCTGGTCATTATATAAAAAAGAAACCGATAGGAACACCTTACTGCATTTCTCCAGCTTTCATCCAAGGTGCCAGAGAGAAAGCTTACTTTATGGCCAATTTCTAAGACTATGTAGAAATTGCACTCTTAACCCAGATTACCAGTCAAATGCGAATGAACTCGCAGCGAGACTAAGGGCGAGAGGGTCCCCTAAAAAGTTTGTTTTGCATTCTCATAGACACGCTAGGTTCACACCTAGAGAGCTTCTACTACAACCAAAAGCTACGAAGGACCAGGAGAAAATGGTATGTATCCTTACATATGGTACACATGCTTTCCAGATTAAGAAACTAATCAAGAAATGTTGGCCATTGGTTCAACTCAATATCTATAACGAACCACAGCCTTTGTTTGCCTTTAAGCGGCAAGAAAATCTGAGAGACCATTTGCTCCAATCTAAACCCAAGGAGTCCAGATCCAGCTGTACGACCTGGGGTCTGAGACCACTTACTGGACATTACCCATGTGGTATATGTTCAGTATGCAAGTACAGCAAAATACGGAAGTCATTTGACATCCATGGTCGTTAACGGCATACCAGTTGTGACCAGTAATGCCATTTACTGCATACAGCGTCCATATGACCGGAAATATGTGGGACAAACTGTTAGGCCGTTCCACGTGCGCATCACAGAACACAGGTTGCGGATTAGATGATGCAAAACCACAGCTCCTCAATTCTCCCACTACATTGAACTGAGACATAATGTGGAATTTTGGACATTGATAAAAATGGACCTAATGCAAGAACTATCCCTCAAGGAAGTGAGGTGGATACACTGGTTAGACACATTAGAACATGGACTCAAGAGGCATACTGGTGAATGCAAATAGTTTTCTAGCACTAACAGGTAGATTTGTGGTAAGAGCCATCTGCCCCATGGCATATGATGGTTTGTTTCACCACCTACTCTTAGGTCCATTGGTCCCTTAGGCTGTAGGTCTTCAGGCCCTCTATTTTAAGGGCCTTTTTCCCCTTAATTTATTGGGTTGGTTTGTTTTCTTAAACTCCCTCCTATGCCTGACCGTTTAGTCATCCCTTCTTTTTGGGCTCTTGTCACTTAGCCACTATGTTCATTTCACTTGGCGTCTGCCACTGCTTTTTGCAGCAGTATTCTTTTCTTTCGTTGCTGGTACCGTGGCTATTGGTCAGTGTTGGCCGTCTGCAGCTGATCACCCCTTATCATGCATTTGACTCGCATATTTCTTCCTCCAACATGGCAGAGCCTTTTGGACCGCATTGCAAACCGTGCCTCTGCGGGTGAACCTGTACTGCATTCAGCCTTGACCTGCCTCCTCGAGCTGGTACTTCCTGCGTTCTCGTCCCCCATGGAGCTCGCTTTACACCTTTAGCATACTCCTCGCCGGCATCCGGGCGTTCCTCCTGCTCTGTGGACCAGGTAGGTCGGGGCTGTTTATCGGACCTCTGCTGTTCCCCTTCACGGGAGACTCATTTCACTCACACCTGGTTTCCGTCCCTCGGAGGCCCTCTTTTGCGGCTTTTGCTATGCCTTCCCGGCTCCCGGAAATTGTTGCAGTCTCTGCACTGCTTAGGTTGGGAGTACATATTTTTTCCTCAGCTGAATGGACCGAGCATTTCACTGCAGCCACTCCCCCAACCCCATTGCCTGGGCCATTTCCTCCCGACTCCCAGGTCGTTATTGGATTCAGCTTCTTCGGCTTTGACCGTGTTTATGGACTTTGCTTACTATACGTGTTTGTTTTGTTTTTAGTACCTGCAAGCCGTCATTTACAGCTTGATCTCTGAATATGCAGGCAACTTCTCCCATTTTGGTGAATTGCGGGACTTTCCCAAATAAGGTATTTTACTTTAATCTTTGGGATGGGACCGTGTTGGAGGGTGCTAGTGCACCTCATGCGATTACCCCTTTCATACATTATGTTTCTTTCTTCCCTCTGCTTTCACAGATTGCTTGTGATGAATTGAACCTTTCCGCTTGACTCCATTCATGTGGTTCTGGGCACAGCACGCCTTGGTCCCTGACCTCCCTGCTTTGATCCCAGCCCTGTACAGCTATGGCCTTGGAAGGCTCCTTTTTTGGTTTGTATTCTGGGGCCATTTAGTTTCTTGGAGGCCTAACCTTTGGGCATCTCCTTCCGAGTTTTTAATGCTTTGTGATTGTCACATCTTAGTGTTTCCTTATCTTCATCACTGGCCCGAGAGATACTGATGTTGGACCACTCAAAGGAGCGAGTTCCATCAGAATTCATTCTGGAATTACTTTCCATTGCTCTACAAAAGAACTACTTTAAATATCAATATTACATGCAGACAGAAGGCGCCACAGTGGGGGCTGCATTTGCCCCTAGTTTAGCAATACTATTTATGGTAGCCTTTGTGGAACAGCATGTTCTGTCACAAATCAACCCATTCAGGGGTAATGTCTCTGGATGGCGTTGTTACATTGATGACACTGGGCCTCATTACAAGTATGGCAGTGCGGAAATGGCAGTGCCTGTCGCACCGTACCGGCACCCTTTTCTGGACCACCTCACTATGAGTTGTGGTGCCGGAAACACTGTGACTGCAAACAAGACCCACGGCACCACCGTTGCCAGCAGCACCATGATCGCGAACAGCAATCGCACCTGGAGCTTGTGCCTGAAACACCAGCATTGAGGTTGTACAGGCACATTCTGATTACTGGCAACACAGAAACACTGGCATAGAAATGCTGGTGCCATTGTGTTCAATGCGCCGTAAACACCAGTATCGCGGATCAGGCGGAAAGTAGTATCAGGAGTGCAGCAACAGGTGACCATAATTAGCCCAGCTGCACACCATTAGCACTGAGAATGCTCAAAAGGACCACACCCAAACCCCACACACCTCCCAAAACAACCATGCTGGCAGCTGCAGAAGAAGTTATGGAGCTGGGGGCCCTGCGTGCAGGGCTCCAATATGAGCATGATTTGGAAGAGGCAGTGAGGCAGAGAGGCGGCAGAGGTGCAGGAGGGGAAGGAGACGGATGATGGCCATGCCCTTGAACAATGGCCAGCAGGTAACACCCCGCAGGCAGCCACCCATACCCTGCTTAAGGGCCACACCCTGGAACCTGAGTGCAGCACAGATCCACACCCTGTATCGGCTGCACAGGGAGACTATTATACACATTGTTGATTTGATCCATGATGACATCTGCAGCCTAATCAACATTAGGACTGTAATACCCCCCTTGCTCAAGGGAGTATTGGTGCGGCATTTCTTGGCCACTGGCACCTTTCAACTACCCCCTCCCCCGTGGGAGAGCTGCACGGGTTATCCCAAACCTGTTTCTCCAGGGTGCTAGTCCAAGTCCTGTATGCACTCCTGCGGTACATGTCAGACCACACAGCCCTCCCCAGAACACCTGCCCAGGTGAATGTCACCAAATTGGGTTTCCACTACCTGGCAGACATGCCCAACGTCATCAATGCGCTGGAGTGCACACATGTTGAGCTGGTGGCCAGACATCTGAGGCGGTCCACCGCAACCTGTAACACTCCCGCAAGGTGCAGGTTGTGTGTGATGCTTGATCTCTGCATATGCAGTCGACTTCTCCCATTTTGATGAATTGCAGGTCTTTCCCAAATAAGGTATTTTACTTTTATTTTTGGGATGGGACCGTGTTGGAGGGTGCTAGTGCACCTCACGCAACTACCCCTTTCATACATTATTTTTCTTTCTTCCCTTTGCTTTCACAGATTGCTTGTGATGAATTGAACCTTTCCCCTTGACTCCATTCATGTGGTTCTGGGAACAGCAGGCCTTGGCCCCTGACCTCACCTCTTTGATCCCGGCCCTGTACAGCTTTGGCCTTGGTAGGCTCCTTTTTTGGTTTGTATTCTGGGGCCATTTAGTTTCTTGGAGGCCTAACCTTTGGGCATCTCCTTCTGAGTTTTGAATGCTTTGTGATTGTCACATCTTAGTGTTTCCTTTTCTTCATCACTGGCCCGAGAGTTACTGATGTTGGACCACTCACAGGAGCGAGTTCCATCAGAATTCATTCTGGAATTACTTTCCATTGCTCTACGAAGGAACTACTTTAAATATCAATATTACATGCAGACAGAAGGCACCACAGTGGGGGCTGCATTTGCCCCTAGTTAAGCAATACTATTTATGCTAGCCTTTGTGGAACAGCATGTTCTGTCGCAAATCAACCCATTCAGGGGTAATATCGCTAGATGGCGTTGTTACATTGATGACACTGGGCCTCCTTACAAGTATGGCAGTCTGGAAATGGTGGTGCCCGTCGCACCGTACTGGCACCCTTTTCTGGAGCGCCTCACTATGAGTTGTGGTGCCGGAAACACTGTGACTGCAAACAAGACCCACGGCACCACCGTTGCCAGCAGCACCATGATCGCGAACAGCAATCGCACCTGGAGCTTGTGCCTGAAACACCAGCATTGAGGTTGTACAGGCACATTCTGATTACTGGCAACACAGAAACACTGGCATAGAAATGCTGGTGCCATTGTGTTCAATGCGCCGTAAACACCAGTATCGCGGATCAGGCGGAAAGTAGTATCAGGAGTGCAGCAACAGGTGACCATAATTAGCCCAGCTGCACACCATTAGCACTGAGAATGCTCAAAAGGACCACACCCAAACCCCACACACCTCCCAAAACAACCATGCTGGCAGCTGCAGAAGAAGTTATGGAGCTGGGGGCCCTGCGTGCAGGGCTCCAATATGAGCATGATTTGGAAGAGGCAGTGAGGCAGAGAGGCGGCAGAGGTGCAGGAGGGGAAGGAGACGGATGATGGCCATGCCCTTGAACAATGGCCAGCAGGTAACACCCCGCAGGCAGCCACCCATACCCTGCTTAAGGGCCACACCCTGGAACCTGAGTGCAGCACAGATCCACACCCTGTATCGGCTGCACAGGGAGACTATTATACACATTGTTGATTTGATCCATGATGACATCTGCAGCCTAATCAACATTAGGACTGTAATACCCCCCTTGCTCAAGGGAGTATTGGTGCGGCATTTCTTGGCCACTGGCACCTTTCAACTACCCCCTCCCCCGTGGGAGAGCTGCACGGGTTATCCCAACCCTGTTTCTCCAGGGTGCTAGTCCAAGTCCTGTATGCACTCCTGCGGTACATGTCAGACCACACAGCCCTCCCCAGAACACCTGCCCAGGTGAATGTCACCAAATTGGGTTTCCACTACCTGGCAGACATGCCCAACGTCATCAATGCGCTGGAGTGCACACATGTTGAGCTGGTGGCCAGACATCTGAGGCGGTCCACCGCAACCTGTAACACTCCCGCAAGGTGCAGGTTGTGTGTGATGCTTGATCTCTGCATATGCAGTCGACTTCTCCCATTTTGATGAATTGCAGGTCTTTCCCAAATAAGGTATTTTACTTTTATTTTTGGGATGGGACCGTGTTGGAGGGTGCTAGTGCACCTCACGCAACTACCCCTTTCATACATTATTTTTCTTTCTTCCCTTTGCTTTCACAGATTGCTTGTGATGAATTGAACCTTTCCCCTTGACTCCATTCATGTGGTTCTGGGAACAGCAGGCCTTGGCCCCTGACCTCACCTCTTTGATCCCGGCCCTGTACAGCTTTGGCCTTGGTAGGCTCCTTTTTTGGTTTGTATTCTGGGGCCATTTAGTTTCTTGGAGGCCTAACCTTTGGGCATCTCCTTCTGAGTTTTGAATGCTTTGTGATTGTCACATCTTAGTGTTTCCTTTTCTTCATCACTGGCCCGAGAGTTACTGATGTTGGACCACTCACAGGAGCGAGTTCCATCAGAATTCATTCTGGAATTACTTTCCATTGCTCTACGAAGGAACTACTTTAAATATCAATATTACATGCAGACAGAAGGCACCACAGTGGGGGCTGCATTTGCCCCTAGTTAAGCAATACTATTTATGCTAGCCTTTGTGGAACAGCATGTTCTGTCGCAAATCAACCCATTCAGGGGTAATATCGCTAGATGGCGTTGTTACATTGATGACACTGGGCCTCCTTACAAGTATGGCAGTCTGGAAATGGTGGTGCCCGTCGCACCGTACTGGCACCCTTTTCTGGAGCGCCTCACTATGAGTTGCAGTGCCGGAAACACTGTGACTGCAAACAAGACCCACGGCACCACCGTTGCAAGCAGCACCATGACCACGAACAGCATTAGCACCTGGAGCTTGTGCCTGAAACACCGGCATTGAGGTCATACAGGCACATTCTGATTACTGGCAACACAGAAACACTGGCATAGAAATGCTGGTGCCACTGTCTTCAACGCGCCGGAAACACCAGTATCGCGGATCAGGCGGAAAGTAGTCTCAGGAGTGCAGCAACAGGCGACCATAATTAGCCCAGCTGCACACCATTAGCACTGAGAATGCTCAAAAGGACCACCCCACACACCTCCCAAAACAACCATACTTGCAGCGGCAGTAGTATTTATGGAGCTGGGGGCCCTGCATGCAGGGCACCAATATGAGCATGATTTGGAAGAGGCCGTGAGGCAGAGAGGCGGCAGAGGTGCAGGAGGGGAAGGAGGAGGATGATGGCCAAGCCTTTGAACAATGGCCAGCAGGTAACCACTCATACCCTGCTTAAGGGCCACACCCTGGAACCTGAGTGCAGCACAGATCCACACCCTGTATCTGTTGGACAGGGATACTATTATACACATTGTTGATTTGATCCATGATGACATCTGCAGCCTAATCAACATCAGGAATGTAATACCCCCCCTTGCTCAAGGTAGTATTGGTGCTGCATTTCTTGCCCACTGGCACCTTTCAACTACCCCCTCCCCTCTGGGAGAGCTGCACGGGTTATCCCAACCCTGTTTCTCCAGGGTGCTATTCCAGGTCCTGTATGCACTCCTGCGGTACATGTCAGACCACACAGCCCTCCCCAGAACACCTGCCCAGGTGAATGTCACCAAGTGGGTTTCCACTACCTGGCAGACATGCCCAACGTCATTGATGCGCTGGAGTGCACACATGTTGAGCTAGTGGCCAGACATGTGAGGCAGTCTACCGCAACCTGTAACACTCCCTGAAGGTGCAGGTTGTGTGTGATGCACACCTCCTTATCACCCACTACAGCGCATGGTTTCCTGGTTCCATGGTGCTGCGGAACTCCACACTTCCAGGGTACATGGCACAACACAGCAGAGAGCGGACCTGGCTGTTGGGTGAGTCGAAGTGCCATAGCATGTGTCCTGTGGAAAGGGGGGGGTGGGTTATCCACTGTCAACAGTGCATGTGCATAATGCAACGTCATGTACAAAGATAGCATGCATGAGCGGGAGGACATGTCTGGCATGTGGTGCAGGGGCAAATGGAGCACACCCCATCACAATGTGTGCCCAGATGGGCACATCACATCCACTACAGGTACCAGAATGCATGTCACTCATGCCACCCACCCCAGCATCTACACATTGTGCACATCCACCACCACCTGCGCCACAGCCATGTTAGACTAATGCAACTTCCCCCCAAGCACTGTACCCCACAGCATGTAGCCAGATCACCTGCCTGTCACAGGTGCACATATACATATGCATGTGACATGAAGCATAACAATGTTGGAACACAGATGAACGAATGGGTGAGATGATCATTGTACGACAAGCAAACAGAACCAGAAGTGGCACGCTCAATGGACAAAGTAGAAGCTGGTGTAGTCATAGGGTCAATGGGCAAGGTGGGTGTGAAATGGTGAGGGAAATGTGCACGCAGCCCCCTCACCCCTTTTTGTCATGATTAAGGGTTCCGGTCCATGCATTTTCATCAGTATTCATCCATATTTATTTCTGGGCCTTTTTGTCTGTATTCATCCACATTTCTCTGGTGTCATATAAAAAGTTAATTCGCAACCAGTATTATTCTTTTTTCATTACAATTTAAAAATCCATTTATTAAAGCACGCATGCAGACATAGAGGAAAGAAATGCTAGCTTCATTCTTTCCATAACAACAAAGGATTGCTCCTGTGACTCCTGCTACCTTAAGATATATGCTATCAGCAATTTGACGACCTTCAATGCATTTCCATACAACTGACCTCAGAGAACCAGACAGAGAGACCAGTTTTATGCTTATTTCCATCAACATAAATAAATACAGACTTTAAGCATGTTGATTTCCGTCTGTATGAATGTGTATAAATCAGTGAAAACGGGAAACTGGAACCCTTAAACATAATGCACCGGATACTATGGTCATCTGTGCCATTCGCTATGTCATGTGCCAATCCCATGTGACACAGACCAACATACAGACTTGGCTTCCATGACAGTACCACCACAATGACTTTGTTCCCCTTGTGTCCCTCCCATGCAGGTGATGCAGGATACCCCTTGATGGCATGGCTGATGACCCCCGTCAGGCAACTGCAAAACTAGCACGAGCATGCTTACAACCGTGCTCACATACGAACACGGTGCACCATAGAACAATCCTTTGGGCTGCTGAAGGCAATGTTCTGCTGCCTGAGTCAATCTGGGGGGTTGCACTCATGTACAGCCCTGTGAAGGTGGGCAAGATAGTCCTGGTATGTGCCATGTTACATTACATATGCATCAGGTGCAACATTCCCCGTCCCCCAGACATGAACATGCACCCAGTGGAGAACAACACTGACAGCAAGGATAAAATACAGTTGCCCCATCGCATGGATGCCATGGATGGGCATGATGCATGCTATGAACTGATCACCCACTACTTTTGAGCACATCACAAATGAACATGGCCTAGACCATCAGCTTGGTAGCACAAAAACAACGGTTTTGTAGGAAATAATGTTTTAATGCTTGAAAAATCTGAGGCAAAAAACTGGAGGTGTGTATCCTCTAACTCGTAAGTGCAAGGCGTTTACAGAAGGGTAGCAAATCCAAAGGGGTTAGTGCTTCACTGTCCAGGACTGGGGATTAGATTCTGGAGCTGTGAGGTGGTAGTCCGATCTGGATCGGGTTAGCTGTTCATATTCTGTGTTCTGTATAGTTTCTTTAATGGTTCCCGTGGGTAACAAAGAATCAGAGATATTTGCCGCTTGGAAATGCACAGATTAAAAAGAATTCTTTGGCCAAGGGGCCAAGTGTTGAGGGGAGGCTCTTCTATAATTTCACACTCATACCATCTGGGAGTGTGCTGGGGCAGTTGTTTACACAATATCTTATTCCTTTCGATTGAGATATTTGTTATAGGTCATGAGAGCCCTCATGACCTGTAGGGTCGACCGGTTTCAATGGCTAATGATATTGGAGCCATCTTCTTCAGGACCGTAGTTCAAGACAAGGGGTGAATCCAGAGGTTTCAGAGTATCTGAAACAAGGACAAGCGCTGTAATATAGGGATACAGAAAGGGTGGGGGGAGAGAGAAACAATTGTAGAGCATGAAGACTCATGGGTATAGTAATTGTATCTTTGACACGCAGTAAATGCTAGACACCTTACCCAAATAGTAAGAGGACCAATGTGACTCAAACCCAAATAAATTGGAGGTGCAAGGTAGCAGGAGGAATGAGGTGCCTGGACACCGGTGTCAAAAACAGTGACTCATCAGAGCGGGCAGGGGGTGTGGACGGGGAAGGGGGGGGTTGATAATCCGGTGGCTGGACGTGCTGGGAAGGGAAAGAGGAATGACTACATGTAGTCGAGGGTACCTCTGTGCAGGCTGGAGGTGCTGCAGGAGGGCTGTCGCTGTCTGATAGGTGGCTCTGGAAGGCAGAGAGAGGGTTCTGTCAAAAAAAGGGCTTATTAAAAGGTGCTGGAAGCGACAGGCTATTCTCAGGAACAGAGGAGGCAAGGACAGTACCTGGTAAGCGTCTCCGTAGAGGCGTCTGGTTGATTCAATGGTGCAGCTCGGAATGAGCGCGGTGTCGGAGCGTGGCCAACCGCCTCTAAAAACAAAGGAGAAGCACGCACTCATCTGGCGTCAAAATGACGTCAGCGGGCGTCGTGGCCACGTCCTGTGTGGAGCGGTGAAGGTCCACACGGGGAAGACGTGCACGATCGCCCGTGGATAGTGCCGAAAAACACGTGTGAACAGCTGCTAGATGCTGTACGGGGCTCCAGCTGGAAAAAGTGCCCGGGGGCTGGGTGCACTTATGAAAACACTACTGGCTGGGTGGGATGGACATGGGGGGGGGTGTGTGTGGGTGGGTTTGGGGAGGGCCTGGGGGGTAAAAACTAAAATGGGGCCCGGTGCGGGGCACGAAACAGCCAAGCAAAGGGATGTCAATGTGGCAGGAGAACCCAAAAAGGGGAGGGGTGTGTGTGAAATGCACAATCACACAGACGGACCCTTAACTCAGGGAAGAGATGTGAGCTGGAAAAGGCCTATATTCCAGGCAGTCTATGGTAGCACTGCTAAATCGTGCCACTGGATCTTTTCGTTGAGTCCTTTAAAGCATGTGTTGAGTTTGTAAATCCACTGCTGTTCCCTTCTAAAGAGAATATTATTAAAGTTGCCCCCTCTCACAGGGGGTATGACCCTTTCTATGATGGTCCATTTAAATGAGTCGGCTGTGTGTCCTTCAGCTGTAAAATGTTGGACTAGGGGAGCAGTGAGTTTGTTGGTACGTATACATGACCTATGTTCTACCATGCGTATCCGAACTGCCCTGGCAGTCATGCCAATGTATCTAAGGGCACAGGGGCATGTGATCATGTAAATCACTCCTTTGGAATTGCAATTGGTCAATGTCATTTGCCTCCAAGGTGTCTGCCATCCTATGTCGATCACTGTCGTGCGTGATGTCTGGGGGCACATGGAGCAGTTGCCACAGGGTGCATGTCCTCTGGCTGGTACTGTATTCCAGAGGGTGCGTTGGTTGGGTCCTGTAGATAGAGTGGTGGGTGTTAGTGTTTTTACCACTTTATCTCGCAAGTTCGTCCGTCTTTTGAGGGCGAAACGGGGTAAGGGGATGGTAGTGTCTCCTGTGTTCAAGATCGGCCATAGCTTCTTGACTTCTTGTTTGATCTTGTTGAGGAGGGGCGAGTAACTGAATACTGCTGTGATCCCTGTGGTATTGACTGGTTTCGTGTGTTGTTGGAGGGTCACAGATCTCGGAATGTTTCTGGCTCTTTTGTAGGTGTCTCTGATGATTCTCTGCGGATATCCCCTTGCTGCCAATTGTTCCCTTAGGAGGCTGGACTGTGTGGTGTATGTGGAAGTCTGGCTGCACAGCCTGCGGTATCTTAAGAATTGGCCGAAAGGCAGGTTGTCTCTGAGTGCTCTAGGGTGGTAGCTAGAGTAGCATAAAAGGGAATTTCTGTCGGTAGATTTTTTGTACACATTTGAGGCTAGTCCCCCATTATGGGCTGAGATTGCAAGGTCCAAAAAATGTATAGATTGCTTATCTTTTTCTAGTGTGAACTGAAGATGTGGATTCAGTGAGTTCAGCCAGGCGTGGAAGGACACCAGGTCCAATTCTGTCCCTTTGAAGATTATGAAAATATCATCTATGTATCTCCGCCATATGCCAAGATTGGCGACAAAAGGGTTGGTGGCTGGGTAGATGTGATCTTGTTCAAAGAGGTCGACATATAGGTTTGCTAGGCTGGTGGCAAAAGTGGCTCCCATCGCAGTGCCGGATATCTGTTGGTAATAGGTATTTTGAAACAGAAAATAGTTTTTGGTCAATGCAATCTCTGCCAGTTGGTGGATAAAGGTGGGCGGCACGCCATGTAATTCGATGCCAGAATGTAGTAACATGCTCAGCATGTTCAAAGTCTCTTGTTGAGGGATCCGAGTGTACAGAGACACGATGTCGATAGTGACTAGCCATTCTTCTTGTGGATCGTACTGCAAGGTGTCTAGTAGGTTCAGCATATGGGTGGAGTCTTTTACATAGCTAGTCATTTTCGGAATCTGATCCTTTATGAAAAAATCAACAAATTGAGAGAGTGGTTCTAAGATTGAGCCAATGCCGGACACAATGGGGCGTCCGGGTGGTGGCACGATGCCCTTGTGGATTTTAGGTAAGGCATACATTGCCGGAATGCGAGGGTGAGGCGGGGAAAGGAAAGCAGCCTCGCGGGCGCTGATGTAACTTTCGGCCTCTGCTTCATAGATGATAGGAGCTATTGTTTCCTGAAGGGAGAGTGTGGGGTCCACGCGGAGCATTTTATAACTGGTGTTATCACTCAGGAGGGTGTTAACCATGTTGATATAGTTGGTGGTGTCCATGATGACAATGTCTCCCCCTTTGTCAGCCGGCTTTATGGTGATGTCTGGATTTCCAGCTAAATCAGAAAGGGCTGCCAGTTGGGGTTTAGTACAGTTATTGTACAGAACAACACTGACAGCAAGGATAAAATACAGTTGCCCCATCGCATGGATGCCATGGATGGGCATGATGCATGCTATGAACTGATCACCCACTACTTTTGAGCACATCACAAATGAACATGGCCTAGACCATCAGCTACAATCTATACTATACACCGAATAAATCACACACTCGAAAGACGAATGTCCAGTCATGATTTCAATGCAACACCCAGTGTATTGATATGTATGATTAGAAATAACAGGTGGACCAACACCCCCTTGCCAACTATGCCTCCCCACACCCCCTCCCCAACTTTCCCTCCTCACATCCCCTCCACGACTTGTGTCATATTGTCCATGATGTCTCAGCCCAAGACACACCCATGGCACATGTTAGTCCATGGCCTATTTACCGGCCCGCTTGCCACCTGGGGTGCCCTTGTGTCATGTGGCTGACAGACATGTCGACCTCCACCGTGGGCTGCCACGGAGAGAACTAGTGGGCGTGGAGCTTGTGGATGGCGTGTGTGAAGGGTCACCGGTCTGTCGATCCAAGGCAGCCTGCAGGAACATTGCCATTGACTCTGCCATGGACGACATGATGCTGTTGCCCTCACGGACCCTCCTGGCCATGAGTACTATAGCGGACGTAGCACTTCCAAGGACGTGTGCAGTGCCCCACCCAGTGCTTTCCCGCATTAGCTGGGCCTGAGTGCGTAGCAGGGCTACCTCTCCACGCATCAGGTGGGACTCCTCAAGGTGCTGTTGCACCAGGGCAGTTAATCTCGATGCGGCGCAGACGGCCATCCATGTCCCCGACACTGGGAAAGGACTGGCTTTGGGGGGGGCTGGAGAGGTTCATGGGGCTGAAATCAGGCCACTCTTTGGTGTCTCCTGCATCGTCCTCTGCGCTGGAGTCATGGACATGTGTATGTGGCTGCTGTGGTGGGGGTAGTGTCCGGCCTCCTACTGTTGGCCTTGCAGGCAATTGCACCACGAAAGGTGATGCCAGGGTGGAGGGGGTAGCAGGTGTAGCCACTGCAGGTGCTGCCTGGATTGGAGGGGCAGTTGTGACAGTCAGTGGTTGTTGCAGTGTCCTGGGTGGTGGTTGTGATCTGTGGAGTGGCCCGCCGTCAGCGTCTGGTGCCCCTTGAGGTGCCTGGTTGCTCTCTGTCGCTGTCAAATGACATGCCTGAGGGTCGAAGAAAGGCATGATGTTAGGGCCCAGTATGGGTTCAAGATGCACTGATACATGCAATGTGTTGGTTGTGAGGGGTGCTGCAGAAGGGACATACCATAGGACATGGCATGGTGCACACATGCTTCGGTTGTGCAGACTCAGCTGCAGGTTGTGGGATGTTGGTACATGACACATTGCTCTACTGGGACTACTGGCGTAGTGTTCTGGCATTTACTGTGGGTGGTGGTATGGAGGCTCTGTCAGAGTGTGAGGTGTTGGGAGGTTGTTGGATGGTGTGTGGGGGGGTTGGATAGGGCAAGGCTGGGCCTGATGGCTTACCCAGTTGCAGGCCCAGTATGTGTATTGGGTGTCTTTGGTAGGTCTGGCAGGGACGTGGGGGACACGTGTCATTGCCATTGTATGGGAGGATGGCCATGTGTGGGTGGAGCTGAGAGACGACATTGCTGTGCCATGGTGGCAGTGGTGGCACGCCAGGCCCGAATGCAGTACGCTGTGGCAGGGTGCCATGTGTCTGTGTGGGGGTAGATGCTTCTACACTTCGAAGTACCGGGTGCCTGTGCAGTGTTCAACATGTATTACAGGCGTGGGTCATTGTGAGGGGGCCCGGGTGTATGGCCACAACAGTGTCCTGGGTGTTGTTCAGGTGTGTGGGAGTGTGTGCCTGCAGGGTGTATTCTGGGGGATGGGGATGGTGCAATTCCCATCTCAGTAATAATTTGCATTTATATAGAGATACAAACCCTCAGGCATCTGAGCACTGCTTATTATTACCCTCGGTGTGTGATACTCATGTATCGTTTGGAAGGATGAAAGGCTGAGTTTGGCCCTGCTGGGATTAGAAACTGCGTCGGCAGGCTCTACTCGCTGCACTGTCTGACCGTCAGTGATGAGGTGGTACAGTGGTTGGGGCAGGATGACCAGGGGGGTTGTTCAGTATTTTGGGGCTACATGTACTCATCGGCCTTGTCGGGTATCCCGGCTCCGGCCTCTGCAGCGCCAAACCCTTCTATGGACTCCATGTGCAGCACACTGCTGCACTTCTCCTCCCAGGACATGAGTCGGATTGGCGAGGCGGGTCCACCACCTGTGGCCATGCTTTGTCTGTGGTGTGCTGACAGGAGGTTCAGGACCCTCGGGCGTAGGCCATCCCAACGTTTGTGTCAATCCCTGACTGCGTGGGATTATCCCCATTGCTGACACCTTCTGTGCCACTTCTTCCCATATGGACTTTTCCCCCTGCTGTGTTTGGCGGTGCTGGTCTGTTAAGAAAAACCCCCTGCATGCAGGACAATGGTCTCTGCAAGCATGTACAGCTCTGCCTCAGAGAAGCGTGACTTGCGCTGCCGGGTCTCACGGATGCGAGTTGTCATGGTCCACGGTGGATTTCTGCAATCTGGAGGGGTGGATGTCAACTGGATGCTGCGGATTGCAATGGATTGTGTTTCTATGATGGCCGCCGGACTGTTTTCTGTTCCGGCGATCACTTTATTTCTGGTCACGGTAATTCCGCTGCCGCTGTTTCCGGTGCCGCTGGCTCTGGCATTGTGATGCCGGATACGGGGGCACCAGGGGTGACGGTGCCCATCGTCATTTTTTGGCCACTTTTCATGGTGTTTCAGTGATGTCGGAAAGCATGTGCCTGACAACCCGTGATCGTCCATTATTTCCGGCATCACGGTTTGCCGGAAACGGTGGACCGGCATCAGAAAAACTACGATTTCTTACCGCCAAACCTGTAATGAGGCCCATTATCTTTATTTGAACAGGTATGAGCGACCTTTTGAATGAGTTTCTGGAATGGCTTAACCAACGCTATAGCAACATCCAATGCAGGCATACCAGCAATCAAGAAATCAACTTCCTTGATTTGACCATCAAGTATTATCAGGACACCTTGGTCTTTTCATTATATAAAAAAGAAACCGATAGGAACACATTACTGCATTTCTCCAGCTTTCATCCAAGGTGCCAGAAAGAAAGCTTACCTTATGGACAATTTCGGAGACTACGGAGAAATTGCACTCTTACCCCAGATTACCAGTCACATGCGAATGACCTCGCAGAGAGACTAAGGGTGAGAGGTTACCCTAACAAGTTTCTCATTTTCTTAGACACACTAGGTTCACACCTAGAGAGCTTCTACTCCAACCAAAAGCTACGAAGTACCAGGAGAAATTGGTATGTGTCCTTGCATATGGTACACATGCCTTCGAGATTAAGAAACTCGTCAAGAAATGTTGGCCGTTGGTTCAACTCAATGGGCCTCATTCCGAGTATGGAGGTAATCATAGCGCTATTTGTGCCATGACTACCTCCCATACCGGTACCGAGTCCGCCCTGGTTCAATGGGGACTTACCGGTCCATTCCGACCTTGGAGGGACCGGTAAATCCCCGTTGATAAAACCATTCCCCATTCCCATTTCAGCCCCCATAGGGCTCAATGGGGATGAGGAAGTAGCCAATAACGGTACCGCAATTTACGGTACCGTTATTAGCTCTAAAGTCCCTTAACGGGTCCCGTCCTTAACGCCTGGTCAGACCAGGTCAGACCAGGCGTTAAGGAAGGGACCCACTAAGGGATCTCGGAATAGGGCGCAAAGGGATTTCCGGCACTGATGTCCTTAACGGTGCCCGGTATCCCTTTGCGCTCTACTCGGAATGAGGCCCAATATCTCCAACGAACCACAGACTTTGCCTTTAAGCGGCAAAGAAATCTGAGAGACCATCTGGTCCATTCTAAACCTATAGAGTCCAGATTCAGCAGTACGACCTGGGATCAGAGACCACTTACTGGACATTACCCCGGGAGGATACCTCAGGGGCAACACGCTCGCATTTGAAGCAAGACGGCAAAGAGCAACACAGGTTCGATCCCCAGGTCCACAATTAGAAACCTCTGGGTATTAAGCGCGTTATAAATAACCTATTGTATCATATCATATCATATCATAACCATGTGGTATATGTTCAGTATGCAAGTACAGCAAAGAACTGAAGTCATTCGACATCAATGGTCATCAATATGAGTTAAGGAACCATACCAATTGCAAGACCAGTAATGCCATTTACTGCATACAGTGTCCATGTGGGCTGAAATATGTGGGCCAACCTGTTTGGCCGGTCCACGTGTGTATCATGGAACACAGGTTGCGGATTGGATGCCGCAATACCCCAGCTCCTCTAGTTTCCCACTACATTGAACAGAGACATACTGTGGAAGATAGTTTTACAAAGGTAGCGGGCGCCCCTCTCTCGCAAGAACAGACATGATAACCTGTTCAGTGGTTATTAACCACTTGAGAGTTCGCAGCCACTGCTTTTACTCACTGTGCCTTTCACAGATGGGAAATATCCATTTGCATATCAGTCTTTGTCCTGCCCAGGGGCAGTCCAGCACCGAGATACAATGGCAATTCCAATCTGAACGAGAGTACCACCAGCAACCCCATACACGTGTTTCACCCTTGTTGGGGATCATCAGTGAGGTGAAGCTGATGCCTTTCTAAGCACAGTGTGAGGGAGACCACGTCTGGTTGCCCCCAGGAGACCTAGGGTTACCAATCCCAGGTTCCTTAAAAAATAGTTTTACAAAGGTAGCGGGCGCCCCTCTCTCGCAAGAACAGACATGATAACCTGTTCAGTGGTTATTAACCACTTGAGAGTTCGCAGCCACTGCTTTTACTCACTGTGCCTTTCACAGATGGGAAATATCCATTTGCATATCAGTCTTTGTCCTGCCCAGGGGCAGTCCAGCACCGAAATACAATGGCAATTCCAATCTGAACGAGAGTACCACCAGCAACCCCATACACGTGTTTCACCCTTGTTGGGGATCATCAGTGAGGTGAAGCTGATGCCTCTCTAAGCACAGTGTGAGGGAGACCACGTCTGGTTGCCCCCAGGAGACCTAGGGTTACCAATCCCAGGTTCCTTAAAAAATAGTTTTACAAAGGTAGCGGGCGCCCCTCTCTCGCAAGAACAGACATGATAACCTGTTCAGTGGTTATTAACCACTTGAGAGTTCGCAGCCACTGCTTTTACTCACTGTGCCTTTCACAGATGGGAAATATCCATTTGCATATCAGTCTTTGTCCTGCCCAGGGGCAGTCCAGCACCGAAATACAATGGCAATTCCAATCTGAACGAGAGGGAGACCACGTCTGGTTGCCCCCAGGTCTCCCTCTCACTGTGCTTAGAGAGGCATCAGCTTCACCTCACTGATGATCCCCAACAAGGGTGAAACACGTGTATGGGGTTGCTGGTGGTACTCTCGTTCAGTTTGGAATTGCCATTGTATTTCGGTGCTGGACTGCCCCTGGGCAGGACAAAGACTGATATGCAAATGGATATTTCCCATCTGTGAAAGGCACAGTGAGTAAAAGCAGTGGCTGCGAACTCTCAAGTGGTTAATAACCACTGAACAGGTTATCATGTCTGTTCTTGCGAGAGAGGGGCGCCCGCTACCTTTGTAAAACTATTTTTTAAGGAACCTGGGATTGGTAACCCTAGGTCTCCTGGGGGCAACCAGACGTGGTCTCCCTCTCACTGTGCTTAGAGAGGCATGAGCTTCACCTCACTGATGATCCCCAACAAGGGTGAAACACGTGTATGGGGTTGCTGGTGGTACTCTCGTTCAGATTGGAATTGCCATTGTATTTCAGTGCTGGACTGCCCCTGGGCAGGACAAAGACTGATATGCAAATGGATATTTCCCATCTGTGAAAAGCACAGTGAGTAAAAGCAGTGGCTGCGAACTCTCAAGTGGTTAATAACCACTGAACAGGTTATCATGTCTGTTCTTGCGAGAGAGGGGCGCCCGCTACCTTTGTAAAACTATTTTTTAAGGAACCTGGGATTGGTATCCCTAGGTCTCCTGGGGGCAACCAGACGTGGTCTCCCTCTCACTGTGCTTAGAGAGGCATCAGCTTCACCTCACTGATGATCCCCAACAAGGGTGAAACACGTGTATGGGGTTGCTGGTGGTACTCTCGTTCAGATTGGAATTGCCATTGTATTTCGGTGCTGGACTGCCCCTGGGCAGGACAAAGACTGATATGCAAATGGATATTTCCCATCTGTGAAAGGCACAGTGAGTAAAAGCAGTGGCTGCGAACTCTCAAGTGGTTAATAACCACTGAACAGGTTATCATGTCTGTTCTTGCGAGAGAGGGGCGCCCGCTACCTTTGTAAAACTACTGTGGAAGATGTCTCATGGTGGATTTTGGACACTGTTAAAAATTGACCTAATGCTATGCGAGCGCTATCCCTCAAGGAAGCGTGGTGGATACACCAGTAAGACACATTATAACATGGACTCAACGAGGCATACTGGTGAATACAAATAGTTTTCTAGCCCCAAAAGGGAGATTTGTGAGAAGAACTGTCTGCCCCATCACATGGTTTCACCACCTACTCTTAGGTCCATTGGTCCCTTAGGCTGTATGGCTTCAGGCCCTCTATTTTAAGAGCCTTTCTCCCCTTTTTTCCACTTAATTTATTGGGTTGGTTTGTTTTCTTAAGCTCCCTCCTCAGCCTGCCTGTTTAGTCATCCCTTCTTTTTGGGCTCTTGTCACTTAGCCACCATGTTCATTTCACATGGCGTCTTCCACTGCTTTTTGCAGCAGTATTCTTCTCTTTTGTTGCTGGTACCGCGGCTATTGGACGGTCTTGGCCATCTGCAGCTGATCGCCCCTGTTCATGCATTTGGCTTGTATGTTTCTTCCTTCAACATTGCAGACCGTGCCTTTGTGGGTGAGCCCGTACTGCATTCAGCCTTGGACCCGCCTCCTCGAGTGGGTACTTCCTGTGTTCGTGTCCCCCATGGAGCTCGTTTTACACCTTTAGTGCACTCCTCACCGGCATCCAGGCGCACGTCCTGCTCTGTAGACCAGGTACTCCTCAGCATGGGGGATTCGTTCCACCCACACACAGTTTCCATCCCTCAGAGATCCTCTTTTTTGGCTTTTGCTATGCCCCTCCACCCCCCCCCCCACCCGGCTCCTGGATATTGTTGCAGTACCTGCGCTGCTTAGGTGGGGAGGACAGATTTTTTCTTACCTTTTCTTTCACAGATTGCTTGTGATTAATTGAACTTTTCCCCTTGCCTCCATTCATGTGGTTCTGACTTGGGAACAGCAGGCCTTGATCCCTGACCACCCGCCTTGATCCCAGCCCTGTACAGCTTTGGCCTTGGCAGGTATCTCCCCTCCCACCCCTTTTTTGTTTCTATTCTGGGGCCATTTAGTTTCTTGGAGGACTATCTTTTGGGCATCTTCTTCCGGGTTTTGAATGCTTTGTAATTGTCACATCTTGGTGCTTCCTTATCTTCATCACTGGACTAGGTCTGTCAAACCTTGTTTTTATCCAATTCGCCATGTTTTGATTTGTGACGGTTTTACTTTAGATGCCTATCGCAGCTTTTTGCTGTGGACATTTAGGTTTATGTTTTCATCTTCCTCATGTCTGTGTCTCACATGTTCACTCATCTTCCTTGGTCCTGACGAAGGCGAAGATTCCTACAAATTGCCGAAGCGTGTGGGAGGTGCCCCTCCCAGGTTGTTCTGCCATAATTAGTATGTGGCAGTTCTCTATAGCTGGCTTTGGGGCACCCCTGTGTAGGTAGACCTGTGAAACATTAAGCAATATTGATTATCTGCTTTTCATATTTCATTTTTCTTTATTCCTTGCATGATCTTAGATTAGATTCAGACAACATCCTTTATAGATACTTACTTCTGGGACAATCCCAGACGTGTATTTGTTATCTGCATTTCCTATCAATATTTCAAGGTCAGGATTGCTTTTGTTCTTCCATTTTAAAGTCACTAAATTGATGTGCGTTTTTAGTATGTATATCTTGTCTGAGTGGATTATCTCTTTAGGCAATTAACTTTTTTTGTTTGTGGCTTCATCATGTACACAATAGTTCTTTAGTTTGGTTTGGTTTGATTATTTGTATAGCGCGGCCAAACCCTCAGGTAACTGGGCGCATGGTCTTAGGAGCAGCAGTGTTACATAAAATTGCATGCATACAGGGTATAACATAGGATAGTACAGAACAATAGTTAGTGTGAGGGACCCGGTTACATAGTGGTCTGTGCAGAAGTATAAATTAACTACAAAGGTACATGTAGCCTAACTGGTGATATCGCTTATATCATGGAAGCTTTAAATATAGAGAGCGCAGGCGTAGGTTTAGGCTAAGAGCAGTTAACGATCTATTGTTCAGTTTTGAGTAGATCCTTTACCTTCGCTCGGAACGACCAGAATGATGTGTCAGCTATAATTGTCATAGGTAAGGCATTCCAGGCTTCGGCTGCTAGCACGGGAAAGCTGGACCCTCCAGCTGTTTTCAGGTTGACCCTTGGGACGTTGAGTTGGTGTAGGTATGGGGATCTGGTTGGTCTGGTGGAGTTCTGTCTCGTGAATTTGTCAGTTAGGTATCGTAGGACTCTCTGGTAGAGGCATTTGTGAGTAATAGCAAGTGCTCGTAGTTTGATTTTCCCACGGATAGGCAGCCAGTGGACTTCCTTCCTGGCCGAAGAGATGTGGGCCTTGCGTGGGAGATTAAGGGCGCATCTAAGTGCGTTGTGTTATGTGAAAGCTATTCTATTTGCAGTTCTATGTATTTCATATGGTAGAATGTTATGTGATGGGCTGACTTTATTAGGTCAGAGCATTCTGGTGTTAGAACCTTAATACTGTTGTTGTTGCTCAAAGTTAATCAGTTGGTGAGGGCTGCTTTACAGGTTGGGGGTCTTAAATACATGTCTTTATAAATGCCAATAAAACCGACATAGAAACTGAGCTGGCGTGGTCATTGGCTCAACATTGGCGACGAGGATGGGATGTATGGTGCCAGCACAGCCCCTCTGGTGCTAATCCCGATCCCCAAGACCCCCGACCACCAAGCTAAAGCAGGGCACCGCCTATTTTCACGGTGGGCCGCCCCTGAGTCGCCCCGTTGGAGTGAGGAGCAGCTCAACCGACTGCCTGAGGAACCCGCAGTGGTCTGCCAAGTTGCCTACCACTCTCCTGAGGGAGCGATCCCCCGATTTTCCCAATGCCTCGCAAGGCTGGGAAACGGCGCCGAGAGACAGACGGAGCCCTGTCTGCAGTGACGCCGAGAAGCGGAGGAGAAACGGAGCTGAAGTGGTGCCGAGGGAGAACCTCTCAGCAGTGCCGCCGAGTGTTGGAGGAGTTCGTTGGGCTCGTATGGAGAGGTGAGGCAGAGCCGAGAAGCGGAGCTGGAGCGCGCTGAGGGAGAATCACTCGGCAGTGCCGCCGACAGTTGGAGGAGTTCGTTGGACTCATAAGAAGCGGTAAGGCGGAGCTAAGCAGCGGAGCTGAAGCCGCCAGGCACCCGGGAGCCTAGTCGGGTCGAATCTTACCTTCGATCACTCCTGTGCGTGCCTAGATTCAGTTCCTGTCTCTCTGTCCTCGCTGGGGCGGAGGCGGCGCAGCTCTTCCGCATTTGGAGGCGGGGAGCTTTCGGATCGAGCGGAAGCTCTCCCCCCTTCCCTGCCCCTTCTCTTGATTGTCACGTGAGGGGTCACGTGGTTCCTGTTGTGGAATCCGAAACCACAGATTCAACGGGGCAAGTCTGCATGCTCGCAGTGCATGTCTTAAGAACCCTGTAAAATAACAGCGTTACGCAGCCGCCCAGGGCCCTGACGGGAAGGCGGTCTGGACCTTTGAGATTGTAGCTGATATTAATTGGTGTTCAGTGTGAGGCTCCTTATAAGCTTCAAGACCACAGGTGAGAAAAGTGCAAGGGATTGTCTGCTGTGAGAGAAGGAGTTTTGGGTTTGCCCTCTGCTGTGGATACTACATCAAGACAGTCACCAAGTCAGTCTGAGAATCGGCATATACACATATACAAGCAACCACTAGCTAGCTTGAGAGATGGCTCTATCAGGAGTACCTGGCCCACAGGTGTTCATAATCAATCTTAACAGCCTTTGGTAAAGAGGTGGATCCTTACATTTGGGTGCTTATCACGGCACAGGACCTCAAAATATCATCAAGAATACCAAGGAAATAAGCCTAAACCTGGATCCATATTCTACAGACTAAATTAAGCTAAATAGCCCGTTGAACATTATATTTTTTTGGAAAAACAAACAGGATATATGTTAACAAACAGAAAATCAGAACGTACTAAAACTTCCTCTCCTGAAGAACCATTGAGAGTAACAATGGGGAAACACGTGTCGAGAGAGAGAAATATTTGATTCATTTTGAGAGAGTAATATATGAAAATATTTGACTCATTGAAAGAGAAAGAGAAATATTTGATTCATTGAACCATCTGAATTACTCTATACTGGTGTGCAGCTTTATCTGGAATGTTTTTTTTTGAAATCATAAAAGGTAAATAAAAATTATTAGTGTGAATAAACACTAATAAAATTTACAAGACTGTTAAGACTCGCCTGTATATATTTATTTAAGGGGTAAGTGCATTTGAGTCCATCCTCCCAAACTCTTTTCTTCTTTCCACAGGTGTTCATGCCCACACCAGGGCCACCTAGAATAAAGTGGGCTCCCTGGAAAAAGGTTTTTTTGCATTATGTTAAGGCTACATGTGGGAATGGTATGTCTGTGGAACGGAAGGTGGCCATGCTAATGCATTTTCTTGGATATGAAGGCCAGAGGATTTATGATACCCTTCCCGATATCTCAGAGTTGGAATTGGAAGATGGAGCGACTGATTTCGATGTGGCATTGGCTAAACTAGATAAGCATTTTGAAGCCAAAATAAGTATTGTGCTTGGGAGGTACCATTTTGGCATGAGGTACCAACATGAAGGGGAGTCAGTGGAGGATTATATAACTGCCTTAAGACATTTGTCTTTAAATTGTAAATTCGGTGTGGGTTTGGACGAACACATAAGAGACCAATTCATGCTGCACTGTTCTAATGATAAAATCTGTGAGGAAGTGTGGCTCAAAGACGATCCGAGTTTGGAGGAAGTAATTGGGATGGCGAAAAGAATTGAACATACTTTGCAGTGTGTTGCTAAGTTATCTGTTAATTTGCCTAAGCTTGACAAATACACAGAGGTTCTGAGAGTGGGTGATAAAAAGAAGGATGGCATGAGGGAGAAGAAGAAACAAAGTCAAGCCATCTAAGCAATATGGTTACGGTCAAAACTAAGGGGGTGTGAGTGATCCAAGAAATAAACGGTCACAGAAAGAGAGTATGCAAGGAGGCATGCAAGGAGGGACCAAGAGAGATGATAGATTGTGTTTCAGGTGCGGAAGTGCACGCCATCTGTCCACTTCCCCCATGTGCCCTGGGAGAAGGACAAATTGTAGCATTTGCAAGAGATGGGGTCACTTTGAAAACTGTTGCAAAAATTACCATATAGGTGGTGGGAAAGGTGTGATGTTGATTGATGAAAATGATGCAAATTCATCAGAAGAAGGAGATACCTCAGGAAATGAGATTGTTACAGAAAATATGGTGCATTGTTCTGACTACGATGACTGAACATCCCTCTGCTTGGGTTGAAGTAAACGGTCATCAGGTGAAAATGTTGGCTGATTCCTGTTCAAAAATCACCCTGATGTCCAGGATAGTTTATGAAAACGTAGTTGGTGGGTCTATGGGAGATTTGAGTCCATCAGATAAAAATCTGTGGGGATACAATGGTAGTAGGATTGAGATACTAGGTTGCTGCAAGGCTCAATTTAAATTCAAGGGTAGGATAACTTATGGAAAGGTTTATGTTACTGAGAAAGGTGAGACTCTGCTCGGGTGGAGGGAGCAGAGGGGGCTGGGTATCAAACTCGACCCCAACAGCAAGGAACTAGTTCTCAATGTAGCCAACAATGACATGTTAGACAAAAGCAAAAGCGTTTACAAAGGTCAAGATACCATTGCTAAATATCCTGAAGTCTTTGGCAAGGGAGTGGGTTGTCTCAAAGGTATGTTACAAAAGATAGTGGTAAAGGAGGGGAGTGTACCGGTTGCGGCTAAGCTTAGGCCTTTGCCATTATCAATGCGCACTGCTGTGCGCGAAGAATTGAGCAAGTTGGAAAAAGAGGGAATAATTGAACCTGCCAAAACCGTTGAATGGATTTCTCCAGTGGTAGTAGTGAGAAAGGCCAATGGGGATCTGAGAGTTTGTGTGGACTTAAGAGAACTTAATCGTTGTGTGGTCGCTGATCGACATCCGCTGCCCAATATGGGAGAGCTCTTGAGTCGGATAGGGAATGCAAAATTCTTCGCCAAATTAGATATGGCGAGTGCATACCACCAGATAAATTTGGACGTGGAGTCCAGAAAACTTACTGCCTTTATTACTTATGAAGGAATCTACCAGTTTCGCCGCATGCCTTTTGGATTCATTTCTGCGTCCTCAGTGTTCCAAAAGGTTATGGATAAGTTATTGAAAGATGTAAGAGGAGTATGGTGTTTTCAGGATGATGTCCTGATTTATGGAGACAGTGAGGAGGAATTGAAAAAGAGAGTTGAAAATGTTTTGGAGATTTTTAAAGTGAGGGGCATAACATTGAGAGGCAAAAAATGTGTTTTCTCGACCCGTGTAGTAGAATATCTAGGCCATGAGATTTCAGAGGAAGGTTTGAGACCCAAAAGAGACCTGGTGGATGGTATTGTGAGGATGCAACCACCCAAAAATAAGGCGGAATTGAGGTTGTTCTTGGGAACGATTGAGTTTTACCATAGATTTGTAGAAAATTATGCTGATAGCGTAACTGCTTTGAGGGCCATTTTGAAGAAGGGAGCGTAATTTATCTGAAGTGAGGAATGTGAGCGAGAGTTCAATGGTATTAAACAAAAGATTGACATGGCGAAGCCGTTAGGCATGTATGACACTCGAAGGAGAACCATTCTCGCTGTAGATGCCAGTGATACTGGCATAGGGGTGGTGATGTCACAATTGGAAGCAAATGGAAATGAGGTAATCGTGTTACATGCCTCCCGCATGTTGAAAGGTGCGGAACTTAACTATTCTGTTTTGGAGAAGGAAGCCCTGGCTTGTCATTGGGGTATAGAAAAACTCAAAAACTTTGTGTGGGGACAGGAATTTACTTTGAGAACTGACCATAAACCCTTGAAGGCTATATTTGAAACAAAGGGCCTTGATAAAGTGTCAAGGAGAGTTGCCTGTTGGGTGACTAGGCTACAATGTCACAAATTTGTTATAGAAGTTGTTTCAGGAAAAGAAAATGTACAGGCTGATCATGTGTCCAGAGTAAGGATAGAAGAGGGTAATGAAGAGGGGAGAGAGAGATTTGTAGAGATGGGAAATATGGTTTTTGCTACTGTAGAAGGAATCATACAAAAAGATGAATGGACACGAATATTGGAGTCGGACGAGATGTGGAAACGGATAGTGGGTTTTGTCAGGGAGGAGTGGCCAGAAAAAAGATTGTTATCTGGCGAGGAAAGAGCATTGTGGGAAGTAAGGTTTGAATTGTCTGTGAAGGATGGGCTGGTGTATCGGTGGGATAAACTGGTTGTTCCGCATTGTCTGAGGGAAAGACTTGTAAAAACTGCACATCAGGGACACATAGGGATGTATAAAACTAAAGAGATAATTAAAGCCGACTATTGGTGGCCAGGTTTGGAGCGAGAAATTGAGAAAATGGTTAGTGGTTGTGCTGATTGTATCAGATCAGGGAAGAATCTATCGACCGTGTCACAACCAATGAGGAAGGTTCAGGTACCCAAGGGAGTGTGGCAAGATATTGCCATTGATATTTTGGGACCGGTCGATATGGGAATGGGGCGAGGAAGATTTATCCTTGCTTTAGTAGACACATTCTCAAGATGGACTGAATTTAAAATACTGAGAGATGTGACGTGTCAGCATGTTGTGGATTTTCTGTCCGGGATATTTGAGAGGGAAGGATTACCTAAGAGTGTACTGACGGATAATGGCCCGCAATTTGCTGGGAGATTGTTTGAAGACTATTTAGTAAGGTGTGGTATAAAACACAAAAGATCCGCCCTATATTATCCACAGGGAAATGGTATGATTGAGAGGGTGAACCGATCCATAATGGAGGCTATCAGAGGTGCAAATGCATGTGGATTTGATAAGAAGATGGCAGTGAAGGAACGATTATATGCTTTGAGAATGGCGCCGTGTGCTGAAACTGGTGCCAGTCCCTTCGAACTTATGAGAGGTCGCAAGGGTAACACATTGTTGTCACCTGCCTGGCTAGGGAGAGCTAGGGAAATTGACATAGTTGTGCATGATGTAAAGAAAAGGATGAATATCCGGAAGGATAAATGGGTAAAAAGAGTGAATGAGAGGTTTCCAAAAAAGAGAACAATGGTTGAAGTGGGAGACCTTATTAGGATAAGGAGAGCTGTGATACCCAAAAAGGGGGATTCATTGTATTCATTTCTGGTAAGGGTCACTCAAGTTTTTGACAATGCCGTGAGACTGGAGAGTGGGCAAGTGTGGAATTTGTCCAGAGTGGCGAAATTGAAAAAGTAAGAAACTCACAGGTACTATCACATTTGCTAACCAGCTGTGTTTTGATCATAGATCAATTTGAAATGTTTTATACATTTTTGTATGTCATCATTTGTTTTATTTTAATAAGGGAGGGGGGGTGTTATGTGAAAGCTATTCTATTTGCAGTTCTATGTATTTCATATGGTAGAATGTTATGTGATGGGCTGACTTTATTAGGTCAGAGCATTCTGGTGTTAGAACCTTAATACTGTTGTCGTTGCTCAAAGTTAATCAGTTGGTGAGGGTTCCTTTACAGGTTGATGGTCTTAAATACATGTCGTTATGAAAGTCAATAAAACAGACATAGAAATTGAGCTGGCGTGGTCATTGGCACAACACGTCGTTTTGGAGTATTTGTAATCTATTTAGGTTGTGGTTCGTGGAGCCTAAGAAGAGTGTGTTACAGTAGTCCAGTTTTGATAAAAAGAGGGCCCTGGCCAGTGTGAGGCGGCTGTTGGTAGATAAAAAGGATTTGCAGGTATTGATGAGTTTATTGGTGTAGGCTGTGGATGAGATGGTGGCATTGATTTGTTTTTTGAGGGAGAGAGTTGAGTCAAGATACACACCCAGTGTTTTGACTTCTTTAGAACTTTTATAATGTTGCCATCGATGACAAAGGATTAGTATCTGGGGTCAAGTTTATTGAGATGGGTCTGTGACCCAGCTATCAGCAGTTCCGTCTTGTCGTCGTTTAAGCAGAGGCCGTCCATGCTTGGATTTCAAGGTAGATCTCATTTAGTTTAGCAGCATCCTCCTCATAACTCCCCGTGACCGTAATGAGGACCTGGGTGTCATTAGCATAGTTAGTATATGTAACTCCCAAGTCATCAAGGTGGTCAAAGAGGAGCTTGGTGAAGATATTGTAAAGCGTGGGAAAGATGCACAAACCTTGGGGGACTCCACATTGGATCGGGACAGGGTCCTCTGCGGCCCCGCCTGAAGGGGCCAAGACCTTGGTTGTTCTGTCTGAAAGGAAGGACCAGATCCAATTGGTGGCATCCTGGAGGAATGCAGCAGCCCAAGAGAGGTGTTTGGTGAGTATTTGGTCGTCGACTAGTTCGAAGGCTGCTGACAAGTCTAACAAGAGCAGGATGGCCAGATTGCCCTTGTTTTTAGCTTCATCCATTTGGATTTTTAGATCCAGGAGGGCTGTTTCAGTCCCATGCCTTGGTCTAAAGCCAGATTGTTGCAGGCCTAAAAGGTTGTTGTCTTCCAAATGTTGTTGAATTCGGAGGTATGCTACTCTGTCTATTATTTTAAGGAGAAAGGGGTCAGTCGTGATGGGCCTGTAGTTTGTAAATATGTTAGGGTCAAGGTTTTTTTTTTTTAGTAGAGCTAGGACCCAAGCCTCTTTGAGGTTGTGTGGGACTGCAGAATTTTTAAACAATTAATTGATCAGGAAGGTGATAAAGGGGGCTAGATCTTTGACCCCATTCTTGATAACTGATGCAGGGCATAGGTCACCCAGAGAATTGGATGGTTTTAGGCTGGCAATTATATTGATAACTTCGTCCTCTGTGTCTGGTGAGAAATGGAAGAGGGGGCAGTCGGGGTGTGGTGAGCTGGGAGTGTCACTCATGTAGACTTTGGAGACAAGGTTGGCTTTTTTAGATTCAATCTTAGTTTGCAGGAGAGCTATTTTGTTGGAGAGTGCTTATTGGATGTTGTTACACCAGGTTTTATCCTTGATGCAATCATCGGTAGGGGGCACAGGTAATTCCTATTCTCGTAGGATGGAGAATGGCTCTTTTGTGCCAGATTTGGCGCTGTGTATTCTAGTATTGAAAATCTCTTTTTTTGCATTCATAATAGCAACTTTGTATGAAGCAGCTGTCAAGGTGCATTTTTCTTTTGTGGTGATAGAAGGGGCTTTCCTCCAACTGGATTCAGGTCCTCTTGAGGTTACAAAGTGCTTTTAGTTCTGCCGAGAACCATTTGTTCATGTGTGCTGTTGGTTTAATTTTTCTTAGTTTTAGAGGAGCTATTTGGTTCAAGGCTAGTTCTAGTGTGTCATTGTAAAGTTTGACTAATAATGTGGGATTAGTGTGAGGGGTGGGAGGAGCAGCAGAGGTGATTGGGTGCAGTAAGGGTCTGAGGTTCTCAATAGAAATATTGTGCTTGTTCCTAGCTAGAGATTGCAGTGGGGTGGTGTAAGGTAGGTTTTTTTGTGTAGTTATAGGTATAGTGTAGCTGATTAGATGATGGTCTGACCAGGCGCATGGAGAGATGTCAGTCACAGAGATGTCACAGTTGACATCGGCCAGCCAATCTAAAGTTCTGTCTTTAGCATGTGTGGGCTTGTTGATACGTTGTGGCAGGCCTGATTGTGTGATGGTGTCATTGATCAAAGAAGCATTTGAATCATTAGGGTCCTGAAGGCCGAGGTTGCAGTCGCCCAGTAATATAATTTGGGAATTGGGTTTAGTATTAGAGGTCAGTAGGTGGGAGATGTCCTCCTCAAAAGAGGCAATTGTGCCTGGGGGTCTGTATACAAGGTGTGCAAGTATAGTTCAGGAGCTGGACAATGGGAGTTTAAAGGATAGGAGTTCATCAGAAGAAATGTCAGGTTTGGTGACTTCTCGGATATTCAGGTTAGATTTTGCGACGACAGCTACCCCTCCATCTATCCCCGGTGTTCTGTCAGCTCTGATAATAGAGTAGTTCTCTGGGAAAGCAATAGAGAGCGATGGTCCATTTATATATGGTGGTCCAGAGAGATGGTCCATTTATTATTTATCTATGCTTTCATTTATATTTTTGTTGTGCATGTTGCTTTCTCATATTTTTCTCTACCTAGATGGTTTTTCATTTTCATGTATTAAATTATAATGAAATAAAAAAACATTATATATAATTTTTGTTTATAATAGTTAGTTGCTGAATTTATTGGCACAGTTGGGATAAAGTTACTGTTCCCTCTAGCTGTTCTGGCAACATTGTAAGAGGTGAGGTTATGACCCAGCTCAGCTATTATGAATTATATGAAATAAACACATTGCCAATTGTTCCCGGTGAGTACACTTCTTCTGGTGAGTACACTTCCTTTCTATGTTGATGGCCGTGCCCATGCCACCTGAGAGAGAGATCCCCGGGGACCAGCGGCTGAGGCACCCTCTTGTTTCTCACATGGAGGGAAAGACCAGAAGGAAAGAGAAGGAGAGTGACATCATAGGAAGAGGATCGACACTATGTTAGAGAGGATACGGTGGAAAGAAGCAGGAGGAAGGCCTAGCAATGAGAAACTGGGTGGAGGTTTGGCATCAGTGGACAAAGAAGGCAAGCAGTGGAAGAAAGGGCATTAAGAAGCGACTAAGTGATGAAGAGAGTTGTGTTACTCACCGAGCCGGAAGGTGTGCAGGACCCCAACCAGGATCGAGATGTAGGATGAGTCGTAGACATCTCCGAAAACCCAGTTCCCCTGATTTCAAGAATCAGGCTTCCTCGAGAGGGGCTCTTTTTCACGATGTACCACTCTGCTATTTATGGAAGAACAGACAGAGTAGTCTATAATACAAAAGAGCGGGATTGAGCGCACCGCCAGACCAATGCTGCAAGAGATACAGAAAGGTTTTGAGTATTATGCCTAACTTGTTTCTTTTTAATTAATTCTATTAAACACAATAGAACTGCCGGTACCTGAGATAGTGTATGTGAGTAGACCTGAGAGGAAATCCTGGACCAGTTTCAATAAGGAATACAAAATCCAAATGGTTGAATGAAAACAACAGGAAAAAATAATAAAATGGGAAAGTTAGTATAAGGAGGACAACCCGAACGGCATGAAGGACGCACTAGGGCCGGGTTGGTGCATGTCCTGGAAAGCGTTCGTAAATGCACTTCAGTAGAAAAAAACAAACAGTCTCTCAGTATGCGAACACAGTATCAGATAGTTGGAGCAAAGGCAGTCCTTGATAAGCAGCACTGGTAGGAATGGTCTTATATTCCAAAAAGATGATTCAGATAGAACAGGAAGATAAGGACCAAGCAGCGTAGTGCTGAAGCAGATCTCAGCAGATCTTGATCGTAGAGCCGGAACTCAGATGGAAAGCAAAGGCGTTCATGCAAGTGTAAGATGAATGAGAACTGGAGTTCAGTTTTGAGCAGAAGTGAAGAGCCGCAGAGCCCGTAGAACTGAAGGTTGAGCGGGGTGGCTCCTGCGGTTTAACGGCAGTAAAGGAAAACTACCGTGGCAACAAGGCCAAAGGGTAATCCAGATAAGCAGAAACAGAGTACAAAGCTAAGGTCTGGTAACGAGAGTTCAGAGTCAAAGGTTCACGGAGGGTAATCTGAGGAAGACAAACAGTGCCGTAGGCGGGCTACGAAAAGGCACGTACTAACGTACAATTAGCAGCAACAAAGTTCCCACGGCTGAAGGCTTTAAGGAACAAGGGGGCGTAGGTTCCGTGTAAGTGAAGCACTTCTGATCAGCTGACTAGCACGTTTACGTGACCTGAACAGTTTCCAAGGCAACTTGTAACGATGCCAAAGCGGATTCCATGGTCGGGAAGTTCTTTGTAAGAAAGCTCTTTGCTGCCATAGTGTAACAGCATCCACCGCCAAAAACGCTGGCAACCCCCGGCGGCATGGAATTCCTGCAAGAGATCGGGGCAATGCAGATTGGACAAAGGCTCCCAAGTACGATCCTCAGGTCCAAACCCCTTCCAGTCCACTAAATAAAGAGCAGAACCCCTAGAGATCCTACAGTCAAGGATGCGGGAGACCTCATACTCCTCCTCCCCATCCACCTTGATAGGCGCAGGGCGTGCAGGCATCCGAGTGGACGAAGGAATGGCTTTATTAGTGAAACATGAAACACAGGGTGAATACGCCAATTCCTTGGGAGATCAAATTTAACCGCGACAGGATTGATCACAGAGGAAACGCGGAAAGGACCAACAAAGCGTGGCAGCAAGGAACGCTTACCCGCAATACGCAGGTTGCGGGAGGACAACCAAACTTTCATACCAGTCCGATAGTCCGGTGCCAGTAGCCGGTGAGCGTCCGCTGCCCTTTTTGCATGCTCCTGAGCCCGGAGTAGATGGCAACGTACATCCCAATGTACTTGGTCTAGGTCTCTTATGCATGCCAACGCAGCAGGAGAGGCCTCAGGTAAGGGAAGAGTCAATGGCAAAGACCTCGGGTGCAAACCGTATAATGCAAAAAAGGGGGATAACCCCGTGGAAGAATGTAAGGAATTGTTATATGCGAATTCCGCTGGAGGCAGGGCTGTGTACCAAGTCTGTTGGAACTGGAGACAAAGGCAGCACAAATTCTGTTCAATAGTGGAATTAAATCTTTCAGTTTGGCCATCTGTTTGAGGATGATAGGATGAAGAATACCTGTCATTGATTCCCAAAGAGGTAGTAAGCGCCCTCCAGAATCTTGAGGTGAATTGTGTACCCCGATCAGACACAATGATGGAAGGGAGACCAAAATATCTGAAGACATTAGCCATAAACAGTCTGGCCAAAGGGGAAGCAGAAGGCAACCCCGAAAAAAGGTACAAAAATGGAGTATTTTGTGAAGTAATCCACAACTACCCATATGGTATCATGTCCCTGAACTTCTGTCAATTCCACAATAAAGTCCATCGATACCATATGCCAGGGTTTATGAGGAACCGGTAAAGGCCACAATAGGCCCACTGGTTTGGACCTAGCAGATTTACACTGGGCACATATAGCACAGGTAGCAATGTAATCTTGCACATCACGAGCCATGTTAGACCACCAAGACCTTCGCCGTAGAGATTCCAGTGTTTTCTTTTGACCTGGATGTGTGGCAACCACTCAATCATGTGCCCACTGGAGCGCCAATAAACGAGCCTGACCGGGAGGTATGAAAATACGCGCTTGAAGGATGGGTAGACCTTGAGACAAATCCATATTGAGTTCCTGGACCTCTTTTGGATGTTCAATCACCCATTGTTCAATGATATTACGCAAGGAGGGCTGTACCATGCATCCGCAAACAACCTTGTTTGGGAGAAGCATAGGAGGCTCCGTCTTGGACGGGTCACCCTCCGAATGAAGACGTGATAACGCGTCAGCTGATACCTGAGCCCTGGCAGGACGATAGGTTATATGGAATTGGTATTGCGAAAAGAACAAATGCCATCTTGCCTGTCTAGCCGTTAGACACTTCATAGATTTGAAAGCCAAAAGACTTCTGTGATCGGGATGACGTGCTCCAAGCAAATGATGTTGCCACTCAGCGAAGGCATCCCTGATCGCCAGCATTTCCCGTTCCATGATGGAGTAATTCTTTTCGTATGTTCTTAATTTGCGAGAAAAAAAAGGCTACGGGATGCATTTCCCCAGTATGTGGACATTCTTGGGACAAGACTGCTCCTATAGCGGTCCCTGAGGCGTCAGCTTCCACATAGAAAGGAAGATCAGGATCATGGTGTTTAAGGACAGGTGCAGATACGAAAGCTGATTTTAATTGGTCGAAAGCCTGTTGTGCCGCAGGTGACCAATCGTAGGGCGTTTTAACTCTGGTTAGTGAGGTAAGAGGCGCTGAAAGAGCAGAAAATCCATGAATAAACCCTCTATAAAAGTTGGCGAAACCCAAGAAAGATTGAAGGGATTTAACTGTCTTGGGTGCTGGCCATTCAAGTATGGCCTTCACTTTGGATTTGTTCGTACGCACCCCTTGATTGGTGAGATCGTAACCCAGGAATTCCACCTCAGAAGCGTGGAATATGCATTTTTCAGCTTTCACAAATAGGTGATTCTCCCTTAGACGTTGGAGTACAGTTTTTACGTGTTGAATGTGTTCAGTAAGGGTGTGTGAATAAATCAATATGTCGTCTAAATATATGACAACATACTGGTCTGAGATGTCATGAAACAAGTCATTCATGAAAGCCTGAAAACTGGCCGGAGCATTACAAAGCCCGAAGGGCATCACTAAGTATTCGTACAACCCATATCGTGTCTTGAATGCAGTCTTCCACTCGTCCCCTTCTCTCATGCGCACCAGATTGTATGCTCCTCTGAGGTCCAACTTAGTGGAAATTCGAGAAGACCCCAATTGATCGAGAAGAACAGAAATCAATGGAAGTGGATATTGATTTTTTATGGTAACTGCATTTATGGCTCTGTAATCAATGCAGGGATGAAGATCGCCTTCTTTTTTAGGTACAAAGAAGAGTGGGGACGCCGCCGGTGATTTAGAAGGTCTAATAAACCCCATTGCAAGTGCTTTATCGAGGTATTCCTTTAGCACAGCATCCTCCTTTAGGGTAAGGGAATACACCCTTCCCACAGGAATCTTTGCCCCGGGCATTAAGTCTATGGGGCAGTCATAGATCCTATGGGGTGGTAGGGTTTCAGCCATGCCCTTGTCGTACACATCTAGGAAGTCGGCGTAATCTGTAGGAACAGATGGTGAGGCGACAGTAGAAATAGCTCCGATGTGCAGGGAAGAAGATGCAAGAGCATTAATAGGAGTATTCTGAATAATACCATGTAAAGGCGTGCACTGGAGGTTACATACATTAGAAGGGAACTGTATCTGGTGTGTGACCCAGTCGATAACAGGGTTGTGGAAAAGAAGCCATGGAATACCTAGAATGATCCTATAAGCTGGAGCCTTAGTAACGTCAAATGTAATGGTCTCAGTATGTCCTTCCTTGGTGCACATGACCATGGACACCGTCTGATGGGTAACCATCCCAGAAACAAGGGTTGAACCGTCTACTGAATTGACTGTCTCAGGTTGTTTCTTGAGAATCAAAGGGATCCCTGCTACTGAGACGAAACCATGGTCAATGTAGTTGCCTGTGGCTTCTGAATCAATAACGGCCTGGGCCTCAATGGATGGTCCAGGAGTCAAAGAAAATGTGACAGGAAGATGGATGAGTTGAGACGATCCAAGACAAGGGGAGTCCTGATTTTGACCTCCCGACATAGGGACTCTGTCTACTGTCGGGATTTGGCATTTCCCACCTTTCTTTTGGGTTTCTTTGGACACTCTGGTAAAAGATGGTCAGAGGCACCACAGTAAATACACAGATTGTGGGACCTACGATACTCCTGTTGAGCTGGCGTTAAAGGACTTTTAACAGCACCGATTTGCATGGGTTCGGGGGAGGCAGAGGTGCCGAGACGGCTTCCGAGCCGGTAGTACTGGTGTGGCCTTTTTTTATCCATGTCTTTCTGTCTTTCGGGTGTCGATTTGTAGCACCAAGTCGAGCAACTCCCCGAAAGCTGTAGGCACCACAGGAACAGTGGACAAAATATCCTTAAGTTCCTCCGAAAGTCCTTGATAAAACACTGCTGCTTTTTTCTCCTCGGGCCAGTCGGTTTCTGCCGCCAGCTGGTTAAACCGGGCGAGATAAACCAACAAGGAAGAATTGCCTTGTCGATGTTTGAGTAGCTCTAAATCCGTGGCTTGGGTAGTGTATCTGGTATCAAACACCTTGCTCATCATGGAACGAAGAGCATCACAATTGTACAGTACATGACTATTGGACTCAAGCAGGGGATTGGCCCAGGCTGCAGCAGTACCCCCTAAATGAGAAAAGCTCCTTTGATGGTGGAAGTGGGAAAGGAGGTAGGACGGCATAGGAAATGCAATTTGCACTGATTGATGAACATTCTGTATTGTTTGGGATCTCCCAAAAACCTTTTCGGAGGAGCCAATGGGAACTGGGTAGTAAGCAACACAGGAGCGCTTTCTTGAACGGGTGCTGGAAAACCAGGTCCAGAAGCCATAGCACCAGTGCCTGCCTGTGCTGCTGGAGTAGTGACGAGAGTTTGAATTGCGTCCATGCGTTGGCGCAATGCTTCTTGTGCACTTGTCAGGTCAGTCCGGAGATCAGTAACCATCGGCACAATTTGGTTTAAAGCATCGGTAGTCTCAGTCGACATCTTTCTAGGCTGCTAATTCTGTTACTCACCGAGCCGCAAGGTGTGCGTGACGCCAACCTGGATCGAGATGTAGGATGAGCCGTAGATGTCTCCGAAAACCCAGTTCCCCTGATTTCAAGAATCAGGCTTCCTCGAGAGGGGCTCTTTTTTGCGATGTACCACTCTGCTATTCATGTAAGAACAGACAGAGTAATCTATAATGCAAAAGAGCGGGATTGAGCGCACCGCCAGACCAATGCTGCAAGAGATACAGAAAGGTTTTGAGTATTATGCCTAACTTGTTTGTTTTTATTTAATTCTATTAAACACAATGGAACTGCCGGTACCTGAGATAGTGTATGAGTAGACCTGAGAGGAAATCCTGGTCCAGTTTCAATAAGGAATACAAAATCCAAATGGTTGAATGAAAACGACAGTAAAAAATAATAAAATGGGAAAGGTAGTATAAGGAGGACAACCCGAACGGCACGAGGGACGCACTAGGGCCGGGTTGGTGCATGTCCTGGAAAGCGTTCGTAAATGCACTTCAGTAGAAAAAACAAACAGTCTCTCAGTATGCGAACACAGTATCAGAAAGTTGGAGCAAAGGCAGTCCTTGATAAGCAGCACTGGTAGGAATGGTCTTATATTCCAAATAGATGATTCAGATAGAACAGGAAGATAAGGACCAAGCAGCGTAGCGCTGAAGCGGATCTCAGCAGATCTTGATCGTAGAGCCGGAACTCAGATGGAAAGCAAAGGCGTTCGTGCAAGTGTAAGATGAATAAGAACTGGAGTTCAGTTTTGAGCAGAAGTGAAGAGCCGCAGAGCCCGTAGAACTGAAGGTTGAGCAGGGAGGCTCCTGCGGTTTAAGGGCAGTAAAGGAAAACTACCGTGGCAACAAGTCCATAGGGTAATCCAGATAAGCAGAAACAGAGTACAAAGCCAAGGTCTGGTAACGAGAGTTCAGAGTCAAAGGTTCACGGAGGGTAATCCGAGGAAGGCAAACAGTGCCGTAGGTGGGATATGAAAAGGCACGTAGTAACGTACAATTAGTAGCAACGAAGTTCCTGCGGCTGAAGGCTTTAAGGAACAAGGGGGCGTGGCTTCCGTGTAAGTGAAGCACGTCCGATCAGCTCACTAGCACGTTTACGTGACCTGAACAGTTTCCAAGGCAACTTGTAACGATGCCAAAGCGGATTCCATGGTCAGGAAGTTCTTCGTAAGAAAGCTCTTTGCTGCCGTAGTGTAACTTCAAAACAGAGTTAGTGCCAAATAGGGTGAGACACAACCTATGTCCACACAATTCGTATGGAAGAGGTAGGGGGAGGAATGAGCATGTGGTGGAACACTGAGGAGACTAGCCCTGCGAGCATGAAGGCCAGAGGTTAGGGTAGACCATAGGAGAGTAAAAGTAGAATGGGAGTCAGTAGGAAGAAATCCATGAGTCAGAGAGGTGATCAGAAGCCCAGTAGCCGACCCAAAGACCCTCCTAAAAATAAAACCTCTGGGAAAACAAAACAACCTCTTACAAGTACTTCTGCAACGCTACCCATTTGTGCACTTAGTGAAGAGGCCACCCACATACCAGTCTGTTGGAGTCAAAGATGAACCTTTACAAAAGAAAATGAGCGATGGCAGGCAGTGACACTGACTGACTGTTTGAAGGAGTACAGAAATTTGCCAGGAACCATTGGTGAATGACTCGAGCCATTTTGGACCTTTAAGTTGCTCATGAATTGTACATAGTCCCTAATTAAATCTGACCCTTTGAGTTGCGTCATCTGGCAAGTCCACTTGGATATGTGACAACAGACCAATGGGTGAAAACTTAGAGGAGCAAAGACAGCTGGATAAGAAATAGTCTCTACAGAAAAGACACGGTGGCAATAGCACCTCTCGCAGTCACCAAGTATGCTCCTGTAATTGGCAAATGAATGCCGGTCAAGTGGCACAGTGAGTAGAGCGCTCGCTTTGACATCCATGGAGAGCTTGCTAACGCAGGTTCGAGGTCGATAAATGAGCACCACACCCAGTGGGTAATAATAAGCAGGGATACATACAAAATTATTATTAATGTGCCTAATGCAACTGTATGATACGTAGTAGGCTCATACCGGACGAGAAAATAAACCTGGGCATGTGCAAGTAACAACGCATGGGTTTTCAACCGCGAAATGCATGGCAACATTGATCAGAACTACCAGGTACAGGACAGGGTTTGAAATTGCTGGAAGCTGCTTTGCTCCTGCCTTTATTGTGTAGGAGCCCCCTTAGTGGGACCTCCAACAGCTACCAGCGCCAACTTCGGAGTCGCCATGCCAATTGGTGCCATATAAATAAACCTAGGTGGAATTAACTATGTATGTTTATAAAGGAGCATTAGGATACATCTAGAAGATATTGAAAGCATATTTGTACCCAAGGCAGGTATGTTGACCAGATAGCTTTGCTCAGAACTCCACATCAACATTCTGAGCTAACTGAGCTCTTGTTGCACCCACCTTCTTTTTCCTTCCTGGCGTCCCACTGCCCAACCACACTGCTGGTCCCCAATTACCCCCAACCAGTGCTCCTATCTACCTCATACTTCAGGACATTTACGGCACTTCTCTCCAGATTTCTTCCTGATCCTTGTTGAATCCACCTCCACTCACCTTGGAAATTAGTGGGTGCAGTTGAACCTATTGTCCCTGGGCAATTCTAGTCACTCACCAAAGTGCCGGCACAGCTGCAAAGCCTCACTGGGAATCCGACCCATGGGGAGGGGTCACGTGGTTATAAAAGCCCCGTCAGACAGTCTGGATATTTGGAGAAGGCGCTGTTGGCGAGAGTTTGCAAAATATTTGGGGAGTGGAAGGAGCGTAGTACAAAAGAGGAGCATAGAGAGGAGTAGGAGGCGATTGGAGAAGGAGATGAGGAGTAGGTTAGAAAAAATATCAGACAGAGGTGGAGATGGAAACAAGGAGTGGATTATTAAAATCAGGTTGCACGTGGTCGAAGGAAACAGGAAGTAGGCTGATAAAAAAGAATAGTTGGCAGAACAAAGAAAGGAGGAAGCTGATGGACGTAACCATGAGGTGGCAGAGGAAAGGAAGGAGGTTGGGAAATATCATGAGGTGATAGTGAAGGACAACCAGGAGGAGGTTGGTCTTTATCAGGATGAGGTGGCAGAGGAAAGAGATGCGTTAATAACAGAAAGGGTGCTTGAAGGAGACCTGTAGATTCTTGCAGAACATAAAGAGGTGGTAGCTGAAACTAAGGGGCAAGTGGAAGAGCACCTGGAAGAGGTGATGGACACAGTGTACAGGAAGGTTTGAGGAGGCCAGTTGGGCCCAACGCAGATGCTAGGGGTAAATGTTGATCCGTAGGGTTCGGAACTACACCAGGAGGTGTAACAAGAGTGTGGCATAATGTTGAGGAGTGACATGGCCAGGATAGAGAGACAACCAAGTAAGTAGACACTCAAGTCTTGAAAATGAGGAAAGTCATGCGTAGATCACCGGGAAAAGTGAGGCTACTACAGTCTTCTCAGCATTACAGAATGCTCCATAGGAAACTCTTCAAGGTTCCAATGAACCTAATGCAACACCCCATTGCCTAAGAATATATGAGGAACAAAAGGCAGAATCCTAGAGCGATATAGGATCAAAAGAAAGGGAGTCTGAAATGTCAGGAGTGGTGCAATGGACGCCTATAAGTTATAGGGGGTTATGTGGGGGTGCCCCAAAATGATGCAATCTCCTGCCTAAGGGACCACTGGCCCTTATAGGTTTGAGGAGTTCTTAATATAAACGTGCACTCACAGGAATATAGCCCACAGCTTGCTTCTTGGCTTAAACGCACAGTCTATGACAGGGGTCTGCAACCTTTGGCCCTCCGGATGTTTTGGACTAGCTCTCCAGATGTTTTGGACTACAACTCCCATTAGCCCTGGCCAGCCTAATCAAAGCTGAGGGATCCTGGGAGTTGTAGTCCAAAACATCTTGAGAGTTGCTCGTTGCAGACCTCTGGTCTATGGGACTATGGGATACAGTGGCAAGCTCACTTCTTGTCTTTAAAGTCTTTACATCCTTTGGGTTAAGATGGCCAGCTTGCTTCTTGACTTCGCCAACCAGCAAGTACTTCTCCCCCAACCCCCACACCCTCATCGCCCATGACTTATGGTATGTGTATGGCCCAGATATTCTCACATTTGTAATGCACTCATGCCATCAATTATTTCTTCACCCTTGCTTATGGTTTGGTCAGGCTGTGTTATGGTAGCCTGCCAGTCACAAGTCACTCTCCTGGACCCCAGAGTCTCCTGCTTTGGTATGTAAGATCCCTACACACGCTCATTGGCTCTCTCGGTCTGGCCTTTTCTAGTGTCTGCGATACAGCCCTCAGCAGGCTTATCTTCCTCTCTCATGCTGGTCTCTCTGCCAGTGTTTGAGATATAGCCCTCAGTTGCTTCTTGGACTTCCCTCTAAAAAATTGCATCTCCCAGTGTAAATATATACCCCACAGCCGGCTTCAAGACTTGTTTGCTAAACCCATCTTTCCTTGGGATTGCCTATTCTACTTTGGTGACTTCACCCCACTTTCAGTGTTCTGATAAGATGTCCGGTCGGTGCCACTACCTGCCGGGTAATTGGGAGTTTTCTAGTACTCCTGATTGTTAGGCAGAAAGCACACTTTTTTATTACCACATGTGGTAGCTCCCTGTGCTTTTTGCTGGCTTTATGTGGTCTGCCTTAAGAGTCATGTGAGGCATAGTGTGCCAGATAAGGTACCCCTTTTCTGTTAGGCATGTGGCTAGGGTAGTGGTGGCTTTTTCGCCTGTGTAAGATGGTTCCTCAGGGTTGAATCTATATTATCTGACTGGGTCCTTTCTGACCCCCGTCTTCCATTCTTCAAAATGGAGTTGTCTGCCTCAAAGACCTCGGGGGGGGGGGGTCACATGAGAATCACTTGTCCCACTTTGTGTGTGTGGGAGGAAGTGGCCATTGTGGGCCACTAGATGCCCGAATTCCAGGACTGGAGGCGAAATTCATCCTGAAACCAGTTCTGACTGGCATTTGCAGATGCCTGCCTAGGATAGTGTGGATTAATTCCTTTGTGCAAGAGACCCTTCCAGAATGCATGGTTGTGCTTGTAAAGAGGCCATTGGCTGGCCACCCCTCTTTTTGAATGATTCTTGGTGTGATTTGGTGCTATGTTCACTCACTGCCTCCAGAGGGGAATAAAAACATACCCCTTACTCACTCTGTCTACTACTGGAACTCTGTACCTGCCTTCTTGGAAGGCCACATGCTCGAGGAAGTACTGAAGCTCTTCACAAGTGTCCTTTGATTCTCCAAAAAATCCATCAGTGAATCTCAACCTCTCCAGATGATCAGAAGGAACCATCCGGGCCACTCCTTTACCCTGATCAAGTGGAGACAATGGAAAACCAGCTTGCCAACCTCATCTCCCTAAAGTGCCTGCATCAACAGATCCAGAAGCAGTGGCTCTTTGCTGCAAGGATAACTAAGACTCTTTGCCGAATTGCCCAGTGAATCTTCATGCCGGGGCATCAGGCAAGCGGCCTGGTTCCATCTCCCCGGACTTGGAAATTCCAGGGGCCTGTGCTTCCCCCAATCCTGCAACCACGATGTTGAACACAGCTCCCTTTGCTTCCTCCTTGTCGGACTTGTAGGGCGATTTCTTCAACTTCTCTTCAGTTTTTTAACACTTTGGTTGTATTTTACTAAAACAACCAAAAAGGGTTTCAGGAAAATGTCTCCCTTCTTTCTCAGCCTTAGTAAGCTATCTTTAAATTGATTTTCGTGATTTCTTGAACCAGTTCTTTTAGTTCTTCCAGGAGAGTTTTCCACTTCAGAGTTGCCCCCCTTTCTTCCTGTACAAAAGTCTCTTGGTTTATCCAATGAGGGTTCTCCGGACGAGAAAATAAACCTGGGCATGTGCAAGTAACAACGCATGGGTTTTCAACCGCGAAATGCATGGCAACATTGATCAGAACTACCAGGTACAGGACAGGGTTTGAAATTGCTGGAAGCTGCTTTGCTCCTGCCTGTATTGTGTAGGAGCCCCCTTAGTGGGACCTCCAACAGCTACCAGCGCCAACTTCGGAGTCGCCATGCCAATTGGTGCCATATAAATAAACCTAGGTGGAATTAACTATGTATGTTTATAAAGGAGCATTAGGATACATCTAGAAGATATTGAAAGCATATTTGTACCCAAGGCAGGTATGTTGACCAAATAGCTTTGCTCAGAACTCCACATCAACATTCTGAGCTAACTGAGCTCTTGTTGCACCCACCTTCTTTTCCCTTCCTGGCGTCCCACTGCCCAACCACACTGCTGGTCCCCAATTACCCCCAACCAGTGCTCCTATCTACCTCATACTTCAGGCCATTTACGGCACTTCTCTCCAGATTTCTTCCTGATCCTTGTTGAATCCACCTCCACTCACCTTGGAAATTAGTGGGTGCAGTTGAACCTATTGTCCCTGGGCAATTCTAGTCTCTCGCCAAAGTGCCGGCACAGCTGCAAAGCCTCACTGGGAATCCGACCATGGGGAGGGGTCACGTGATTATAAAAGCCCCGTCAGACAGTCTGGATATTTGGAGAAGGCGCTGTTGGCGAGAGTTTGCAAAATATTTGGGGAGTGGAAGGAGCGTAGTACAAAAGAGGAGCATAGAGAGGAGTAGGAGGGGATTGTAGAAGGAGATGAGGAGTAGGTTAGAAAAAATATCAGACAGAGGTGGAGATGGAAACAAGGAGTGGATTATTAAAATCAGGTTGCACGTGGTCAAAGGAAACAGGAAGTAGGCTGATAAAAAAAAGAATAGTTGGCAGAACAAAGAAAGGAGGAAGCTGATGGACGTAACCATGAGGTGGCAGAGGAAAGGAAGGAGGTTGGGAAATATCATGAGGTGATAGTGAAGGACAACCAGGAGGAGGTTGGTCTTTATCAGGATGAGGTGGCAGAGGAAAGAGATGCGTTAATAACAGAAAGGGTGCTTGAAGGAGACCTGTAGATTCTTGCAGAACATAAAGAGGTGGTAGCTGAAACTAAGGGGCAAGTGGAAGAGCACCTGGAAGAGGGGATGGACACAGTGTACAGGAAGGTTTGAGGAGAAAGCACACTTTTTTATTACCACATGTGGTAGCTCCCTGTGCTTTTTGATGGCTTTATGTGGTCTGCCTTAAGAGTCATGTGAGGCATAGTGTGCCAGATAAGGTACCCCTTTTCTGTTAGGCATGTGGCTAGGGTAGTGAAGGCTTTTTCGCCTGTGTAAGATGGTTCCTCGGGGTTGAATCTATATTATCTGACTGGGTCCTTTCTGACCCCCGTCTTCCATTCTTCAAAATGGAGTTGTCTGCCTCAAAGACCTCGGGGGGGGGGTCACATGAGAATCACTTGTCCCACTTTGTGTGTGTGGGAGGAAGTGGCCATTGTGGGCCACTAGATGCCCGAATTCCAGGACTGGAGGCGAAATTCATCCTGAAACCAGTTCTGACTGGCATTTGCAGATGCCTGCCTAGGATAGTGTAGATTAATTCCTTTGTGCAAGAGACCCTTCCAGAATGCATGGTTGTGCTTGTAAAGAGGCCATTGGCTGGCCACCCCTCTTTTTCGTGATTTCTTAAACCAGTTCTTTTAGTTCTTCCAGGAGAGTTTTCCACTTCAGAGTTGCCCCCCTTTCTTCCTGTACAAAAGTCTCTTGGTTTATCCAATGAGGGTTCTGATCCTTCCCCTTTTTGGCAACTTGCAGTGTCTCTTTCTCAGACTTGCTTGTTCTGATCCGAACCAACTTTTCTTCTGTGGACTCTTTATCCACTTGTTTCCTTTATTTGCTATCAATATACTGGGACAAGAGTCTCCACGCACGCTTCACTGATTCTACTGGGATGAGTAAGCCGAGTCCCCAATTATTCTTCACTTATTCTTGTAATGGGACGAGTAGGCCGTGTCCCCAAGTAGTTTTCATTTATTTGTATACTACCCGCTTGATTGCCCCCAACTTCACTGGTATGGATGTCAGTATTCTCGTTATTCTCTTAGTTGATATTTTGCAATTCCTTATCATTGGAATTTCGGCCTTTGGGCCAAAAATGGTTTACTCTTGAATTTCAAATCAGCATATTCACTGAGATGAGTATGATTTACACGTTCGTTAATTCTGACATCCCTCCCGGGTCTCCTGCCATCCCTGTAACCTTCTCTCCAGGGGTTTGGAATCACCAGGCCTGTTCTCAGGATGAGAATTCTTCCTCTTCTTCTGGTCAAGTTGGCTTTGCAGTCTTTTGCCTCTTGCTCTTTCGACATGCGAAGTTACGGTCATGGAGCTCTCTGCCCTGTTCACAGACGGCACTGTCCACCCTTCTTGGATCACACCACCACTCACAACAGTTTGTCTGTGTTGGGATTTTCTTCCCCTTCTTTCTCCTGGTTCCAGCTCCCACTGTACTTCCTCCTACGCCAGCTGTTTGCCTTCACAGGGCACAGGACTTCCTCGCTTTGTTCTGCTGTCACTGCAACAAAGGTCTGAAATTCCCAGGCTTCTCCTTTGTGCTATTGACTCCCTGATATGAGCCCTTCTCTTTTTAAGATGCTTAGTTGGGTCATTCCCAGCAGAGGATCATAGTTCTCTTTCACTGTCCATGAAGTATTATTCATCACTCTACTATTCTTACTCTTCACAGTATTGTGCATTTTCAATAGTGGTGTGATCAGCATTACTCTATTATTCTTCAGAGTATAGTTGATTTTCATTTGAGTGTTGGAAGTAGTGTCACAATAGCAAAAAGTGGTTTATTCAAGTTGGTTTTCCTGAGGCCTTGATGGAACGGGAGTCCTTGTCCCCAAGAGGTGAGTCTCTCTGTGTGACATCCCGCTTGCCGCCACCAGTAGGGGGAATATTGCATAGTGGGCTCACCTCCCTAGCCTAACAAGGAAGGGCTCCACTATCGGGAGAAGTGACGAAATCCCGCGATTCGTCACATACACTTTCCCTTGTCAATCTGCTTTCCCCTTCTTTACAGATAGGTTGAACCTCAGAGGAAAAAAAGAAACCTCTTTGATAGGGCCTTATTATCCATTCCCCAGTCCCATATAGTTTGTTCAACCCCACAAACGTCTTTTTCCCAGGTATTTCAAGGAGAGTATTTATTGGTGAAATGGTCAAAATTTCCCACTAAATCGTTAACGTCTGGGAGGTAAGTGCCAATAATTACTTCTTCGGGAGTCCTTGGAACACTGCTGAGATGATACATATTGACTGAGCTCTGACTTTCAGGGTAACGGATATTCTGGTGTATGTCTCTTCGCCCCCATGCACACAAGTAATTTTGATCAGTCTTCCAGAGTCCAAAGTCTTGTGGATATATCAGGTCAGACTGGACTGCTGTTTGTTTGCTCCCAGTATCAATTAAGGCTAGGGCATTTAATCTATTAACATATATTACCTTGTGGTTCTTAAAAGGGCTGGAGGCACAACAAAAACCTTTCCTTCACCTCTACGTCTGGTTCCAGGTCCTCTTCCTGCCATGGTTCGGCAGACATCTAACCTATTTCCATAGGTTTGTTTTTATTGTTTTTGGGACAATGCCTCGCCAGATATCCTTTTTCCCTCCCTGAGAAACAGACCGGAACAAAAGAAGGAGTAGGTTTTCCCTTTTCTGTCTCTTCTCTCGGTCCCAGAAGTCCCTTTCGCAAAAACAGATAATATTTTCTCTTACCTTTTTCTCAGCTCTCTAAGAAAGGGTTTAAGAAATCTTCCAATTCCGGGGAAGCTGGCCCCAATGGGTTGTCAAATGTCATCTTAAAGGCTGATCCTAATATGTGGCCTTCCATACTCTTCATCCTTTTCTGAAAACTCCTGCTTATATGAACTACACAATTTTCATGGAACTATGCTCTTATCTGATTTATAAGAAGGAGATAGGGCCGACCCAAATAATTATAATTATTGCCCTATCTCCCTGCTGGATAGTGAAAGCAACGTTTTTGCGTCTCTTGCTCTCAGTGACTTGGTTGACTGGGTGACGGGGGTGGGCAAATGACAAAGATACTAGACTGGCTTTAGGATGGGCTTGGGAACTGAGCTGAACGGGCTGATGATTAACTTGCTAAAGGAGGATTCTGAAGTAGTGGGAACATTGCCACTATATGTGGAGACTGTAGATTTCAGCCAGGCCTTCGGTAGCATTAATAGCAACCTTTTGTGGACCAAGCTGCGGAACTGGAAGATCCCAGAATCACTCTCATCAATTCTGGTTCATCTTCATATCCAAACATTGCTACAGGTGCGATTGAATGGGTAGGGTGACCTGACAGAGACCTTTCGGGTAGATAGGGGACTCCACAAGGGCTGCGTATCGGCTCCCTGCCTCTTTAATCTTTACCTAGCTGATTTGGGTGATTTTCTCACTGGTTTTGTGTTCTCTCCTCTCCGTATTGACACAAAGATGGTGCCATATCTGACATAAGCAGATTATGTTGTTCTGTTACACAGAACACCATTGGGTCTACAGAAACAGCTGAATGCCATATCTGAATATGCAGTGTTAAACGAACTATTAACAGCAACAAATCGAATGTCATCAGATTCACAAGCAATAGTAGATCAACTATGGATTACACATGGAGGGTTGACAAACATCAATTAGAGCCATCACACTCTCTTACATATCTTGGCGTTCAACTCCACACAAAGAATGATATTGGCACTCCAATGGGGAGACTGGTGACTAAAGCACTACAGGCAGGCATTGAGATGGAAAAAAGTATGGTATTGCAGGGTCACTATCTCCTATGATAGCGTACTATAGGATGAAGGTAGTGCCTTGTTTACTGTCTGGTATCGAGACTAGTCATGCCTCCAGAAATCCTGTATAAACCAGAATGGAATCACTTGTCTGGAGGAGGGCGCTAGGATTGCTAGAATGTGTACTGATAGCCGCACTGAGATTTGAGTAAGGGATGACATCACAGAGTTGTCTGGTAGACCTTAAAATATTGTTACTCTATAGAAAACTGTTGGTTCCACTAAAGGATTCTCTTTATGAGGACCTAGCTGAATAATTGCCGAAAGCAACATCCCCTACAATTACCAATTTGAGGAAAAGGGCTGATGGGATACTGGCTGTAGCAGAATTATCTACTCGATATCAAGTTGAATAGCCCGACAGGACTAAAAAGACCTTGGTCAGGCAGGACTGGATCAAAACTCAGGGAGAAATGAGGGGATACAGACTATAAAATAGCATGTCTTCCCTGGACAAACCTCTGGATGTAATCCCTAGATATTTTAGGAAATTTCCCAGTGGATATTGAGTGGCCCAGTTTCTTCGGTACATGCTTCTTCCATTATGAAATACGTAATTTAAGATCAACAAACGAAGATCATATAAGAGGATGTCCCCTGTGTGAAAACGGTACAGTGACTCAGAATAGAGAGCATATTCTCTTAGATTGTCCTGCTCTGATAAATGAGAGATCGAAATGGTTGGGCAGATTCGTTCACAATTATACATTACTTAACCCTGCAATCTTTTTTTTAAATGAAATCGAGCGGCGATGAAACATTGGTGACTATTGCTGGCATTAGGCTGCTCAAGGTAACAGGACTGATTAAGTTGCAAACTTAATGCAAAGTTCTTCTGTCTTCTTTTTTATGCTATAGTGATATTTGTATTTTATACTGTATTCATTGTTTTTATTTCTTTATTTCTTTTCTTCTTTATGACTTTGGAAGCAATTAAAGCCTTTTTTCTTCACTTACCTTGCCCAACGTAAGTATTATGGGCAGCACTGGTTAGCCCCGACAGTGTCCGTTTTCGTGATTCCAGTGTTTTTAATATGGTGCACTTACTACACGCAATATCAGGGTGAAGTGCTGCAGTGGTACTTTGCATCCCTTTTCTTTTTTTCCCACAAATGTTTTGTTGCCTTTTTGATGTGCGTAGGACAGGCCGGTGGCAGTGAACCATGTTTTCAATATTTTTCCAGTGCACTCCTTTCCTTTACTGCATACCACAAATACAATATACTCAAAACATAAAATGTGGGTTAAGCCCTGTCCTTTAGCCATCTTTTTAATTTGACCTTCCTGCCCTGTCGGGTCCGGAAACTGCCCTATATGGTAGGTACTGTCGCAGGATCCGGCTTGGATTATGGTGTGTGTGGAACCTGGTGGAAATGGGGGTTTGAAATTGTATTTTATTTGGTTATTTATATAGCGCTCTTTCCCCATCTGTATGGCCTCAATGCGCTTTTTCCTGGTTGGAACGCCCTTGGTGACCGTAATCAATATGTCAAGGAAAGTTCTAGAAGTTTAGTTTAGGAGATGTGTGTGTGCATTTTTGCTGGTTTAAGACTTGGGAGGCTGGCTAGGCTCGACTAAGCAGCCCAGTGGTCCAGGCACATGGGAGGGCGCTTTTGGAGGTTGCGATAGAGAGCTATTGTTGAGAGATTCGATGTGTGGCCGGCTATACCAAATTTCTTTTTGTTGGTAGTCGCCGCATGCAGAGGTGTTGAGGTACGTCTGGTGTATCAGTGTGGACGGTTATGTGTGCTAATAGACCGGAAAGCATAGCCGTAGCTGCATTCTATGGTGCATGGGTGCTTGGTCGTGCCTGCGGCCTGTGTCCACAGATGTGGTGTAGGTATACGTACTGGAGGTCTTCAGGGGTTATACATACCGTGGTTTTCTGAGTTGTATGGCTGGTGCGATCCCTGTTCAGAGCGGATGGCGTGGTTTCGTCATTCATGGTCTCTCTAGAGAAAAAGGGTCCTAAGATGTGCCTGGCATGGGTGGGTTTATTGTGTTGTGTCTTAGTGATGGGTGTGAGCGACCCTGGGCTACTTATCTCATTGTTCATGGTCTCTCTTGTGGTTATCTGGTGAGCAATGGGCACGGTGAGAATGATGCGGGTGTGCCACAGCGAAGGCTGCTGGCTTTCCTGGAGTACTTGTCGGGGGGAGTGTTGTTGTGTATGGGGTGATGGTGTGTTAGGTGAAAACCGCTGTGAGAGCTGCCGGCCCCTGTATTGTAATTGGTGCAGAGGAGTTGTTTCAGTGGTGTAGTCTTGGGGTACCATGGATCAGGGGAGTACTGGGAAAAGCCAGAATGTAAGGGCCTTCCTGAATTTGAGGTGGATTTCAGTGTTGCGAATGTGTAGCGGAGGGAGTTCCAGATGATTGATGCTTGGACGGTGAAGGAGGAACCGCCAAGCCTTGTGCAGCTGAGGGGCGGAACCACAAGGCGAAATGCTGTGCAAGATCTGAGGTTCCTGGAGGGTTGGTAGGGGACAATTTTGTCTCAGAGGAATTGCTTAGTGAAGTGTGTCCTGCCGAGTGTGTCGCTCCTTTGACTAGTTGTCGTAGTTTCCTGGTGCTGAGTTGATCAATTAGTGAGTTTTGGGAGTTGGCGTGGCTATCTTCAAACCAGATGTTGAAGTCCCCCAGGATGATTAGGTGTTCGTGGTTGATGGCTAAGTTGGTGGTGGCTTCTATGAAGTTATCGATGAATGTTGCATCATATGTTGGTGGTCTGTATACCAGGACGAATGTGATGTTGGTTTTTGGGCTCGCTGTTAGGTGTATTACCATGGTTTCGCAGTTGAGGATGTTGAGTGGTTCGCCAGTTTTTATTTTCAGGTGTTCTTTGAATGCTATGGCGATGCCTCCTCCTTTTTTGTTTTTCCTGTTTATTTGTAGGCATTTGAAGTAGGTCGGAAGGCAGCTTTGGAGTGTGATTTTGTAGTTGTCGTCCAGCCATGTTTCTGTGATGAACAGGATGTCAATGCAGTTGTCGTCGAGTAGGTCGAAGATCTCTGTTGAGTGTTTTGACATGGATCTTGCGTTTATTAGATTGCAGTGAATTTTTGAGGTGTTTGGTTTGGGTTTTGTCGCGGTCGTCTTCCGCTCGGTGTTGAGGTTTCCTTCTTGGTCGGCCCCTTGTTGGGCTGTGGGGTTTGGGGCGTCAGCATCTTCGAAGAGTTCTTCTAGGTTTTGTCTTGGGTTTTTAGTGTTTTCATCGGGTTCGTCTTCCGGGAGTTGTGGTTGATTGATTGGAAGTTCCTCTTGCTTTGGTGATGTAGGGGCCGATTGGGTCGGTCGTCTGTTTGTTTGTTTTGGCCATCCTTCTTCTACTTGTTTGTGTTAGGTTGATTGATGTTGCTGTTTCTAATGTTGGGTTGGATTGCCGTGGTGGCAGTTGTCTGCGAGGTATGGAGTTAGGTAGAGGGATTTTTCTCTTCTCTCAGAGTTCCTTTGTTTTGTGTTCCTGCCTGTGGGGGTCCAGTCTATGGTTGTTCTAGGTTGCTGTTCTGCCGTGTTTGTTCTTTCATCTCTTCGTCTTTTCCTCGGAATTGGTCGTTTGCGCGGCATTGTAGGATTGAGAGTTGTTTAGTCTTTGTTTGGTGACGTCTAGATGGTCCTGCTCAGGTCTGGTTGTCTTGTGGTGTAGTGGCTGGTGAGGGGGTGTCCGCTGGTGGTTTGGGCTCCGTCTGTGGGGAAGGGGGGAGGTAAGGGTTATTAAGTTGGGTGTTATCGGTGGCTCTTTTTACGGTCCGTCTCCCTAAGCGCGGTTCACTGTGGTGAGCAGGCTGTGTGGGTTAGGAAGGGTATCCGCTGGTTGGGTGGCTTGGACGGGCGTAGCTTGGACTTTCGCCTTGTGATGCGAGAGGCCCTAGTTAGAGTGACCCACCACCGTAATTCGCTGGTGGTTTCTGTCTCCCTTGAGAGTTTGCTAAATGTGCGAGTGAGCTAGATTTGAGACAGAGGCCCTGCTATCAATGCAGTTCGGAGGTCACACAATGCAATTTGGGCACAGAGGCCCTGCTAAGTTTGAGACACCTGTATAGTGGGAGAGGGGCCTAGCAATGCAGTTTGGAGATCACACAATGTAATTTGGGAACAGAGGCCCTGCTAAATTTGAGACACCTGTATAGGGGGAGAGAGGCCTAACAAAGCAGTTTGGAGATCACACAATGTAATTTGGGCACAGAGGCCCTGCTAAATTTGAGACACCTGTATAGTGGGAGAGAGGCCTAGCAATGCAGTTTGGAGATCACACAATGTAATTTGGACACAGGGGCCCTGCTAGGTTTGAGACACCTGTATAGTGGGAGAGAGGCCTAGCAATGCAGTTTGGAGATCACACAATGTAATTTGGGCACAGAGGCCCTGCTATCAATGCAGTTTGGGGCAATCGGAGGTGATTACATTGAGCGATATTGGTTTTGCCTAGTGGTCCGGTATCTCGGGTAGAGTTGTACCTCTCCCCAACCCAAGGCACCCTACCTTACGGGTCCTTGTAGTTGCTGGTTGACGGCTGGCCACTGGCTTCCCCTGCGGACACCTGCTGACACTTCCTGGAGCCGCCTCTGTTGGAGCCGCCCTTGGCCTCGGGGTCCTTAGCCACAGAGGGCTGCCCTGGGGGGACCAGTGATGGAGGGCCCACGGCCCAATCAGAGCGTGGATGGGTGGTTTGGGAGGCGGGAGGGGAACAGAGAGAAGGAAGAGGGTGGGGGGTGGGAGAGGGACGCTTCGGGGACTGGGGGCCTAGTTTAGGTGGAAAAAAATAAATACATTTACGAACGCCCAGAGATGGGCTTCCTCACCTCGCACCGGCTGCCTGCAATGGTCAATATCAGAGAGGCATGATGACCGGTCCGGGCTACTAGTGCCTTCGGATTTGGGGATTTTGAGGATGATCTGGGTGCCGTCTACATAGTTGTAGCAGGTACGATTGTACGTGCGATTGCGGGAATGGGTTTTATAAAGAAGTTGAAGATTAGGGGTGATGTGTATGCTCCTTGGGGAACACCTTTACTTACTAGTCATGATGTGGTTGTGAACTGGTCGAGGTGTATGATTTGTGACTGATTAGAGATAAAGGATGAGATCCAAGAAAGGGCTGTACTTCTGATTCCTAGAGTTTGTAGTCTATCTAGTAGGATGGAGTGATTAATGGGATCAAAGGCTGCAGAGAGGTCTAGCGGGATGAGAACCGTGCAGCCTTCTGCGTCAGCTGTTCTTTTTAGGTCGTCCCAGATAGAGACTAGGGAAGATTCTGTTCCCCTTAGTGGTCTGAAACTTGATTGCACTGGGTCTAGGATGTTATTTGCTTCGGAAAATTGGCCAAGCTGTCGGTATTCCGCGCGGCCCATCAGTTTGGCGATGAAACGCGTGTTGGAGATAGGCCAGTAGTTATGGGGAGGAGTGGGTCGAGGGTTGGATTTTTGAGAATGGGTTTGATTTAGGATGTTTTTAGGGCTTTCAGGAAAGATCCTGATGTGAGTGAGTGATTAAGGATTGTGCGTGTGACGTCACCTGCCCAGGTGTTTTTTTTTTTTGCATCGAGGGTGGGCAGGGTTCTTCAGGGGAGTCTGACGGGCAGCTTATTGCTACAAGCGAGAGGAATTCTTGGTGTGTGATGCGAGAGAACAAGTCAAGAAAATATGTCTGAGCAGGGTTTTGGGCACAGGTCTGTGGGCGAGTGGGAGGTGGCGGTAAATGTTTTAGTTTTGAGAGGATGGCGGAGTGTCTTTTGTTGGCGGCATTGTGGAAGTAGAGCGAAAGGGTGTCGCATAGGGCTTGGGAGCTTGGAGTGGGTAAGTGCGAGCATGCAGGGGATTTGAATTCTGCTATGATTCTATATAATTCCTTACTCGGGTTGCGAGCATTTTGGATTTGGTTCCCATAGAATGATTTCTTGATTTTTTTGATTTCCCATCTGCATGTTCTGGTTGTTCTTGCTAGGGCGGTTTTGTTCTGGGCTGATGGGTTGCCTCTCCAAGCCAGTGCTTCACCAAATGAGTCTGCAACGTTTTTGTTCTAGCCGGGAGGTCCGTAGATGATTAGGAAGCTGTGTGAGTTGGACGTTTTACCAGGAGGGATTCGTAGTCTGTGGTGCTGGCGGAGGTGTCGTTGGTTATTAGCTTGAATTGGTGTGTGTGTGTAATATTGCCAGCCCACCTACCCTCCGTGATCTGTTCCGGACAGTGAGAATGTAGCCAGGTGGGAAGGTCTTGTGCGCGAGGGGTTTGTAGTCATCAGAGAACTAGGTCTCAGTAGGATGTCTGGGTTTTCATCCGTGATGAGGTCATCGATGTGGAGTTTATTTTTGGAAACTGACCTGGCATTGATGATGGTGCAGGATATTTGGTGGGTTTCCCTTGTGGATAATCGTGGGTAGAGTTGGGTGGGACAGCAGGGTCTGATGTGCGGGCTGGCAGTGAGGAGAGAGTGACATAGTGAGAGGTGGAGTGTGGAGATGAAGGGAAAACAGGAGTGGGGGAGAGAGGGAGGAGCGGAATAGAGCTAGGACTAGGTTAGGTGTGGGCGGTGAGGTTTCGCTCCTATACTGCGGTGGCAGTGGTTGCGAACTGTTGTCGGAGGGTGAGAGATGCTAGGGAGGGCATTACATGTCTGTGGTCTCGTCCTTTCCTTGAATTATGAGCGGTCATAGGTGTGTGGGTGAGAGTGGGAGGTTCTCTGGTGTTTGGGGTTTTGGCTAGAGCTGCTCTTGCTGCGCTAAGGCTGGGGAAGTAGGAGTTGGGGGTATTGAGTAGTTGATTGGCAACAGTGTGAGAGGGCGGTGTTGGTGGGTCATTGCTGGCGGTGTTGGAGCGTGGTGGGCATATTAGGTGCCTCGCCGCGTCATCCGGTGTGTTCCGGGGGACAAGGTTCTCTAATGCCTCTCTCCATCTTGCTGCTCTTAATTGGGCAGAGCGGGATCTACGGGTGGGGGTAGAGTGGGACAGGTTGAGGAGGGTTGGTGTGGTGAGGGTGTGGGGATGAGGGGGGATAGCACACAGAAGCTGCGCACTGGTAGGGGGTTGGGCTGTGTGATGGCAGGCATAGGGAATAACCGCGGTGGGTCTCATTGGGCCTACTGGTGCGCCAGCGTGCTACTCTGCTTTGGCCAGTGTGTGGCATGGTAGCTATCTGGCCTATGGCACTTAATTGGCCAATGAGTTGCACCAGAGGCTAGGTTTCACTGAGCGTTACCATCTGTGTGTGGGTGTCAGGCTCCTACGATGGGACACTTCGAGTATGAGGGTCTTGTATAGTGGGAGACTGGCTTAGGAATCACAGTGCAGTTTAGGTACAGGAGAAAACAGGGGAAATTATAGCTGGCGAAAACACAACTTGATTTGAGTGTACTGTATGAAGGGAGAAAGGCCCAGGTTTCACCATGCAGCCTGAGCACAAGAGAAAGATCATCTAGGTTTGAGAGACCTGTGTAGTGGGAGAGAGGCCTAGGTTTCACAATGCAGTGTACAAGAGAAAAACACACCTAGATTTGAGAGACCTGTATAGTGGGAGAGAGGCCTAGGTTTCACAATGCAGTTTACGTACGGCCAGTAACCGCTGTGTTATCTCAGTGTTGCACAGGCTACCATTCAACAGTGATATCCCAGTGTGGCACTCTAGATGTGACTTAAGGTCTCTGAGGGTGCGAGGCAGGCTATTGTTCACCGTATTATCCCAGAGAGGCACAGGCAAGTAGTCCTCCTTCCTTCTCTGACTTCCCCCTCTTCTCCCCAGGCAAGGTTTCTAGGATCTATGAAAGTCTTGTCAAAACAGGTTCATCCCTGTTCCTCCAAAACCATCAAGAACCACATTGACTCCACATTGCCGATTTCTGCAACCCCTCCTTTGCCACCGGAGTATTCCCTTCCCCCCTGAAGCACTCTCTTGTGCACCCTCTTCTTAAGAAACCCTCTGCCGACCCGTCCTGCCCGACTCCACTCTCTCCTCTCCCCACATCTCAGATATCTCTAAGAAGTCACACTACCAGCTGCACCTTCTCAGAGGTATTCTTCTTTTCCTCGCTTTCCCCCATAAGCTCACTTTCTCTAGAGCTCTGGTTCTCTCTAGGCTTGACTATTGCAACAGCCTTTTTCTAAATCGGTGTGCTTCTACCCTCCGCCCTCTGCAACTCATCCAGAACAGGACTGCTAAACTTCTCCTTGGCCTCAAGCCCACGGATTGTATCCCTCCAGGACTGTAATCACTGCGCTGGCTCAGAGTGGCTGCAAGGATTAAGTTCAAAAGCCTCTGCATTGTCCACAAGGCTGTCTGGGGCCTCTATACCTTCAACTCTCCCTAAATATCTGCCTTCTCAAGCTCTTCGCTCATCCGCCTCCAACTCCCTCAGGGTCAGTCACTTCTCTAAGCTACGAGTTGGTGGTAGAGCTCTTTCTTCGGCTGCGGCTTCCCTCTGGAGCAGCCTCTCAGCCTCCCTGAAACTTGAGGAGAATCCTCTCCGGTTCCAGAAGCACCTCAAAACCTTTCTCTTTGCCTCTGCTTTCCCTCCTCCTCCTCTCCCCTGCTGACTTCCTGGCTGATATTAAGACTGCTCTGGCTACCTAGCCACCCTCTGATCTCTGGCTCAGGCCCCCCCGCCAGTTGCTTACCTGCACTGCCTTCTGGCAACCCTCGCACATCGGGACTGTTTCTGTACTCCTTCAGTCCCACTACCAGCACTTGACACCCGATGTCTGCTCTTACACTTGTCATCTGCTGGCCGTACTTCACCTACTGTTATTTATTCTATTACCCTTGTACCGCTCTGTACCCCTCCAACCTCCCCATGCACTGGGGCAATCTGTATGACACCTGGCCTAGTATGATCGTTGTCTGTCCTCACTCTGTTTCCCTTCTCTTGCCACGTCGCGCCTTGAAACACTTGTGTATAGGCGCATTATTAATGACATATCATATCAATCACAGTAGTATCCTGATGTAGGTAAGTTAGCTATGTGGCAGGGCTACCTGGGTAGAGGGATTGCTCTACTCCCCACCCATGCCACTCCTACCCTAGTAGTAGCTGCTGGTTGACGGCTGGCCACTGCTTCCCCTGTTGACACCCGCAGACACTATCTGGAGCCGCCTCTGTTGGAGCCGCCCTTTGCCTTGGGGCCCTTAGCTGCACGGGCAGATGGCTGCCCTGGGAAGGTCAGTTAAGACCATCTATTGCACTAATCACGGGAGGGGGCAGACAGGGAGGCGGGTGGGAAGGGGAACTGGAGACAGGGGATGATCCGGAGTGAGGCGTGGGCACGGGGTAGCAAATACTAATCTGGAGGTTCTGGAAACAGGGCCTAGGGGGTCACTAAAGTGTCACGCTCGCCTGCAATGCCAAGATGGAATCAGATGTGTAGGGAGCGGTGGTGGAGCATAGGTCAGGCAAGGCAGGCAGCCAATAGCCAAACATGGAAGGGGGCGGGCAAGGAGGCAGGTGGGAAGGGGAACTGGAGGCAAGGGACGATCCAGAGCGAGGCGAGGGCAGGGGGAAGCAAATACTAATTTGGAGGCTCTAGAAACAGGGCCTAGGGGGGGTCACTAAAGTGCCACACTTGCCTGCAACGCTAAGATGGAATCAGGCATGCAGGTAGCGGTGGTGGAATATAGGTAAGGCAGGCAACCAATAATGGGAGGGGGGCGGTCAGGGAGGCGTGTGCTAAGGGGAACTGGAGGCAGGAGACGATCCAGAGCGAGGCGAGGGCCGGGGGAAGCAAATACTAATTTTGAGGCTCTGGAAACAGGGCCTAGGGGGTCACTAAAGTGTCACACTTACTTGCAACCCCAAGATGGAATCAGGCGTGCACGGAGCGGTGGCAGAGTATAGGCCATGCAAGGCAGGCAGCCAATATCCAATCATGGGAGGGGGTGGTCAGGGAGGCGGGTGGGAAGGGGAACTGGAGGCAGAGGACGATCCGGGGTGAGGCGAGGGCCAGGGGAAGCAAATACTAATTTGGAGGCTCTAGAAATAGGGCCTAGGGGGTCAATAAAGTGCCACAGTCGCCTGCAACGCCAAGATGGAATCAGGCATGCAGGGAGCAGTGGTGGAATATAGGCAAGGCAGGCAGCCAATAGCCAATCACGGGAGGGGGTGAGCAGGGAGGCGGAAGGAGGGTGGGAAGGTGAACTGGAGTCAGGGGACGATCTGAAGCGAGGCGAGGGCCGGGGGGAGTAAATACTAATTTGAAGGCTCTGGAAACAGGGCTTAGGGGGTCACTAAAGTGCCACACTCACCTGCAACACCAAGATGGAATCAGGCGTGCAGGGAGCGGTGGCGGAGCATAGGCCAGGCAAGGCAGGCAGCAATGGCCAATCACGGGAGGGGGGTGGGCAGGGAGGCGAGTCGGAAGGGGAACTAGAGGCAGGGGATGATCCAGAGCGAGACGAGGGCCGTGGGGAAGCAAATACTAATTTGGAGGCTCTGGAAACAGGGCATAGGTGGCCACTAAAGTGCCACACTCACCTGCAACGCCAAGATGGAATCAGGCATGTAGGGAGCGGTGGTGAAGTATAGGCCAGGCAAGGCAGGAAGCCAGCCAATAGCGAATCACGCCAGGGTGGCGGGGGTGGGATGGGGAACTGGTGGCAGGGGACGATCCGGAGCCAGGCGAAGGCCGGGGGAAGCAAATACTAATTTTGAGGCTCTGGAAACAGGGCCTAGGGGGTCACTAAAGTGCCACACTCACCTGCAACGCCAAGATGGAATCAGGCGTACAGGGAGCAGTGGCGGAGTATAGGCCAGGCAAGGCAAGCAGCCAATACCCAATCACGGGAGCGGGTGGGCAGGGAGGCTGGAGGAGGGTGAGAAGGGGAACTGGAGGCAGGGGGCGATCCGGAGCGAGGCGAGAAATGTCTTATCCCTATCATCATACTTGCCCCAGCATGTCTGCTTCTGAGCAGATTTGGAGTTTGCGACCGTCCAAGATCGGAATGCCCTTATCCGTTTGAATGGTGCAGGTGCATCCCATGGGTGGGCCAGGGTAGCTCCAAGTTCGAATTTGGGGTAGGAAGAGGAGCCCTGCAGCCATTTCTCAGGTTGTTCACTGGAGCAAAGGCCAAGCCCACGCTGAAGACCTGGAAGACTGCAGTGGACAACCAGCCTTACCACAATTACTTCCCAGTGAAGCTGTGCAACTTTTGCAATGATACTAGAAGACTCATTGTTGCTTCGACCGTTGGTCGGTGGGACCAAACAGGCCTGACATATACACAACTAGCTCACCACTAGAAGCCATCAGAAATTTCCTGGGATCATCCTGTGGGCTGACCAGTCTCTACAAGGGTATCTCGGCTGCATTGATTGACATTCTGTGCTGGAGCTCGGGACTCTGCAGGTCATTGACGTGTAGCCTAAGACCATCTCTCCTGCTTTTACTGCTCTCCACCATGAAGAGATGCCTTTCTGAACTAGTTCTTCATCCTCACCTTGAACCTCAACACACCTGCCACCCCATAACTAATGTTTTCTTTGCTGCTACCCTGCTCTGCTCTGTTATGGACATCTCTTCACATTGTGGGACCTCTGCTGGCTGCTGTGCTCAATTGCCTGGGCTGTCCAGCTCAAAAATCTGTTGGAACTAGCTTACTGGCGCTCGGAACCACCCAATAGATCCAATCCCAACGCCAACTTGAGCCACTGCACCTGCAACCCCCGGACCTCCATCAACAGGACAAAAAGCATGCATAAATGTCCCCAGCAATTGGTAGAACCCTTTGGGTGGTCACTGGAAAAATTGGAGTAAGGAGTGCAGGTCTACATACCCCTTTTGGGACCCCGTCCCACCATAGGGATTGTATGTGTGTAACGACTACTCCCAAACTCTGTGTTCTTAGCTGTGATCAGTCGAATTATAATCCAGGATCCACAGTCCCCCTGCGTGACTAGTGTGATGGGACAGAGAGAACCACTTCTACTGTTTTCTTTTTACTTCAGTGGTACTCTACAACTTCTCTCAACTTGTTGGCTTTGATGAAGCTTGTTCAAGAAAACTTTTAAGACTTCCATCTCATCTCTCAGGCAAGGTACCTGAGAGATGGACATTTCACGCAGTTAAAGGGCTAGGCCTACTTAACTGAAGGGGAAAGACTGCTAAAGCTATAGGCGTCTTATTTATAAGGCAGATTATATGGCTATTGATTTAAATGCACTGGACTTTCACTTTAGCATTTACAGTTTCTCCTGTTTTATCAATTTGAACGGCTTTGCTGTGTTTTAAGTGCAGTCTTCGAGATGATCAAATGCATACATATATGTTATGTTATTTTGCATTTATATAGCGCCTTATGTACCTATGGTCTGAAGGCACTGGTAGGTTGAATGCCCTCGGGAACCGAAGTTCAAGTCAGTAGAGAGAGTAGAGAGTCAAAGGTGATTGTGAGCACCGGATATGTGTGCAGCTGGTGTGGCATTCGTTTAATAGCTGCTTCATAGCGGTAGATGTGGTGGTTGAGAGATCAGGGGTAGGTGTTCGTTCTGGCAGGTTTTAACCAGACCGGTTCTGGCTGCGTTAGGCCTGAGGAGAACGCCTGGCTGGGGCGTGTGAAACCAGCAGTGATTAGTTGGAGTGATGTGGAGTATGAGGCAGATGTTGGTATGAGAACAGCTATACCGAATGGTGTCATAGTATCTCTGTGTTCTAGTTGAGTGGTGGTGTAAAGAGGAGAGTAAGCATGGTGATGTGATAAAACGGTTTATTTGCTCTTTCAAACGTTACATGCATTCCAAACCATTCATGTATGTCGCGCACTTCTATGCACTCCAGACCGTTCCACGCATTCCAGACCGTTCCTGTAATCCGATAATTTCTGTGAATTCTAAGTTGTTTTATGCACAATTCTAAGTTGTTTTATGCAACCCGTCCACATTTCATCTGTACCTTCCACATATTTCACCCATACCTTTCACAGGTTACATCAGTACCTTCCACTTACTTAATCCGTTCAATCCACATACGTCCACATACGTCCCCATTCCATCCACATACGTCCGCATTCCATCCGAATACGTCCCCATTCCATCCACATACTTCGCCCGCTCCATCTGTTCTACGCACTCGTCCGTTCTGCGCACTCATCCATCCACATACGTCACTCGTTCCATCCATATACGTCACCCATTCCATCCACATACTTCACCAATTCCATCCACTTTACGCACTCAGCAGCTCTACGTACTCATCCGCTCTACATGCACTCGGCACTCATCCGCTCTACGCAACTCATCCGCTTTACATGCACTCGGCACTCACACTCATCCGCTCTACGCAACTCGTCTTCTCTATTGACTCGTCCGCTCTTACGCACCCACCCGCTCTATACACTCACCCGCTTAGCACATTCATCTGCTCCTGCATTCTACACACTCCTCCGATCTACACACTCCTCCGATCTACACACTCATCCGATCAGCGCGCTTCATCCATTCAAACGATTTCATCCGCTCCATTCTCTTCGTTCGTTCGTCATGCATTATCGATTCAGGCCATGTCACTTGTCATAGGCACTGGATCAGTTCCGTGCCCTATTTCATGTACTGCTCTTGTCTCATGTACTTGAATCTTCTATTCTGTACTTTCCATTTATGCCATGCACTCATACAGTCGGAGTCATCTGTCTGTGTACTCATCAGTCTCTTGCATTCATCTTTCCATCCTCTTCTCTTTATTCATTTTGCCTGTTTTTGTTCATTTTGTCCATTGCACTCATTAAATCCATTTCATTAATTTAAACTTCATTACAGTTTCCGTGCAATTTATTCTTTTTACCCACTTCACTGCTTTGGTCTACTTTACTCGTTCTATTCTGTTTGTCCTTTTAGTTTACATTATCGGTTATTGGTTGTCGATTTCTCACATGGATCTTGATATTGTTATTTGTCTTATTGTTATTCAGGATCTAGTAGTTTGTTGAATTGGTGTCATTGAGCTGCTGTTATTCTGTTTGGTTTAGTTTGCGTATGGATTGGTTTTAGGGGAAAAGCTAAGTTTTTAGTAGTTTGCGGAAGGACATTAGATCTTCAGTTAGGCGGATGTGGGGTGGGAGTGCGTTCCATAGCGTGGGTCCAAGGCTGAGAATGATGATCTGCCCAACCTGACAGTTTGTTTTAGGTATGACTAGGAGGCCGGCTCAGCTTGATCTTAGAGGGCGTGGAGGGTGATCAGGTTTTAGCTTGACTTTAAGATATTAAGGTCCTATTTTATGCAATGCTCGATGAGAAATGCATAAGGTTTTGAAAGTCACCCTTCGGGCTACTGGAAGCCAGTGCAGAGTCTTAAGGGCTGGGGAGATGTGGTCTCTCAGGCCAAACGCAAGTAGCAGTTTGGCTGCAGCGTTTTGGGCCCTTTGAAGTTTATTCAGTTGGTAAGCGTGGACTCCGAGGTAGAGGGGGTTTGCGTAGTCCATCCAGTCTTGATATAACAATTGATTGGACCGCGGAGTGTCTGTTGGGAAAGGAGAGATATGGAAAGATGCGCCTAAGAGTTTTAAGGTGGTAGTGGCAGGACTTTGAGACGTTGTTGACTTGGTGCGAGAGTGTTGTCACTCCGCTCTATGCTGGAGTGTCTGGACGGAGAGGGAATCGCAGTAGAAACAGGAATCCCAATGATGTTCTGGGCCAAGGAACTCCAAGCAAAGTGTGGAGATCCGCCCTTGCGAAGCAACATTCACAGGAATAACAGGACACAAATCCCAGACGCTCCCACATAGACGGAGGACTAGGCGACCAAGGAACTGGAGCCAGAAGAAAGGACAAGAGGAGGAGGGCAGGGTTACGGCCATGTGCGGTACCCCGTGTAAAAATAGGACATTTTCTTTTTTTATTCTTTTTGCCTAAAGTGCGCCGGTCCCGCCCCGAAGGACAGAATGTCCCACAAGTATGGAGGAAAGGGGACGGAACGTAGGAGTATATTTCTTTCAGAAGAGAGGCAGGACAGGGGCCAGTGGGGAATGGGGGGAAAGAGAGATCCGAAGGGTCTGCTGCCGGATAGTAGATCTAAGATCTAGTCTCCCAAAATGGGTTGGAAAGAGTCGAAGGCTGGCATTGTGGTCGTCAGGGCAAGGGGAACGGCAGGGGTAGGTATGGGGGTGAGGGTGGAGAGTTTGGTGTTAAGGGTTGTCATCCCGTCAAGTTCAGTGTTATATAAATTTAGCGAGAGGGAGTCGCAGAGCATTTGCGCGTGGGTGGTTTGGGCAGATGTAGGTTTTACGAATTCTGAGATGATCTTGTGGAGTTCTTTGCTGCTGCTGCCACAGTTCAGAATTAGTTTATTGCAATAGGCCTTTATGGCACCTCAGATTTCTAATTACGGAGGTGGTGGGCAAACAGATTTGCTGAGATCGGTTTTAGATGCTCGCCATTTGTGATCAAGAGAGTTATTTTGACTTTTGAAAAGTCTTCAGGTACGGCGTGAACCATTTGGGGAACGCTCCTTGCCGCGAGGCTGCAGGGCGTGAGGGAGTGAGAGGAATTAGTGATTCTTTAAGCCAGGAGTCAAAGGATTTGAAAGGGTCTACCACAGGTCTGCGTCGCTGGGGGGACTGAGTAGCAGGGCTTCGGCTAGGTCAGGAAGTACCTTCACAGTGTTCCAGCATTTGTGATCAAAAGTGAGGGCGGGGGAGAGGGGGAACTGTGGGAGCTGTGGGAGGCGGGCTGGTGTGTCGATAGAGAAAGGGATGGCAGAGTGGTCTATCCAGATAAGCAGTTTGGGATTGGATATAGAGACGAGGTCATAGGAGCTGAAGATCGCATCAAGGGTGTGACCGCCTGAGTGAGTTGGACCAGTGGTATGTCGGGGGAGGTAGAGTGTCTCAAGACTGTAGATCAGAGGTTGGGTCATGGGGTTGTTGAGCATATCGAACCAGATATTGAAAACTCCCAATAGTGTAAGAGTTGGGTGATTTATCCGAATGGTAGCTATTGAGTCACAGATTGTTGGCAAAATGTAGGTAGAAGCAGCGAGTGTTGATGGTAGCGAGAATTTTACTAGGGATTCACAGGTGGCATTGCATGTCTGGGTTTTTCGACGAGTGAGACAGAAATGAGGTTTGTAGAGGATTGCCACTCCGCCACCTCTGGAAGGTCCATTGTGGGCAATAAGAGAGTAGCCAGGGGGAAGGCCTCATGCCCAACTGGTGCAAAATTGTCAGAGAACCAGGTTTCAGTGATAAAAATTAGGTTGGGATTGGGTCAAAGATGCTGCGTCCGTTTCTCGCCACGGAGCGGGTATTAAAAAGGATGCATGCGACTTCATGAGGGGAGGTGATTTATATGATGCTTGTCACAGGGAGAGCTCAGTGGACTTTGGTGCCCAGTGACCAGTGAGATGAGGTGTGGTAGATCAGTCTGTGGGGCAGACGAGGGGGGGTTGATACAGACTGAGGGGTTAGGGGGGGATCTGGATGCATGTACTCCGAGGGTTGGGTGAGTGGGTTAGGTCGATGGGGAGCGGAAAGAGTAGGCGGGCAGTGGTAGGTATGCGAGAGACATGGTGGGAAGGATCGGCGCGTGGGAGGGTGGCGAGTGTTGCACTTGTGGGTGAGGAGTTTGAGTGAGCGCAGAGATGCCACGGTAGTTAGAGGGACTCGTGATGTTTTTAGCACCAGAGAGCCCTCTGGCTTGTGAGTTTGAGATTGCGCGCTGTGTGTATGGACTGGGAATATGGGGTCGTTCTCAATAGATGCCAGGGGGTAGAGGAAGGATATGTTCGGGTGGGTTGAGATGTGTTGTATCAGGGTTTGTGGGGTGTTTGGCATTCCAAAGCGCTCATCAGATCTCAGAGTTAGAGGCAGAATGATTTGTGGGTGGGCAAGTATGCACACCTGTGTTCACTTAACCCAAAATAAGGCTGGGCAGCAGGGCCAGGGTGTGACAGACTGAGACCACCCAAGGGTAGGAATGAGCCAATAGGTCCAACACCAGATATGTTGGTCATACAGAGTGGTGGAGTTCAACAACCCACCCCCCTGCCACAAACTAATCTTGCTTCAACAGAGGCTGGAAGGCAGGAACATACCACTGTAAAAGTACACAGCCTAAGTCTGGAAGTGCAGGTGTTTTGAGTAGGAGCAAGACACTGGAAGGTGGGTACAGGGAGCAGGATCCTTCTTGGATCCGTAGGACTGGAGGGGAGATCCAGAGCGCTGGGCCAGATTGGTACCAAACTGATCACAAGAAGGGTTGGAGCAGGAGCCCAAAAACTCGAGAAAGGAGTAGGAGACTGGATGAGTGAGAAGGGTAGATAGAACACTCACAGCATAGGAGGGTGGTGCTCAAAAAGAGTGCCCAGACCCTTGAAGATCTTTAGGAGGGAAGTAGTGTTGAGGAAGGTAGTACTCAGAGGACTAAAGGGGAAGACGATGAGAGGGTTGCAGTTGAAGAAAAGAAACAAGAGTGGGGGTACATAGACCAGAGTTATCTAAAAAGGAGAGAGCCCTTGATGTGAGGGCTGGAAGAGTGAAAAGGGGTAAATGGAGTTTGAGAAGGAGCGAGAAAGAAAGGAGGAGCAGGAGAAACCCTGGGAATTAGAGTGGCAGAAGAAAATTGAGAGGAGTAGGAGGCTAGATCACTAGGGATCAGGAGGCAATATAGTAGTTGGCCACGAGTGTTGTATGGGGATGTATGCTTTTCTTGGATCTGACCTGCTTAGTGTGTTAAAGGCTTGTTGCATTAGTTAATTTTTGTACATCTGTGTGCACTCTAATATTTGATTGCTTTGTACTTCTATCTCCTGAAGGCTGCCTTACTGCTCAGATATTACCTTGATAGAGTTTGACTAGACTAAGGCCCTCATTATGGATTTGCCAGTCCAGAAAAAATGGCGGTAATTTTCTGCATCCGGTGGGGGCCATGAATCTCTCAGCAGGCCTGACTTGACAGTAGATCAGGCCGCTACTGGCAAAGAAATGCCCGAATCACAGTTATTCAGGCAATCCCATTGCATGGAGTGCTATGGGACTCTCATGGAATTGGAGCTTAACGCCGTCTCCACGGTTGTAATAACACTAATACCGGGATATCAGGCGGCAGAGATGGTATGGCAGTTTCACTGGTACCGGCAGGATACCTGGTAAACTGTAACGAGGTCCCAAGTGTCAAATACCCCGTTCACTAACTAGGTTGACCACTCAGAACCCTATCCAGTGTTTGGCTCTGATAATCCATCTTTACACAGTTCAAGGGGCAAGCCAGGATATCGGTGTGGGTCGAGCTTACTATTCCTCCCCACCCCGTGCTTACAATCTAAATGCTGCACAGCATCTACTTTTGATACCAGAAATCAGGACAACCTGTTATTCATGGAGTCCTCCGAGGAATCCCGTTTGTACGGCCTCCAGGTATCTCCTCCCAAAGGAGGAACACAATGGGGGCTGTGCCACCTACCCATTTACCTGTGAAAACCATGAGGGAGTCAGTTGGTGTTCTGCTTGCTAATGTTTGTGGGATACCTGAAAAGCAGGCCCATTTTGGGGACACTTGTCGACATGGCCCTCACTCTAATTTGCAAGATTGGGAAAATACAGCGGGCCTCATTACGAGGCTGACGGAATGAGATTAACGGCACCGGTAATGGTGCCGGCCCCGTTAATCCCATCCCGCCCTAATACGAGGTTCCCTTGCGGGACCCGCTCTGGACATCTGGTTTTGCGGGTCCCGCGAGGGTACCAGGGAGTTAACGGGCCCATTATTAACGGGCCCATTGTTAGCTCACTCCCCATTCCCATTGAGCCCTATGGGGGCTCAATGGGAATGGGGAAGGACCGGTCCGGGTTCCCTGAAGGAGGAAATACCAGGCCCTCCAAAGTCAGAATGGCCCGGTATTTCCCCATTCAAGGAACCCGGACACGATTTTGGAGGCAGCCATGCCCTTATTATTAAGGGCATGGCTGCCTCTAAAGTCGTAATGAGGCCCAGCATCTATAGAAGGAGTGGGCAAACTAAACATTTTTAAAACTACGAGACAACCAGTAGGAAGAGCTGTGGTCAGAGCTGGACTGGCCTACAGAGTACTCTGGAGATTTCCTAACAGGCCTCTACACCAAGGGCCTCCTTAGCGTGGGGGGAATCAGGTTTTCTGATCCTCTTACCCTTCAAGTAACCACATCTCCTTGAAGCAAATAATGTATTATCAAGATTCCAGTATCTTATTCTCACTGTTAACAAATGTATTATGCCAGCTACGTTCACCCATTTTTAAATCTGAACATAGGGAGAAACGTGCTTTAGAACAAGGTTGTTCGGCCCATCTTTCCACATTTCCTTGGGCAGAGACACCCAAACCCTTCTTTGAGGGGTTAAGTTTGCTAAAAACATGTCTGGGGCCATTTTTGGTTCCCAGTTCACCTGTGGCTATGGTAGGTCTAAAAGTATGCAAACCTGATGGATCTGTGGTCAGTTGATACTGCTAGATTGTGTGTCTGTGCATCTGATGTAGGGGGCAGCTTTAGGGAATCAGAACGCTGCACGGTACAAGAATCGAGAGAAACTCTCCCCAAGAAGACACCTACAAATGGACTAGAAAGAATGAATGATCAAGAAAAATAATGGAGATGACCACAAAATGAGAGTGGCTGCAAAATGTAGGTTAATAAAACAGTTTATTTTCATTTTACAAGATCAATCTTACATTCTTTATTCATTTGCCAGTAAAGTGCTGATAGATTTCTGAAATCAAGACAAGTTTATTAACAGAAACTAGAACAAGTATCAGAAAAGTGGCAGTCGCAACCCTATCTATTGTAGTCCAGCAAAGAACCCTTCCTTTATTATAGTACACGGAAATAAGGGGGAAAAGGGCAACCTATGAAACTGACAGAGACGCCGCTAGTGACCGAATCATTTACAAACTCCAATAGCCTCTTTGGAATTTCTTTGCTTTTCCTTGCTCGGAACTGCCTGATGACATGGCCCTCCCAGATTGAATAAAAAGGTCGGGTTTGGTTCTCATGAAGGACAAAAAAATAAGATTACAAAAATATAGGGGTTTCTGGGAGCGCGCAGAGAACCAGACCAGATAAAATGTGAATTGCATGAGAATATGCAAAATTTCAGGGTGGGGGCAGCGCCAGCGTCGTCTCTGCTAGATCCATACATCGTACAGTGTTTTAATGAATCAATTATCCCTAGGTATGCTAAGCCCCGCCAACAAAAGCACAAACCAGCTGAAAATAAAGATTATTTCCAGAAACAAGGATGGACAAAGCTGTGCGAAATGACAAAAAGCATTAAAGACGAAGCCTGTAGGTGGTCGGCGGCTCTGCGTATCGCGCGCTGAGCGACACCAGGGACATTTGTACATGGCGTGCAGCTACGTTCGTTGGATATTGGCTCATCTCAGTATCTCAAGCAAACATCTTGGGCCGCCTAAGGAAACCTTTTCCTGTGTGCAATGGTGAACCACTGTAGAGCAACAGTTCGCTTGCCAAGCTTTGGAAGGACTTATGAAATTTATATACAAAACGCACAAATTATATATATATGTATTTATATATATTTATATACTTATGTACACGCACAAGAGAATTACTCTTTCTTTTTTGCTACCGTCAGCTCTACCTTGGGGAGCCGGACACCAGCCTTCGTGGCACTGTCAGTACTGGAAGACGACGACAACCGGGACTTCTTAGTTGCCAACGACACACCACCGCCCTCAACGTTTCCTATGTCCTCATCACTAAACGTCACCTCATACGAACCCTTCGATTTGGAGCCCAGACCCCCAAACGTGCCAAATTTCAGCTTTGAATGCTTGCCTTTGCCTTTCTCTCTTTCCATGGAAGCTGTGCCCCCTTGGGCTTCCAGTGTCCCACTTGGCGTGGTTGGTGGGGACAGATCCCGCTCATCACTCAACGAAGACGACCTGTGCCGGGGCTTCTTGCCTCGAAATAGTGAAAACTCAAATGTGGAGGACTTGGCTTTCGGGGAGAGAGCAGCACCGTCCAAGTCTGCTGACACATCAGTTCGATTCAGGCCCCCCTCAGCAGACCCTAAGCTAGCCTTTGAACTTTTTAAGTCACCTTTGGAGCCAGATAAGGCTATTGAAGCTTCCGGGGATCCCACACTAATGTCTCCCTTTCCTTTTTGTCTGGAAAAATTAAATTTGGGCATTTTGATTTTGGACTTTTTAAGCTTAACATCCTGCTCTCCAAGCTCAAGATCTACTTTGCCAGCTTGAACATGGACCGCCGACTGTGGAAAATTAACATCAACTCCAACCTCCCTCCCACTCAACTCAGGCCCCGAAGATGTAAATTTGGGTGTCTTTAACTTGGGGAATGTCACTTTGCCTGATGGCCCTTCGAATCTACCCTCTGCAGCACTCCCATGAGACTGTGCTCCGGCATTGAGGCTTTTAAACTCACTTGTAACCTTTGGTCCAAATACCTGGTAGCCCCCTGTGACCTTTGGCATTTTAACATTCACATTTGAGGACTGTTGGAACTGTGGGCTCTGAAATTCAGCCGTAGGACCTTGAAGGTTGGCGTGCGTGCTGCCACCAATGTTTACATCTGGAGATTTGAAGTCCAGCGTGGGAGCCTTGAAACTGCCAGACAAATCTCCCGCCAGCGTAGACGTGTTCAAATTTACATCTTGGGACGACACACCCACTCTTGGCATCTGAATTTGAGGGCCTTGGACACTGACATCAGGAGCCCCGACTTGGGGCCCCGACAGACCAATACTCGGCAGCTCTATTTTCGGCATTTTAATCTGACTTTTGTCAGCGTTCATGCTGAGATCGGGGATGCCCACCTTCATCTTTGGCCCTTGAATGTCACTGGCAATGTCGAAATCACCTTTTAACTTTGTTCCTTTCATATTTACATCCCAGTCATGTCCAGAGTGTTTCATGCCTGAAAGATCCACGGAAAGCCCCCCGCCATCCGTTCCTCCCAGATTCATCTCCGGTGTCTTAACATTTAGGCCAATATCAGGAGCAGCTATGGCCCCTTGAATCTTGGGCACGGTAATGTCGAGGTCTCCTTTTGGGAGTGAACCATGGAGGCAAGCATCTGTCCCCTCTATTGCTGAACCAGAGAGAACAACCTTGGGCATTTTAAGCTTTCCACTGAAATCTTTCAAAGAAACATCTGGGGCATCTGCAGCTAATTCTGGGCCTTGAACGTTGCCGGAGAGATTAAGGTCTCCTTTCACTTTGGGTTCTTTAAGGTTGATGTCGGGTGCAGACAACTGTGGCCCCGAGACATTCAGAGACGGCATCTCTAATGTAGGTCCCTTAAGTTTCCCATCAGGCCCTTTAATGTTCACGTCAGGGGTTTTCAAATTCACATCTAAAGCAGGATCTCCAATACCTCCCGAGATTTTCAGGCCAGACATATCAATATCACCCTTGGGAAGCTTCACGTTAACATTGCTGCCCATTCCCTGCATGGCAGAGCCTGAAATGTCAAATTTGGGCAATTGAACTTTCCCTCCAAACCCTTTGACTGATGCAGCAGGTGCATCAAGACTCACGCTAGGATCCTTTATACCCACAGACACATCAAGGTCACCCTTTACTTTTGGTCCTTTCAGATTTAGATCAAAATCAGGTCCAGAGATTTTGGAAGGGGGCACGTTAACAGACGGCATCTCAATGTTAGGTCCTGAAAGTGTCATATCGGGTCCTTTAATGCCAGGGGTACCCATACTCAAATCAATATTGGTTGTGTTCAGATTGGCTTCTAATGTGGAACTAGGCACATCAATACTCCCTTTCGGCCCAGACATGCCAAAGGTGGGTAGCTTGAACTTGGATTTCTTCAGTTTTATGTCCGGACCTTCAACATTGACATCAGGGAGACTCCCACTACCACTGGCGGACAGGTCAATCCCTGGAGACTTAATATCACCTTTAATATTTTTAGACGGAATTTCAAAATTGGCAGTTTGTATTTCTCCCTCAATTTTGGGACTTGATAAAGAACCTTCAGATTTAAATTTAGGGGATTTTATGTCAAACTCAACATCGGGAAAATGTAATTTCCCAAACAACGGTTTCCTTGTTTTGTGAGCTTTGATGTTAAGATCTCCTTTTAGCGATGCCTCAGGGCCACCAATGTCTACATCTAAATCTGGGGACTTGAGGTTTACATCAGTTTCAGTACCAGGGACACTAACATCAAACCCACCTTTCTTTCCCTTTATTTTGGGACCACTCATATGAAGTTTTGGCATTTTAAACTTGCCCTTCTTTCCTTTGACTCCTATGTTTAGATCAGGACCCTCAACATTCAAGTCCCCTTCTGGGGCACTCACCTCCAGTGAAGGAGAAGTTATATCTGGTTTGGCAGTTTTTATTCCGAACCCAAACTTTCCCTTTTTCACTTTGGGCATTTTAATATTTCCTTCAGGACCCTCCAGGCCAATTTCTGGTGTATCAATATCTACTTCTAGGTTGGGACTCTCAAACTCTGCTTTGGGACCTTTCAGTTTCGGTCCTGAAAACCCAATGTTTGGAGCTTCTAAATTAACATCTGGAACTTTGATATCAACATTAGGATCTTCAAAACGTGGTCCTGAAACATCAACACCCCCCTTCCATGAGGGGCCTTTCAAGTCAATGTCTGGCATGGAAACCTTAGGGAGGTTAACATTCATTGATGGTACCTTAAACTTGGAACCTTTCACTTTAAATTCTGGACCGTCTATGTCTGGAGCATTGATGTCAGCCTCTGGGCCTTTAATGTCAACTTTTGGCCCTTTCAAGCCACCTTCAAGGTTTGGCCCAGACACATTTACAACCCCTCCTTTCCACTTTGGGCCTTTAAGGTTTATGTCAAAGTCAGGCATGGAGACTTTAGGCATGTGCATTGAGGGCATCTTTAACTTGCCACCTTTCACTTTTCCTTCGGGGCCCTCAATGTCTATATCTGGAGCATCAATGTCCAGTTTTGGACCAGAAATATCAAGTTCCCCTTTTGGGAGGTTGACATCAATGTCGGGTCCTTCCATTTTCGGTGCAGACACTCCAAATTTGGGGAGACCAAACTTCGGCATTTTGAATTTCCCCTTTGCATCTGGACCTTCAATGTCAATGCCTGGAGCTTCTATGTCAAGTTCTGGTCCTTTGATGTCAAGTGCAGGACCTTTTAAATCGCCTTCTAATTTTGGACCAGCAATATCTATGGCCCCTCCTTTCCAGTTGGGGCCTTTTAGATTTAAGTCAATATCTGGCATGGAGACTTTAGGCATGTGCATCGAGGGCATGCTAAACTTGGGACCTTTGACCTTGCCTTTCGGGATGTCCATGTCTGAGGCATTGATGTCAACTTCTGGGCCTTTAAGATCAATCTTCGGCCCTTTCAAGTCACCTTCAAGCTTTGGCCCAGAGACATCTACATCCCCTTCTTTCCACTTTGGCCCTTTAATGTTTATGTCAAAGTCAGGCATGGACACTTTAGGCATGTGCATTGAGGGCATCTTTAACTTGCCACCTTTCACTTTTCCTTCAGGGCCCTCAATGTCTAGATTTGGAGTTTCAATGTCCAATTCTGGACAAGAAACATCAAGTTCCCCTTTTGGGAGGTTGACATCAATGTTGGGTCCTTCGATTTTTGGTGTAGACACTCCAAATTTGGGGAGACCAAACTTAGGCATTTTGAATTTCCCCTTTGCATCTGGGCCTTCAATGTCAATGCCTGGTGCTCCTATGTCAAGTTCTGGTCCTTTGATGTCAAGTGCAGGACCTTTTAAATCCCCTTCTAATTTAGGACCAGCAATGTCTATGTCCCCTCTTTTCCAGTTGGGGCCTTTTAGATTTAAGTCAATATCTGGCATGGAGACTTTAGGCATGTGCATTGAGGGCATGCTAAACTTAGGACCTTTGACCTTGCCTTTTGGAATGTCCATGTCTGGAGCATTGATGTCAATTTCTGGGCCTTTCAGATCAATCTTCGGCCCTTTCAAGTCACCTTCAAGCTCTGGACCAGCGACATCTAAATCCCCTCCTTTCCACTTCTTGCCTTTAAGGTTTATGTCAAAGTCAGGCATGGAGACTTTAGGCATGTGCATTGAGGGCATCTTCAACTTGCCACCTTTCACTTTTCCTTCAGGGCCCTCAATGTCTAGATTTGGAGTATCGATGTCCAATTTTGGGCAAGAAATATCAAGTTCCCCTTTTGGGAGGTTGACATCAATGTCGGGTCCTTCCATTTTCGGTGCAGACACTCCAAATTTGGGAAAACCAAACTTAGGCATTTTGAATTTCCCCTTTGCATCTGGACCTTCAATGTCAATGTCTGGAGCTTCTATGTCCAGTTCTGGACCTTTGATATCAAGTGCAGGACCTTTTAAATCCCCTTCTAATTTGGGACCAGCAATATCTATATCACCTTCTTTCCAGTTAGGGCCTTTTAGGTTAAGGTCAAAATCTGGCATGGAGACTTTAGGCATGTGCATCGAGGGCATGCTAAACTTGGGACCTTTGACCTTGCCTTTCGGGATGTCCATGTCTGAGGCATTGATGTCAACTTCTGGGCCTTTAAGATCAATCTTCGGCCCTTTCAAGTCACCTTCAAGCTTTGGCCCAGAGACATCTACATCCCCTTCTTTCCACTTTGGCCCTTTAATGTTTATGTCAAAGTCAGGCATGGACACTTTAGGCATGTGCATTGAGGGCATCTTTAACTTGCCACCTTTCACTTTTCCTTCAGGGCCCTCAATGTCTAGATTTGGAGTTTCAATGTCCAATTCTGGACAAGAAACATCAAGTTCCCCTTTTGGGAGGTTGACATCAATGTTGGGTCCTTCGATTTTTGGTGTAGACACTCCAAATTTGGGGAGACCAAACTTAGGCATTTTGAATTTCCCCTTTGCATCTGGGCCTTCAATGTCAATGCCTGGTGCTCCTATGTCAAGTTCTGGTCCTTTGATGTCAAGTGCAGGACCTTTTAAATCCCCTTCTAATTTAGGACCAGCAATGTCTATGTCCCCTCTTTTCCAGTTGGGGCCTTTTAGATTTAGGTCAATATCTGGCATGGAGACTTTAGGCATGTGCATTGAGGGCATGCTAAACTTAGGACCTTTGACCTTGCCTTTTGGAATGTCCATGTCTGGAGCATTGATGTCAATTTCTGGGCCTTTCAGATCAATCTTCGGCCCTTTCAAGTCACCTTCAAGCTCTGGACCAGCGACATCTAAATCCCCTCCTTTCCACTTCTTGCCTTTAAGGTTTATGTCAAAGTCAGGCATGGAGACTTTAGGCATGTGCATTGAGGGCATCTTCAACTTGCCACCTTTCACTTTTCCTTCAGGGCCCTCAATGTCTAGATTTGGAGTATCGATGTCCAATTTTGGGCAAGAAATATCAAGTTCCCCTTTTGGGAGGTTGACATCAATGTCGGGTCCTTCCATTTTCGGTGCAGACACTCCAAATTTGGGAAAACCAAACTTAGGCATTTTGAATTTCCCCTTTGCATCTGGACCTTCAATGTCAATGTCTGGAGCTTCTATGTCCAGTTCTGGACCTTTGATATCAAGTGCAGGACCTTTTAAATCCCCTTCTAATTTGGGACCAGCAATATCTATATCACCTTCTTTCCAGTTAGGGCCTTTTAGGTTAAGGTCAAAATCTGGCATGGAGACTTTAGGCATGTGCATCGAGGGCATGCTAAACTTGGGACCTTTGACCTTGCCTTTCGGGATGTCCATGTCTGAGGCATTGATGTCAACTTCTGGGCCTTTAAGATCAATCTTCGGCCCTTTCAAGTCACCTTCAAGCTTTGGCCCAGAGACATCTACATCCCCTTCTTTCCACTTTGGCCCTTTAATGTTTATGTCAAAGTCAGGCATGGACACTTTAGGCATGTGCATTGAGGGCATCTTTAACTTGCCACCTTTCACTTTTCCTTCAGGGCCCTCAATGTCTAGATTTGGAGTTTCAATGTCCAATTCTGGACAAGAAACATCAAGTTCCCCTTTTGGGAGGTTGACATCAATGTTGGGTCCTTCGATTTTTGGTGTAGACACTCCAAATTTGGGGAGACCAAACTTAGGCATTTTGAATTTCCCCTTTGCATCTGGGCCTTCAATGTCAATGCCTGGTGCTCCTATGTCAAGTTCTGGTCCTTTGATGTCAAGTGCAGGACCTTTTAAATCCCCTTCTAATTTAGGACCAGCAATGTCTATGTCCCCTCTTTTCCAGTTGGGGCCTTTTAGATTTAAGTCAATATCTGGCATGGAGACTTTAGGCATGTGCATTGAGGGCATGCTAAACTTAGGACCTTTGACCTTGCCTTTTGGAATGTCCATGTCTGGAGCATTGATGTCAATTTCTGGGCCTTTCAGATCAATCTTCGGCCCTTTCAAGTCACCTTCAAGCTCTGGACCAGCGACATCTAAATCCCCTCCTTTCCACTTCTTGCCTTTAAGGTTTATGTCAAAGTCAGGCATGGAGACTTTAGGCATGTGCATTGAGGGCATCTTCAACTTGCCACCTTTCACTTTTCCTTCAGGGCCCTCAATGTCTAGATTTGGAGTATCGATGTCCAATTTTGGGCAAGAAATATCAAGTTCCCCTTTTGGGAGGTTGACATCAATGTCGGGTCCTTCCATTTTCGGTGCAGACACTCCAAATTTGGGGAGACCAAATTTAGGCATTTTGAATTTCCCCTTTGCATCTGGACCTTCAATGTCAATGCCTGGAGCTTCTATGTCAAGTTCTGGTCCTTTGATGTCAAGTGCAGGACCTTTTAAATCGCCTTCTAATTTTGGACCAGTTATATCTATGTCCCCTACTTTCCAGTTGGGGCCTTTTAGATTTAAGTCAATATCTGGCATGGAGACTTTAGGCATGTGCATTGAGGGCATGCTAAACTTAGGACCTTTAACCTTACCTTTCGGGACTTCTAGGTCTATATCTGAGGCATTGATGCCAACCTCTGGGCCACTGAGATCAACGTTTGGCCCTTTTAAGTCACCTTCAAGCTTTGGCCCAGAAAGATCTACACCCCCCTTCCATTTTGGGCCCTTTAGGTTCAAGTCCAAATCTGGCATGGATACCTTTGGTATATTGACATTCATTGAAGGCATTTTGAATTTGCCACCTTTATTTTTTCCATCTGGGCCTTCAATGTCAATTTCAGGGGCATCAATGTCTAGTTTCGGACCAGAAATATCAATATCACCTTTTGGCAGTTTCAGGTCAATGTCAGCTCCTTCCAATTTAGAACTAGGCATTCCAAATTTGGGAAGGCTGAATTTAGGCATTTTAACTTTTCCTTTTGCCTCTGGGCCATCTAGATCTAGATCTGGCACACCAACCTCAAATTCTGGACTTTTTATGTCAACCTTTGGACTTTTAATATCACCTTCAATCTTAGCACCTGGTAAATCAATATCTCCCTTGATCTTTGGTCCCTTCAGATTTAATTCAACATCAGGCATGGAGACTTTTGGTGAAGTAATGTTTAAAGAAGGCATTTTGAATTTAGGATTTTGAATTTTTCCTTCTGGGCCCTGAATATCCACATCGGGTGTAGAAAGATCAATTTTTGGGCCTGAAATATCAATGTCTGCTTTTGGAGACTTTATATCGATACTTGGTGTCTGGACTTTTGAACCATGAAAATTGAACTTTGGAAGTCTAAATTTATGTTTTTTAGCCTTGACTTCAGGGACGTCTAAATCTATTTTAGGAGAACCAATGTCCAATTCAGGTCCTCTTACTCCACCCTCTAAATTAGCACCAGAAATATCTGCATCACCTTTCAATTTGGGGCTCTTGAGATTTATATCTATATCTGGTGCAGAAACGGCTGGCTTGGAGAAATTCCATGAAGGTAACTTAAATCTATGCCCTTTCACCTTCCCCCCTGATCCCTCAACCGAAATGTTTGGAGAACTAATGTCAACTCCGGGTCCCTTAATATCAATTTTAGGACTTTTCAAGTCGCCTTCAAGTTTTGGCCCAGAAATATCCATATCCCCTTTCAACTGAGGGCTCTTTAAGTGGAAATCCACATCAGGTAGGTTTACTGAAGGCATTTTAAAGTTTGGTCCTTTCACCTTCCCACCAGGGCCAGCCATGTCAATCTCTGGTGCATTAATGTCCAGCTTTGGACCAGAAATGTCAATGTCACCCTTTGGAAGATGTAGATCAGCATCTCCTTCCAGTTTAGGACTAGTAACTCCAAATTTAGGAAACCCAAATTTAGGCATCTTGAACTTCCCCTTGCCACTAACATCAACATCTGGACACTCCACATCAATTTCTGGGCCCTTAATGTCCATTGCTGGACCTTTTAAATCTCCTTCAATGCTTGGCCCAGAAACATCTACACCCCCTTTCCATTTAGGCCCTTTCATGTTTAAGTCAAATTCAGGCATAGACACTTTAGGTAGATTTACTGATGGCATTTTAAAGTGGGGACCTTTTACATTTCCCTCTGGACCCTCAATGTCTATATCTGGTGCTTCAATGTCTAGTTTGGGGCCAGTAATATCAAGGTCACCTTTTGGGAGCTTAACATTAATGTCAGTTCCTTCCATTTTGGGACCTGTAACTCCAAATTTGGGAAGGTCAAACTTGGGCATTTTGAATTTTCCCTTTGCATCTGGACCTTCAAAGTCAACGTCTGGAGCTTCCACGTTCAGTTCTGGGCCTTTAATGTCAAGTGCAGGACCTTTTAAATCACCTTCTAATTTGGGACGAGACAGATCTAGATCCCCACTTTTCCAGTTGGGGCCTTTCAGATTAAGATCAAAATCAGGCATGGAAACTTTGGGCATGTGCATTGAGGGCATGCTAAATTTAGGACCTTTCACCTTGCCTTTGGGGGCTTCTATGTCAGGAGCATTGATGTCAATCTCTGGCCCTTTAATATCAACCTTTGGCCCTTTGATGTCACCTTCAAACATTGGCCCACCAACATCTACATCCCCTCCGTTCCACTTCGGGCCTTTTACATTTATATCAAAGTCAGGCATGGAGACTTTAGGCATGTGCATTGAGGGCATCTTTAACTTTCCACCTTTCACTTTTCCTTCGGGGCTGTCAATCTCTAAATCTGGAGTTTCAATTCCTAGTTTTGGACCAGAAATATCAAGGTCCACTTTCGGGAGCTTTATGTTAATGTCTGGCCCTTCCATTTTGGGTGCTGAAACTCCAAATTTGGGAAATCCAAGTTTGGGAATTTTAAATTTTCCCTTTGCATCTGGACCTTCAATGTCAATGTCTGGAGCATTTATGTCGAGTTCTGGACCCTTGATGTCAAGTGCAGGACCTTTCCAATCACCTTCCAATTTCGGGCCAGAAATGTCAACATCCCCAACTTTCCAATTTGGGCCCTTAAGGTTCAAGTCAAAATCTGGCATGGAGATTTTAGGCATGTGCATTGAAGGCATTTTTAAATTGGGACCTTTCACTTTCCCATCTGGACCAGTTGTGCTAAGATCTGGTGCATTGATGTCCATCCCGGGGCCCTTGACATCAACATTTGGGCCTTTAAAGTCACCTTCAAGGTTAGGCCCAGAAACGTCTACATCACCCTTCCATTTGGGTACTTTCATGTGTAAATCCATGTCAGGCATGGAGACCTTGGGCAAATGCATTGAGGGCATCTTAAACTTGCCACCTTTCACTTTTCCTTCTGTACCTTCAAGATCAATATCTGGACACTCTATATCCATTTCTGGAGCCTTGATGTCAATTTTGGGACCTTGCAGATCACCCTCTATTGCTGGGCCAGTAATGCCTGCACCCCCCTTCCATTTGGGGCCTTTCATGTGTAAATCCATGTCAGGCATGGAAACCTTGGGCAAATGCATTGAGGGCATCTTAAACTTGCCACCTTTCACTTTTCCATCAGGGCCTTCAATATCAATATCTGGAGACTCTATATCCACTTCTGGACCCTTGATGTCAACTTTGGGACCTTTCAGATCACCCTCTATTGCTGGGCAGGTAATGCCTGCACCCCCCTTCCATTTGGGGGCTTTCATGTGTAAATCCATATCAGGCATGGAGACCTTGGGCAAATGCATTGAGGGCATTTTAAACTTGCCACCTTTCACTTTTCCATCAGGGCCTTCAATATCAATATCTGGAGACTCTATATCCATTTCTGGACCCTTGATGTCAACTTTGGGACCTTTCAGATCACCCTCTATTGCTGGGCCAGTAATGCCTGCACCTCCCTTCCATTTGGGGCTTTTCATGTTTAAATCCACATCAGGCATGGAGACCTTGGGCAAATGCATTGAGGGCATCTTAAACTTGCCACCTTTCACTTTTCCATCAGGACCTTCAATGTCAATACCAGGCGCATCAATGTCTAATTTAGGGCCAGAAACGTCAAGGTCACCTCTAGGAAGTTTTACATCAATGCTGGTTCCATCTTGTTTGGATCCAAAGCCTCCGAATTTAGGAAACCCAAATTTAGGCATTTTGAATTTTCCCTTTGCATCTGGACCTTCAATGTCTATGTCTGGGGCCCCAACCTCAATGTCTGGTGTTTTGATGTCAACGTTTGGAAGTTCTAAATCACCTTCCAATTTTGGGCCAGAAGCATCTGCACCACCCTTCCATTTAGGGCCCTTAAGGTTAAAGTCAACGTCTGGCATGGACATTTTTGGCATATGGATATTCATGGATGGCATATTAAATTTAGAACCTTTCAGTTTTCCTTCAGGACCTTCTATGTCAATATCTGGAGACTCTACGTCAATTTCTGGACCCTTGATGTCAACTTTGGGACCTTTCAAATCACCCTCTATTGCTGGGCCAGTAATGCCTGCACCCACCTTCCATTTGGGGCCTTTCATGTGTAAATCCATGTCAGGCATGGAGACCTTGGGCAAATGCATTGAGGGCATCTTAAACTTGCCACCTTTCACTTTTCCTTCAGGACCTTCAATGTCGATATCAGGAGCATCAATGTCTAATTTAGGACCAGAAATGTCAAGGTCAACTTTTGGGAGTTTTACATCAATGTCAGGTCCCTCCAGTTTAGGGACAGAAACTCCAAATTTGGGAGGATTAAATTTAGGCATTTTGAATTTTGCTTTTCCTTCAGGACATTCAATATCTAGGTCTGGGGCTTCAAGGTCAACTTTGGGAATGTCTATGTCAACTGTAGGACCTTTTATATCTCCTTCTAGTTTAGGCCCAGAAACATCTGCACCCCCCTTCCATTTAGGGCCTTTCATGTGTAAATCCATGTCAGGCATGGAGACCTTGGGTAAATGCATTGAGGGCATCTTAAACTTGCCACCTTTCACTTTTCCATCAGGACCTTCAATATCGATATCTGGACACTCTATATCCATTTCTGGACCCTTGATGTCAACTTTGGGACCTTTCAAATCACCCTCTATTGCTGGGCCAGTAATGCCTGCACCCCCCTTCCATTTGGGGCCTTTCATGTGTAAATCCATGTCAGGCATGGAGACGTTGGGCAAATGCATTGAGGGCATCTTAAACTTGCCCCCTTTCACTTTTCCATCAGGACCTTCAATGTCAATATCAGGAACATCAATGTCTACTTTAGGGCCAGAAATGTCAACGTCACCTTTAGGAAGTTTTACATCAATGTTGGTTCCTTCTTGTTTGGATCCAAAGCCTCCGAATTTAGGAAACCCAAATTTAGGCATTTTGAATTTTCCCTTTGCATCTGGACCTTCAATGTCTATGTCTGGGGCCCCAACCTCAATCTCTGGTGTTTTGACGTCAACCTTTGGAAGTTCTAAATCACCTTCCAATTTTGGGCCAGAAATATCTGCACCACCCTTCCATTTAGGGCCCTTAAGGTTAAAGTCGACGTCTGGCATGGACATTTTTGGCATATGTATATTCATGGATGGCATATTAAATTTAGAACCTTTCAGTTTTCCTTCAGGACCTTCTATATCAATATCTGGAGACTCTACGTCAATTTCTGGACCCTTGATGTCAACTTTGGGACCTTTCAAATCACCCTCTATTGCTGGTCCAGTAATGCCTGCACCCCCCTTCCATTTGGGGCCTTTCATGTGTAAATCCATGTCAGGCATGGAGACCTTGGGCAAATGCATTGAGGGCATCTTAAACTTGCCACCTTTCACTTTTCCTTCAGGGCCTTCAATGTCGATATCGGGAGCATCAATGTCTAATTTAGGACCAGAAATGTCAAGGTCAACTTTTGGGAGTTTTACATCAATGTCAGGTCCCTCCAGTTTAGGGACAGAAACTCCAAATTTGGGAGGATTAAATTTAGGCATTTTGAATTTTGCTTTTCCTTCAGGACATTCAATATCTAGGTCTGAGGCTTCAAGGTCAACTTTGGGAATGTCTATATCAACTGTAGGACCTTTTATATCTCCTTCTAGTTTAGGCCCAGAAACATCTGCACCCACCTTCCATTTAGGGCCTTTCATGTGTAAATCCATGTCAGGCATGGAGACCTTGGGCAAATGCATTGAGGGCATCTTAAACTTGCCACCTTTCACTTTTCCATCAGGACCTTCAATATCGATATCTGGACACTCTATATCCATTTCTGGACCCTTGATGTCAACTTTGGGACCTTTCAAATCACCCTCTATTGCTGGGCCAGTAATGCCTGCACCCACCTTCCATTTGGGGCCTTTCATGTGTAAATCCATGTCAGGCATGGAGACGTTGGGCAAATGCATTGAGGGCATCTTAAACTTGCCCCCTTTCACTTTTCCATCAGGACCTTCAATGTCAATATCAGGAACATCAATGTCTACTTTAGGGCCAGAAATGTCAACGTCACCTTTAGGAAGTTTTACATCAATGTTGGTTCCTTCTTGTTTGGATCCAAAGCCTCCGAATTTAGGAAACCCAAATTTAGGCATTTTGAATTTTCCCTTTGCATCTGGACCTTCAATGTCTATGTCTGGGGCCCCAACCTCAATCTCTGGTGTTTTGACGTCAACCTTTGGAAGTTCTAAATCACCTTCCAATTTTGGGCCAGAAATATCTGCACCACCCTTCCATTTAGAGCCCTTAAGGTTAAAGTCGACGTCTGGCATGGACATTTTTGGCATATGGATATTCATGGATGGCATATTAAATTTAGAACCTTTCAGTTTTCCTTCAGGACCTTCTATGTCAATATCTGGAGACTCTACGTCAATTTCTGGACCCTTGATGTCAACTTTGGGACCTTTCAAATCACCCTCTATGGCTGGGCCAGTAATGCCTGCACCCCCCTTCCATTTGGGGCCTTTCATGTGTAAATCCATGTCAGGCATGGAGACCTTGGGTAAATGCATTGAGGGCATCTTAAACTTGCCACCTTTCACTTTTCCATCAGGACCTTCAATGTCGATATCTGGAGACTCTATATCCATTTCTGGACCCTTGATGTCAAGTTTGGGACCTTTGAGATCACCCTCTACTTCTGGGCCAGTAATGCCTGCACCCCTCTTCCATTTAGGGCCCTTAAGGTTAAAGTCGACGTCTGGCATGGACATTTTTGGCATATGGATATTCATGGATGGCATATTAAATTTAGAACCTTTCAGTTTTCCTTCAGGACCTTCTATATCAATATCTGGAGACTCTACGTCAATTTCTGGACCCTTGATGTCAACTTTGGGACCTTTCAAATCACCCTCTATTGCTGGGCAAGTAATGCCTGCACCCCCCTTCCATTTGGGGCCTTTCATGTGTAAATCCATGTCAGGCATGGAGACCTTGGGCAAATGCATTGAGGGCATCTTAAACTTGCCACCTTTCACTTTTCCTTCAGGGCCTTCAATGTCGATATCGGGAGCATCAATGTCTAATTTAGGACCAGAAATGTCAAGGTCAACTTTTGGGAGTTTTACATCAATGTCAGGTCCCTCCAGTTTAGGGACAGATACTCCAAATTTGGGAGGATTAAATTTAGGAATTTTGAATTTTGCTTTTCCTTCAGGACATTCAATATCTAGGTCTGGGGCTTCAAGGTCAACTTTGGGAATGTCTATGTCAACTGTAGGACCTTTTATATCTCCTTCTAGTTTAGGCCCAGAAACATCTGCACCCCCCTTCCATTTAGGGCCTTTCATGTGTAAATCCATGTCAGGCATGGAGACCTTGGGCAAATGCATTGAGGGCATCTTAAACTTGCCACCTTTCACTTTTCCATCAGGACCTTCAATATCGATATCTGGACACTCTATATCCATTTCTGGACCCTTGATGTCAACTTTGGGACCTTTCAAATCACCCTCTATTGCTGGGCCAGTAATGCCTGCACCCCCCTTCCATTTGGGGCCTTTCATGTGTAAATCCATGTCAGGCATGGAGACGTTGGGCAAATGCATTGAGGGCATCTTAAACTTGCCCCCTTTCACTTTTCCATCAGGACCTTCAATGTCAATATCAGGAACATCAATGTCTACTTTAGGGCCAGAAATGTCAACGTCACCTTTAGGAAGTTTTACATCAATGTTGGTTCCTTCTTGTTTGGATCCAAAGCCTCCGAATTTAGGAAACCCAAATTTAGGCATTTTGAATTTTCCCTTTGCATCTGGACCTTCAATGTCTATGTCTGGGGCCCCAACCTCAATCTCTGGTGTTTTGACGTCAACCTTTGGAAGTTCTAAATCACCTTCCAATTTTGGGCCAGAAATATCTGCACCACCCTTCGATTTAGGGCCCTTAAGGTTAAAGTCGACGTCTGGCATGGACATTTTTGGCATATGGATATTCATGGATGGCATATTAAATTTAGAACCTTTCAGTTTTCCTTCAGGACCTTCTATATCAATATCTGGAGACTCTACGTCAATTTCTGGAACCTTGATGTCAACTTTGGGACCTTTCAAATCACCCTCTATTGCTGGTCCAGTAATGCCTGCACCCCCCTTCCATTTGGGGCCTTTCATGTGTAAATCCATGTCAGGCATGGAGACCTTGGGCAAATGCATTGAGGGCATCTTAAACTTGCCACCTTTCACTTTTCCTTCAGGGCCTTCAATGTCGATATCGGGAGCATCAATGTCTAATTTAGGACCAGAAATGTCAAGGTCAACTTTTGGGAGTTTTACATCAATGTCAGGTCCCTCCAGTTTAGGGACAGAAACTCCAAATTTGGGAGGATTAAATTTAGGCATTTTGAATTTTGCTTTTCCTTCAGGACATTCAATATCTAGGTCTGAGGCTTCAAGGTCAACTTTGGGAATGTCTATATCAACTGTAGGACCTTTTATATCTCCTTCTAGTTTAGGCCCAGAAACATCTGCACCCCCCTTCCATTTAGGGCCTTTCATGTGTAAATCCATGTCAGGCATGGAGACCTTGGGCAAATGCATTGAGGGCATCTTAAACTTGCCACCTTTCACTTTTCCATCAGGACCTTCAATGTCGATATCTGGACACTCTATATCCATTTCTGGACCCTTGATGTCAACTTTGGGACCTTTCAAATCACCCTCTATTGCTGGGCCAGTAATGCCTGCACCCCCCTTCCATTTGGGGCCTTTCATGTGTAAATCCATGTCAGGCATGGAGACGTTGGGCAAATGCATTGAGGGCATCTTAAACTTGCCCCCTTTCACTTTTCCATCAGGACCTTCAATGTCAATATCAGGAACATCAATGTCTACTTTAGGGCCAGAAATGTCAACGTCACCTTTAGGAAGTTTTACATCAATGTTGGTTCCTTCTTGTTTGGATCCAAAGCCTCCGAATTTAGGAAACCCAAATTTAGGCATTTTGAATTTTCCCTTTGCATCTGGACCTTCAATGTCTATGTCTGGGGCCCCAACCTCAATCTCTGGTGTTTTGACGTCAACCTTTGGAAGTTCTAAATCACCTTCCAATTTTGGGCCAGAAATATCTGCACCACCCTTCCATTTAGGGCCCTTAAGGTTAAAGTCGACGTCTGGCATGGACATTTTTGGCATATGGATATTCATGGATGGCATATTAAATTTAGAACCTTTCAGTTTTCCTTCAGGAACTTCTATGTCAATATCTGGAGACTCTACGTCAATTTCTGGACCCTTGATGTCAACTTTGGGACCTTTCAAATCACCCTCTATGGCTGGGCCAGTAATGCCTGCACCCCCCTTCCATTTGGGGCCTTTCATGTGTAAATCCATGTCAGGCATGGAGACCTTGGGTAAATGCATTGAGGGCATCTTAAACTTGCCACCTTTCACTTTTCCATCAGGACCTTCAATGTCGATATCTGGAGACTCTATATCCATTTCTGGACCCTTGATGTCAAGTTTGGGACCTTTGAGATCACCCTCTACTTCTGGGCCAGTAATGCCTGCACCCCTCTTCCATTTAGGGCCCTTAAGGTTAAAGTCGACGTCTGGCATGGACATTTTTGGCATATGGATATTCATGGATGGCATATTAAATTTAGAACCTTTCAGTTTTCCTTCAGGACCTTCTATATCAATATCTGGAGACGCTACGTCAATTTCTGGACCCTTGATGTCAACTTTGGGACCTTTCAAATCACCCTCTATTGCTGGGCAAGTAATGCCTGCACCCCCCTTCCATTTGGGGCCTTTCATGTGTAAATCCATGTCAGGCATGGAGACCTTGGGCAAATGCATTGAGGGCATCTTAAACTTGCCACCTTTCACTTTTCCTTCAGGGCCTTCAATGTCGATATCGGGAGCATCAATGTCTAATTTAGGACCAGAAATGTCAAGGTCAACTTTTGGGAGTTTTACATCAATGTCAGGTCCCTCCAGTTTAGGGACAGAAACTCCAAATTTGGGAGGATTAAATTTAGGCATTTTGAATTTTGCTTTTCCTTCAGGACATTCAATATCTAGGTCTGAGGCTTCAAGGTCAACTTTGGGAATGTCTATGTCAACTGTAGGACCTTTTATATCTCCTTCTAGTTTAGGCCCAGAAACATCTGCACCCCCCTTCCATTTAGGGCCTTTCATGTGTAAATCCATGTCAGGCATGGAGACCTTGGGTAAATGCATTGAGGGCATCTTAAACTTGCCACCTTTCACTTTTCCATCAGGACCTTCAATATCGATATCTGGACACTCTATATCCATTTCTGGACCCTTGATGTCAACTTTGGGACCTTTCAAATCACCCTCTATTGCTGGTCCAGTAATGCCTGCACTCCCCTTCCATTTGGGGCCTTTCATGTGTAAATCCATGTCAGGCATGGAGACCTTGGGCAAATGCATTGAGGGCATCTTAAACTTGCCACCTTTCACTTTTCCTTCAGGGCCTTCAATGTCGATATCGGGAGCATCAATGTCTAATTTAGGACCAGAAATGTCAAGGTCAACTTTTGGGAGTTTTACATCAATGTCCGGTCCCTCCAGTTTAGGGACAGAAACTCCAAATTTGGGAGGATTAAATTTAGGCATTTTGAATTTTGCTTTTCCTTCAGGACATTCAATATCTAGGTCTGAGGCTTCAAGGTCAACTTTGGGAATGTCTATATCAACTGTAGGACCTTTTATATCTCCTTCTAGTTTAGGCCCAGAAACATCTGCACCCCCCTTCCATTTAGGGCCTTTCATGTGTAAATCCATGTCAGGCATGGAGACCTTGGGCAAATGCATTGAGGGCATCTTAAACTTGCCACCTTTCACTTTTCCATCAGGACCTTCAATATCGATATCTGGACACTCTATATCCATTTCTGGACCCTTGATGTCAACTTTGGGACCTTTCAAATCACCCTCTATTGCTGGGCCAGTAATGCCTGCACCCCCCTTCCATTTGGGGCCTTTCATGTGTAAATCCATGTCAGGCATGGAGACGTTGGGCAAATGCATTGAGGGCATCTTAAACTTGCCCCCTTTCACTTTTCCATCAGGACCTTCAATGTCAATATCAGGAACATCAATGTCTACTTTAGGGCCAGAAATGTCAACGTCACCTTTAGGAAGTTTTACATCAATGTTGGTTCCTTCTTGTTTGGATCCAAAGCCTCCGAATTTAGGAAACCCAAATTTAGGCATTTTGAATTTTCCCTTTGCATCTGGACCTTCAATGTCTATGTCTGGGGCCCCAACCTCAATCTCTGGTGTTTTGACGTCAACCTTTGGAAGTTCTAAATCACCTTCCAATTTTGGGCCAGAAATATCTGCACCACCCTTCCATTTAGGGCCCTTAAGGTTAAAGTCGACGTCTGGCATGGACATTTTTGGCATATGGATATTCATGGATGGCATATTAAATGTAGAACCTTTCAGTTTTCCTTCAGGACCTTCTATGTCAATATCTGGAGACTCTACGTCAATTTCCGGACCCTTGATGTCAACTTTGGGACCTTTCAAATCACCCTCTATGGCTGGGCCAGTAATGCCTGCACCCCCCTTCCATTTGGGGCCTTTCATGTGTAAATCCATGTCAGGCATGGAGACCTTGGGTAAATGCATTGAGGGCATCTTAAACTTGCCACCTTTCACTTTTCCATCAGGACCTTCAATGTCGATATCTGGAGACTCTATATCCATTTCTGGACCCTTGATGTCAAGTTTGGGACCTTTGAGATCACCCTCTACTTCTGGGCCAGTAATGCCTGCACCCCTCTTCCATTTAGGGCCCTTAAGGTTAAAGTCGACGTCTGGCATGGACATTTTTGGCATATGGATATTCATGGATGGCATATTAAATTTAGAACCTTTCAGTTTTCCTTCAGGACCTTCTATATCAATATCTGGAGACTCTACGTCAATTTCTGGACCCTTGATGTCAACTTTGGGACCTTTCAAATCACCCTCTATTGCTGGGCAAGTAATGCCTGCACCCCCCTTCCATTTGGGGCCTTTCATGTGTAAATCCATGTCAGGCATGGAGACCTTGGGCAAATGCATTGAGGGCATCTTAAACTTGCCACCTTTCACTTTTCCTTCAGGGCCTTCAATGTCGATATCGGGAGCATCAATGTCTAATTTAGGACCAGAAATGTCAAGGTCAACTTTTGGGAGTTTTACATCAATGTCAGGTCCCTCCAGTTTAGGGACAGAAACTCCAAATTTGGGAGGATTAAATTTAGGCATTTTGAATTTTGCTTTTCCTTCAGGACATTCAATATCTAGGTCTGAGGCTTCAAGGTCAACTTTGGGAATGTCTATGTCGACTGTAGGACCTTTTATATCTCCTTCTAGTTTAGGCCCAGAAACATCTGCACCCCCCTTCCATTTAGGGCCTTTCATGTGTAAATCGATGTCAGGCATGGAGACCTTGGGTAAATGCATTGAGGGCATCTTAAACTTGCCACCTTTCACTTTTCCATCAGGACCTTCAATATCGATATCTGGACACTCTATATCCATTTCTGGACCCTTGATGTCAACTTTGGGACCTTTCAAATCACCCTCTATTGCTGGGCCAGTAATGCCTGCACCCCCCTTCCATTTGGGGCCTTTCATGTGTAAATCCATGTCAGGCATGGAGACGTTGGGCAAATGCATTGAGGGCATCTTAAACTTGCCACCTTTCACTTTTCCATCAGGACCTTCAATGTCAATATCAGGAACATCAATGTCTACTTTAGGGCCAGAAATGTCAACGTCACCTTTAGGAAGTTTTACATCAATGTTGGTTCCTTCTTGTTTGGATCCAAAGCCTCCGAATTTAGGCAACCCAAATTTAGGCATTTTGAATTTTCCCTTTGCATCCGGACCTTCAATGTCTATTTCTGGGTCCCCCACCTCAATGTCTGGTGTTTTGACGTCAACCTTTGGAAGTTCTAAATCACCTTCCAATTTTTGGCCAGAAACATCTGCACCGCTCTTCCATTTAGGGCCCTTAAGGTTAAAGTCAACGTCTGGCATGGACATTTTTGGCATATGGATATTCATGGATGGCATATTAAATTTAGAACCTTTCAGTTTTCCTTCAGGACCTTCTATATCAATATCTGGAGACTCTACATCAATTCCTGGACCCTTGATGTCAACTTTGGGACCTTTCAAATCACCCTCTATTGCTGGGCCAGTAATGCCTGCAGCCCCCTTCCATTTGGGGCCTTTCATGTGTAAATCCACGTCAGGCATGGAGACCTTGGGCAAATTCATTGAGGGCATCTTAAACTTGCCACCTTTCACTTTTCCATCAGGACCTTCAATGTCAATATCAGGAACATCAATGTCTACTTTAGGGCCAGAAATGTCAAGGTCACCTTTCGGGAATTTTACATCAATATCAGGTCCATCCAGTTTAGGGACAGAAACTCCAAATTTGGGAGGATTAAATTTAGGCATTTTGAATTTTGCTTTTCCTTCAGGACATTCAATATCTAGGTCTGGGGCTTCAAGGTCAACTTTGGGAATGTCTATATCAACAGTAGGACCTTTTATATCTCCTTCTAGTTTAGGCCCAGATACATCTGCACCCCCCTTCCATTTAGGGCCTTTCATGTGTAAATCCATGTCAGGCATGGAGACGTTGGGCAAATGCATTGAGGGCATCTTAAACTTGCCACCTTTCACTTTTCCTTCAGGACACTCAATGTCAATCTCTGGAGACTCTATGTCCATTTCTGGACCCTTGATGTCAACTTGGGGACCTTTCAGGTCACCTTTTAATGCTCGTCCTGAAATATCTGCACCACCTTTCCAGTTGGGGCCTTTCAAGTTAAGATCCAGGTCTGGCATGGACACCTTAGGTAGCTGCATGGAAGGCATCTTGAATTTCAGACTCTTTCCCTTGCCATCAGGCCCTTCAATATCAAGATTTGGTGCCTCAACATCAAGATCAGCACCCCTAATATCAACTTTAGGACCTTTTAGATCTCCTTCCAGCTTAGACCCAGAAATATCTGCACCACCCCTCCATTTGGGTCCTTTCATGTGCAAATCCATGTCGGGCATTGAGATCTTGGGTACATTTATTGAGGGCATTGTAAATTTGCCACCTTTTACTTTTCCCTCAGGAATTTCGATGTTGATATTAGGAGAATCAATGTCCAATTCAGGACCAGAAAGCTCAAGGTCACCTTGTGGGAGTTTTGCATCAATGTCGGGTCCTTGCAGTTTCTGGCCAGAAACTCCAAATTTAGGAAAATTTAATTTTGGCATTTTGAACTTCGCCTTTCCTTCAGGGGACTCAATATCTAACTCTGGGGCAAGAATGTCAACTTCAGGGCCCTCTATGTCAACTGCGGGACCTTTTCGATCACCTTCTAGTTTAGGCCCAGTAATATCTGCACCTCCCTTCCATTTGGGCCCCTTCATGTGTAAATCCATTTCAGGCATTGAGACCTTGGGCATTGTAAACTTTCCACCTTTTGCTTTTCCGTCAGGACCCTCTAGGTCTTTAATTTGAGCGTCAAGATTGACTTTAGGACCTTTCATATCAACCTTAGGACCTTTTAAATCACCCTCAAACTTAGGACCTGAAATATCTGAATCTCCTTTCCATTTGGGCTCTTTTATCTGTACGTTAACATCAGGCATGGACACTTTGGGAAGGTTCACTGAAGGGACCTTAAATGTTGGGCCTTTTAATTTCCCTACAGCGGCTTCAAAACCTGGTGCGTCAACGTCTAGCTTTGGGTCAGAAATATCAATGTCACTTTTGGGAAGTTTTACATCAATGTCAGGACATTTAACTTTTGGATCAGAAACACCAAATTTAGGCATTGAAAATTTGGGCATTTTAAACATTCCTTTGCCTCCGGGAATTTCATGATCTAACTCTGGAACCTGAACATCAATTCCAGGACCTTTCAAATCGATCTTTGGACTTTTCAGATCACCACCAACCTTTGGGATAGACACATCCACATTTCCCTTCCACTTGGGCCCTTCGAGATTAAGATCCACATCAGATGTGGATACCTTAGGCAAGTTAACATTCATTGATGGCATCTCAATCTTGGGACCTTTAGCTTTCCCTTCCAGGCCTGCAATGTCAAGATCTGTGGCCATTGCATCTATCTCAGGGGTCCTAATATCTAGTTTTGGTCCTTTCAGATCTCCTTCCAGTTTATGACCGAAGATATTCACACCTCCCTTACTCTTGTGGCCTTTCACATTTAAGTCTACGTTAGGCATTGAGGCACTAGGCAGGTTAACTGAGGCTGTCGTAAGTTTTGTTCCTTTCACTGTACCTTCAGGACCGTTAATGTTGACCTCTGGTGCATGGATGTCTATCTTGGCACCAGAAATGTCAACAGCGTTTTTAGGAAGTTTTAAATCAATCCCTGGCACTTCAATTTTGTTACTAGAAACCCCAGATTTAGGAAGAGAAACCCCTAGAGCCTGAGGATCAACCTTTGGAGTAACTACAGGATCTTTGAAATCCCCTTCCAGCTTCTTACCTGCAATGTCAACCTTGCTTTTTAATTCTGTCCCTTTCAGGTTTAAGTCACAATCTGGTATAGGAACACTGGGGACATGAACATTTAAAGAAGGCATGGTAATTTTGGGACTTTTAATATCTATCTTTGACTCAGTAACCTCAATATTTCCCTTTGGAAGCTCCAAGTCCACATTTGATTTGGGGTCAGACACTCCAAACTTGGGAGAGCTGAACTTTGGCATTCCCACTTTTATATCTGAACGATTGACATCTAAGACTGACATGTCAACTACTGGACCTGGGATATCCTCTTTGACCTGTGGGCCACTAATGGTAACATTTTGGGCTTGACCGTCTACCTTAACATTTGGTGTTGACATGTTGCCTTTTGGTAGGTTAACTTGTAGATCTGGACATTTGCTGCCTTGAGAATCTGAAAGCCCAAATTTTGGCACCTTAAATTTAGGCATGCTTATGGACCCTTTCAAGGCACCAGTGTCAACATCTGGGACAACCCCTGAAGCCTGGACACTGGGAACATTAATATCACATAACTTTGTTCCAGAGATGTCAACTTCAGTGGGCTGGATATTTGACTGTATATTTAGTGAGGAAACATTGGGTTCTACCTGTGACAGATTAACATCTGGGCCTTGCATGTTATGGCTGGAGAACCCAAACTTTGGCATCTTAAATGTGGGCATTTTGAATGTTCCATCACCTCCTCCAAGATCTCCATCCAGTTTAGGAGCTGTCACACTCCCTTCTATTTGAGGACCTCTTATGTCTACTGTAGGTTTTGAAATACCAGCATTTAGAGTTCTCCCAGAGAGGTCACCAGCAGTGACTGGGAGTCCAACTTTAATGGTACCTCCTTTGATATTAGATACTTGAACTTGAGATTTAGGCATGGACAATGTCGGAACCTTGGCATCAACATTTGAGGCTGAAACGTTAACTCCTGTGGAAGAGATATCCACTTTAGGTGCAGTGATGTCTGCAACGGTCTTTGGTGCCATGATATGAACTTCTTGTCTCATTACATTCACGTCATTTTCTACTGAAATGCCGATCTCTTGCTTTCCATGTGTTAAATCCGCACTGGGAACTTTCACTTTCTCAAACACATCTGATTGTGCCATCCTCAAGCCAGGCTGCTGCAGCTTTCCTCCTGGCCCCTCAAGGTGTGCACCCATGCCTGAATAACTACCATCACTTGTTTTGCCGGGAAAGGAAAGGTTCACATCAGAAGGATTTATGCCACCCAACACCTGGGTGTCAGAATGAATCTTGGCATCACCTGAAATCTTTGGAAGAGAAACATCAACACCTGCTGTTTGGACAGCACCTTCTGCTTGAGGCTTTGAAAATCTGACTTTTGGAGCCTGCATATCAAACTTTGGTTTTGCAGCAATCTCAGGGCTTTGTACATGCGGTGCAGAAATACCAAATTTAGAAAACTTGCTTACACCAACAACATTGAAACTTCCAGTGTCCATAGAGGATCTCCCACTGCCATCACCTGCTGCACTTTGGAATCTTGATCCAGAAGTATTTATCCCTGGAACTTCGATCTGAACAGACTTGCCATTAGCATTGCCGACATCCACACTTGGTATTCTAATCTCTGTAGTTGTCACCTCTGGTGGTTTAAAATCCACTTGGATGTTTTTACCATCGTGTATAAGCTGGGAAGACAAGGTCCCATGGCTATGGAACCCTGAGACTGTAACATCTGGTTTTCCTACTTTCCGATCTCTCTCAGAGACGCCAAAGTCAATGCCTCTTTGAGTGAACTCCCCTGTCGGCCCAGAAAGCGTGATTCTGCTTGGAGTACTTTGCATATGTGTGCCAAAGTCTGTTATATGGGAGGTTTTTCCTGACACATTAGTTGTTCGGATCACAGTTTTCCCCTCAGGGGTCTCAAACTCCATACGGGATCTTTCAGTAAATTCTTGCCTTGGAATCTTGATCTTGAATTCGGGACTGCTGAAGTCTGTCTCCCTGGCTCCTTCTGACCCGGTCACATCCACAGTGTATGCAGTGACTTTCCTTGTGACCGTGATGGTGCGACTTTGGGTTTCTGTTGCTGTATGTTCCATTTCTGCTAGATCTTCTGACTTGAGTCGTGGCTTTATTTTCTTTGTGTAAATTCTTTTGTAGTCTTCATCATCTCCACTCTAGAATTTAAACGAGATAATTTTTAGGCAACATCAAGGAGATTGGTCACTGCTTACAAGTTGACCTATGACATAGTATATGGTTACATAAGAGCATAGTTGCCTTTACAGCTCAAGATTGCAGCAAGCAGATCGGACACAAGCAGTGTGAGGGGTCAGTAATGCGAGGCAGACAACCGCTTGTGTTTTTTCTCAGAATTAGACATTTTATTAAAGAAAAGGTTTGTAAATAAAGCCTTGCTTGTCCTACTCTTATCAGGGAATTCCCTACCTAATCTAAAGGCTAAGGGAATAACTCATAAAAAACAAACTGCCCCTCTCACTAAACAACACAACATTCAAGGTAAATAATAAAACAATAACCAATAAATGAACAGTATGTGGATGACCGTCACCTGTCCTGGGTAAATTCCTTCCCCAGGGTTTCAAAGTCAGCTTCCAAATGTTAAAAGGAAAAGAAAAGTCGTCAACCAGTTCGTATTAATTCTGCAAAATGTTGAAAAGGAAAGAAGTGTCCTGAACCATTTTTTTAAGTTCCAAGTCAAAACATAAGTTCACAAACTAAAATCCACTGGTAACAATTCTTCAGCTTTCTGTTGAAAAGACCCCTTTCCAATTCCAGCCAAGAAAATAGCACCAATAGCAATCCTGGATATTTTCTTTCCAAGATGAATTGCCACAGTTCAGAGAATAGGTGAACTTCTTCTACATCTTTACAACTGATTAGGACCTCTGCAGTATATTTGGTATAATTGTCAAGATATGCTTCTCTTTGGGTTGTTGTTTTCTTCCTCTTGACAACCACCCTTCTACTACTGTTACTGTGAGAACACTCTCCTTTGTTCCACAGTATTCCACTGCTCCAAACAACTTCAATATGACATCCACTGACAGTTTTATACACCACCACAGTTCAGGTACTTCTGCTTCAATTTTATACTTCAGACTTATTAGGTATATAAAGACAAGACACTTCGATCTCTAAAAGGTAGGCAAGGCACCCAATGAGCCAAGAAAAAGCAACCTTGTTGCCTCTTCTGCCTTACTACCACAATTATAACCTGCGTCTGCCCCAAAACCGACTTTCTTTCAACTTCAGCAGTCTTCAGCATTACAGATTATTTTAGTAATCTTCTTTACAAGCACACAGTCCCCCTTCCCCAGCTTGTTCATGCCTTCTTGGTTCCAGTAGCTACCCAGAAGCTGTATTGCCACTCTTTTAGCTTCAGGTAACAACTTGTATCAGAGGACACTGGACCTTTAATAACCTCACAGATCAGGTGGACAGATCTAAATAGGACTTGTTTCACTATGGAAAGGGTTCGCTTCTTGGCTTGGGTAATGCATGTTCTCCTCGTCAATTCAGCAACCTTTGGAATTAAAGAATATTTGTTCTGAATACTACAAGGTTCAGTCTTCAAAGAAAAAAAAGATTTAGGCACACACGACCACACTTTACGATAGATCTTTAACCTTAAACGTTTGCGTTTGATTATATTCTCATGTAATATCACAGAGATAATTTCAAACTCCTTTCGGGAAACATAATTGGCCACACGTGACCTTCCACCGATGCTGTATTCGCTTGTAACTCTTGTGAAAGTCAACGTTAGTTTTTCAGAATGGTTTTAACTGGTGTTTCCTCTTAATTAGGGACATAAGACCATTGTTCAACAATGGAAATAATATGCTTCTCTTCTTACGCAAACACTACGGCTTCCACTATCAGTGCACGTGCAACATTTCTATTGTAAGAAAGAATTACAGTTACAGGCAAGGCTTGCTGAGTAAACCTGAATTCTGAGCTCCATTCACCAGCTCCAGGAACACTGGTTGTGAGCTGCATCATTTTTCCGACTTCAACTTCTACTACTGCTTTGGGCACACTTGGGACCCACTCCCTTCTGCAGCCCCAGTGTCTCCGGTCTGCCCACACCACTGTGAGTCTCCTTCACTCCACAGTCCCTTGGCTTCCCTTCTGCTTCGGGCTTCAGCGCGGTCACGGCTCTGCAATCACAGCCACTCGGCGCACATGCAGAAAACTCCACTCTCAGCAAGTCTTCCTCTCAGGACCCTCTCAGAACTTGCAGGTGAAATCTGCTGTCTCCACGTTCCGGCATCCCTTCTGTGATCACACTTCCTCGTAAATTGCCAGTGTTGTGCTCTTCTACTACTACTGCCAGTCTTCCAACTCCTGCTCCTTGCTTCTCTCGTCTCCTGTTGCAGCCTTTTATGCCTCACAGGTTTGGCAATTGGCTTCAGGTGTGAGCCATTAGTTACAATTGCCCGACCTTTGCAAAAGCTGTTGGGCCTAATGGCCTGGCTACATCTACATGCTTCTTCAGCCCTCTTCCTCGTCTCAGTCCCTATAGGATTCTGGGACATGTAGTTTGCTTAATCAAAGTTAGATTTTTCTACTTCTTGAGTCATTTTAAGGGTAGATTTAATTCCCTACGTAATTTTAACAGAAGGGCTGGAGATTTTAACGTTGTTAGAGGAATATGGTTTAGAGAATCTATTTCCGCAATCCCTTGTAGTGTACCGTTGGAATTGAGGAAGGCATTTGATTTAAGGAACTAAAACGATTCTCTCTTTTGGTATAATATGTTTCGGTGTCACAACCTTAGGGTTTGCCACCTTGGATTTAATAGGAGGTTGAGAGACATTAAAATGATAATAAGCCATAACCTCTTCAGACACAGTGTTAAGAGTCTCCCTGTCAGAGGGAAAGTGTTGTGTCTCGCCCTACAGACTTTCCTCACTACCCTGGGCCCGGTCTCCACCCAGGTGATCCTCCTGCAGTACACCAGCTGGGATCAGGAAAAGTCTGCCTCCCCTGGCCACCTTGGAGGAGACTTTAGGCAGGGTTTCAGTGAGGGATCTGCAGGACTCTTCACAGCAGCCATTAGGACGTTTGGCTGTTTTTTCCACCAATACAAGTGACTGCTAGTTGAACAATACTCTCACTGATCCCTTTGTACCTGCCGGATTCCAGTATAGTTGTATTGCTTTTCAATGTGGCTGCTATGGACATTGCATAGGCTAGTGTTATGTATGAATTCCCAACTCACTTTAGACTTACTTAATGATGCATATGTTATGTTACTGGGTCTTACACAATGTGACTTTGCCCATTTTCATAGCCTCTTGCTGCTTAGGGATCTGCAAGAGATGGGTTTGGGTTTAAAAGTTTGGGTTTGAAAGTTAACAAGAGGAGAGTGAAGGGAGAAAGGTGGCTTAACGTGTGGCAGATTGGGAGAACCTGGGCTATGTGTGCCGTAAGCGTCTTGGTGTTTTTGGAGTCTCAGTGACTGGTGAGACTCTGTTTGCCATAACCAGGGGTGGGTTTGTTAGGTATAAAGTGTGAATTTGTGTGGTGACCCAGTCGGGTACATGTTTGCATGTCATGTGCTTTGAGATTGTGGTGAAGGGGGTTTAGGACCGAGCGGTTTAGTTTTATGGTCATGTGGTAGGACATTGTGTTATTAGGGTGGGAGGCTAAAAGGAGGTTAGTATTGGCTTTGGGTGAGGCAGTGCTCCGGGTGCTGCCAGAGGTGGCTTCAATCTTTCTGGTCCACTGGAGCGTAATTAATGATAACGAGCAAGGGATTTGCAGAATGCTAAACATGCACATTTTGAAAGGCCGGGTGCCTCCCTGAGCCAGTGGATGATGGGCATGGGGCGGAACCCCTGTTTTGCCTTGTATGGCAGGGGGACAGTCACAGGACCACCTTTCTATGGAGCGCCTCCACAAACGAGAGAGCCTGAAGCTCTCCCTTGGCAAACCCAAAGTCTAAACAAAAGCTTTACTTAATCCAGAGTCAAAGTCATTCATACAGTAGTAACATTTGTCCTGATAGTATTACAGTCAAACCCATGGTCTCAGGAAAGTCACTTCAAACCCCACCAACACACACTTAAAAAAAACAGTGTTGCAAATGTGTGACTTCCCAACCCCAGTTTTAAACATGTGTGATCCAAAATTACTGATTGTCTCCTGTCAGAGCATTCCCTTACTGAAGATACAAAGTCGCAAATTCACCACAAGCCAGCATTTGCTTTAGGGGTTTGAAAGCTTATCAAGAGTTGTTCCAGCATTCCAATCACATGGTGGGAACACTGGAGACCTAGGTCCTTCACAAGCAGCACCAGAGTGACAGGAAAGGGAGAGAGGAATCCAAGATGGTTAACAGCCAAGACAAGGTATGGTCTGGTCTCCTAAGCCCAAAGATGGGACCAGGTGCACCCAGAAGAAACAGCACAACCCTGCCCCAGTTAGAGGACACAGGTCCAGCCACTCTCCCACGGGAAGGTGTGGGGGCGCTATAAAAGTCAGAGCTCCCAGTCAGTTATTGCAGGTTATGGGAGCAGGAGGCTGGAGTTTGAAAGCAGTTGGAGAAGAGAGAATGTTTCATGCCGAACAACCGGGAGAGATGGCAGAGGCTGAAAAGGCAGATGAATAAAGGGAGAAAAGAAGGAGGAGGCAGGGGAGCGAAGGTAGCACCATTACATGGCAGAGGGAGCGCTGAGCTGGAGGACATGATGAGTCAATATCCACAGTTGGCAGGGGAGAGGAGGTGATTAACATCAGTGTGTGAACATTGGATAGAGACAGAGAATGTTTTAACATCTGGAGGGGAAGTGGGTACAAAGAAAGGGTTGTTGAGGTGCAGATGGTACAGAGACAGAGGAGGTGATACAGAGGCTAAGGTGATAACATCAGGAAGTGAGGGTAGTACAATGAAGGAGAAAGTGGTAATAGCAGGAGGTAAAGATGATACATAAGAGGAGAGGGTGGTCACAGCAGGAGGTGATGGTGGTATGGATGAGGAGGCAGTAAAAACAGGCCATGAAAGGAAGATAGAGGAGAGTGAAGTGAGCGGTCCTGCAGCTAGACAGAATAGGCATGTTCCAGCGGACTAGATCCTCTATACGCTCAAGGCGGCAGGAGGCACAAGACTTCGGTCCAAGGGAAAGAAGACAAGATCAGAGAGGTGAGGGGGGACAATCAGAAGGGGTCCCGGGCAGAACAAGCCTAAAGTTGTACGTCTCCAGCTGTCCTCACCGACTCCTTCAGCTGGCCACTCTTCTAGCAAGAACATGCGCTAGAGTCAGTCCAGTGGTATGGGGTTTCGGAAAGTCTGCAACTAATCTTTTGACAAAAGAAGGTTTCAGGAAACCTAGAGCCTGAATAACTAGTGGGGAATCCCCTTTTGAAACTATTCAGGAACTGGGATGGACATTTAAAGAACCACAGAAGCTGTGAAGGCCCAATAACCCCGGGGTGTGCGAGGAGGACATTGTAAGGCTGCTGAAAGACAGAGTTCACATAACAGTTGAGGAGAAGAACCGTCCCGACATATCGGTCGTTTAGGGAAGTTACAGAGTTCCTTTAAGTTGGCCAAAATTGTACTTATTCTCTGAAATATAAGCTTGAACTTGGGTGGCATAGGTTACATATTGGGAACTTTTTATTTGGAAGTATGATGTGGCAGATGTCCATCAATGATGCTGTCACAAGTTGGATACAATTTTGCAAAAACACTATTATCTTTAATTTACAAACTAAATGAAAGTGTTTTTCATTCAGTTCTTTGGTGCTTTGGCTCTCTTTTGGTTATTTTCTCTTTTGCCTTGCTCCTTCTATGGGTAGCTCCAGCGTCTCTGCTGTTCTCTATCCTATTTGTTTCTCAACGGGCTCTCCTTGTAGTTAGCCGTTCTCATATTTCACGGTTCATCTTTACTTGCCATTCCTAGATTCCCTATCTTGGAATGTCTAACTAGTTTGTCATGGTCTATTGGCACTGGCTCGTGCTCGTTCAGCCATGCTGGTAGTGGCGGGCTTTCCGGTCCCAGAACAGTTCACTTGGGTTCTCTTCATGTCCCTCAGTGCCACACAATTTCTCTTGTGAAGTGTGGGAAGTTTAACTTCTAATACAACATTGTTCATCGATTACATTTCTCAACACATCTTGTGCTGAACAATTCACTTTGGTTCGCTTGTGGCCTCTCAGCTTTATAATCTTTGTAATGGCAAGGGCCAGAACCGCAGCTTGCAATAAACCCTTGTCTTGCATTTAGCCTCCTAGCGGAGCTTGCACATTAACTCTCACTGTAACTCTTAAACTCTGTTGGGGAGTGCCTGAACTAAACTCCCCAATGCACTCTTATTTAGTCAATCTTAGTGCTCCTGATGCTTTGCTTGCTGTGCCTCTTGCACTACAGTAGATGTTAGAAAATACCTTCTTTTTACTGCTGTGCTCCCATAGACCTCTATGGGACACCTATTCTTTTGACTTTGTTTTGACTGCTTACCCTCACTTTTTGGTGGGCTCATTCTTATGGGGAAACTCAGTCACTACGACTATCAGTACTGAGAGACTTTGTCACTCTTTATGCATTTCTTGTATTTTTAAAGCTGCACACATCACCATAAAGTGATGTGCTGTTAGGACACTTTGTATCCTTATAACTTTATATTCTGTACCTTTGTGGTCACAAGTGCAATATGTCTAGGATGGGCAGGTAGCAACTAACTTTTTCTACCATGTTTTGAACTTTTCACTTGTGCACTTTCGCAGTTACCGTAAATGGCTATTAAGAGTGTCTGGCACACCAAGATGGCCGTGCCACAAAACATTTGCCTGTCGTTCGGCTACGTTGTCCTTCGCCTTCTTCCTGCTCTCTCAGGCCCGGAATTGGCATATAAGGAATTCCTTTTCCTGGGAATGCTTCTGCTTTTCTGGGCAAAGTGTCGGTCTTTGTATGTGGCCGGGTGTGGTGACTGGGACTGTCTGGTCCAGGTCCACATCCACATCCATGCCCTTCCCCCCCCAACCTCGCCCCACCGAGTGCCTGTTGCTGGGCAGATTGTGTAGCCAGCGGCTATCCATGACTGGATAGCCTCTGCCAGTTTGAATGGTGCAGAGCCAGCTTCCAGTCCAAATCTTAGATAAAAAAAAACGTTTCCTGCAGCCATACGACAGATTACTGAAACCAAGAACGCTACAAAGAAGTGCATCCCGCAAACGACCCGTGGATGACCGTTGCAGTGGACAAGCATTGCCTCCATTCAAGTCCTGATGAAGCCTGCTCCTCTGTCCTGATCTCAAGAAGGCCTGCATTGGTGCTTCCACCCATGGACCGGTGGGAACAACCAGTCGCGACCCCTGCTCGAGGATCTGTGCCTGCTGAGCCTTCGGATGTGTCCCCGGGTCACCTGGTGGACTGACCAGCTCTCTCCTGGGCTACCTTGCTGCAGTTGTCCCTGTACCACGTGCATCCTTGGAGGACCTTCTACTTGTGCTACAAGACGGCTGCTCCTGCATTTCCAGCCTTCTAGTCGCAAGGACGGCCATGCAGGGCCTGCTCCTTTGTTCACCAGCTCAAGATTGCCTGTTGAGCCCGACTGTAGTGACTCAGGCTTCAATCCGTCTTCTTCACTCCCCGGAGGTCTCTGGAGGTTGCCTGCTCTGCAAGTCTTCTTCCTTTCGTCACAAGGGTGTTCATCTGCACAGTGCCTGGAACTGTGATACAGGTACCGCGACTGACCAAAGCAAAATCCTGTGCCTGAAAGTGACCTGTGCACCTGCAACCCCTGGGCTTCCCTAGACTGGACTAAAAACAAACAGACATGTCCCCAATGGAATCCGGAACCTCTAAAGTGGTCTCTGGAGAAATCTGAATAAGGGGGTAAGTTATACCTGTTCCTTTTCCTCCTCTCCTCCATAAAGTTACATGGGCGTAAAGTCCTAGCCCTATATCTCTCTTCCCTTACTCCGATCAGTGGTGGTATAGTCTAGTGGTGTCTCCTTAGTATAGTGAGACAGAGAGCTACTTTCCTGAACCTTTCCTAAATGTTCAAACTCTGAATCACAACCACTGGCATCATCTAAATCCTATAGTAAACCTACCTCAAAAGTATATTTTTTGGAACTGATGACTTTAGGGAACTAGGCCCAACACCATCTCAGGACTGGATTTGCTAGGTATTAGTGAACTATTCTAGTGTGGCTCTGAAGTGTTTCTACTGCATTTTCTTAATCCAATTACTTACCTGTATTGCAATGGTTTTGAATGAAATGCTTTTCTAACTTCGTACAAGAGTGAATGTATATATGTATTTTATAGTAGCTGTGTGACGATGCTTACCTAGAGGTTTCATTGCTTAGTGTGTTTTTTAAAGGCCTAATAAATCATTGTATATATTTGGACTTCAATAAATGTAACTGGAATTATTGGAGTGCTCTGTGTGTGTGTCTCATTGTAGAACTAGACCACTTTCACACCACTCCTAAGTCTAAGCCTTGGGGCTCTGCCACCAGAGGAGTAAATATGCTGAAAATGGTGGGCGGGGAGGGGGCATGAAATCTAAATGAAAGGGGCCCCTGCGAAATGAGTGGGAAAAATGGTGCGTTACAAAAGTTGGGGAGAGTTGTGGAGGGAGGACAAACCTCCCTTAAAATTACGGCTATGTCTGCCACCTATCTTAATTGGGTTTGGCTAGACATCCGTGTCTTGTTCAGCAGAATAGGTTGGCCTACAAAAATCCACCCCCGGGATTCATTTTGGAAATCCATCTAACAGTAGGGAGTGTCTGAACTGCAACTCGGTACTTATACTGAATAGATGCTTTCCACCTCTTACTGCTGCTCAGGACTCTCGTTCCCTCAGTGCTTGGCTCTCTGTAAGCGCTTGAGTATGCTCTCACATAGTCCATCTCAGTGTTTTGGCATACTTTTGATGGATTCCTCTCACCATCAATGGCTTGTGTGAGAAACCGGTGGGTATTCTCACTCCTATTCCCCTCAGGTCTTCTGCGCAGGTGGCCACAGAAAAGCCATCGCCTTTGGATCCTGACCCTGGGGGTGGATGCGGGAGGATCACCTGGGTGGTGGGTCCTTGTGACGGAGTGGGGGGCAATTGGGCGAGACATGGTATCCCCTTTTCCTAATGACAGCACCCAATTATTCTCCAACCTTTATGGAATTGCAAACCAGCTTCCTTTATTTTGTATCAGTCATGTCACTCTAGTACTGCTATGAGGAAGAGGCAACTAGGAGTCATACACACCAACATGCAATTACACCACTCTAGTACTGAGACGAGGAAGAGGCAACTAGGAGCAATACACACGCAACAGTACCACCACTGTGGTACTGAGATGAGGAAGAGAGCCTCAAAGGAATGCCACTATAAGATCAGGTATGTCTCACTAATAAGCCAAACTATGGTCAGGCAATTAATAGCAAGGACTCACACCTGCAGAACCACAGGTGTATAAAAGGTGGGAAACCAAAAGAGCAGAGAGATGGAGAGAAAGGCGAGACACTGCTGGGAGCTGTTGGATGCAGAGCTGCCATGTAACAAGTGTCAGGCTACCAGGGGCTGCAAGAGCGGACGATACGAACTGCGATGTTGTGAGAACAGAAGTTTTCCTGCGCAACTGCACGGCAAGAGAAGGCAGCATGCTGAAGGGCTGGCCTTCTAATAAAGAAGCAGAGTGCTCGTTCTCCCGTGCGATGCGAGAGCGCAGGAGTGTATCCAGGGCAGAGGAAGGACCAAGTCGAAGCAAGTCTAGTGTGGTATGTGGAAAGCCTGCGGAGAAAGCCGGCGAGTTTCAGAAATCAGGAAACCCGGTGTGAAACTGACTGCGAGCGCTGTGAACTATTTTTCCAGTAATTGTGAACGTATACATTTTAGCGGAGTGGTCGAGCAGGTCTGAATGGAGCAGAACACGTTCTCGAAAGTCTCTATTCATTGGGCCTTATCACGAGTTGGGCAGAGTGTCAAAATGCAGCGATAATGCTATTACAACCGCCGCATTTACTGCTCTGCCCAATCCCGTGTTCTGGGGCATGCAGCTGGAGGTGAATGCACCGGCTTTAAGGCCATTTTCGGCGCTATGACCGCTGGCGGAAATAGCGCTGAAAAACCCCATAGAGTCCTATGGACTCTTAGCAAAATGGAGATTTACAGTCTTACCACTACTCGGGATCCGGCGCAAATTGCGCCGGAATAAGTAGCGGTAATGCTATTTGAGTTGGCAGTATCCTGGTGCTATTACCGCTGGGATACCGCCAAGGCTGTGATGACACCCATTGAAATAAACCATTGTATAAACTGTTAAAGGGACCCTGCACTTTGAGGAAGGAGAAGGAGCAGTTCTGAACGGTTCCAATCTGAGAAACACAAAGGTCAAAATTGGGAAAATCTTCATTTCTCAACTCTATAAAATACCTAAACCTATTTAAACCTCAAGTTGAATCAAAACAAAGCAGATGGCTTTTTCTTAAATATCAGAGTGAAACAAAAGTGGGGAAGGGAACCCCATTGAACACAGTGATGGTGATAAAACCAACTCCAAGTATAACTCAAGTACTACAGTAAATCAGCAAAGGCCTCAAGCCATCCAGATGCCAAGGAGCTTTGCTCCTAAAAGACTGTGCAGTAGAGCTCTCCCATTTCATCGCCTCACTTAACAACTCCTTCTCCTCTGGCTATATACCAACTAATCTAAAAGATGCTCGAGTCCTCCCCCTTCTCAAGAAGCCTACTTCAGACCCAAATATCTCTACCAATTACCACCCTATCACAACCGTCCCCTTCCTACTCAAAATACTGGACAGAGCTTCATACCTGCAAATTCAAAAATACCTTGAAAGTAACAACCTACTTGGCCTACGCCAATCTGGTTTCCATCCAGGTGACGGTATGGAATCGGCTCTCCTGGACTTAAAAATACAAATGGTTGAGCTCAAAGACAACGGAAAGCTCTCCATCTTCCTTTTGCTAGAGCTCTCAGTAGCCTTTGACTTGGCGGACCACAAAATCCTTTGCCAACACCTACCCTCAGCTGCCTACTTCTCCATCAAAGCGACAGCCTCAATTGAGTTCTTCCGAACAATTAGGGTTTTTTCACCTCTGCAGCTGCCCCACCACCCCAGTCACCTGCTGAGCTCCCCAACGCTCCTGTGTCTCCCCGACGCTTCACAACATATTTACTAAACCTCTATTCGACCACCTGGATAAACTGGGTGTGTCCTACACCAACTATGCGGACGACAACCAGATCCTCCTGCCCATTTCAGACAATTGCAACACTGATTCCACCACCGTAAGTAAAATCTATCAGACCATCCAGTCATGGATGGCTCAACATGCGCTCTGCCTAAATGACGAGAAAACGGAATTGCTCCTCCTCGTTTCACAAACTTGTCTAAACAAACTTATGACGACTTCAAATCCTTCGCCATTGACTAACATTATTTTGGTCTCAAAAGAAGTAAAAATGCTGGGAGTTTAAAATAGTCCTGCAGCATTGGTGTGGGGTGACCAAGTGGTGATACCCCAGAAAACGAGAATGAAGAGGCACGCACAGCCAAGGCCTGCTTCAGAGGCTCAGAGAGTGACTGGGCGGGAGAAGACCTTGACGCAGCCACGTGTCCTTGAGGTTGTGGTGGTCGGAGCTGGGGCATCAGCGGGGGAGGCCCTCCGTGCTGGAGAGGCAGCCTCCCACTGTAAGAGTCGGAGAGGGCCTGGGGGGCAGATCCCCAGAGCGGTGCCCCGCAGCAGGTCCCAGCCACAGGAGGAGGAGGAGGCGGCAGTGGGACCGTTGAGGAGTCAGGTGAGCTGCAGGAAGGGTCCGAGGCAGCAGAGGGGGCAGTGGGCCCACAAGGAGTGAGCACCTGGGTGAGGGGCGACCCGAGAGTGCCTGGGGCGCTGGACTAGGTGTGGCCCCACAAGTGGAGGCAGGGTCACATAAAGCAATTAAGAGCTGGGACAACAGCCCTGGAACAAGCAGGTGAGACGGCGGAGGAGTGGCCCACAGTGCAGCATACCCCATGCTCTCAGGGGGCCTGTAAAGGTAGTCCGCGGGAGGAGGCATGAGCCAAAAGCCCCAGGTCAGAGTCACAGCAGTGCACCACTGGTCCGGTGCTCAGGAAGGTGGAGCTAGTGAGCACAGCAGCACGAGCCAGAGAGCAGGCACACCACACCTGATGAGGAGGCTGCGTAGGAGGCCAGTGCAGCACCGGCAATGGGGGACTTATCCGTCAGCAGCTAACAGGCCTGGTGACCAAGGAGGGGGAACAGCAGCCAGGTGTCTGGCCGCTGAAGAAGTGGTTTCCTGCTAGAGGAGTGGAGGATTGGATCCTCAAGGCAGGAGTATGCAGCAACAATAGTTCACTAATAGGACCTCGGTGGAGACTTCCTCAGGGCCAGCGAGACTCCTAGTACACACCAAGGCACCCAGCCCTCTGGATGCTCCAGGAAAGGGGGGGGTCTGAGGTCCACTGGGGGGACTGCCACGAACATCTGCAGGGAGCGGAAGCAGTGGGCAGGGGTTCCCCGCCAGGCTGCTCGCCAGGAGGAGCTGTGTAAGGTTGTAAGAGGCAATACTGCGGTGAACAACAGAGAGGCCTGGGTGCCGTGGAGTGCAGTGTGCAGTGCCCCAACCCTGTGGAGGAACGGTGCAGACTGGACTGTGACAGGTGCCTGGGGGAAAAGCAGGCCCTGTAAAACCTCTCATGTTGTCTGCCTAGCAGCAGCTGGACAAGGTGGAAGAGATTTTCTGTAGGTTCAGCGCCCCCCCCTACGCCCCTTGGCACGTGGAGGCGTTGGGACTGGAGAGGGCATGATCTAGCATATCGAGCAGAAGAGGGGGGAGCTCAGGTGGATGAGCTGGAGGGGGGGGGCTCACGCAGTATTGATACCAGGATGGCGAAGAGATGACAAAGGCCAAGGGAGGGAGCGGGCAGAGACTGGCATGATTAAAAGCGACATCCAGGCCATCCTGGAAAAGATAAGAGGAATGAGGACAGATATAGGGGCGAAGGTGGCGGACCTCTCGGCGAAGGTTGCTACCCAGGAGGACAGAGTGGAAGGGATGGAAGCTAACCAGGCCTCGATGGGGATCTTGGAGGCACAGACTGAGGTGCGCTATCTGGAGTTGGAACGGCTCCAAGTGGACAACATTGAGAAACAGCCTTCTTGTTCTAGTTCTGAAAAATCTTGTTCGTTCAACTCTCAGGGGAGAGCACGCACCTGTATTATGTGGAAAGACAGCGGAGGCTGTTCCACTGTTTGCGGCAACGATGGGGAGTTAAGGGGAGGGGGGGTAAATAAAGTTATTATCCTCCTCCAGTATGCAGGGGATCTATGCAGGAGGGGCATCCTCTTAATCGTTCTCCATGTCTATCATGCATCAAATCTTTGAGTACGACTTCAGTTTCCAAGGTTTTGGCAGCTGTAGTGGCTGTGGGAAGAGCAGGCTGCACTCCATTGGGCTTTCGCTCATCGTTATGGGGAAACTGACACATCCTTCAGGCTGCAAGTACTGAGAAACGTTGTTTCTCTTAGTATTTCGACTTTGTTGCCTCTTTTGGTAACATGTTATCATTGTGCAAAGTACATTACTGTACCGCACAATGGGGTCCTTGTGTTTTTGGGCTCTAGTCATCCACTAAGGATTTTTTGATGACTGGACAATGTGCATAGGAGTGGACTGATGGCAGCAGAAGCTTTTTCATATAGCACATTTTACCGAGCTTACTGCGTTTGGCTCATGACTGTGGCTAGTGTCTGTGATGGCCATGCCACAAGGTCTTTGGTCTACTCCTTTGGCCATTTTGTCTGTTGGCCTTCCCCCTGGTGTTTGTGACCCTGGAATTCCTTATTTGGGCATGCTACTGCAGGTCACTGTGTGAATACCCAGGAAGTGGGCTGGGACAGTCTGGTCCCAATCCACACTACTGGATTATTGGATTATATTATTATTGGACCACTGCTGTCGTGCATGAGTGGGGCAGATCTCCTAATTGGCCGGCTCGGTGCGAGCACTCACCAGACTTGTGGATACGAGGAGGGGTCCTGAATGCAGACCCGCAGATCAGCAACAGATCCAAATCGACCTGTGGACGGAGCCAAGCATCTAGAAGAGCCGAGCAGACCCAAGGACTATTATGAACTGCGCAGAAGAAGATTGGCACCCTGAGCCCGCTGTTGTCCCAGTAGAGCTCTGCTTTGTACTCAATCTCCAAAGACCTGCAAAGGTGCTTCAATTCCTTGGAGTGGTGGGACCAAATCTCTCTGGAAGCCCTGCATAAGAGCTTTTTCGGAAGTGTCTCTGGGCCATCCAGTGGACTGTCCAGCTCGAACCTTGGCACCTGTTCAGCAGCGTTGCCTTATCGAGTTTTGCCTCAAACATTTAGGGAATCCTAGCTCGCACTGCAAAGCGCCTTCCTGTTGAATGTCATCGGGCCACGAGAGAGAAGCGTGTGTCAGACCACGAGTGTTGGGTGCTCCTGCATCACTGTGTGACAGTCGCTGAAGGCAGTTGTCCCGCGTCTCTTCAAGTGCCTTGAGAACAGCTGCATTGGTACTTTCTTTGAAACGAGAGACAGCTCCTGGTGTGAACCGGACCCACAGCGCCTGTGCATTTTGCAGCCGAATCAAGGGCGGGAAATCGTACCTCTGGTGACCCCCTCCAGACCTGCTAAGTTTGGACCTGAACCGAGCTAAGGACGGTGAGTACTGAAACCACTTATCCGTGGACCCTTTTTCATCCATTGCATTTTTTATGCACTGAGGATCCCTTGTGGTCCTCTCTTTGGCTTGGGTAGTCTCGGCTTCCTAAAGTCCTATGAAAGGTGGGAATAGCTTGTTCATCGCAGCAGATCTTCCCCTGACATTTGGAACCTGTTTTCACACTTCAGCATCCTTTCTCTAACTTTGCCAGCTCCTTAGAAATTGTACTTTGTGATTTTATGCACGACCAAGCACTTTTACGCGCGCATTGACATTGAGCACAAGGCTCCATTCATCATAGGGCTGGGCTTATAAAGTGAGGGTTTATCCATCTCTGAAGACTGTCTATGCTATACAGTTTGCCTGCCATTTTCCCTTGCAGATTTTGGTGGGATTCTGCACTTTACCGCATTGACCAAAGTGACAGTATATATTTTACAAAGTGTGTTTGAGTGGTGATTTTAATGTGCATTTCATTCTTCAATTCTTGGGCCTAATAAATTGTATATTTTCGTATAATAATGTCTACGGGTAATTCTTGGTGTTTTTCTGTGTGTGCTCATTAAAGACTTCCGATCACCCCCATTCCTCCTGTGATTTAGCCTCGACTGCTCTCCAAGCAACTGTGAATTGATAGGTAAGGCTCTCTTCCCAGACGTGTTCCCTGTTTCACTAGCAAGGGTGGCCTCCTTAACATCTGTTTACCATAGCAAAGATTTGAAATCCATTCTAACACTGGGCCAAATGTGAGGTGGCAGGCTTTCCCTGATCGGACAGTTGCCACGGGTTTGAATATTACAGCTCCCTTCCATAGGCAGCCTCCAGCCCAAATTCTGGATAAAAGGGGAGGATCTTAAGCCATTGAGGATTGTTGATAACAAGATGCAAGCATCTGAAGAACAACTAGGGATGTGCTGGGGCATGCTGGCATGAGCATTGGCCAAGCCAGCCACTCTGTACGGGGTCTATGCCTTCAAATTCCCTCAACAGGGTGCCTTTTTCCTCTGGACTGGTAAGACCAATAGGGCTGGAGCCCTGCTCTGCATCCACCACTTTTCTAAGGTCCGAGTCACCGCTGGGCCTGTATTTGACGGGCCCTTGCATGGAAATGCACTGTACCTCTGCACGAGCTTGGCATCCTCAGAGCTCTTCTGGGACCATGCCAACCTTCTGCTGCCATCTTTCACCACAAGGAAGGGCCTACTGGAACCCGAAGTAGAACTGCACTGCAGCCGAGGACGTGCCAACCCACCCCTAGGTCACACCCTCTGCTGCTCCCTAGGGGAGATCCAGTACTACTGGTACCAAAATCAATTCTCCTTCACCCATTCTACTGGTCTCTGCCAGGGCCTGGCCTAACAGCTGGTGGAGACTCAAAACCCCAGCCCGTGAGCCTTCGGCGACTTTTTCCTCTCCAAACCCTTTTGCCTCCACAGATTCCGTATCCTGTGGTGTTGCATGTAAGAGTCTGGGGTTTGAGATACTTTATAATTACTTTACATCCCCCATTCCCCATTGACTTTCATTGGGCATAAAACTTGCATCTGAAAAGAAGGTACCTTACTAGGCCAACAGCAGTGGAACCCTCATCAGGAGTCATCTCTAGGGCATGGGGACTGGTAGTCTACCCCGCCATAGCTGGTGGACGAACTGGGACCTTTCTACAGTGACTTTTTACTGAAACCTACAGATCATTTCATTTAACAGTCTAAACTCTGGGTAGGGGTGGACTTCCTAAGCCTTTCTCCTACGTGTTGAGGTATAGTAGCCATTTTAGGGTTTGTGAGCATCCCCTCGCACACAAGTTTGCCATCTACATTGTATATTCCTATGACAAACTCTGTTGAATTCTGAAGTTGTAGGTAACCCATTTTGGTGTTACCAAACTGTGGTTTTATACATCTTCTTTTAGAGCAATTTTCACTACCAGTTGATTGATGAACTTGATGTTTGCTTGTGCTTAATCAATAGCACGCGTTTGTATTTTTATGTGTGGACCTCTATTCCATAACAGACTTTGCACTTGTTAAATGTACTTCACACCAAGTCTACCCGAGTCTAAGCCTAACTGTTCAGCCACTCCACCATTGGGCATTTGATAAAAGACTTTAATGTGAAACTGGTTGTACCTTTAAGGATCCTGAATTCAACAGCAAAGAGCAGTTTCCTGAGCCATTAGCCGCAACAGGGGAGGATTAGAGTTTTTCAGTTATCCTACCGGACACCAGCTGGCAATCTTCTGTCAGTCTGGAATCATCTACCAGACGGAACATTGGCAATTACTTATAAGCCTCTGATGAAGAGCTGGCAATGCTCAAAACACGCGTCAGGCTGTATTGTCATATTACTTCAAGACCAATAAACTAATTGGTGCCACTTAAGCACCAGTAGAATTGTTACAACTGGCGCAGTGTGACTGTGTTTGCATTAATCTACTATACAATTGGAGTACTCAGGCCTAGTACCCATACCCACAGTCGCCTGCTGCCTGTGTGACGCTTAATTTAACTTACAAAGCACGATTTTTGGCCACTTCATGGTTGTACCTTTAGGTTGGCTTCTCAGAAACCATCACTAGAGTAGATTCTGATAAACCCTCTTAACACAGACTTATCTGCCAAAGTGTCCAGTGTGACCAGGTAATCAGCCCTATGCGGGAAGAGTGCCATGGCACTGTATGACAGTATAAAGCATGCACTGATGGCAATGCACACACTTGGTTAACCCAATTTGTGCTCATCAATGAGTTGGCCAGCCATGTGTGTGCAAGGGTGCACTTATTCCCTGCTTGGACCAACACTGCAGCTTGAGTCGGCTGCCCAGGTAGACATCCTGCACTCAATACTGAACATTGTATTGGGTTAAACCACCCACATTGGCCAAAATGAATAAGCCTTCAAATGCAATGCATCTTTTGGCTAGCCCTTACATCGTCGGCTAAATGCCCAACAAGCCAGGCAAAGTATGGGCTTGAGGCGGGTGGCTTTTAGCTGCTGCTTGCCTCACAATTGCATCTTGTCGCATGTAAAGCAATGCAATAATCAGAGGAAACATATGTTCTTAGCACCAGGCCGTAGCCCTACAAATATCTTGCAGCAATAGATTTCCCATGTAGGTCCTTACAACAACCCTAGCCCTAACTACAACTGTGTACATTGTACAGTCTATAGCCTGATCACCTACTTAAGTGTTGTCAAGTGAGATGTGCCGGATTAATATGTCCTCCATGGTTCACAGAAAATGAAAGATCCTTTTCTGGTCTGGCAGTGATGTGCCACCTCTGCAAAATACACAGCGATATGCCCAGTGACCTGTGTCAAGGCCCCAGATTGGGAGAAAAGGCAACAGGTAAAATGAAATCTTCACATCCAAGAAACTCATTTGGATTCTGACTGTGAAACTAATAAACTCAAAAGTTCTTGGATTGGCCACGTGTTTTTCTCATTTGCCCTTTGGAAAAAAGGTGGAGTTGCAATCCTTATCAGCAAGCATATCGTTTTTCATCTAATAGATGAAGAAATGGATTCTAATGGACTGTGGATTATCGATTCAAACATTAATAACATTCCAGCCACCATTGTTCAGATTTATGGTCCTACTGTGCCCAACCCCTGTTTTTGGAATGATCTAAAAACTAAAGTTAATCAGGAGAGATCCTGACCATTTACTTATTTGTGGCGACTGCATCCAAGTTTGTGACTTTACAATGGATCGTAAATCTAATTCCAAAGTTATCGATTCATAATCACGCAAACGCTTTTGGAACTTCAAGATTTGATTCCTGGAAATTCTGTCATCCTGACCTGAAATAATAGGACATGCATTACTCACCATAATAGCATTTCTTCATCTCTCCCGTTTTCTTCATACTACGGCCTGACAGAATTTTTGAAAATTCACTTAAGTACACTTTTTAAAAACTACCTGGAATAAAGATATTTACATGACCTAGCTTACTTGGGTGATACATTTTTCAGGTACAATACTTGTATTCTGATTAAACTTGATTCAACTGTCATTCATAGATGGTACGCTATTGGCATTTTCCAATCATTTATTTATCCATTTTATTGCTATTCCTTTTCCACAATTATGCTTAAAATTAAACCTTATATCTTCCGTTTCATCTTTTACTCACTCTTATTAATTTTGTTTCCAAAGCTCTTCTTTAGGTTTCCCAGAGACCTCGCACTAAATGTAGAATACTAATGATGAATAATACTTCCACCAAAGTTGCTACATTATATTCTTTTCTGAATTAAACAAATGATAGAAACGTTCTTAGTACTAAAATTGATATAGAATGGGAGAAAGATTGGTGTGCACATCCATCTCGGAAGAAATATAGAAGCAATGACATTCTACTTCTGTTGTGGCCAATTTAACTGATAACAAATGTATTCATTTTGGATAGCGTTTATTTCACTCGAAATATCCAATCTTTCAATTAATACTCCAAAATCTGTGCTGGTCGTGTCAAGCCCCCCAACGCAGACTTTGTTCATTCCATTTTCAAATGTAAACTTACATTTGCTGTTTGGCTAAAGATATGCAATTGTTTACAGAATATTTATAATTTTCATGAACCATTAACTTTCTGTAGCTTGATAATTGGAACCCTTGTTAATCCTCGTATGGACTAAATTATGCTACTAATTTATTTAACATTTTCATTTCCATTGCCTTTTCATCTAATTTGAAGAATGCTAATAATTTATCTTAGGAGATGTGGTGGAATAATAGATGTTCTTTTCATAGAATTGAAAAATGGCATGCTTATTCTAATGGAAATGTCCCAAAATGTGTTCATGGGATGGTTTATGAAATATTTTAATAATAGAAAAAATGTTACAGTTATGAATTGTATTATTAAATCCTTTAATGAATTACTAAGAATTACAACCCGACTTCCTCCTTTATGACATTACTTTTAATACTGCAAGCTCGTCAAGTGATCAAGTGACCTGCCTATTATTACTTACTAATCTGCTTGTGCGATTCCATGGGCCTGGTGATTACCCGATAGTTATTTCATGTTGGCTAGCCATTTGAAAATGGCCGACATAATAGCACTGGAGTGCCATCTAACCTGCTAAATTGCCGGCATCTGCAGCCGAAGCCCCCATGGGCCATCAGCTGTTCTTAGATAGCCAATCCTCAAGCCGGCAGGCGAAGCAGGTCCTATCTCGAAGGCCCTGTTGGCACCCCTGTTAGCGCACCGGAGCGCAAGGACTCGAACTCCATCACCAGGGCTCACCTTGGTAAGCGCTACCTTACTCTTGAACATTGGCCCCTACGATTATCTTGGAAAGTGCCCTAGGCATATCAACCCCTACCTGATACTACTCACTCCCATATTGACAATGCTCCCAACCAAATTCTGCCCTTGCCATTGTTCCAGGGTTTGATTGCATTGTTAACTCTAATCTCTCATATCCTCTAGTTCGCCTCAGGTGCAGCACCTCTACTCCCTGATACTGCTCTATGTTTATCACTTGCCATGAAATTCTCGCATTTTAGCATTCATAGGACATTAACTGCCCAGCGCCCAAGGTAGCGATCATGGTCATGCTGATAGGCCCAAACCCCAGCACCTACCCCGATCCTAGCAAACCACTGCTAAATATTTTTGCACACTGGTGGTATTAGTTGATATGCCTAATCTACTGCTTCACTATGCTCTAGGGCTTACTGTTTGCCCACTGTATATTGTCTGCTCTAGCGCCCCACTGCCTACCTGGTACATTTTGCCTGGCCTAGTGGCCTACTGTTTGCCTATTGCATTTTGCCCGACGTGCCCTATTGTTTGCCCGGCCTAGTGGCCTACTGTTTGCCTATTGCATTCTGCCTGGCCTACTGGCCTACTGTTGGCCTACTGTTTGCCTACTGCATCACATTAACCACCCCAGTTCACCTTAACTAGCCGCTCATCTATTTGCTATAGCCACTTTAACAAGAGTGACAATCACAATGGCCACCATTCTCCCTCTATTCCATAACATATCACCTCCTAACCTCCCTCCTGCCATACTGCACCAAGTATCGCCAGAATCACCACTGTCACCTGCAGAATGGATTACCAAATTCGCCACTCCTCCCACACCTCTTATTCCTTGTCCCCTGCACTTGAGAAACGTACGACTAGGCTCCCGCTCTCGCTTCAAGGCTAGGCCCCATAGGACTCTCACCCTGCACACCAGGGACAACATCCAGCCACCTCTAGCGGCACAGACCGACACACTCAATGACTACAATCGCTCCTTGAGTTCAGAACTCCCCCTAGGAGACCTAGCCACCACCGCCAACACTGCCAACACATCAATTAAGGGCGCTCTCATCAATGCGCGTTCCCTAGTGGGACATGCTGCGGATATTGCTGACCTGATCTCCTCCAACCACCTGGACTTCCTTGCATTCACTGAAACATGGCTACATCCGCTGCTGGTCCCGCACTCTCGATCCCAGAGAATTACACCATTATCCGGGCAGATAGATATTCCGGGATTGGGGGTGGTGTGGCCCTTACTGCGAAATCCAACCTGAACATTAGAGAAGTTTCCAACCCGGGTCTTCCTTCAGATGAACTTCTTTCAATCAAACTCCCTCTATCTAACACCAAGACTATACTACTCCACCTGATCTACAGACCCCCTGGTGCCATCACTTCCTTTGAGGAGGACATTTCCCACCTATTGTCACTAAATACTAAACCAGGCTCACAAATTATTCTAATGGGCGACTTCAACTTAGGTCTACACGACCCAAACGATGTTAACGCCTCCTTGCTTAATGACACTATCACTCAACTAGGTCTCACACAACGTATCAATAAGCCCACACATTCCAAGGGTACAACTCTGGACTGGCGAGCTGATGCCAATTGTGACATCTCATTACTCAACATCACACCATGCGCATGGACAGACCACCACTGTATCACCTTCACCATTCCCAAAGATACTCTCAAGAGCGCACCAAACATTGCTCCTAAAAATTATGTCTAGGAACAAACACAATATCACCATAGAGAATCTAAGACCCTTACTTCAATCGATCACCATTACCCAGACTACCACTAACACAAACCCAACCTCTTTAGTTGACCTCTACAATGACAGTTTGGAACAAGCTCTAAACCAAATAGCACCACTCAAACTAAGAAAGGCTAAACCAATTGCTCATTTGAACAAATGGTTCTCGGCAGAACTAAAAGCACTTCGAAATATCAAAAGAACATCTGAAGCCAGCTGGAGAAAAGCTGATTCTCCCTCCACTAAAGAAAAGTTCTCCACCACGGCTGCCATCTATAAAGCGGCCATTATGAACGCCAAAAAAGGGGGTTTTCAATACCAGAATTCACAATACCAAATCCGGCATAACTAAAGAGTTATTCTCTATCCTAAGAATTGGAATCACCAGTGCCTCCCACCGATGACTGTATTAAGGACAAAGCCTGGTGTGGCAACATCCAACAAGCTCTTTCAAATAAAATAACTCTCCTGCAACGCAAGCCAAGATAGAGTCCAAAAAAGCCAACCTTGCCCCCAAAGACCACTCACGCAATGCACCCAACCCCCCCCCGACCAGACTGTGCCTTTCCATTTCTCCCCATTCACAGAGGACGAAGTAGTTATTATTGCTAGCCTAAAACCTTCTAATTGTCAAGGCGACCTGTGCCTTAGCTCCTTTCATCACCACTTTGATCAACTCGTCATTTAAGAACTCGTCTGTCCCCAACAACCTTAAAGAAGCGTGGGTCCTGCCACTACTCAAAAAACCTAACCTAGACCCCACTATACCGACCAACTACAGACCCATTACGACTGTCCCTTTTCTCCTGAAAATACTAGGCAGAATGGCATACCTCCAAATACAACAACATTTGGAAGATAACAATCTCTTAGGTCTTCGACAATCTGGCTGTAGACCCAGGCATGGGACAGAAACAACCCTCCTGGACCTATAAATCTAAATGGACGAAGCTAAAGACAAGGGCAAATTGGCTATCCTGCTCTTGTTGAATTTGTCTGAAGCCTTCGACCTGGTCGACCATCAAATTCTGACCAAACACCTCTCTTCGGCTGCTGCATTCTCCTAGAATGCCACTAATTGGATTCGATCTTTCCTGTATGACAGAACGACCAGGCTCTTCGCCCCTTTGGCTGCAGCTGACCCTGTCCGTATCTAATGTGGAGTTCACCAAGAGTCTTGTATTTCCCCCAAGCTTTACAACATCTTTACTAAGCTCCTCTTCGAATGTCTTGACGATCTGGGTGTCACATACACGAATTACGTTGACGATACCCAGGTCCTCATCACCCTCACCGGTTGCTACGAGAAAGATTTTGTAAAACTAAATGAAATCTACCTTGAAATCCAAGCCTGGATGGCTACCCATAGCCTTTGTTTAAACGACGACAAGACGGAACTGTCGATCGTGGGCTCCCATGCCCGTCTTAACAAACTCGACCCCCGGTACCAGTCCTTTACCATTGACGGCAACATTATAAAAGTCTCAAACTAAGTCAAAACGCTGGGTGTGTATCTCGACTCCACACTCTCCTTTAAAAAACAAATAAATGCCACCATCTCATCCACGCCTACACTAATAAACTTATCAAAGCCTGTAAACCATTTTTATCCACCAAGAGCCTCCTCACCCTGGCTAGGGCTCCAATTCTGTCCAGATTGGATTATTGCAAAACACTCTCTCAGTTCCACTAATCACAATCTGAATAGATTACAGGTTTTCCAGAACAACGCCCTCAGATGTGCCCTCAATCTACCCCGCAAGGCCCACATCTCCTCCTTTAGAAAGGAAGTTCACTGGCTCCCTAATCGTGACAGAATTAAATTACGATCACTCGTCATTACGCATAAATGCCTCTCCTTGACAGCACCACTTTACCTATCAGATAAATTCACCAGACAAGGCACTTCCAGAACAACCAGATCCCCATATCTGCACCAACTAAACATTCAGAAGTTCAACCTGAAAACAGCAGGGGGAGCAAGCTTCCATGTGCTCGCTGCAAAATGCTGGAATTCACTCCCCACGGACAACAGAGCGGACTCTTCGTTTTGGTCTTTCAGAGCCAAGGTGAAGGCTTTGCTCTCAAATCAACAATAGTAATCCCGCTCTGTACTTACACGCTTAGCCTGCCACCTGCCCTTACAACCTCCTCTTCCTCCTTGTAACATCCGCCTTTTCCATAGACTTGGACCAGCCTGTAACCTGGTCCCTTTGCAACAATATGTGCTCTGCTTGACTTGGACCATTCTGTAACCTGGTCCCATATTCTATTTATTGTATTTATCATTGTCATTGTCATTTGCATCTCACTGTATGTTCAACCTTCTGTAGCCTATGCTGTTCTCTAAGCTTAATGTGCCCAGTTAGCCCAGGGATTGGCTGCGCTATACAAATAAACAAACTAAACTAAAGGCCATGCATATCGGCCATGGTGGCCTGGGCTACTTCGCAGCAATCCTCCTTGAGTAAAGGGAATGTTAAAGAAAATCAACCGACATCTTGGTATAGATAATAAAACCTGCAATTTGAGACAGCGAATTCAGCTTGCAGAGCAAATGCCAGTTGCAACAGCCAAACCGAGTACTACATGCCGAATACCACTTAAAAGCTGCACTTGTTGCAGCAGGCCCGGATGATGGTCACGCAACAGGACAGCACCACCTACTATGATATCCCAACTTTGCCAGTACATGTGCAATGGTTAGAATCATCCAACCATGGCAAACGTACATTGGGAAGTGTATCCCAAGAACCCATCCCTTGCAGGATAGCAGAGTCATGTGACCAAATACTGTATCTTTTCATGGCAAACACGAGAACCACAAATCCAAGTTACTTCAAGTTCTGCATTGAAATCTACGAAAATCAATGAAGCAGGTCCTAATGTGTGAAACTATGTGAAAAACAAGATTCACCTTTCACTTAAGTTTGGTCTTCTTAGGTAACTTGAAACAAATAGCCAAAGGATTAATGAGCCGCCAAAGGATTAATGAGCCGGTCCTCAGAAAAAGGAGCAGGAAAATTAGATGAAAATTGTATTGCAATCAGTGTGTAGGTAAAAAGGAGGCAGACTAGCAATGCTTATCACCAGCAGCATAAACCAGAGCTTTCCTCCGAGACCTTTTGGCTGTTCTTTCTAAACTAACCATATTCCATAATGTTGATGCCTTAATGTTGGACGGGAGGATAGCTCAGGGGCAATGTGCTCGCCTTAGAAGCAAGACGTCACGAAGCAACACAAGTTTGATAACCCAGATCCGCGCTTAGAAACCTCTGGGTATTAAGCATGTTATAAATAACCTATCATATATATCAACTTTTCTGTTACAATCCGATCGCCTAGTCACCCCCACAATCTACTCTCTGTCTCGCTCTTTGGAACCAGCTAGCCCATTCACATAGAGACAACCAGATGTCTCTGCTGCAAATCAACATGCCTTTGTGTAGGTGTTGGGAGGGATTTTCCCCTCCCGCATCCGCTTCTTGATGATTTATGCGGCTTGTCTGGTAGAAAACTGATTGGACATTCTATAACCTCCTAATGGAATTGTAGATCTTCCTTCTTCACACATCTGGCTTCTTAATGTACTTCGCGAATGGTGGCTCAGGAATGCTGGACTCATTCTGGTTGCAGTCACGATCTGGCATTCAATGTTCCTTAACAAATACAAGGTCTTTTGAAGTTGGGCCCACACTTTTTTTTTTTATCGCGTGACTAACAGCACAATGAGACTGGAGAAAGAAATGTGCTCCTGCAAGCCTTTACGCGATTTCCCAGAATTGGAAGGAACAGGTTGGATGATATCACTTTATTCAAATCTACTGGCTCTATTTCCCTACGTTAGGCATGTGTAGCTAACTCGCTGAAAGGTGGCCATCATCTGTTGGTGAAGGTATTGCAAGCTTTGCCCCCCCCTCATAAGCCAAGTATACCGGAGCACACATCTATAATTGGTTGACACGGTTTGTTTTATTATTTGTAATGCGCACCTAACCCAGAAGTAGCAGGGCGTAGGAGCAACAAGAGGATTGTATAGCTTAGGTTACATGTGGTACTGTGGAGTCCAGCTGTGGTTACAGTGCTAGACACAACAGCAGAATTGAGAACAAGTACAATAGGTCATATTTACATGCAGAATATAATATACATAATTTACAAATTCATAGCTAAAAGGTCAGTAGGTACCAATACATTAGATATCATGTTCCTTAATCCAATGAATAAGGTTCGATCTGAATTGTAAGTAAGGCAGATCTTCCCTTAGGGATGGCGGTAGAGAGTTCCAATGTTGTGCTGCTTTGACAGAGAAGCTACTTCCCCCAGTGGTAGTGCGTTTGAACCTGGGCACCAGTAGGAGGTTGGAGTTCGCCTTTCTGGAGGGGTGGCAGGATACTTGTCTGGTGAATCTTGTTATGAGGTATTGAGGTGCAGAATGGTGGAGACATTTGTGAGTCAGAGAGACGGATTTGAGGAGGATCTCATCTTTCATGGAAAGCCAATTGATGGATCTTCTAGTATCAGAAATATGGGCTTTCTTCGGGAGACTTAAGACTGCTCTTAATGCATTGTTTTGCAAGATTTGAATCTTGTCTGTGTTGCATTTATTGCTACCTATGTATAGAGCGTTGCAATAGTCCAACTTGGACAAGGTCAAGGCTCTTGCTAAGGTGATGCAGTTGTTAGAGGAAAGGAAGGGTTTGGCTGCTCTGATGAGTTTGCAAGTATAGGAGGTAGCGGAAGCCATAGCGTTTACCTGTTTTTTTAATGTTAGTGTGGAATCTAGATAAAAGCCCGGGGTTTTGACCTCCTTAGCCACGGCAATAATGTTGTCAATTTCAAACGAAGAGTAGTTCTGGCCAAGTTTGTTGAGATTAGCTGTAGTGCCCAAGATGAGGAGTTCCGTTTTGTCATCATTCAGGCATAGACCATGTAAGGCCATCCATGCCTGGATGATGAGGTATACTCGATTTACAAAGGCCAAATCCTTGTCATAATCCCCCGTTAGCAGGATGAGGATCTGAGTATCATCTGCATAATTCGTGTAGGTGATACCCAGACCATCGAGATCATCGAAAAGGGGCTTTGTAAAGATATTGTACAGAGTGGGAGAGACCCAAGAGCCCTGTGGCACACCACAGGCAATAGGCCTTGGGTCAGCAGCTGCTAATGGGGAGAAGACTCGCATTGCTCTGTTATTGAGAAAGGACTGAATCCAGTCGAGAGCCTCTTGGGAAAAGTGGGCTGCCGATTCTAGGTGATTGCAAAGGATCTCATGGTCAACCAGATCAAATGCAGCTGAAAGATCAAGGAGCAGCAGTAATGCTGTCTTACCCCTCGTCTCTCAGCTTATCTTTTTTGGCCTTAAGGTCTACAAGAGCGGTCTCAGTACCATGTTGGGGTCTGAAACCTGATTGTCGGGCTCCTAAGAGGTGGTTGTGTTCGAGATAGTGTTGGATTTGTAGGCATGCTATTTTATCGAGGATTTTAAGTAGGAAAGGGGCGGTAATTAGTGGGGATGGATGGGTCTAGATTTTGTTTTTTGAAGAGAGGGAGGACCCAAGATTGTTTTAAGTTATTGGGTATGGTGCCTGAAGTGAAGGATACATTTATGAGTTTAGTGATAAAAGAGGAGAGTTTATGAGTTGCGCTGGGCATAAGTCATCATGGCAATTCGAGGGTTTGAGCGTAAGGATGACTTTTTCAACCTCTTTGGTGGATACTTTGCAAAAGTTAAAGTGGGGAATGGCTGCATAGGGTAGTGTTAGGCTAGATTGTGGCGCTGTCACGTTAGGATTGCTAGGTTTAGAGGAGGTAAGAAGAGTATTTTTGTTATTAATCTTAGTTTGCAGGGTTGTGATTTTGTTAGCCCAGAGCATTTTGTATGCCGGAGCACCAGTTTTTGTCCTTGAGGCAGGAATCTGGAGTTTGGATAGGGGATTCTACCTCTTAGTATAGCGAAAAGCTCTTTGGTATTGATATTAGCTTGGGAGATTCGGAGGTTGTAGGAGGTTTGTTTAGTGAGGATAATTTCTTTTTTGTAGAGGGATGCTTGTTTATTCAAGTTACTCTTATTGTTCTCTGAGGGGTCTAGTCCCCATATGTTTTCATATCGGGGTTTCTCTTGTCTAATTGCTTTTAAGTGAGGAGAGAACCAAGTATTCACATGTTTGCGAGGTTTGCTGTTTCGCATTTTCAATGGAGCTATAACATCAAGGGAGGAAAGCATCACTTTGTTATACGTTTCTACCATATTAAAGGCATCTGTGTGGTCTGGGATAGAGTTAAGGGTGGGTAATATCAAGGGAATGAGGTTTTCGGGAGTAATGTTTCTTTTGTTCCTAGTAGGGACAGCTGGGGCTATACTGTCGGTATGCATAGGAGGTGGGGCCTCTAATGTGAACATAATCAGATGGTGGTCCAACCAGGGCTGAGGTATTATGGACGTGACCGTAATTGAGCAGTTGTGCTCGGCGATCCAGTCAAGGGTTCTACCTTTAGTGTGGGTAGGACCTGAGATCTTTTGGGTAAAGCCTAGTTCCTCTAAGGAGTTGTTGATTTGAGTGGCATTGGTGTCTAGAGGGTCACTGAAGCCAAGGTTGAAGTCTCCTAGTATGATACTCTGAGAGGAGTGCCTGACCTTGAATTTATTTGCATGGGTGAGGGGAAAAATAGGGGGCAGAGGGGACTCCTTCCTTGTAAAACTTATTAGTCCCCAATTTTCCAAACTCTTCGGTTTTGACCGTGCGATGCTGATGCAAATATGTCTTCCAACGAGTCAAGCTCTAACCCTTGGTTTAAGACCAGTCTCTGGTTAGGTGGGATCTGCTCCCCTTGCCTCCTCCCCTGGTTACTTGAAGACCCCTTGCTGCCAAATTGCCCACCCTCCCCTCTCCCCCATTGTTTAGCTCCCGACATCCTTGTATTGATCCCTTGCTAACTGCTTCCCTCGCTGTGTCCCCCCCCCCCCCGATGACATGTAAAGCACTCCATTTCTTCCCGAAGCTAGGTCTGCACTCAATGAATACCCTAATAATAGGAAATCAGTGAGGGCTTTATTTGTATAATCTAGCATTTGCATCCAGACAAAAGGCACTCGACCAATCAGGTGGCTGCAACAGCTTCAGTCCCAGCACTCCTCCAGCTCCCGTCCGCCGCCCCAGGTATGGAAAAGGAACTTAGTTCCTTTTCTCTATGGCGGCGGGCATCTTTTCCCCCCCCCTCTGGAGATTGACGTCGCGCAATAGGCGCAGCCAATCTCCAGAAAAAAATAAACCATCTACACCCTGGAAAAACCCTGGGGTGCGAATGGCATTCACCTCTGCATCGGCAGGCGTACATGGCTGGCAACGGCCTGCAGCCCTCGCGGAGGCCCTCACTTTGCTTGGGTTGGCGAGCCATTCATTACCAGTCATGGCCGCCTGCCGACAGGGGGCTGAAAGCCATATGTATGGCCTATTTCACAGTTAAAGATTTAAAAACTGTGTGGTCTGGACTGCTGGGGGAAAAGTTGAATTTCGTCATGTTTTGGAGCCGCATAACTCCTAAGGAAGCAAAGCAGAGGCAGTGCTGTCACCTACTTTGTGTCGGAGCAGATTTTGAGCACAGCGTGTGGACAACCACATGCCAGAACGATGTTGAACAGCATTTGTTGCCTCTAGAAAGTACTTGCCATGTACAATCCAACTGCACTCTCAAATGTACACTAGGAAAACGTAGGGCCAAGGCACATGCACGGTGCGACCTCAACCATGTGTTAAATACTGGTTAACAAGCATCACATTGTATCATTCCTGCAAGTCTGGAAGATCAGAGATGCATTATTGAGGGACTTGAATTTAAATCCTCAGGATGTGGGACTGCCCCTAGTTCAGAAGAGAAGGGGTAACCTTGACAACAGTAAAAATTGATTTGTACATAATGTTAGGTCAATAGGCTTTTATACTGCACCAAAATCACCCTGTAGTCGTTTCAGAGCAACTAGGCTTTACGTGAAGTCGCATACTGTACCCCACCCGCAGATCTTAGTGTACTGGAGGAAAGAAAATGAGTGGGGGAATGTAAAAGGATGGGAAAGGGGGAAATAGATGCTACAAACATAGGGATAAGAATGTTTTGTGCTAGCATGGGTGCAGGTCAGTCCTATATTTCTGTAAAAGATCTTCAAAGCCAGTCAGATAGCACAGCGAGTAGAGCGAGCTCGCTTTGACATCTGTGTAGAGCCTTCTGACACAGGTTTGAATCCCGGCAGGGCCAAACTGAGCCTTTCATCCTTCCGAGGTCGATAAATGAGCACCACACACCATGGGTGATAAGCAGCGCCCAGATGCCTGAGGGTTCGTAGCGCTATACAAATGCAAAAAATAAATAGACTATTCATCTTACGAATATGGCATGGGCATAGCCACGGGGACCAGAGAGAGTAATACTCCTACCTCACTCTAGTCCTAGACTTTCAGTGCTCAAAATAATCAGGGTTGCTTGAAAAGCAGTGCCTTATATGTACAATGGTGCTTACCTGTAACAATATTTTTGCAGCTTTGGAGCCGGTATGCTGCGTTTTGACTCAGTGCTTTGGGCGCAGGTCCCTTTAAGCCGCACCCTGTTGGCGCAGTCAGGAGGGCACAGAGACCTGCGCGTAAAGGTATGTATATTTTACTGAAATATATTGCCACCCAAAGCGCAGGAACATGCATTGCTTTTGTTGACAGTGTATTTACAAAACACTAGCCGCATAGTACATGAAGAAAAAGGCTGATCCAAGCGGCTAGTGTTTTCTTAAATATACTGTCAACCAAACCACTGCATTTTCCTGTGCTTTGGTTGACAATATATTTAAGAAAAACATTAATATCTCAGTGCGCAGTGCCCTGCTGCCAACAAGGCGCACCTAAAAGGGACCTGCACAAAAAGCGCTGCGCCGGAATGTCCAGCATCGCTTGAGAGCGGATTAGGGCATTTTGACTTGGCTATTCGCCATGGGACGTTTTGGTGCACTTCTTCTTTTGGCGCGGATTGTTCGCCGCAGCCAGCTGGGCGAAGGAACGCACTGCATGCCTTAATCTACTGTCATAATATACATTTTGTTCATTTCATTGCGCTGAAATTTACCAGCGCCAAAAGGAGAAGTGCGCCAAACACGCGTCGTCAATCCCACGGCGTAATTATCGCGCCGAAAGAGGACGTACCTCTTCAGAATTGTCTTAGTCAACTTTCTTTGCACAATCGTGCCATCTAGTGGTTAGTTCAGTACATTGCGTCTTGTGCTACTGGATCAAGGTGTATTTGATGGGCACTATCATGACACACACCAGACACCGATAGGTTGACATAATTCACCGGAGGTGGCCTTCGGAAGATCACCTTTAGGACTCTGGAGTTGGGCAGCTAAGAAATTCCTAAGAATTACTCCGTTTCGGTTTTCCAAACGACCGTAACCATTTCTTTAAACTCTGGGCTTTGGAGATATGGGGGACAACTTTCCTTCAAGGATATTGGCATATTTCAGGGGAAATATCTAAATAGAATAAACCGGTCTTATTTTCTTGAGTAGACCAATATAAAGAAAAGTAACTTATGTAACTTAATCAAGAAAATGACCTGGTCCTAAAACCACAGACCACTGACCCGGTGCTCACTGGGCACTTGCAATCAAACATTATGGAAGTTTTGGTGCTGACTAGGGGAAGAACTCCCCAACCCCACCCGACCCCCGCACAGAACTCACCAGCACAACGTCTGGACTCCCCGGGCTGAGGGCCTCGTGCGACCACGACATTCCTGAGGCCATTCCGGGCAGTGGTGAGCGGTCGCCCTTCCTCTGCAGCTTCAGACCCACGGTGTGGTGGCCCATGTTCTTCAGCAGCATCTGCACCTCCTCGGTGGACATCTGGTCAAAGTAGACGGTGGCGCCCACAATCTGATCACCTGGGGGACGAGAAAGGTTACAGAGCTGAGTGCAAGCACAGGATGGGGAGAGGGTAAAAGCAACATGTGCAAGATGACACTGGGACACAGGTCTCCCCCCAATCAAATGCCGGGAAGATGGGGGAGGGCACCGAGCAGGGCGGCAACAAGACAGAGCAGGCTCTGGCAAAAACGGTCTTGCCGGAACGCCGCTCCATGTAGCCACGAGGTCCTGCAGTACAGCTGCTTGAAACACCACCTCAATCCCTTGGCATGATGAGCTGGGCCCATGTCCAACACCTTCCTCCACGGCAAGGAATCGCGCCACGCCAATGAACAGTACCCTCACGCCCGGAGCGTGGGCAGGAGGCCATGGCTTCTTCCAGATCTGCACCTTACGACACACCATATCTTACTTATCGTTTACCCACAGGACCATCGCTGGGTCATCATTACTGCGAACAAGGCTCCACCTTAGACTACCAGACTACATCATGAAAAAACGAACAGGATTCCAAAATGCAGCGGCCAAGCTACTCCTTGGGATGAAAAGGCGCGGAACACATCACCCCCAGAACTACATACACCTTCTCTGGCTCCCTGTCAAGAAAAGAATACATTGCACTGCCCATTGCGCTTACCATGGAAAGGGCCCATCTTCCTTCACATAGAAGTTGCAGCACTACACGCCATCCCGACCGGCCTCTTCTGTCCAGGAACCTACACTAGTCCAAGTTCTTAAATTCAAGAGGAAAGGAAAAGGAGGTGCCTCATTCTCCTTACTGGCCACCAAAGGCCGGAACCGGAACGCCCCCTACCGATGGAACTCCTCTTGGAAGGGAACCACCCGACATTCAGGAAACGCCTCAAGACATGGCTCTTCAGCGAACCAACTTAACACAGCAAGAAATGATCAAATCACTGTTCCACGCCTCGTACATGGACACCTATGCCATACATAAGCCATGCGTAACACACTACAGTGCAGACAAATGTACCTGCCTCCTGGGGAACCACAATCCCACCTTCCAGCCACACAATTTAAGGTGAATAGGCGCAATAACCGAAGAATCAAAATCCTAATTAGGTTTTGGTTCCTACGCACCGAGGCACATGTCAACCAATCAAGGGTCTCTCATCAGGGTACCAATCAAGGGTCTCTCATCAGGGTACTAATCTAATTTCCTAAGAAAATCCGGGTGCCGGACCACAAGTGCTCAAACCAATACCCAAGGAAGTCTTTGAACCTTGACCCCATCCCTCCTCCCACTTCACTCCTCCCTAAAACGTAGCCACTTTAGACCTCACTCACTCCCTTCTCATCAAACGAACCCATAAGTTTGAGAGTACTAAACAGATTCCTACCGTGTCTTCCTTCTATAAACACCCCCAATGCACCGAATGCTGCTTTCAAAACCATAGGGCGGCCAATATGGCTAACCCACCTCAGCGCATCCCTCGCGCCCAGAACACAGAGTTTCCGTATCAGTAATACGGGTAACTGGCGCTACAGGCTTCGGCATGTACCTCTCCTTATATCCCACTAAAACTACCAAACTGCTTTTGTTTTTAATTTTCAACACTGAGCCACGCACAGGGAGGGCACCAATACTGGTAGAAGGATTCGGCATAAGGCCACTTGCCATACCTACAGGCTACAGGGATGGGACACGATTGGGAGACACAAATGATCCCAAGTTCAAGCACACACCGACTTCATGAGCATGGCAGTACACACTTTGGGGATTGGGAAGGACAACATGCTGAAGCACTAATTGGGGTGATGGAAAATCCAACATCCAAGCACATTTTGGGGATAAGGGAGAAGAACCCGCGCCCAAGCAGACATTGGGGGCATGCCAAGGGATTCCCTACTAAACACTGGGGATATGGAATGGACTTGCATCTAAGTGAAAACTGGGGCTTAGGGCGATTACATCGAATCTATTTGGTCGTAGGAGATTTGGTCGAAAGTTGATTTTGCTGTATGTATAAGCAGGGGGAGACCCCCCCTGTGGCCTCCCTGTAACTCGTACAATAATTATTTCCCTAAACCTACCCCACCCAAAATATATGCAGCATAATTTGTCAAGAAAATCTGCTACGAATTCTCCTGCGACCAAATAGGCTGCGCAGCAATCTGCCATTCCCAAAACCGGTTCACACAAACACACACGGCTCAAAACTCTGCTCTTCTACACCTCTTTCCCTCCCCAGCTAACCACCCCACTGCCGCTGCGACCATTGGCCTGTTCCTCGTGAATCTGCTGGATGCCAGGCCCTTCCTCCCTGTCAATACCAGCACCTCCTTGCCCCCCACTGCACTGCCCTACTGGCCCCTTCTTGGCGGCTCCACATACCACCCTTGAATCACCTTTACTAGCACTTAGCCTGAGGTGCCCCCCCTTGGCACTTCCCTCCCGGGCCCTCCTCCAGCTCTTGTCCACTCCTCTTCTCCCCCTCCCTTCCCCTTGCACTTTTCTTCAATGCACTTGCACGGCCGAATGCCACAAGTCTTAGTAGGACCATGACTGGATATTATTATTTTTGCCATTTCTAATGTTCCACTGTTCCCTTGCCATGTAGCCTTGTGGCGCTTTGAAACACAATTCTGTTGTATAAAGCGCCTTACAAATGCTCAATAAAATAAGAATAAAAAAGCTCAACTGACTCATCTCCTCCTATAACCCAACTGCCATCATAGGACATATCCACTCTGAATACTTCTTTTAGTATTTTTTTTTTAAATAGATGTGCAGTGGTTTCAGTTTTGTTTTCTTGTAATTTTAACATGTTTTGTTTTGCCAGAGATTTGACTGGCCTGGGAAAAGCCTTGCTTTTCTCTGGTGTTCGATGACAGCTTCCTGTAGTGATGTCACAGTCTGACTCCCGCCCCGCCCACAGGTCCTGGAGTGAGGTCACAGGGCGATGTTACAGAGTGATAGGACATTGCGGACACAGCACCTTGTGAGAAGCCCAGGATATCCTACAGAAAACAGTTAACAGTACTTTACACTTCAAATTCTCTCCATCCACCTGGGTTATATGGGATCTTATCGACCACAATCACAGAGTGGTACATTTCATTGCAGACAAAACACTGGAAACACCAATTTTGTATTCCTTTATTGGTGGGATACCCCTCCGCAACCCCCCTGATTTTCCACCCTTTTAACGCCACCACAACCCCATCCGACCCATTTTAAACATTTAATGTCTTTAGTGTTTTTTCAGTGTAATTGTCCACGGTGAAATGTACCACTTTTTAATATTTCAGATGAATTGTCTTGGTACCGCCACCTGTACCTACTGCACAGATCTGGATAAACTGTGCACAGCGGCAAGGGGCGGGAGACAGATGTGCGCAAGGACACCCCCCCCCCAAGCACGCCAGAGAGCCAGGACTCACCTTCCCTGACCACCCCGGTCTGAGCCGCAGGAGAGTCATGCACCAGCTGCTTGACGAAGACGCCCTCGTCATTCTCATCCAGGGTAATTCCCAGGGAGCCGCTGCCCTGCCAGTGTGGGAGCAGGACCTCCCTCGTCTCTTCTTCCTCCTTCTCCATCTAAAGATCGGAGCAGGCAGTTAGTATGGGAACAGTGCAGGAGGAGAACGGACTGATATGGCATGCAGCGGGTGCAGGCAGGGGCAGCGAAGCCCACATTGCAGGGTATCGAACACAGCCGTAGTGTTGCGCTCTACAGTTAGAAATACACCGAGACTGGAGAACATGCAGGGAAGCTGATAAAACAACAAAACACCCCCAAGCTTCTACAAGGAAGAGGGGGGCCTGCAACACAGACCTAACCTACGAGTCCTGCAGCAGATCAAGGGGTGTGGCATGGAGTCCCCCAGGGTTCTGCAGCATGGGAGGAGAACGGATTACACATCCTGACCCAGCTTGTCTAATCTTCAACCCTTTAGTGGTTTTACAAAGCAGTACCCAGATTACTTTAATGGTCTCGTTTCATTTTCATTTCTGTTCAAGGGGACGGGGAGTAACGCCATACCTGGTGCAAAAAACTAAAAGGAAGCAAGGCCCTGCAAAGGAGTCGTGGGGCTGAGCACTGGCAGTACCGGCGCGCGCCTGGGAATCTGCGGTACACAGCCATACTGCTCCAACCTGATGGGAATTCTACATCCTCTTGCATTGGCCTACAGACCCAGCAGGGGTTCCTTGCTCTGGACCAGCTGTAGCTGAGGCAGGAGGTACCCTACTGCCCTGGCCAAGGAGCACAAATGAGAGGCTGGCAGCGGGAGCACAGGTGAGAAATGTGGTTCTGCCATGGCCACGGGCATTGACTGCATGAGACACGGTAGGACCCCGCCACCCCGCTCACCTTCAGATATGTCCACTGCTGGGTGCGCAGGGGGCCATGTTTGCGCAGTTCAGCGCTAGAATGAAAGCGATCCTCCCGGGCCTTTAAGCGAAGCAAAGCTGAACTCTTTGGGTCATGAAAGCAGAAGGCTGATCCAACCTCGATCTGTTGAGTAGGGCAACAGGCAGTGTTCTGCCATTATGAGTTCAGGGTTTGTAGAATTGTCTTAAGATATAAGATGCCTCGTGTGCTAGGCACAGGCAGCATCAACATTTGTTTTACAGTGGCAAAGTTGGCATATTGTTGAGACAAGCCTTGTGATTTTTCCTTTAGGCACAAGCAGCATGAAGGAGGAGCAGAACTACCCCTTTGTGTTGACAGAACTCATGATCTGCTTTAGTCTAAGGCAAAACAAAAGGGGTGATGGCTGGATGGTTTTTAATTAATCTGAACCTCTGGCATTGCTGCGGGGAACTCTCCAGACCACTGTTCTTCGCCTGCCAAGCCATTACAAAAGGGGAAAGACCATATGCAAATCAGGCTTGCTCCCGTGCACAGGGGACTCGGCCTAGTAGTTCGGACTGGGCTGCTACCGTTGGTGGCAGTACTTGACTAATTTGCATATGGCTGGACACCTTTTGCAATGGCATAGACGGGCTAAGAAAACGGTGGTATGGAAGGTTTGCCAGAGCAATGCCAGTGGTTCAGATTGATTCAAAACCTTCCACCAATCACTTTTGTGGTTACAGCTTGGGCCTGAACCAGCTTGACAGCTGGCACATGGTGCTGGGAAAGGCCACATCACTTGTCTTTGAGCACCGCTAACATGAACACGTTTTGCAACATGCTCATGAGCACAGTTTTTTGACGTGGCACGTGTTGCCTTATAGAATCGATTACACATTCTATGGCCTTTTACACAATGTTTCTGAAACGTGTGCTGCAAAATACAGACCCTAACCTGCCCATGGGTGGTGCACGGTGCTAATGTGTGCGTGAAAAAAGGTACTAACGCCTAACAGACCTGTTCTTGGACTCCTGTGCTCCACTCTGACAATACTGCTACACCATGGAAGAGCAAGTACCTCTGGGGAAATTGAGGCATGTTAACGTTTTACCTGAATTGTCCCGAGCAAGCATGAACCAACTACGGAGACTCCGCCTGGCCAAACAATGGCTTTTCCTCTCCGAGGGATTTTGACGAGTGTAAGCTTACTAAAAACTCCAATTGGGACATGCGTAAGCTAGCAGCACGCCTTCTTACCGGCAGGTGGCGCCAATGTCTAGGGTCACGTTTCTCTTACTTGTTTTTCTCCAAGGAATGAATTGGCTCATCCCCGTTTTTGTGCCAGATTCCAGGCCACTCCCTCTCAGCCTGCGAGCCAGGGAGGAGAGGGGCACCGCGAAGGGGTGGGCGAGCAATACTCACAGTTAGAGGCTGGTTGCGGACGGGTTCCCTTCCAGAAGGCTTTCTTTTACTTGCTGCTTTCCAGTACTGCTTGCATCAGGCGTCCAGGCTGGTGAAAAACAGAATGCCGACATTAATCCCGAGATCTCAAACATCTACACATTCGCTGATTTTAAAGGTTGCAAGACCCTAAATTAAAAAGTTCCAGTCCCTATTAGCATCTAGATTAGAGCCTACCTACAACATTCAGAATAACAACAAGAAACTGGCAAGGGCATTATTTGGACACATGCTGGAGTCCAGCGCCTAATATTATTGTACCCCGTGCTATTTTGCCCCTCGCTGGTGTTTCCTCTTCTGAATCCCCTCTGGGAGGTTTCTCTTCCCCATGTTGAGGTTTGGACCTTAAACATGCCATGCATTTTTTCTACTCATTAAAGGTTTGGCTCCTTAGACAGCGCGCCACCTTTTTAGTCTCCCACCATAACAGACACCAGAGGCCTGATTCATGAAAGTGTTTTATAATGGTGCAATCCCATAGGAAAATGTTCCATGAATCAGTGTGCAGTCCACCCGAACCAGCACAAGCCTGGCAAGCATGAAGAGATTGCTCCCAACCACACAACCCCATGCTGGGAGCAATGGCACCAGCCTGCAGACCAACACGCAAGACCACAATACCCCCCCAAAAGACCTCAACCAGATACACAACACTCCTGCCCACCCCCCATGGTACACCTAGGCCCCTTCCCCACAGCACCCTGAGTCAGTTTGCTTACAAGCTGCACGAATGAACCACAAGAGCAATGCAATCGCGCACTGCTCCAAACAACCAACCAACCAACCAACCAACTCCCACACGCGAAAGTGGCGCTATATAGAACCCGGCGACCCAGGATAACAAGGCATAGAGCCCGTCATGCCCATATGCACTGTACCAGGGCAGGAGACAGGCCTCCTCCAGCCCCAGAAACAGTGAAGGGTCGCTGCTGGGTGCCTCGGCCAGTTTGCTGATGCCACAGGTGGTTTCTTGTCAAAAACTAAGAGGTGATGGCTGGAAGGTGTAGAATGAATCTTAACCTCTGCTCTGGGTATGGCCAGACGTGGGTCCCGGGTCTGCCCTGCCTAGAGATCCAAGGTACTCCTCACTGATGACGCCCAATAAGGCTGAAACATCTCCAGGGATGCTTGTGGTCTCGTGCAGAAGGGATGGGACCTAGCAGTTCGGACTTGAATGCCCCTTTTGGGGTAGGACTAAGCCTGATTTGCATATGGTTTTTCCCCTTCACTAATGGCTTGGCAGGCTGAAAAACGATGGTCAGAGGGTTGCCCAGAGCTGTGCCCGGGGTTATGATTAATTCAAAACCTTCCAGCCCTCACCTGTTTTGCTACAGGTGGATTCTTGGCTTTAGAGAAGAAACCAAATCGCTCCAAAAGGCAGGCGGCATCTGCCAGCCCGTGCCTGGTTTGTCCTCAAATCGCTGCCGTGGGCCTCTGCCGGAGGGTGGGCATGCAATGGGCCTAGACTGTTACCTTGCAAACCTGCATGTGTAGAGAGGGCCCAGGTTGTGTGTTCAACTTTTAATATTAGAATTGTGTGGGCAAAAGACGTTTTGTGGTCAGGCTGCCAGTGCCACTGGCCTCCAATGCATGCACAGGGGGTTCTGCCATCAGCAAGGTGCACCCCTGCCAGCCTGTGGATGCCCAAGGTGCCCTAGCCATCAGGGCCTGAACGAGGTTTGGGAGAGGGGTCACCGTCGGGCTGGGTAGCCTGCTCAATCTGTGCGTGCCCAGCGAGGGGGCTCTACCATCAGGGCCATTTACCGCCACCATCCCCTCACATTCAGGGTCTGAATCTTTGCAAGCATGCAGAGAAACCATCTTCACCGCCCAGAAGAGCACTCGTCCCTGTTTGGTTCACCCACACACCAAGGCACTTAAACTGCAAAGGAATTCAAATCATTGCGGGCACAGGGACAAAAACCAGGTGACGAATTCAATTGTGAAGCAGAGATTCTCTTCAAAATGGCAGGACACAATTTGTACGCTGGCTGATGCGCGCAGGGGTCGCCTGTGCCGCTCAGATGGTGGCTCTGCCATTTAAGACTCTCTGTACAGACCCCTTGTGCCATGCTAGACAATCCTCTGGCAGAGTTCAAACCACCATCCTTTGATGCAAGTCTATGTGCAGGGGCACACAAGGAAGCACGGGCCAGTTCTCCACTGCAGGGGTCTGCAACCAGTTGCCCCTCAGATGATTTGGACTATTTATTTATTTGTATTTATTGGGCATTCATAATGCGCCTATACAGCAAATGGTGTTTCAAGGTGCAACAAGACAGAAGAGGGTGGAAGGTCGGGGGCAGGGATGAAGAGCAAAAACCGGTCCTGCTAGGCCTTGTGTCATTCGGATGGTGCAAGTGCAGTAACAAGAAGTGCAGGGGAGTGGGGAGGAGGGGGGGGGTGCCGGTCAGAGCGGAATGCGCTAATGCTAAGGAGGGAAAGGAAGTGCAGGTCGGAATGGAGGTCAAGGGGGGGGAGGGCCCCTGAGCTAGGGGAGTGCTATCGGGAGGCCAGGTGGAGAAGTGCCTGGGGAATGCAGAAAGTGCAGGGGAATGCGGTCCACATGCTAAGTGCGAGGACATGGCTGAATGGGCTCAATAGGAGTGTAGGCCCAGCAGGCTAGTGCAGGGTGAGGAAGCCCGGTAGGACAGGTGCAAGTTGGGGGGGGTAGGGGGCTAAGGGAGTCCGAGGTGCTAGGGAAGACTGGGCGAGGAGGGCATCGTACCCTGTATGAATCAGAAGGAACCAGGTAGCCAGTCAAAATGCAGCAGAGGGGACATGCAGGGGAGGGTGGAGAGGGAAGGAAGAAGAGAAAGGGAGGGTCATGAGTACCTTCTGGAACTTAAGGAGATCCGGCTCAGAGAGGTCCGAGAGGCAGGGAGGCAATTCCAGAGGGAGGCTCCTGCTGAGGAGTGGGATCTACCCCCAACACTCTGCTTGGAAAAGAGCCTGATATGCAGAGAGTTGGAACTAGTAGACTGGAGGGCTCTAGCAGGGAGGTATTTAGGGAGAGAGTTGGATGTAGCGGGGTCCCAGACCCCAGAAGGCCTGGTGGATGATGCAAAGGGTCTTGAACTTGATCCTTATAGCAACCAGAAGCCAGTGGAGAGATTTTAGGGCTGGAGAGATGCGGTTTCTGGGCTTGAGGCCAAGGTTAAGTCTTGCAGTCCTATTCTGGATTAGTTGAAGGGGGGGTTTAGGCAGATTGAGGAAGCGGCTGTTGCAGTAGTCCAACCTGGAGAGGACCAGAGCGCTGGAGACATTGAGTTTCTGGGGGAAGGTGAGGAAAGAGAGAACGCCTCTGGGGAGGTGCAGCTGAAAGTGGGCCTTCTTGGCAAGGTCTGTGATGTGAGGAGAGAGGGAAGTTGAAGATGACAGCAAGGTTTTTGCCTCACAAGAGGGTAAGGGGAGGGGACCCATGGAGAGCGGCCAGAGTGTAGGAGGGAGCTGGGGTCCCAATGAGAAGGATCTCAGTTTTACTGGCCTGAAGACAGATTGTTAGCAGCACACCATGCCCGAATGGCAGTCAGACAGTAAGGAAAGAGGAAATACGACTCCACTCCCATGATCCCTCACCTGTGCCTAGATGGCTAGAGCGGAGTGGAGTTATAGACCATAACATCTGGGGATCCAAAGGTTGTAGACCGCTGCTCTCACGCAAGACCATCTGGGGAGCTGCACAATGCAGTTATAGCATCATCCACCACCACCAGGTCTGTGCAGAGCGACTTGCCGCAGATGGAGCGCCATCTTCCACCAATGCAAGGCCTGACTGTGCAACTGGCGCACAATTGTCGATCACAAGGCCTCAGGCAGATCTTCCTGGTGAAGCCCAAACAAGATCCTCTGCCACAAGGTTTCGTGCAAAGACACAGTGTGCAACCAAAGCACCAACCTCTGTCACAATGGCTCATGCAGTGCCAGAGGGTGCAGGTAAAATGCTATCCTCTGTAACACTGTCATGGATAGCGGCGCAGTGCAGCACCACCCCCTGCATTACGCAAAACCACAGCACCAAACCCTTCAGCACAGGCATCCCGCAAAGCCTGTGCGTGGGTCTCCCGGGGACACGCAGCGAGAAATGGTGCTGTGTGCTCCCTGAACAGTCACACAAGACTGTCTGGCACTTTATTCATTATTTTTGACAGCAGGTATTTCATACCCAAGTGCTGAACATGACCTGTAGCTTAGAGTATGTAGCCATTTAATGACCAGACCTGAGTCTTCACATCATGGAAAATAGACCACAGGGTCCTTAATTATACCAGCAGTTCTTCAGTGATAAGCAGGTAAATGTGATGTTATTATGTAGAAATGAAATTGCTCCCCTATCGCTGGTGCCCTGCCCGAGGCCAGATTGTCAAACCTTTGCACCTGTGCAAAAAGTGGAGCAAAAAAATGTAGGATCAATTTTGCCGTTTAGATAATATGGAATGGAGCAAAGAGCTTTAGCTTCAAATCGTTAAGAATTATTTTTTCACCAGGGCAAAATTAAAGCAGGCTCCTCGATTTACTACGTTTGCTGCATAACATGAAAAGAAATGTAATAAACACATACATGCCAACACTCCCGATTTAGGCGGGAGACTCCCGATTTGTCAGTGAAAGATAATACTATTTTTCACGTTATCCCGCCTAAACTAATTCTAGCCCCAATGCATTCCTATGGGGAAATTAACATCTCCCAATTTTTCTGACAAAATCTCCCTTCCAGGTACGCTGAAATGTTGGCATGTATGTAAACACCTTTAGTTTTAGGTTACGTAGGCATACATGGCAACCCTCCCGATTTAGGTGGGAGACTCCCGATTTTTCAATTAAAAATAATGCTATTTTTAACTTTCTCCCACCTAAAATCATTATAACCCAAATGCATTCCTATGGGAAAACTGATTTCTGTTGTGAAATCTCCCCCCTCAGGGGCTCCACAATATTGGCATGTCTACGTAGCAAACAGTACAAAGGAAAAAAATTAGATTCCCGGTTGCCCTAGTGCAAAGGTTTTTAGATCATATGGATTGTTACAAAACCGGTTTGCTCCATTTTGTAATATCAAAGCATTTACTGATTTTTTTTCCCCACTGGTGCAAAGGTTAGATCCTCTTTCCCCACTATTCGTCCAGTGAGCTTGTGGCCCAACGTGCGACAGTCTTTAATTAACCTTCACCGCGGCTTCAAGCAGTAGTGTCACACAGACATGGCCCCATAGAAAAGATTTGTACAACAGAGTGGCACCCGAGTTGCAACGTGCGCAATAAGTTTCCCAAAATGGCAGACGTGGGTTCGTTCACATGCGTTCCAGGGCATTCTGCAAAGGAAACCGACATCCCTGGGGTAGCCCCGCCCTCTGCTTGGCGCTCCTGCGGGCTGGGTCTCGATACCAGGCAGAAAAGAAACAGTACAACTGCGGCCAAGAATGTTTCCCTCCCTCGGCCACACCCAGAAATGCGAAAAATGAGCTCCCGAAGCACCAGGGCTTCTTATTAGGGAAAAACAAACAAACACGCCCATTCATCCTGCCAAGGGCCGCCGTTCCCTTGGTCCCGCAGAGTGGGAACTGAGAGACCAAATAAAGCAACGAACTCCTGACTCGAAAAAAAAAGCCCTTCTGACGTGAAATAAAGCGGGAAAGAGAAGCCATTCTGAAGTGAAATAAAGCGGGAAAGAGCACGTCGAGCAGGGCGAACTTCGTCAAGGCCCTGCCTAGAAACGACCCTCTGAGCCCCTCACAGGCACCTCACACCCGTGGTTGAAGTGGAGGGGAGTAGTGCTCCTCCACTCATTTTAAAAAGAAACCGTTCTGGAATGGGTTCGTTTTAAAATAAATGCATACATGCCAACATTCTGTGACCAAAAATCTGTAGGAATCTTAAAGTTTCAAAAATAGTCCGGCGAGGAGGTTATGATAGGAATAGGGCGCGTCAGCAGCCCATTGTCATTGAATGAGCCCGCCGCCGCGGGGGCATTCAATGACAATGAGGCGCTTGCCACGCCTTCTGCCATCACGCCAGCTCGGGGGAGCCCATGAAAGACTCACCGGAGTTGACGTGGTGGGGGGCTAATGGCGCCTTTTGTGAAAGGCACTCGCGGTGGAGGGGCGCCCTTAGCCCACCGCCGTGGGCGCCTTTTACATCAAAGGCCTGCATGCTGCACCTTCTCCCGCTACGCCAGCTCGGGGAAGTCCTTGAAAGACTCCCCCGAGCTGGCGTGGTGGGGGGCTAATGGCGCCTTTGGCCAAAAGGCACCCGCGGTGGAGGGGCGCTTTTAGCCCACCGCCATGGGTGCCTTTGACATTAAAAGCCTGCATGCTGCGCCTTCTCCCGCTACGCCAGCTCGGGGAAGTCCTTGAAAGACTCCCCCGAGTTGGCGTGGTGGGGGGCTAATGGCGCCTTTTGCCAAAGGCACCCACGGCGGAGGGGCGCTTTTAGCCCACCCCCGTGGATGCCTTTGACATTAACAGCCTGCATGCCGTGCCTTCTCCCGCTACGCCAGCTTGGGGAAGTCCTTGAAAGACTCCCCCGAGTTGGCGTGGTGGGGGACTAATGGCGCCTTTTGCCAAAGGCACCTGCGGCGGAGGGGCGCTTTTAGCCCACCGCCGTGGGTACCTTTGACATTACAGCCTGCATGCCACGCCTTCTCCCGCTACGCCAGCTCGGGGAAGTCCTTGAAAGACTGCCCCAAGCTGGCGTGGTGGGGGACTAATGGTGCCTTTTGCCAAAGGCACCCGCGGCGGAGGGGCGCTTTAGCCCACCACCGTGGGTGCCTTTGACATTAAAAGCCTGCATGCCGGGCATTCTCCCGGTACGCCAGCTCGGGGGAGCCCTTGAAAGACTCCCCCGAGCTGGCGTGGGCAAAAAAAAAAAAAATGTAAAAAAAAAAAATTTTTTTTTTTTTTTTTTACAAAAAAAATCGGTATTTGGTGTCAAAAAATCGGTAGGCGGTAGGACTGCTTAAAAAGCGGTATCCTACCGCCTAAATCGGTAGGGTTGGCAAGTATGCAAATGCGTTGGAAGAAGTTGAAACGTGCACTTCCCTGCACTGCACTGAACGTTCCCTTAAACAACAGGCGTGCTTGCTTGGGGGTTTCGATTGCACACTGGAGGTGGCAGGCCAGCACGGAACATAGTTCCACAACTTCTTTTCGTACACTTAAAACCACTGCACCTCACAGTGAAGGACCGGGACCCCAGCAAAGTGTGGTCTCAGGGTCCGCTGAGATTGCCGTCAGCGAGGGAGGAGTGGAGGGGGCTTAGGAGAGGCCTCCCATTACCCCGGGCTCAACGGTTCATGTTAGGCCCCATAAAGAAAATTAATTCTCGTTTTTTTGCCAATGGAAAAAAGAAAAACGGATGGGATGGTCAATACCCCGGTTAACAGTACGCCAGGAAGAGGACTGCTCATTTGTGGGGCACCTAGAGCAACAGCGGTATGCAGGACATCGTCAGAGAGGATGGAGGGCCCTAGTGCAGAAAGGGGAGTGGCTAGGCCCTCACCAGCAGCCAAGAAATAAAGGGTGCACAGGTCAGTCATTGGGTGGGAAGAGGTTGTTTGTGGGGCAGAGCCATGATGAAGAGGGAACAGAGCACTCTTTTGGGGGAGGAGGGAGGACAGGGCATAGCCATTTTGTGGAGAATGAGTAGTGTGCAGAGCCAGCGGGGAGGGCATGGTGCTCAAGGCAGACTTTGGGGAGGATAAAGGATGTGTGGAGCCATAGCGGAAGATGGGTGACGTGTTAGGATGTTTTTTGGGGGGGGGGGGAGATGAGCAGTGACCGGTGCAGTCATTGATGGGAATACAGAGTGCACAGAACCACAAACCAAGAGGAGAAGAAAAAGGCCATGGCGTAGGATTAGGAGAAGGTCAATCCATCATTGGGGAGGATGAGGCACCACCACGGTGGATAATAGATGCACAAGCGCTTCGTCGGGGAGGAGCAGGGAAAACAGGCCATGGTGCGGGATCAGGAGTGTTCAGAGAAGATTAGGAGCGTGCAAGATCATAAAAGACACAAGAGCTGCACAATGCCATGGTGGAAGATGTGTCTGGTGCTTGGCTGTGGTGGTGTTTGAGTGTAAGGACCTCAATATGAGCTAGGCACTGTGGAGAAGACACCACTTGTTTTATTGTTACCACATGATCACATCTAATTGCATCCATGGACAAACATGGACCGGCAACACTTGCTGGTGCCCTGGGCGGTCAATGAAAAGGTGCACGACTGCCTCCGGTAACCCTGCATAAGGCAGACTATGGGAAGCTTGCCTCGGGTAACACCCTGGAGAACAAGACGTGGTGACGAGTGACTGCTTTCAGCAACTGGTTTGCAGCTAGTGGATGCAACTGCCTCCGCTACCTCTGCAGAGCAGACCGCAGGAGTTGGAGAGGGACTTCCTGCTATAACCTAGCATGGGGGACGGGGGGTGGCAAGAGGGGCAGACTCTGAGCCTTGGTAATGATCTCTGAGAGTAGAGTCACATTGGAAGTCAATAATATCAAGAGCAAAAGCAGAGCCAATGGGTGAGGACAGATAACTCGGAAGAGGTCACGACAGGCAGGGCGAAGGCCAAATACAAACCATGCAAGAATATAGGGTTCATTACCCGTTCCACATGCTATACCGGGGAGGGGGTGTGGGGGTAATGGCACTGCTGCCCAAGTTAAAGGCCTGAGCAAAGTGAGGGCGATTAACGAGGAATCCAGGACCTTACTCCCCAGTATAGCCCGTGGAACGGGTAGTTAACGCTATTAGCAACCCAGGGTGTTCAATACAAAAAAAGTATTTTCATTCAAAGAACGGGACACGCGTGCGTCCCATTCCATGAATGAAAATACTTTGACAAGATGGCCACCATGGATGTGGAAGCCGGGGCTCCATGCGGAGCCCCGCTTCCATTTCCATGGCAGCCGGCAAAGCGAGATGGAGGGAAGCTGCAGCGATGGCAGGTGCTGCCACAATCAGGTAAGTGGGGCTGGAGAGAGGGGTTGGGATTTGTTAAAAAAACAAAGGACAGGAAGGGCGGGGAGAAGATGGCGATGTGGGGTTTAGTGGCCCTCTGCAGATCACAAAAGAGCGTTGTGGGGATTCAGACGTACAAAAGTGTCTTGCGCTGCCCGATGGTGGGGTGGAGGCACTAGACAGCCAATGCAGGTAAGTGGTGGTTTCAAGGGAAACAGGATGGCGAGAGGTGTGGTGCAGTCGGGGTAGGGGAACAGGCAGTAGGGTGGCAGTTGGAATTGAGGGCAAGTGTCCTTCAGTGGGTGGCCTCCCACCATGTCACTCTTTGGACCTAGACCTAGAGCTTGCTGTGGACAGGAGAGCTGTCCCCCTCAGGTTATTGGAGCTTTGGAAAGCACTGCTATCCCCCCCCATGTCGGACAACAGAGTGATCCTTTGGGTTTGACTTTGTTCGGCCAATAGAGCTAGTTTACAGGAGTCACCAATCTTGGACAGCAGAATGATCATTCAGGTCACAGAGGCTTCAGGCAGCAGAACCATCCCTCGAATTAAGCCAGTGTTGGGATCTCCTTAATGATATACTGGCCTGGGACAGCAGTGCTAACTCAGAGGGATTAGAGGCTATAGAAGATATCCTTCAGAATACCGAGGGCCCACACCACCGACCTATCTCTGAGGCCACCCCGACTTTGGACAGCAGAGCTAGAAGCCCAGCCCCACTAGGTTAGGACATGAGATGTATCCATTTGGTTGCACTAGTCTTCCCAGCAGGACAGCCCTTCTATAGCAGAGCTGTGTCTTTGGTGGCACCACCCTTGGACAGCAGAACTATTTGTACAACCCAGGCCGGCCTTTACCCAGTGTGTGCTTGGCACATGGCTGGATTCGGCTGGTTTCCCTCTGTCCGTCTCCTCCCCTCGCCAGCAGGTCTGGGTGTGGCCGCTTTCATAGGAGATAAAGTAGCACATCACCCAGAGAGAATAATACGCCGAGCTGGCGCAGGCCCCGGGCAGGCCTGCGTGTTTATTCACAAAGCCAGGCAGGAAAGCGGCTTCCGTGGGACTCTGCAAGAACAAAGCCGCAGCATATCTGTGGCGCAGAGACAATATTGACAAGGCAGCGCGCCTGCCCAACTCTTAGCAACACAGGCACAAAAGGGAACAGCGCGAAACAGTCTGCACAACCACTCCCGCAGCCGCCACCTGGGCATGCAGCGAGGCCTGCGGCTGCAGGGCCTGCTCCACGGACTAGCGCCATACCCTGCTGCGGCGACAGTGGGCGCACTCCGCTGCTAGGCCTACGCCCGCGCCTCGCAGTGAAACCTACAGGTCAGTGCTGCAGCCAGGGTAGGCCCAAGCCGGGCCCAACGCAGACGTCCTGCAAACGAAAGGACCCACATCTATGTAGGCCGAAGTTTTAACTTTGATAGTTTATTAAGCTTTATCTTCATCATCAGGGTCGGACTGGGGCATAAAATTGTCCAGGGCAAGAAAGAAAAAGTGGCTCACAGTTGAAAACAGAATTTAATTCCTTTTGTGACTATTTGAGTAGACCCAAGGGGGAGATTGTTGGTCAAATGTGTTGCAAATACAATACTGCATTTTAAAGGATATGTGTTCAGAAACACTCTTCAAAACTACTAGCTGCATACTGAAAGTAATTGAAGTGGCCCACTTTGGCCCAAAAAGTAAAAACGTGCCCATTTTGAACCGGCCCACGCTAGTGTGCTGGGCATGCAATTCGGGGATTGCCCCCATAGGCCAGTCCGAGACTGTGTCATACGCAGTAACGTCGTCAGGAATCAAATTTAAGGGGGGCACAGAGGGGACGAAAGACAAAAGTAGGGGGCCACCTATGAAAGGGAATGTGTGACATCACAAGCACTCCTGCAGAGAAGCTTTTGTGCACACCAACTACCAAACCCCACTGCACCTCCCCTCCCATCCCATCAAAAAGTAGGCAAAAAACCATTAAGTCACTTATGACCAGTTTTGTGCGCTACATTCTGATTGGAGGGGCTGGTCTTGAGGGCAGAGGCAACTTAACAGTTTAGTTTAGTTTATTTATTTGTAGAGTGCTCCAAGCCCCGAGGCATCTGGGTGCTTAGCTTATGGGTTGCATACTTACATTTTACAGAGTTACATATATGCGATTCAGTTTGGAGAGATATTGGCAATTTGCTTACATACAGATTTTATTTTTACAGATACAGAAGAAAGTTTGGGTGTTGACAAGTTAATGCGTAAGCTCTTCATTGTTGATTGCGGCCCAGAGTGTGTGCCGTGCTGGCGAACACAGTACTGCAGACAGTGCAGAGTGAGTAGCCCAGCTGACGTATTGGGTACAAGGAGGGGGGCAGGATTTCAGAGGAGGGGCCTAGCCCCCCCCCAGCGACGCCACTGGTCATATGCCATACGTTGTCTACGTCTCCCATTCTCGCGCCGCTCTTTTTCTCGGTCGTGTTGTCAGGTGCAGGTTGGATAGCCCCCCCACCCCCTGTCGTTGCCGACAGCAAAGCGACCAGCGAAAAGACAAATTTGGTGAACGGGGAGTGGCGCGGGTTCTACTTTTATGGTTAAAAGTAGAATGGGAAGGTGGAGGCCAGCGCGGTATTTAAGCACATGGTTCCTACAGGGATGTTGCCATCACACAGGGGCACATCGTGCCCATGGGGAAAGAAAGGGGGGGTGCAGAGCGGGGCTGGGATTCTGACAGACCTTGTAAGGGAGCAGAGATCCAGGCTGCAGGGTGTGCAACTGCGTTTGTTATTTATTTTTTGTTGTTAATTACTAGTGGTTGCGCACGCTGTAACACAGGTGTGGGACCCGAAGCACTCCATCAGTGGTCAGCATGCAACATTGACATGATCTTGGGCTGGTTAAAGAAGCAGATCACTGCATTTTATCTAAGCAGGAGCCTTTCCAAGAAGGCACAGCATTCTGATAGACAAAATGGTGTCTATTCTCAGCAAACACCAGAAGATATAAAAAAGGAAATTATTTGTACTAATTTTGTAAATTGCCACTTTTTCAAATTCTATAATGCTCCTTTCCAACGATCACTCCCAGTACATACTGTAGTTCTAATAGGGCCATTATCTAATAGGGCCATTACACTGGTCTCACGGAGCAAATCAGATTTCCCAAACCTAGAACAAACAATACCATTTATTTTCTGATAGGTTACCATTCCAAGATGGACAGTCTGGTACACTCCCATTGCACTCTTTTGAATTAGCCCTATGACAAAGGGGAAAGGGACAAACAGCACCAGTGAAGATGTGTGGCTGCTTTGCATGATATCAAAGCACATTTTGGGACCATATGCATGACCATAGAACATTATAGTTAACACACAGCTTTGTGATACAAGGGTTGTATGCTATCCCCAAGCAGATAACACACACTGGGCTAAGTCAACACACTCACTCTAAAATTAAAGTGTTTGCAATTATAAACCATTTATACTCATCCGGACAGCCTCAGGATTTGTAGTCAAGGGATAAAATTAATGAACTTCGGTCACTCTATTGGGGGTGAGCTTCGCAGAATTTTAGAAAACCTCTGGCTGAGCAGGGGAAGCCAGGATCGTAGGTTAAGTAGTTATATGCATAGGGGCTGTGTGCATGCCCAGACATCCTTAAGATGCATAATTGTATACTATTTTTTACTAAAAAGTACAGTTCCAACAAAATCCCCTTTTCCATTGACTAAGAACACAAAGCGATTCAAGAGTGAGGCCCAACAGAAAATTCCCTGAGTTTTAAAGAGACACAAAAAAAATAACAGTGTGATAACGTCCAGTTCTTCTAATCATGGTTTGCCAAAGACATGCACCTTGTTGTGGGCGATGTGACAAAAAGAAAACCGCTTCCGAACGTCTAACAAGCAGACACACTGGAAATCAGCAATTTAAAAAGAAAGGGGGTGCTAATTTTGGCATTCTGCTTGTCACCTTGCAAAATTAGATTGCCAACTGGAGCAGTGTGGGGGCTATGAGCACAGATGACACTATTGCCGAGTGAATCATCCAACCATTAAAACTTACTATGAAGACTTGTCACAAGGAGTGGTCACTCCATTGGTCCATCCACCACTCATTGCTGTGTCTCCTCAGGAGGACGAGGCCCCCCCATGAACCCTGGCTGTCACAGGGGAGCTTCTAGAATGGAATAAGCGAGGGGGTGAACAATGTAAAATAGCCTTTTTTTATTGGAAGCCTGGGTTTTCCACTCTCCAACCAGCCAACCACGTGGGCTCCCTCGCTGTTTTCCGGAAAACCCACTACAGTCAAAATGCCACATGGCTCAAGCAGTACACATTTCTGCATCGCAGCGAGTACCAGCAGCCGCACACCATTTTAAATAATACATGCTCATTTTACCCATCTAACTGGGCCCATGTTATCGACTTCAAAAAGATGAAATCAAGAGGCCTCCGGGTCAGAAACATATGAATGTAGGATGGGCAAAGACCTGAGGAGAGCTACACACATGTGAACCCTCTTGATTGGCAGGCGTACATGCGTTCCTCTTCCGATGCTCGACAGCAATCTGAACTGGAACACTCTCAAGCCTGCTAAAGCTTGAAACGTGGTGTAGCCACTTTTGTATCCAGATATCACTTCTTTATGCAGACTCGTTTCTTTAACGGCATCTCGCTGAAACAGAGCTCTCAAATCATGGTCTTGATATCAAATGCCAGTGTTCGTTCCCGTACTATACATGAGGGACTACATGAACCAAAAAGGAATGCGACAGGACCCGAACATCCAGCACTGGTTTAGAATTAATTCCCGACATGGAGGCTGCACAATATCGTATGGGTTCTACTCATTTCTGACCAAACACCCCCACAGAATAGCCGGTGAGATAGTGCTCTACTAGTAGTCATTGTTTGACACTTGCAAGTACAACCTCAGAATAGCCTGCAAAATAGTGGTCTACTGGTAGTCATTGTTTGACAGATGCAAGTACACCCCCAGAACAGCCTGTGAGATAGTGGTCTACTAGTAGTCATTGTTTGACACATGCACGTTACTTGGTGCCCTCCATAATATGCAACATTTTCACACCTGCCAATGAATGTGTTCAAAGTCCTTTCATCAAATCCAAGTTAGATCATCTTGAGGCGGAGCTGTGAATAGCTTTATTTGGGTTTATTTTTAGCCGCATGGCCTTTCTGCAGATGCTCCAAAGTCTGCCCTTCACCATGGAAGTAGAAGCGGCGTGCGGCATAAATTCCAGTAACACAGCATGAGATAAGAAAGGTCTTACTATGGATGCGCGCAGCTCCACTGTAGGGGGAGATCTGACATCCTGCAGTCAGAGAAGGGAGCTACCACGTAACCACGTGCGAGTGTTTAATCCCGTGACCAGGCTCCGTTTCCATCCATGGAAGGTGCACTCCTTCCATCTCATCTAATGAGGAAGCCCAGCTGCAGACAGAGCCCTGGGTCTGTTGGGAATTTGGGTGCCCATTATCCTCCTGTCTGGTCGGCTGTTTCCTTCGAGTTTCTGTCCCCTTTCAGTTTGCTCATTGCCTACGAGTCCAATGACTACCTGCAGCAGCGCCCTCCCACGAATGTATGGTGTAGGTTGGACCCTGGGGAAACGCGAGTGGCCTTTGCCTGTCAGGCCAAAGCCTGCCTACATCACTGCTGCAGCTTTACCCCGCTGTGGAAAATGCAGCTACAACACAATGAGGACTGATGTGATATGATAGGTTATTTATAACGTGCTTAATGCCCAGAGGTTTCGAAGCGCGGACCCGGGGATCGTACCTGTGTTGCTCCGTGTCGTCTTGCTCCCAAGGCGAGCACGTTGCCCCTGAGCTATCCTACCTAACCCTAACCGAGACTTCTGCCATGCTCCTGTTTGGACCTTTGGTGGCGCTCCGCTCCGGGGGCTTGCAATTGCCCATTGCCACTGGGACTGCACACTACTACTGCTGGAGGCCCTGCGGCTGTTTTCCAGCATGGAAAAGGCGGTCACATCCCCACTGTGAGCCCCTGAGCCATATCTCTCTGTGGGCCCGCAGATGTGCCCCTCTCTGATGGAAGTGTAGCAACACCCTCCTGAAGGCACCAGGGTTGTACACAACTGCAATGCCTGCACACCACTGGAGCAGGGCATGTGGCTGGAGCACCCCACTGGGAGACTTGGGTCTACCAGCCTGCAGGACAAGCAAGTATGTCCCACTGCAGAAAGTGCGGCTGCACTGTGGGCCTGTTGCTGCACCTCAGTGAGATGCCTGTTTCTGCACTGCACGGTCTGCAGCTATTTGCCACTGCCTGCCTGGCATTGCAACCAGCTGTGGGCCAAGCAGTTGCACCCTACCGTGAGACCGGTGGCTGCAACTTCCTTTGGGCCCTGCAACTAAAGCTCACCGAGGAGACTTCAGGCACATACGCCATTGGACCAGTAGCTCAAAGTTACCACAAAAACAGATAGCACGCGACAAGCCATGACACCACCTCGAATCACTGCTGCTGGGTTGGCGACGCATCCTACCGCCCTACCCAAAAATGTGTACTTGTCTCCTCCCGAAATTTGTATGGGAATGGGTAATTTGATTAGCAATCAATTTAAGTTTAGGCTGAACACGAAGAGGCTTTTTTTTTTGTTCACCCGGCTGCAAAAACCTTGTGGCAGCCGTTCCATCATACACACCACCTAAAAGCGCAATCCCAGTCAAGCTGGAGGAGGAGGAAGGGGTCCTCCTCAATGATGGCCAATGGCGTCATCAAGTCCCGCAAACACAAACACAGATGCTCGAGGCTGTCACTTCAAACAGCGTGATGCGGAGAGGATCCGTAACGAAAAGGTGCAGGAAGTCTCCAAGTAGGGCGTCTTTAGAGGATTCAATGGTTGTATGGATGAAGTAGGCCAAGAAGGGGTGAAGTAAAGGAAGCTGCACCAAGGACAATTAGTGAACCAAACATTGATCAATATAAACATTTAGGACCAGTATTTACGTATGCACAATTTGCATTGGGTTGTTGGTCCAGTTAGATCCATCCATAGCATTTGACACCGTAGGTGACCAGATTTGAGCAATTCGCCAGACTGTTTGGGCTGCAGGGTTCAAAGCTGAAATGGGCTACTTTCCTTCTCTCGCAGGTGTATGCTGGGGGTGTTGGGCGGGGTCAACATTGGCTCTTTCCACTCTACTCTATGATCCCCGACATGTGGGGTCCCACAAGGTCCCCCGACTGATTTTTTTCCGCTGGTAGATTATGGAACTGCCTGACATAAAGGGAGAATGTAGGAAAACTCCCTGAAAATGAATTCAAGCAAAGCAATGGCCATCTATGCAAATCCAACCTCAATGGAATGTGTGCTCTGGCGGCGTCCTTCGTTGTGGGAGGACGAGGACATTGTACGGTCAGGAGCCTGGGCATGGTTATTGACTTTGAACCGTCCACAAGCCAGTAGTTTTCAGCGGTAATCTACCTGAGGAAACTTACGCATCTGTTACCCCATCTATCCTACCCAGAGAAAGTTATTTCCACCTCGCCTGGATTTCAGGAATAATATCCATTTAGGATGATCTGACAAGGGTGCAGAGAGTTGCGGCCATGCTCCTTTCCCGAATCAACAAATGTAAATGACCATCTCCTCTTTCTGAAGTCTTTAGGGCAAGAGGCGGTCAGCAAGGGCGTCATTATTCTTTTCATATGTGATTTGTAACACACCATTCGCAGTGGTATTGGCTCCAAGGCGCAGAGATCGGGAGAATAACTTGGTCAAATGTTTTTGTTGTTGAAGCGATCACAGGTGGTCCCCATTCCAGTATGTTTTTGTTGAGGGGAGCACGAGGCCTCTGGAAGGGTGAGTCTACGGGCACGCGGCATCGGGTGCCATGGTGCACGGCTGAGAAGGGGGGCGCTGGGGGAGGGGGGAACGTGAAGCGTTTCCCCCCGGGGAAGTTTTTGGCACTGCACACGGACAGCAAGTGGCCGTGGGGGCAGAGCGCCTCTCCGGGGTATTTAAGGGGCCAGGGAAGGTTCAGGAGGCAGGTGACGGTTGGACTTGGCGATTGTCCCGCCCTCCCACCCCTTCAGTTTGGTTTAGGTCTGGGGTCTGGTTTATTAAGGGGGGGGGACCATTGTATGTTGGTATGGTTGGGGTTTTTTACGTCCCAGGTCAAGTTGTTAGGGGGTTTTTGGTGTAGGTTAAGGGGCGATTGGCTGGTAGTTTTGTGTGACAGGTCGGGGCATTAGTGAAGTTGTGATGTAAAATTTCTGTTGCTGATGTGGCAGGTCAGACTGGCTGCAGGTCATAGGAAGGGGGAGATTGGTGTAGAGGGGAGTCTGAGGGGTATTGAAGTGGGTCTGGGCTCCGGGGGCATGGCCCCTTTTGATGTGGGGGGAGGGAAGCACAATGGGGCAATGACACGGGAAAGGATGGGGTGGTGCTGTTTGCACAAGCGGGCCACCCCGGGGGGGAACAGGTATTGAGCCTGGAGGGGCATGGCCCCAGGGAGAAAGCGGGACGCCTGGAAAAGGGGTAAGGAGATGGTAGGGTCCAAAGGAGAATTAGGGAGGAAATGGCTTTATTTAATTATCTAATTGTTGGGGGAAATGAAAATGTGTAATTAGTTAATTGGTTGTTTAAATATTTCGTTAGTCTGTAAGGCCATGGAGCCAGGTAAGCGTTTAATTGTAAGCTTTGGCCTGTCACATTAAAGCAACCTTTTCCACTTTTAAATGAGTCTGGGTTTTTGTGCAGTAAGCCAAAATGAAGAGCATTCGCCACGTGCGTGAAACGGGACGTTTCTGCAGACATTTGGCAGTAGACTTCTCACTCTCCAAACATCTGAATAGAACACTCATTGTTGCCATTGCTGCAAACTAAATGTAAGCAAAATACTTTTGGAGGAACCGAAGATGTGCGCTGCTTGTTTACACGAGGGAGAAGAAGTGTTAGGAAGCCTTTGTAGGATGGGAGCTCTATGCACGCGCGACGGCAGAACGTCGTTGTCGCGCCACGTGACCACATCCCAGGAGCCTAGTCAGTGCAGACACCAAGAAGCACGCATGGTTTTGCAGCGTAGAGATCGCCTACTGCTGTGCCGAGTCCCTGCCGGTCCCGTTGGGGCATCCGCGGGGTTCCTGGATGAGAGGGCAACCCCTGAAAACACTGAAAGAGCCTGGGTTTAGGGGCTCCTCGGTTTATTTTGCCTTGTATTTGCTGGTCAGATATCACTGCAATGCACTCCCAGTGTACTCTTTAAGCCATCTTCTTCAACCCACTTCAAATTCTCACATGTGGTGAAATCTTCAATGTGTGCAGATTATTAACAGAGGGACTGAACTAAGTAATGGTATTTTTCCCCGTGGAGGAGCCACAGAGGAGCTCTGCCCCCGATGTCCAGTGCATCTATCATATGCTTTGCTGTGAAGCTTCAATACTGTGGAAGAAAGTGACAATGGGGCAAAATGTGTGGGTGGGGCGAAGCAAGAATAAGATGGGGACGCACAGATCTGATAAATTGGGAAGATATGATGGGATTGTGTTGTGTGGGAATAGGATTGTATACATAGAGGTGCACTGGGAATGGTAGGCAGTGATTCACACGGAAGGCGGATGTAGAAAGTGTGCAAACAAGAAAACCTGTGGGAACAAATGTTTTTCGGTGATGGTGTTTTCTGGTATGGTGGAAGTGCTAGAAATTAGTGGAAGCATGGTTGTTGTAGTGCAAGGCTCTCGTCCACATTGTAGGTCAAGCACGTGCTCCTGTAGGCCCCAGTCCTGACAGGTGCCAATGTACTGCTTTAGTTATCCCCCACTACCCCACCCCCCTTCTCTGGCCAAGGCATACGACCTTTGGTCTGCTATAGCCGCCTGCTTTTGGAGGTGCTCTTTCCTGAAGCTCTTCTGGCTCATTTAATTGGTCTCCTGTAATTATTCTAGTTTTTATAGCCACCCATTAGCTGGAGGCCGCCCTCTGTGGTCAGCCTGCTGCTCGACTCATACATGTTGTTAAAACACCGTTCAGACTGTGGGTAGCAGATTTCGCCTTCGCCCATGCCTGCTGCTGGATTTAAATCTGCAGCCATGGCCTCGTCTCATCATTCTCCATTCTGTAATGAGCTTGCGTCTCTTATCCGTCTGCTATGCACGTCATCAGCGCGCCTGTAGCCTGCCTGCTGCCGCTGCTGCTATTCTTGATCCGTCCCTTCCTGAAGCCTAAGTTGTGGTCGTTAACGTAGCCAGGATTGTCTAACAAGTCGGGCCTGAAGCTAATGAAGTTAGGCCCACCGCAGTGACATTAACATCTGTAAACGCCCACAGAGCGCTGCAGTTACAGATTTTGGATGGGCCTAACCCGCTCAGGCCCTATCCTGTCTGGGCCTCGGTCAGTCGTTCTCACTCTTATGGTCAGCCTGATGCAGTTGTCCGATTACAAAATGGAAACCAGCACTCACAGTCATTGTTATTGTGCTTTGTATAGCACATTATATACCATTGGTGTGAGTTCAAAGCGCTTGTGGGTTGAATGCCCTCGGGGACCACAGTCCAGATCAGTGGAGAGAGGTGATGTAGTTTATAGTGCTTGGGTGTACTCTGTATGTGTGCAGCCAGGGTGGTTGGCGCGTTGGTAGCCACATTCTAACATAAGGTTCAGTGCAGTGGTTGTGAGAGATCGGTGGAACGTGAGCAGCAAGGAAGGTGGTCACCGAGTCTGTATTCTGGTGGCCAATGGCCTGTGTAAGAGGTTTATGTGTGCAGCTAGGCCGATTTGTTCGTGGGGTATAGCTGCTTTCTATCAGGCTGTGGGTTCATGGAGTAGTCTAGGTATGTGTGCAGCTATGCCAAAATTGATCGAGGGGTATAGCTGCATTCTATTTTTTGTTGGTGTAAAACGGAGAGTGAGCATATTGGTATGAGTGATGGTGCTTAGTGGTACAAGGCCTCAGATTCCGATTGCTCTCGAAGCCTAATGTGCATGCCATGATTGTCCTGGGCGTTCGTGGTAGAGGATCTTCGAGTCAGACTCTCTGGTTGGAGCGGGTATGTTAGGTTCCCTCATTTGGCGGGTCCTTGGAATCGAGGGCCCATATTCTGGGTCCCTTGTCATGGTTTATGGCGGGTGGCTGGGTGACTCGTTCGCATGATGGTCGTTATAGATGTGAAATCATATCGCAGCAATGTGGTCTCATCGAGGCGGGGGTGCCAGAGAGCAGATTGGGTGGAAGCAGTACTGCATAGATGGTATGGTAGCTTTATTGCTTGCCTGACTTGAGCATGTACCGCTTTGTATATCAGGTGAGGGTGACACGATAAGGCTAGGTTTGAACCATAGTGCTTTAGGTTCTGCAGTAGTGGCTCTGTGGGTAGATTCCCGGTATGCCATGGTGGTTTGCGGATTAGTATCAGCAGCAGGAAAGTTGGTAAGAGCAGGTCCAGTCGCATTTGCTGCAGCCTGGGGCAGACTGAGCTTGGGAGTGCGGTGATGTGGAGACTGCGGATTTGGCAGAAAGCCAGAGGTTTGCGTCACCATGGGGTGGGGCGTGGAGTGCTTCGTTATGGGAAGATAGTGCATAGGCTTAGTTATGATGCTGCTGAGCTATGGTCTCCAGGATATATAGAGACAGTCATCTTTTGGTCTTAGAGCTTGGGTATGTCAGGTCTGGATGAGATGAGCATGTCAGGGCGAAGTATACAATTAATAGTGGTCTTTGTAGTCAGGCAACGATGCCGAGGGTCAGCAGCTGCATGTCCTATAGCCTTTCGGTCACTACGGTTGGTTTAAGAGTCATGACTGTTCCTATTTCTGTGCTGGTGTAATTATGGGACAGCTTCTGAGGCCAGCAGTTGTTATTTCACGGTACTGGAGAAAGAACAGAGTTATGGTAATTGGTGGAGTGTTTTGGCGGTCCTAGGCGGTCGCTTTCAATGATTAGGGAAAAGGTCAGGTTTTCAATGATTTACGGAAGGCCATGTGGTCCTGGTTGTGTTGAATATGGGGAGGCAGAGAGTTCCATAGTGTTGGTGCCAAGGTAGAGAACACTGACCCTCCAATCCTGGCTGAATTGGAGGCAGGAATCACTAGTAGAAGGGCAGTACTAGAGGCTGTACTAGATCTTAGGGTGTGTGTTGGGAGGTAGGGCATACTCTTTTCTGGTAGAGTATGTTGGTCCGGTCTTGTATACTGCTCGGTGGGTGATGCAAAGGTTTTTGAAAGAGGCCCTTTGACAAATAGGGAGCCAGTGAAGGGCGCAGAGAGTAGGCGAGATGAGGTCCCTTCATCCAAGTGCAGGGAGGAGTCTGGCTGCAGCGTTTTGCGCTCTTTGGAGTTTAAGTTTTTCCTAAAGAATGAAACTCCTGCAAATGCGCGGGAGCTTCAGGATTTAGAAAACAAGGCCTCTGCTTCCAGTGGCCTCGTGTTTCTCTTCATAATGGTGGCGCCGGCTCACGGGCATCTCTTGCTTGAAGGGATGCCTCGAAGGTGTGGCGCCACCATTACGGATTAAAGGCATTTTCACACGAGCGGGAGCTTCAGGCTTTAGAAAAAAATCCTCATCATGATGTGGCTGGGACGGCCAGGGGAGATTAGTGAGCCCGGGCCGGGCCCCGCTTCAAAACGAGATTTCGGAGCCTACCTGGGTTTAGCCCTGGCTGGTCCCTGTCCACTTAAAGCCCTGACAATAATGATACACCACTGGGATTCTTTTTTTTACTCAAAAACCCCAAAACTATGTAGGATGTCAATCACTTTGAATGTCACGGCTGTGCCGGTCCCGATTGGCAGGGCCCCAGAGGATTTCAGCCTTTTCCCCGGATTGCACCCCGTACAAGCGAGTGATATGGGCGTCTGAAAGGAGCAGTCTGTTAACAACTTAGTAGTATGCCACAACGGCCCTCTTCCAGGCTGCAAAGGGGACATCTATGGATTAGCAATCTGCTATCTCATCACCTTTGTTTTTTCCTACCCCTCTGTCACATATCCCCTAATCCTACCTTAGAGAGGATAATGAATAACTGGAGACCTGTGAGGACATACTCCACCTGCAGGAAAGCCAGAGTCCATAAATCAAACGGCCCGTCTGGTAGACAGTCCGACAACCACGAGAAAAACAAAACACAAGGTGGAAAGCGAATGAGGGAAGAAACGGGTAGCAAAATCCAGGCAGACCATCCCAAAGAGCAATCCACAAAGACCCAAAATCCCAAGACAGAGATTTCTGGTAGAGTCCAGGTGATTAGGGAGTTAAAAGCAAAGTACCAAAGACAAATCAAATCAGAGAAGACAGAAAAACAACAGCAACAGGGACCAAATGGAATGCAGGTTAGTTGCAGCAGAATCAGGATCCAAAAGACGATGTCAATCAAGAGTACCCGGGTCCGAAGCCAGGGGACACAAAACAAACAAAGCACTGCTTACTGGAAGGGACTACAGTTGAGGAGCGCACCAACACCAAAACGTTGGTGTTTTACTTCCGTGTTAGCGGGCGGGCACATACAGTATTCAAGTGTTGGATTGGGTGGACGCCTGGCCGAAGCATGACGTCATAGCCTCTTGGTCTGCTGGAACCGGTAGTCTTGGTCCTGGTGCCGTGTGCCCAAGCACCATGGCAAGCGCCAACAGCGCCACCCCCAGAGGCCATAAACATGTCTGGACCAGGACACCGAACCAGTGCCATTTCAGCCATCGATGGATTGTTTCAATCCATCCTGTGCATCTGAATACATGGGGAAAATGTCTCCCGCTTGCAAGCCAGAGTACACATCTCACTGGCCAACCAAGCTGCGAGGGTATATGAGGCTGTGAGCACATATAAAGTGTCACTGTTTCAATCCCATGGCATATGATCTTTCTGGTCTGCTTTTAATTCTGTTGTATTTCCATTGTTTGAAAAAAAAGGGCACAATATAATGTGCCTCTCCCCTCTGCCACCAGCTGCTATCCGACCATTACATTCCTCCACCCCTTATCCCCAATGACATCAAAGATGCTGCGGGTGGCCAATGATTGCCAGCAAATCCCCAATAGGCATTGGGCAGTTGCTCTCAGCCAGTGTCTCTGGATACAGAGTGGGGGTGGCCAAGACTACAGTACCTCTTCATGGCGGGCGCCCCTGCAGTACTTTATTTTCACGCACATTAAATACAACATTTAAAAGTGAAGGTATTCATGAGAGTTCCGCTCTCAGGCACATGGCGGCAGTCGTTCCCATCAGAATATTTATTGCCACTGCATAGCAGACTATGCCACTGCTCAGTGCCGTTAGGCCATAGCATGCGCGGACTGCTACAGCACACCCAACCTACCAACAAAACCTAGCCTTAGGGGCTTTCTGGCCCCATTTTGTGTTTACACCTGTGGATCTGCAACCGTTGGCCCTCCAGAGGTTTTGGACTGCATCTTCCATCGCCCTAGCCCGCATAGTCCATCGCCCTAGCCCGCATAGTCCATCGCCCTAGCCCGCATAGTCCATGGCGAGGGGCCATGGGAACTGGGAGACCAAAATATCAATAGAGGCAGGCTCTGCAACCTGTGACTCAAGCATATGGTGCGTTCTTATTGTACAAAAGGTGCAGGGCTTGCATTCCTTGTCTTGGGGCGCCTATTTTATGACTCTGAGCTGAGATTTACTAAGTGATGTACGTGGCATTTCTACACCAATCATGGGAAAGCGCCAGAGAAGCGCGTCCGTTCCATCGGAGGTCTAAAGGTACAGCAGGTGAAGTGGCTCATGAGTTGCAATGCACAAGGTCGGTCTCCACAATAGGGTTCTTTAGATGGGATCGAACAATAGGAGGAGCGTTGGAACACACGCTGCTTACAAGTCTGCAGATTAATTTAATACCATCCAAGTACATCAATTAATTAAATATTCATCAGAGCCTATTGATGTTTTTAATTGTGAGCAGAGAGAGAGATGTAGAAAGGTACCGCCAACTTGCAAGAGGCCAAACGTGGTACCGGGCACTCTGTTAAGAGGTTGGCATCTCCTTACCAGCGGGGTGTCCTTGCCACACAGCAACTCACAACCAAACAGTGGCATGAAAGAGAGACCTAGCTGCTTTCGGAGTAAGCGTTGACCCCATATATTGGTGCTTGTTACAAAAGCAACAGAAGCTGCAAAATAGAAGTCGTTAATATAAAACTCACAAAGAATTTGGCCCTCGTTGCACTGCTCCCTCCCTCATTTCAACGTCACAGGAATGACAGGGGTGCATCGGTCCTGGCCCCCTCCACCCCATCACCACTGAGACAACCATACAGACCCTAAACGAATGACGTTGTAGAGGAGATAAACTTGCAGATGATGGAGCAGGTGGAATCACTGACCGTGTAGGGAGTCAATGACATCACGACTAGGTCCAGGACGTCGATGCGTTCGACATGAAGCCTATACTCATCCATCACGAAGCTACACAGATAATAGGCCACATTGTAAGGAGACACGAAGAACATGCTTTTGACCAACTTAGATAGAGGACATTTAATCTTTTGCTATGCTGAAACGCTCGATGCACGAAAATAAACGTGAAGCTTGCAAAATGCATGACACAGTTAACATAAGTAGCCATAAAAATCCAAATGGAATTGCAGTCACACTGGAGTGAATGGAAAGCACTGAGAAGGCTTGAGAACAAAGGTAGAGGTCCGACTCCATGATCTAGCAGGAAAACTCAGACCAGATTGTTTGTGCAGCCGGTGTACATATTTTTGCCAAGGCCATCAAGGGAGGGAGAGTTTCACATCAGCACCTGGCAATACAGATGAGGACAGACGTAAGAAACAGTCTTCTTAGATTAGAAGGGAAACGAACGTTACTGGAATTACAGAGACACACCACATTAGACTGAAAGGGATTGAAGTGTAGCTTGAACAAGCCTCCAGAGGACAGGTAAGGTAAGACACCTCCATGTATAAATGCTAAAAATCCTTGTAAATGTTGCGCAGGAAAATCAAGCCTGTGGTCTTTACACATGTGATCTGAGACTTGAGGACAAAGCCCATTCATTCGAGCCAGACAGAGACGGTCATTCCCATCCAGCTTAGGACAGAAGATGCAAAGTACTACTAAATTGAAAGCCAAATGTCCTATCTCACAGCCCAAAGGATCCGAGATGGTAACCTTATTGGTACAGACAGCACATTTGGGGCTGTTCTCATCACCTTGAATTGTTGCTCATGGGCTGGTAACCTCCCAAAGTCCCAAGGCTGAAAAGACCCTCAGTGACCAATCCCTGCTTGCTTCTTGTGCCAGTTCACACTTTGTTGCATCAACCAGTTATAATGCACTAACCAGACATGCATTTATTTGCAACATTTGGGAGGTGGTCACAGGTGGAGCCACCAGATAATCTGTAGCCAATGAAAACACTAACCCCATATACATACTATATGTAGTTTACCCCACTAACCAACCCCAGTCTGCCTGAGGTTTTTGTGGAATAGCCTGTCATCTCGATTGCCATAAGCCTTCATAAACTGCTGACAGGCCTGTAACCAGCGAGAGATTTTGAAAACCTAAGATTATCATTATCATTTAAAAAAATGTATAAAGCGCAACTAAAGTCCATGGGCTTCTAGGCGCTAGCTGGAGGGGGCCGACTCAGAGTACTCGGGTGCCAAATGCTCTAGCAGAGAGGAAAGAACAGATTAAACCGAGTCTTCAGGGCTCTCCTGAAGGGAAGATAGTCGGCCAGAGTTCTTTAGGCCTAGAGGAAGAGCATTCGATAGACTAGGCACCAGGACAGAAAAGGAGCGACCACCCAAGCGTCTATGGCGAAATGTCCAGTTCTATCGCTGTTTTGTGAGATCTCTTTAATAAGCAGGGATTTTCGTCATATTCTTTTTCTTGGGCCTAGGGATTTCCCCCGAACCAGACCTCATGCATTAATTATGGGTGCTTTCCCACCCATCCACTACACAGCGATGGGGGGGGGAATAAATAAAGCAAGCAACATGTCACTCAATGAGGCAACAGGTCTCAACAGGCAAAAGGGGCTTTGCATATCAGCAGATTTTACAAATCTTAAAGACAAGTACTGTGGGTTGCTTGAAGCCAGCTTTCTGCTGGGGATATGCTAGATCCTGTAGTTACCCTGCTGCTAAACCAATTGTCACTCTGGTGCTGGAGCCCTGCTGGATCATGTAGTTGCTGCTGGAGCCATGCTAGCTCATGTCGTCAGCCTGCTGCTATTCTCTTGCCAGCTTGCAGCTGTAGCCATACTAACCCCTGCAGTCAGCCTGGCACTAGTCCTACTGTCCTCCCCCTCACTTTGCTACTTCTCGAATTCTCAATATGGTAGGTAGCCTGCAACTGTTAATCCCACTCCATTAGTCCTTCTGCTGCTTGAATGTTTCTCGTTCCTTTAGTTATCCTTTTTATTCTTGGTCAGCTTGCTGCTGGAGCCATGCTAGCTTCTGTAGTTTTCCCCATGCTAGCTTCTGTAGTTTGCCTGATGCTCTTCTTGTCTTGCTGCTGGAGCCATGCTAGCTTCTGTAGTTTTCCCCATGCTAGCTTCTGTAGTTGCCTGATGCTCTTCTGGTCTTGCTGCTGGAGCTATGCTAGCTTCTGTAGTTTTCCCCATGCTAGCTTCTGTAGTTTGCCTGATGCTCTTCTCGTCTTCTTGCTGCTGGAGCCATGCTAGCTTCTGTAGTTTTCACCATGCTAGCTTCTGTAGTTTGCATAATGCTCTTCTCGTCGTCTTGCTGCTGGAGCCATGCTAGCGTCCCATGCTAGCTTCTGTAGTTTGCCTGATGCTCTTCTCGTCGTCTTGCTGCGGGAGCCATGCTAGCTTCTGTAGTTTGTCTGGTGTTCTTCTCTTGTCGTCTTGCTGCTGGAGTCATGCTAGCTTCTGTAGTTTGCCTGGTGCTCTTTTCTTGTCGTCTTGCTGGTGGAGTCATGCTAGCTTCTGTAGTTTGCACCATGCTATCTTCTCTAGTTTGCCTGGTGTTCTTCCCTTGTCGCCTTGCTACTGGAGTCACGCTAGCTCCTGTAGTCAGAGACGTTATCCTACAATCCCATCTGCTGCTTGAGTCGTACTTCTACAGTCAAGCTTGCTGCTCGAGCCCCTTCCTCCTGGAGTGACTGCTGCTCTGCTCCATCTCTTGGCTGGTGGTAGTTTACCTGGGTGTTCATTGCCGAAGGCTACTGTGCAGGTTTGCAGTCAACTAAACACAACCCACATTTAAGCCTGAGTGGACTGGGAACCAGCAGGGGCACTGGAAATAATGTTCAAAGTGGCCCTGCATTACACATTTTCAGCCACCCAACCCTTTTCCTATGGGAACATTTGGAAATACCACACAAACGAAAGCGGCCAAGGGTGCAGAGGCCGTCCCGGAAATCTCCAGAGTTCCCTATAGGGCAGCCTACCCCTGCCTTTAAGAGAACCCACCACTTGCTGTTGCTCACAGTATCCAGTGAAGCACAGCGGCCTCCTCCATTTGTGTGGCCCAGTCGAGGTAAGCGAGCCTGGCACTGGAGAGTGGCGGCCCAGGCTCCAGAAGCAGTCTGCAGAGCTCGGGTTCCAGCACAGCTGACGGCATGAGCGTCCTCGTGAGCCTGGGCTCAGATTACCTGCAGGCCACTCCGCAGTAGCGCATTGCATCACTATCCAGCACAGACTGCTGTGGGGGGGCCTTGTGACAGACATGCCACCAAATCAAGCCATGGAAACACGGACCACTTTCAGGCGATTTTTGCTGAGCCCAGAAAATGAGGCAGAGTCAAGGAATCCACTTAGCAACCCTGGGCCGTTATGGTCTGCATGCTATGGGAGGAGCAGGAACCAAAGTGGGAAGTCCGCTCCGTGCACGGAACGGGGCACGGAACCAGCCAGTCTCTCCACCGCCATCAGCAGGGAGCAGAGGTGGACTAGGAAACAAGAGGCCCAGCCCTACAGGCGAGGGGTGTATTGGCTACTTTTACTCCCTAAAAATAGACAAATATTCCCCATAAAAAATAGGGAGCACAAATACTCCCATAAAAAAATAGGAAAACGCCACGTAGGACCTTGTGCCCCAGTTTTTAACCACACAGCTCCATGGATACGTTTGGTCAAGTAGTGCACATAGTACCGCAGGAAGAAACTACTATTATTACTGACTGAAGTAAACCTGTAACTTTTAATGTGTGTGAATAACTAAGTGCAAAGAAATATTACAAAACAGTTCAATTTTCCCGCTAAAACAATTTTACTCGCTTATGAAATACTGCCATCGGAAATGGGATTTACTTTTTACTCCCTAAAAAATCGTTTTACTCCCAAATTTAAAAAAAATAGGCAGTAAAATACTCCCACTTCAAAATCTTATATGGAGCACTGCGCGGGCCCATATCACACATTTTCAGCAAGCCCAAACCTCTTCCTATGAGAACATTTGGAAATAAAATAGGCTACTACACAAGAGTCCCAGGGTGCAGAGGCCTAACGGGAAATCTCCAGAGTTCCCTATAGGCCGGTCCACCACTAACAGTCAAGTGGGTTCCCTGCTGATTCTGCCGGCCACCATTGCCGATCCTCGCCATATGCAGAATGCATTGCTAATCCACAGTAGGTGTAACCAGGACATCTGGGGAGATAGTCGAGTAGGTGGGTGTGCCTTCTTCAGTGTTACGGGCACACATTTGAGTTCCGCCAGAGCCGACTCAACTTTCATTTTTCAGGGCTTCATGGTTAAGGAGAGTAGCCGCTATACTCATTGCTAGACTGCTGCAAGAACGAAAGCAGACGCTCCAGGCCCAAGCAGCTGGCCTGAGGATCAGGGACCACCAACGAGTTAAGGAAGACCTCCGTTGCTGGCCCTTGACTTCTCACATAGACTAGAACAAGGAGTCCATACGCAGAGCCGCCAATTGCCCGTGTCGAAAAAGCATCACTAAAATGCCAAAGCAGCCTTGATGGGGCCCAAGCTCACAGATGTGTGTCCTAGCTGCTGTTTGGGCGTGACCATCTCCTCACTTTTTCCTCCCTCGTCATTTCGTCCGGCCAGATCAGCATAGCATTGACCGATAGGAGCAATGTTAGAGGCGTGTACAAGCTCAGAGGGGCCTGTGGGAGCCTCTGAAAGCGGGATCTACATTGCACATGCTGAAGAGACCAGGTGTGCAGATCCACACAGGCTAGCCACTGCACCACTTCCTCCTCTTTGGCACAAAACAGTATGAGATAGCACCATAAAATTAGGAGTGGACATAAAGGTCAGCTGTGCAACGAAAAAACTGCGGGTATTCTCATGCTATGCTGGCGGAAAAATAGGTCTGTGTGGCAAGTGTGCACAACAGAAGATTTCTGCGTAAAAGATTTCTGCAATGCATGTTCAGGTGGGTCGCATACTATCCCACTGAGCCTGCACAATGTAACCTCCTTGAACACCTACAAAGTATCACTAGCAACAGGACTGCTTTACCAAAAAAAATACTACCAACTATGCCAATTAGAGTAAATTACCATTAAGACCCCCATCACAAACGTTTCGTCATGCAGGAAAAATGTGCAGTAATTGAATTACTGTATATGTTACAGCCTAATCCCTCATATGGCTTTAATGAGGTCAGGGGGTAAAGTATGTCACAATTCAGTTACAGCATGTTTTACTACACATGGCAGAGCTGGCAATGAGGAGCTCAGCATCACTTAACATGTGAGCGAGGCACAGTCACTAATGGTAAACAATCACCAGCAATTTGAGTTACAATCAATTACCTTTAAGTAGCTCTAATGGAGCGAGTTAAAATATTATTGAGGAGCCCATTGAAATCGTTATGGACCTCCTCTCAGCCAATCAGAATGTTTTGGGTGCAGTCAATAAGTACTGGTACGGACTGCATTCTGAACATTCTGTTTTCAGAAGCAGACAGGGAAACAATAATGCAATTTACAGGTAATATTTTGTTTCAACAAGACACTTCCTGTCTGGGGGGGGGGGGCATTTGTTTGCTGCAACATGCTAATTAACACACAATGAGAAAGATACGAACTTTGCAAATTGCTTTCACTTTCTTATAGAGAAACAATTTACTTTTACAGGATACCCCTTACATGCTCATGCTAAACCTGTTCCACTTCAACCAAGTTGCAAGGAAAATTGTTAACTTGAAGTCAACCGTGCTATTTAAATACTACGAAATAAAAACCCACAAAATCACATTTAATTTACTAACTCAGTTTGTCTATTTATCTACTCAGCTCTTGCAGCACCATTTTTTACTTCAGCACGAAAAAAAACTTCAAAATACGTATTGCTACCAGCACCATGTGCCAATAACCTCATTGACCTAGGATGGGGTCATTATCACTTGGGATAATGACCATTGGCCAACGTATGTCCTGGGGAGAATTATCCCCGATAACGACCCCTCTCTCGGGCTACGTGACGCGCACTGCGACATATCACTAGATTTCAAGTTGGAATCCATGAGCATACATCACCATAACACAGGACTGAAGAGAGTTGCTGCAAAATATCACTAAGAAATAGTATCATGAAAAGAACGATTGAAACGCTTATTTAAATAAGGTTGACCTAAAAGTCTAAATGGGAGGATGTTGGCTGAGGGACTGCTTCAGGAGCCACAAGGAGGCCCGATGCCCAAAAGCTTGTGCTCACCCAAGAGGAGGGGAGTGGAAGTAGGGAAGTTAATTCCCAAAATGGACGCCATCATACTTGGCGTCACTAGAATTCCTAACATGGACGGGGGCATGCTTTGTCAGATGTGCACTGGTGTTGCGTTGCCTGCGTTTGGAAGGTATTTGTGTGTTTTCGATTAGTGCATGCCACGTAATTTAACATAATGTCGAGTGGTCGATAGGCTGCCTTTTCCAGTGCTGACCAGCCAAGGAGGAGGAAGTTTACAGGCCTGCTATCCTAGAAAAGGCAGAGAAACCAAAGGTCGGGGGCAAGGCTTGAATAGCCAGGTGCCTGCTTGTTAAGGTAGATGAAGTTGGTTGTTAGTGGGAAACTGCTACGATTCCCAAAGGGGCTACACCCTTAATTTTTTAAATGAGAACTATCGTAATTGGACGAACTCAAATATCTTTTTTTTTAAACACAGAACCTAAGCCCATAACCCTCCTCATGAGAATTATTTTTCTAATAGGACGCACGTCGAACTAAATCACTTCGCAAAAAATAAAGCTTTTTTTTGGTGTGGTAGAACATGCGCTGCTCTCGCCACATATCTTCCACTAAGCCCAAACATGGCGTTGCTTCCATCAAGGTTCTGCAGTGCGCGTGCATTTTACTTTCGTGTTCGCACAAAAGTCGCGCTGGGGGAACTTCTTGGCTGCTTCAGCTGGTAGTTCCCACTTTGCACCCATTTACCTCTTTGGCTTCCGGTCACGCTCCCGGAAGTAGCGCCCGCTTTGTAGCATTTGACGTAATGTTTTTGTGAGAAATCCAGAGGCCAACAAGACCTCGTCAGCCGTCTATCGTGCTCCGCACGCCCTCATCCAATAGATTTACAAGCATTCAGTTTATCAAAGGACAACAGAAACGTGCGAAGAGCCATGCAGTGTCAGGCGTAGGGGCAATGCTGTTCCCTGCAACCTTTCTGAGAGAGGCCCCGGAGCAGGCACGAGAGGAATCCCTGCCACGCAGGCTCCTAAATGCTCCCATGCTATTTTAGACTTAACCACATGCCTCGTTCAACATGTTCAGACATTCTTCCGCTGCTTCCCATGGCTCAACCAGCTTCGTAGGCCCTGCGACTGGGGGGCGGGGGGTGTCTCCTAGCCCTTGTGTGACCCCCTCAAGGAGGTGTGGGGATGAAAGTCGGGTCCTAGTCCAGGATGAGAGGTGGAGTCAAAGAATTATGCGCGCCTTGGGCTCTCCATCTGTGCAGGAGAGGCACTTGGACTAACCCACTTTCGGCCAGGGAGGGGCTTTGATATTCAGAGGCCTGTATAAAAAGAGCCTTTGGCGAGGCTGGAGAGAGGCCTTGCATGCCTCAGGCGGGGCTGGAGAGAAGCATAGGCTGTCTTCTGCTCAGGCTGCATGGAGATATGGACGCTCACAGCTTGCACTGGAATAGAGATTGTGCTAACCCAGGCTGGTCTGAATAGAAGTGTCGACATTTTAAGAGTCTGTAAATTGAATCCCTTAATTCTAAGCTGAAGGCGAAATTTGGATGGCCTTATGGTGGCATTCCTTAAGTGACAGCGACTCGTTAGTGTCGATGGACAGGTTTGGCGCACAGAAAACCTTTGTGGGCCTCCGGATACCTGCATACCATAGCTCAGGTAAAGTGCTTCATGATCTTGATAGGGCCTAACAAGCCACACGGACACTCGAGGAGATCATATTTTGGAACCAGTCGAAAGGCACTTGAACCACCTGATGACTCCTTTGCCAACATCTCTGGGTATCTATGTGCACGCTCTCCAGTATTTCGTAGGTGTGCACGTGCAGTATCCTCCATGTCGCCATTCTGGACACAACCATTGACCTTCCTGGTTTACGGGTAAACAGGGCTTCGAAGGCTTGAAGCAAACATTGATTCTCTCGGCTCTCAGACTTGGGAAGATCTCGTTGCGTGGTTACCACCTGTAATGATTTTAGCAAGCTTTTTTTTTGGTGGTTGGGCAGTTTTTTTGCTCCTTTTTCTATTTCCTAGGATACATGGGGGAGACATCCAGTGCCCCTCTTTCCTCCGTTTCTTGTTTTCTTACTTTGGTTTTTTTAATATCTTTTTTGCTATTCCTTTAGGCATCACCCCACACGCCCTCATATTTCAAGGGGGCAACACCATTTTGAGCTTCTCACTATGAACTATGGTGATTTAGGTTAAGACATTGGAAATGGTTTAGTTTAGTTTAGTTTAGTTTAGTTTATTACTTGTATTGCGCACCAAACCCGCAGGTAGTCGGGCGCATCATAAAAGATAACTCACAGCTTAGTTGTACATGGTATACAATACAATACAATATGCACTATTACAATTTTTACAATTTACCTATATAGGGAGAATATTTATACATTATATACAAAAATGAGTATATACAAAATCTTTGCAAGCAACCATACTGAGTAGGATCTGGAATAATAGAGGGTAGGATCTAGGAGAGGAGGGCGAGCGCCAAATCACGCTTAGCCATCAGAGTCTTTGAACATTTTTATAAGGGTGTGGCGAAATTTTGTAAAGGATGGTTCTAGTCTGAGTAGGGTAGGGAATGAATTCCATAGTTGGGTGGCCTTGACCTGGAAGCTGTTGCCTCCCACTTTGGCCAATTTGAATCTGGGGGTCAGGAGGCAATTAGTATTTGACTGTCTGGTTAGTCTTGTCTCAGATTTAGTGATGATTCTGTCCATAAGATATCTGGGGGCCACTTTGTTTACACATTTATGTGTAAGGGAGGCGACTTTAAGTTTTATTTTGTCCATTGTCGACAGCCAGTTGTAGGCTCTTCTGGTGTCCGAGATTTGGTTTCTCCTGGAAATTCCGAGCGCGGCTCTAAGGGCGTTGTTTTGCAGGAGTTGGATTTTATTAGTTATTTGCTTACTGGCCCCGATATACATGGCATTGCAGTAATCAAGTCTTGATAATATAAGAGCTCTAGCAAGGGTGATGCAGCTGTCATTAGATAGGAAAGCTCTGCCCGCTCTGATTAATTTACAAGTATAGGCAGTGGCCGAGGACAACGTATTTACCTGTTTGTTAAGCGTTAAGGCAGAATCCAGATAAAAACCTAATGTTTTTACTTCCTTAGCAGTTGGAATGATGTTATTGTCGACGCTAAAGGAGGAGTAGTTTGGGCTAAGTTTCTTTAACGATATTTGTGTACCCAGGATAAGGATCTCTGTCTTGTCATCATTCAGGCATAGTCCATGAGTGGCCATCCATGCCTGGATGATGAGGTAAACCTTGTTTACCAAGGCCAAATCCTTTTCATAATCACCAGTAATAGGTAGGAGGATCTGCGTATCATCTGCATAGTTAGTGTAGGTGATACCCAGAAGATCCAAATCATCGAAAAGGGGCTTAGTGAAAATATTATACAAGGTAGGCGAGACGCATGAACCCTGGGGAACACCACACGAGATAGGGATAGGGTCAGCTGAGGCAATGGGAGAGAATACTCTCATGGTGCGATCACTGAGGAAGGATTGTATCCAAGCTGTAGCTTCTGGGGAGAAGTGTGCTGCCGAGTCCAAGTGGCTGCACAGGACCTGGTGATCGACCAGGTCGAACGCGGCTGATAAGTCCAGAAGCAGCAGGAGAGCTAGGTCGCCTCTGTCCCTGAGGTCATCAATCTGTGCCTTCAAGTCAATTAATGCAGTTTCAGTCCCGTGTTGGGGCCGGAAGCCTGATTGTCTAGATCCCAACAGGTGATTAGATTCTAAATGTTTTTGGATTTGTAGATAGGCTATTTTATCTATGATTTTCAAGAGGAATGGTACCGTGGTAATGGGTCGGTAATTTGTAGGAATTAGTGGGTCTAAAGTTTGTTTCTTTAGTAGGGGGAGCACCCAGGATTCCTTAAGGTTAGTGGGGATACTGTTGGACCTAAATGATGCGTTGATCAGTTTAGTGATAAAGGGTGATAGTTCTCTGGCTGCATCTTTTATGAGTTGGGCAGGGCACTGGTCACCTTGGCAGTTAGAGGGTTTGAGAGAGAGTATAGTCTTTTCTGTCTCGAGAATAGTAACTTTTGAAAATTTGAATCGTGTTAGTGTGTCGGAAATAGTGGGCAGGGTTGAAGTGGTAATGTTGGGCGGGTTTATTGTTAGTGAAGCTTTTTTATTCTTAATTTTTGTTTGAAGAGTAGCAACTTTGCCTGTCAGTGCTTGTTGGATATTCGAGCACCAAAGTTTGTCCTTAATGCAGTTGTCAGGTATGGGGATGGGTGCTTCGAGTTCTTTGAGGATGGCAAAGAGTTCCTTAGTACTGGAGTTAGCTTGGGCTATTCTTGAATTGTAGGATTCACGTTTGGCTAAGAGAATTTCTTTCTTGTAGAGAGCAGAGATAGCGCGCAGATTAGTTTTATTTTCTTCGGAGGGGTGAGCTTTCCATAGTGATTGGCAGGATCTTTTTTTGGTGCGTAGTGTTTTTAAGTGGGGTGTGTACCAGGAGTTGAGATGCGCCTTAGGTTTGCTTTTTCTAATTTTGAGTGGCGCGATTGTGTCCAGTGAGGTGGTCATGGTGTTATTGAAGATTTTGGTCAGGGCGTCTGGTCCCAGGTTTTCTGGGAGGGCATTAAGGGTGGGTAAGATGAGGGGGAGTAGTTTATCGCAGGTGATGTTTTTTTTGTTGCGAGTAGGGACTGATGGAGCTAGTGGTGTGGGCAGTGCAGTAGTTTTCTCAGTGTTAATAGTAAAGGTTATCAGGTGGTGGTCTGACCATATCACAGGCGAGTTGGAAGAGATAGTCACATTGCAATTATGGTCCGCTATCCAATCCAGAGTTCTTCCTTTGGAATGTGTAGGGTCTAGTACTTTTTGGGTGAGACCTTGTTCTGTAAGGATATTTGCCACAGTAGAGGCATGTGCGTCTTTTGGGTCGTTATGCCCTAAGTTAAAGTCTCCTAATACGATTACCTGGGAGGAGTTTTTTAGATTGTTTGATATGATATTAGATAAGTCATCTTGGAAGGTACCAATGGAGTTTGGAGGTCTGTATATTAGGTGGATAGTAAGAGTTTGGGTACAATTTAAGTTAAGTTTGGCTGATAGGTTCTCGCATGAATTGGTATCAAGATGTGGTATGAGTCTGATAGGTAAGTTATCTTTTGCAATAAGTGCAATTCCACCACCTCGTGCCTCAGTTCTGTCTGCTCTAAAGATAGTGTAGCCTTTAGGGATAGCTAGTGATAATGCTGGACCTGCCGCAGCGTGCAACCACGATTCAGTGACTGCTAATAGGTCTAGTTGTTCTAGCTGTATGATCTCTGATATCTCAATGGCGTGTGCCACCAGGGATCTGGCATTTATTAGAGCTCCTTTAAGAGTATGGCACGGTAGGTTGGCTAGTGCTGTAGTCTGTGTTATTTGTGTTTGGTTACCTTTGGTTTTACTAATATTGGTGACGGGTGAAATGCAGGATCTGTTGTTACTAGGTGCTAGTGTTCTGGCGAGAGGTTCATACAGTTTAGGCAGTCTTGCCCGGAGTTTGCTATTTCTGATAGGGGTTGAGCACGGTAGAGATAGCAGTAATTCTTGCATGGTTAGATTGGAAAGCCTTTCTGCATTGATCCCAGGTGGGTGTAATACTGTTGTAGAGGTGGGAGGGTAATAATTTACCAGTGTGCTTATTAACAGCGTAGTGGCTAGGACACGGATCGTACAGGTCAATGAACTCCTAGTAGTGTGCATTGTAAAAATGCTAGATGCAGTGGCCATGCAGAGCCCTGTGGCAATATCTAGGTTAGAGTCAGTACTTCAGGACCAAAATACAATGAGCTAGGGAGGCACTAGGCTGTACAGTGCCCTGTGGACACGCCTAGAGTTCAGGTAGGTGCAACAGTATAGCTGGAGGCGTTAGGTGACTTCTAGATTTACCATCAAGCAGCAGCACAAAAATGCATTATTAACATCTAGATTTGACGTACAACAGAATGACTAAGGGCAACAGCTAGATTTGGCGTCAGTCAGAATGAATATGGTACATTAGTAACATCTAAATTTGAGATAAGACAGTTATCTACAAAGCATTGAGTCTGAGTTCAGACTTAGTGTGTTCTGTAAAGTTGCATATTGGTTCCAGACTTGACAGATGCTGGCAAGACAACGATAGGCTAGAATCAGGAATTTGATTAAAGGCAATTCAAAGGCAGATTTAGAATGTAGCAGTTCAAATAAGGTAGTATGGCATGATAAACATAACAATGTAGAAATAATAACAATATAAGCAAACATTACTTTATGGCTGGTCGGGAAGTTGTCACCCACATGTGGCGTAGTGATGCCCAGATGGTACTGTGAGATATTAATCAAGCATAGTAAATGTCATGGCTAATGACAAGTATGTGGGGCAGGGTACAATGAGCCAGCGGCTGTCTTCGTCGCGGTGTGCTGTAGGTCATATGCCGGCAGGGTGGGCGGGAACGCAAAGTGCACTGTAGCAGAGGGCTCACGTGCAGTTAATGGGGAAGGGATAGTTAGCTTCTCTGTTGTGGTTCCCAATAATAATAATGGTGGCACTTGGATGTGGGATGTGACAAAGTTGGAAGATGAGTTACCATAGACTTCCTACTAGAAATGGACAGTGTTACCTTATGCAGGAGCCAGGGGGGCTGGCAATCGGCAACCTCGGCAAAACAGGCTCAAAACAGGCACTAGCCTTGCATCCGTGGGCCTTCCAGGAAGTGGGCCGGCTCTCGCCTCCGGTAGTCGATTGGTGGCGATGTAGAGCGCTTCTCCCAATCAGGTTCGCAGATGGGACGAGGCAGTGCTCTAGGGACGTCTGTGGGTCGGATCGGCCATCTTGGAGTGGTCGGATCCTCGTGGAGCCCGATGGTGGAGAGGTGCACACGGGCCGGTTGTGAAATAAAGTGGCACGGGGAAGGAGATAAAGCCCATTGGCTTACGGTGTGCAGGAGCGTTTAGATTACCACGCGGATCGCGGCAAGAGAAATGGTGTTTTGAGGTTACAGTTTTCTTTTGTATAGTAGTTTTCTTTTGTACGGTGCTCGGAGGCCAGTATTTTATGGTCTCCTGCTTCTGGCAAGGGCAAGGCAGGTGGTACAGTGCCAGGGAGGAAAGGGGCACTGTAGAAGAGAAGATGAAGATTGCATTGTTTCTGGGCGTTCAACTTGAGAAAAACAGCCACATAGAGTTGTTGATTTTCTACACACATTGGCAGAACAGATGGATTTTACCAACAATGAAGTCCGAATTTGGATGCCACCGGCACTGCAATCGTGAATCTGAAGCTAATGAGATGATTGCGAACCCAGGCTCCAGTAGAAAGAAGATGGATTGGAAAGAAGGGATCTAGGTTTACTCGTGGGAGTCTGCCTTCCAGCCAGGATCTGAGCCATCGCAGAACACTGCCTCCACCCCTTGCCTCCAATGCAATCTTACCACTAGTAGTGCCTCTTACTCAAGCCTCCTGCAGCTAGCCGTCGAGGAACATTGTGCGATCGACAGTGCGGAATTCTGCAAGAGGTTGCCCATTAATAGTGTGGTGTCCTTTTAGTGCTCCCCCGTGCCCCTTCCCCCTAGTCTATGGGACCCCCCCCCCCAACAATTGCTGATAACCAAGATCGAAGAGCATCAATCTTGTTTTCGTTAATGGACTCCTCCCTGTATGCAAACACCTCATGGAACAGGAATTTTTTGTAGCCGCCTTCCTGTGCTTTTGCAAACTTGCCAAGAAGACTCTTTGTGGTTTGGTCCCAGCATCAATAGAAACCATTTGGCTTGTGGTAATAACAAGTCGAGGGAGGGTTGAGGGACCCAACAAACCTCCCAAGCAGACCCCCACTTTCATGGAACCTCTTTTGGCACCTATCCCACTTGAAGAAAGCAACCAGCCAGGTTGGGTGTGTATGGCTATTACAGGCACTCCTATAGCAAGGTACCTGGTGTCATAGTCCACCTGAATAATAGTAAAAATCTGTCCATCAGATCTCTGGGGCTGCACAGGACCAACCGTGTCTACCACTTCATGTGTAATGGGGGTGCACACCCTAGTTGGGATGCTTGGTTACAATCGCACCCCCAAATATCTGATACTTGCCCATATTCTGTGTCCATCACCACCTCTAAAAATCCCATGTCCTTTTGAGACAGAAGCTCTTCCCAGTTGTGCTGCAGTTTCTTAACGCAAGCCATCATGCAAGGGTGAGGTCATGGGTCACAAATGATTGTTGGCTGGACTTCCTAAACAACAATCTTTTCTACAAAATCAATCCTAGAATGCTAAGACTTACTAAGATTCTGAGATTGGGCAGGTTTCGGTGCTCCCTAGGTGAACCCATCGTCTGAGAGTTACCTCAAACCCTCGGACCTGGAGACAGCGTTTCATAGAAAGACGGTTCACCGACGAATCCTTCTACCTCCTCGAGAATTGGTGCTGGACATTAGGGCCTCACTCCATAGGATTGAAACATCTTGGGAGATTATGGTTTCAATTCAGGGAGCTCAGGTTCCCCACTCCCAGAATCTCAGCTCAAACGTTCTAGTCTCCGATTGCACAAGAACGCCCACACGATAGAAGTAGCTGAAAAAGTGCGACAAAATAAACATGGATGGGGGATAGCGGAGTACCTCGACTTGCTCTGCTGCAAGAAACCGGAAGAACTAACAGGAAACATGACAGACCTCCTAAGATCTTTCCTTCAAACAGAACTCAAAAATCACAGTTGAGCACTGCTGGTCAGATGGGCCACAGAAGAGATGGAACGATAGACTGGCCAAATCAACTAACTGCAAGATCCACCAAGGCTACCCCTAAAAAATCTTCAATTAAAGAAATTTCAAAAACCTCCTCAAGACTTTTCTCTTCTTTTATGAGAATTCTGCGCCGCATCAACAAGTGTAAGCTCTCCCAACCAGTGTTACTTTGAACAACGGAGTTGAGGGTCTCCATGTCTCCGTAGAAGCTTACTCGGATGCGACCATTAAACTAAATATTCATCTCCTACAATAACATTTTCAAAATTCAAAGTAGGTTGCGAGGTATTACCATGAAAGGTGTCAACCAAAAAGTCCCTCACCAGTAGCCTAACTGCAAGCAGGGTTAACACCGCAAAAGCCCAATAACGTGGTTTTCATTCGATGGTCCGGGCGAAAGCCAGATTGGGAACGAGATCAGCCAGCCAGCTTTGGTTTCCAGGAATAAAAAATGAAATTGGTGAACTGCAAATTTTTCTAAAAATGTGGACGCAATGGGAACATTAGTACCCGGCTGAAAGTGGGAAGAGTCCTTTTTTAAAATTTGTATTTTTTTAAAAACTTAAAATCGAGAAATTATCCCCTTTTTAAAGGTTTGGAGGCACAGAGGCTCAGGTTGAGGAGGACAGTAAGACATTCAGCAAAATGCCCAGGGTGCTGCAGCACCAAATTCCCAAGAGGAGGTGGTGGGTTTCATTTTAAACCCCTTTACTGGGGCGGAGGGGTGTTATCCTCCCCTTAAATGTTCCACCGGCCGTAAGTCTTAACGCGCCTTTGCTCGTAGGTAAAAACTAGTGAACACATGGAGATGCAAGCCAGGAGGGCTGGTTTGGGCAGATTCAAAAGAAGATCAAAGAGAGAGCCAGAGGAGAAGGAACGCTGACAACATCCTAAAGCGGGCTTGGCACTGGCCAGCCAATGGGGACCTTATGTGCCATCAATAGTAACACATATATATATATACATACATACATACATACATACATAGATACACACACACACACACACACACACAATTGACATTGGATTTTTCGTCTGGTGCTTCCATCATTGAGATGGCCTCCGTGCCTGGGCAGAAGCGATATGTTGTGTATGGCTCGCATTGGAAACCATCTGCAAATGTTTACTTTTCAAAATGACATATCTTCCTTCTGTGATGTCACAGCAGGGGAATATGAAATTGTCACGACAGTGTGATATGGCATTTTTCTCTGGTCCCTCGGGTCTTCTAATTCCCAAGGGAATCAGGAAAACCCCCCAGCACCCCGGCCACATTAATCCCGGCACCTCGAGGCCTCTAGTCCTTACCACCTGCACTGCTGGTCCATGGGGACAGCGTGGGATGTAGAAGGGTCATGGGGGGGCAGGGCATACACAACATCCGTATAGAGATGGGTAGCGTCAACTGGGGGTACAAAGGAGAATACAGACACACTTCGCGCTCGTGGTCAACCAGTGTTGAATCAGAACCTGCAAGGTGTAATATATCCTGCAGTTGATAAATACCCATCTATAATATGATATGCATTATCACAACGCCCGCCAGTGGGGTTCACACCAGGCAAGCACGCCCTGGGCTTCTTTGGTGCAGTTAGTAACTCCTGCGCGATGCCGTACGGTCAGTAAATCCTGGGCTCTGCACACCAGTTAGTAAACCAGGAATGGAGCAGTGGGGCCAGCAGGCCATTATTTGGTTAGTAAACTGCAACACGGTAAGTGAACAACGAGCTTTGCCGTGTGGTCAGTCGGCCATGGACTCTGCAGCACAGCCAATGAACCACAGCCCAAAGGATGGCATGTAAACCAAAGGCCCTGGAGGACAGTCGCTAAAGCACACACTGCACAGCTCATTCTTAGTCCATGGGCTGTGCGGTACAGTCAATAAACCGCAATCTTCATGGGATGGTCTGTAAACCGGGGGCTCTTCAGTGCAGTTAATATACCACAACCTCCAGGGGATGGCCTGTAAACAAAATACAGTCCATGCCTGCGGGCTATGGCGCGTTAGAAATAAACAAAATAAATAATTAAAATAAATGCACAAGCCGTTCCGTGGTAGCCAGTAAATTGTATTCCCCGCAGGATGGCCTCTACATCCCGAGGTCCACACTACAGTCCCTTAGCCATGGAACGCAGAGTGCGGTAAGCGAACTCCGCAATACCGTTAGTACATCGTGGCTCTGCTGTACAGTTACTAAGCAGTGGACTCCCCAGCTACCACAGATACATCCCCCTTGCTTCTGTAACCACAAGCCGAACTCGACGCTCACACCCGTGGCTAAATCAGGCGAAGGAGTGGGCACCGACGCCGCCCAATTAGTTAGAAACGGTTCTGTAATGCTCATTCACAATAATGAATGTACGAGGAGCACAGCGGCAAGCCAGTAGGCACTGCTGGGTAACTATGGACTAAGAAAGGTGAATGAGGCAAACTAGCTTCAATACTGTGTGCTCACAACAGAGGCGCAACAAAGCCACCACAAAAGAGAAAGATACGAACACCACTCATAAGTCCTTTAAATGCCCAAAAATATAGATTTGTAATTACAATGACAAAACAGAGGAGTTGGCCTTCATCACCTTTCTTAGTTAATTGGACTCTCACATGAGACTAGGCCATGCTATGAGAGAAGCACGTCTGCTTTCCCAGCGGTTCTTGCGGGACCTCACGTGTCCAAAGTCCTCTCTCTAGCTCCACTAAGAGAGGCCTGGAGGTGGAAGAGTCAAGCTGGCTTAGAGGGAGGCCCAGGCAACTGAACTCGAAAAAGAGCCCCAAGTGGGCGGCGAGTTGGTTTCTCCTAGCTGCCCAGCCCCGAACCACACCTGCTCCATGAGAAAAATCTTGCAGCCGAGCAGAGAAAACAAGGGAGGGGCCACGAGGATCACACGTCCTTCCCCCGGGCCCAGGCATTTCCCGACGAAGGCTCATATTTCGCCTCATCTCCCTGGGATGCGAAACAAAGGAGAAAGCTAGTGGACAGACCGGTTTCTCAAAGTTCGGGGTGGCAGCAGGCCAAATGCACCTCGAAAGAGAGGCAGATTTTACCCAAGGGCCACGCCCAGGCAGTTCGACCAGGGCTGTGCAGGAGAGGGGGCTGGCGCAGGTGGATGCCAGTGGGCCACGCCAATTGCAAGGAGGTGACCACCCTTAGCGGGGATGCCCACCAGCACTGAGAGGCCCCATGCCCAATCATGGGTAGGGTTAGGAGTGAACCTCAAAAGGGGGCAGCCAAAAGTGGAGGTGTGGGAAGCAACAGCTGTGGAGGGCAGGTTAAGGAAGGGATGGGTGGGGCCAGAGGCAAAGAGTGCACTGGCATGGTAGGAGCCCTCTTTCTTGCACACTCAGACAGAGCGGTTTAACCAGGCAGCTGAAAGCAAAGGTGCTTATTATATTTAACGATGTGTGTTGTTCTTGCAAGGATGTCACAGTGGAGTAACCTGGTGTACCCAACGAAAAATACAGTCTGGGAGAAAGGGTCCAGCAGTTGCAGTCTGTACTGAAACGCATGGCACCCCAGGGTAGAAGACTTTAGGGAGGCCTAGGGCCTACAAACGTATGGTACCCCAGGGTAGAAGACTTTAGGGAAGCATAGGGCCTACAAACGTATGGTACCCGAGGGTAGAAGACTTTAGGAAAGCCTAGGGTGTGATAACTAAGGAGGGGACTTTAAATGGGTAGCAGAAAGAGTGAAAACTAGCTGTTGCAAGGAAAATGTGATTAAGCCAAATGTGCCAAGAGACGCAACACAAGGGGCAGTGGCATAAACAAGAATACAGATGGGTACTAACTATTGGTAATCCCTTGCAAATTAACTCATGCCAGTACAGAAGCTGGACCATTCGTATTCCCAATCGGGTAGTCAATTATTGAGGTCAATGGCAAGGGAAGCGGAACGGAGGGAGAGCCGGTAATTAGCCATAAATGGTCTGAGAGCGACATGGTCCCGAGTGTCACACTAGGAGGCCCCAAGACCCCATTGTTGCCAATCCCATGATTGTTCGGTCTCTAGCAAGACAAGCAAGTGGGGAGAGTGGTGTAAGAAGGAGACCGTGGTCCCTCCCCTGTATACGTCGGCAACTGATCGAGAGACACTCTTAAGCCTATGGCCTAGTTCCTAATTCTACCACATGACAGAGTACTCCACCCTCTACTCGCCGCCACCACAAGACTATTAACATTATTATAAAAGCTTAAGGGGAACAGTGAGTTCTGTATGGTAAACAATGAACACTGGTTGTTGTGACGTCCCAGACTAGGAGAAGGTACATCACACAATGTGTTAGAAAACAACCAGGAGTACATTGAAGAATGCCAGAGATACAACAACAACAACAGAGATATGAAGGTAATACCTTTTGGGACAAAAACAGTATAGGATCGCTAGCTAGATGCGGGTCTTCACGCACAAGCAGAGTAAGCAGGCAGTGGCTGCAGGACGCTCCTGCATGGCTTGTTGCTGGACTACAACACACCATCTAGATCTCACTGCCTTGATAGGCCTACTTTTACTACCTTTTCGGGGACTCCCGCTGTGCAACAGTGACTGCTTACTCGGATGCCACTTCCAAAACAAAGTGCCCCTGAGACTGAACCATTTGAAATGTACAAATGACCTTCACCTTTCTGGAATTGCTACACACGTGAGGAATGAGGACAGCATTCTGGGTAGCATGACTAAAATAAAGTCAGCCGGTTCCACTCACTGCTCTATCTCGGCTGTGCTCACACCACTTTTTGGTGCCCTTTATTCCAGGTCTAAGAAAGTGGGATTTTACACTTCCTGATCATCCTTGAGCACCAGGGAGTGGCCAATGCGCCACACCCTGCATTTAAGATTTGCAGGTATTGCCGACCCAGCATTTGACAGATGACTTAGTCACTACCCAGCCGAGGAACCCCCTTGAATGAGCGGCAACGAAATATGCCAGCGCCTGTGATGGTCAATTGAGTCCCACCTCTGGTTGGCCAAAGTCGCTCTGGCTGCATTTGACAGAGGCAGGTCTCCATGTGTCAACCTTTTTTCTGTCAGCAGGAGTGTTGCTAGGTCTGGAAAAGATCAGGGGCTAAGCTAATGTTGGGACTGCCGGGACTCGGGGCTAGTTATAGCCTTTTGGTTGTAGCCCCCGAGCTTCTATGCGGGGCTACAACCAAAAGACCCGGGGCTGCAGCCCCCTCAGGCCCCACCTAGCAACGCCTCTGTCTGTTAGCATTGCATTTCATCTCTCATGGGGTGAGAAGAGAGGGCAGCAGCCGTAACTTCCATAAGGAACGCTTCAGCGGCACATCTCGGCCCCTGGGAGGTGGTGGGGCAGGGCTCGCCCCCCCAGCAGAATATTGTTCCATAAAAACCCTTCTCAGAAGTGTGTTAGGCTAAGGTAGGGGCTTGCGTCACCTCAGCGCAGAGTGGGGATCACACTAGCAGGGTAAGGTCGTTCTCAAACTGAACCTTGACAAATTCATATCAGTTTACAGGCAGGATTGCACGAACCACTCCGGGTGGTGCAAATTAGGATTGCGCATTTACATTGTGCTGCTCTGTGCTACTTTGCTCCAGTCGTGCTGCATTTTTCATGGGATATATCGTACAGCGTTGCTGCGAATTGCCACAGGTCATATGTTTCAACTTACATGTGCATAAAATCACATCATTACATACAGGGGTAAACATGCCAAGTTGCACGCTACTACCCAGGCTTAAAAAGCCATTCACTCCCCCCAGTTCTCCACATGCGCACACAGCGCAGCATGCATATAGATCCAGAAGCACAATATCAACCCCTTGCCCCAGCCTACAATGGGGCCCTCCACTGACAAGTGCAACGCCATCAAGAACTCCTATACAGATGCAGACACCACAGAAATCCTACCCATGCCAGTGCCAAACACATCAAGATGGGCACAATGCAAGGCAATCATTGCAGGAGAAGACATGACTCACACTTTGCCTCCCTCAGAATCACCACTTAAAGAACAACAATTGTGGAGGCCTTCACAGTTGAACCACTTCTCAGCATCATCACTACATCCCCTCACAGGAGGCAGATTCTGATATGCACTAAAAACACCCCCCCCCCCCGAACCCTCCCTCGATCAGGATGACCCGGCCAGCTATCGCCCCATTTCTCGTTCAGCAGAGTGATTGTGAAGACAGTTGCAAACGATGATAACTCAGCACAATCTCCTGAAGGGCTACCGATCTGTTTCGAATGACAACGTGCACCATACAGCTACCATCCAAGTTATTGACAATGCTCTATGGATACTGGACAAAGGGAACACCTTCTTACTTATCCTACTTGAGCTCACTGCCCCCTTCAATCCTGTTGACCACAAAGCCCACCTCAGCCATCTGAGTAGATGCATGGGCTTTGACAGAACAGTCCTGCCGTAGAGTGCCTCCTTCTCCAGCAGATCCCTGCACTGCCTGCAGGGTTCCACAATTCCCTATCCTGCCGCCGTCAATGTCTACATGAGACCGCTAAGGAGGGGTGGGGGCGAATCCCTCGTTGATACGGACATAAAGATACACAAATGCAGAGAGGACACGCATTGTTACCTAAATAATAATTACATCAACGACATCCATCAGTTCAAACCCTGTCTGTACCTTAACCAACCTTGTATGTTAACCACCTACTACTATAAGCATGACCACACAAAGATCACATGTATTCTCTATGGAAACCCCACCAAGCATGTCCAAGTCCAGAGCTGGCCCACTGGCTTGAAGCCTGATGGATTAATGCAAATGCTCTCACCCAGTGCGAAACCTCTTGGCTTTACCATGGACTGTGATAGTTCATTCAAAATACGAATTGCCAAGATGACCCAAGTAGCATGGTACCAGCTTGCTCTCCTCCTCACAGCCAAACCTTTTATCCATGCCAGGAGTTTCATAACAGTTCTCCAAAGCATGGTCATTCCCACCTGGGCGGTGGCAACACTCTATGTGCAGAAATCCCAGATACCTCCTCGGCCCCTCTGAAACATCCAGCACGCAACAGCATGTCACATGACAGGATGATGGAAATCCAGCGACATCACCCTGATTCTTATGAAGCTGTGCTGGCTTCACTTACAGGCATGAATCATGTTCAAGACAGCCTGCATCACCTACAAAACAGTCAACCAAAAAACCTCTCTTGCTGGCCAAGAAGCAACATCGCCAGGCTGTAATCAAAGAACAGCAGCAAGGAAAAAAACAGGCAACAGACCATTTCCTGCTGTATACCAAGTGCCTGGAACAAGTTACCAACACACACAAGACTATCCCCCACTTGAGGAAGAATAGTGCCAGTTGTGGATGACTCCACTGAGCTCTACATCTTCTCTGCTGGAGCGCCTCTTCTTCCCTGCTCACCCTACCCATTCCAGCGCCTCTGCTGCAACCACACTCTACTGATAGCCTCCGGGTGCACCACCATGCACAGTGCTACATTGCATGCCAGCTTGGTTTGTGCTGTATAAATCCCATTATCCCATACCTGCATGCAAACACAAACAACCATGGAAACACAAACAACCATGGAAACACAAAGTCAACCACATTGCAAATTTTGCCTGAACTAACGCCACACCTCTCGATTTCAACTACAACTTTCACGTGAGCTGCGTAATACTTAAAGCAAGTGTAGTTATGTAGTGTGCATTAATGTGTAGTGTGATACAGAGTGTGTGTGTGTTAGAGAATTCGTTTATTTGCACTGAGCATTGGTACATTAGCATCCCCAGCTTTTGTAGACTTCACCGTTTTATAGGTAGTAACTCTTTAAAAAAACGTTTCCCCTTTGATCCCCCTTTTACATATGTTAGTGTTTTTCGGTTCATTCTGAATGGTGTGTGGATGTTGTTGGGTTGTGTTAACTCTGATTTTAATTCCTTCTGCTGATGTTACTGCATTTCATTTTCTCTAGTATTTTGCGTGCATGGCAGGTGAACACAGTTGTAGACAAAGTGGGCACCACCAATTAGTGATTAATAAATAAAACTATACATAAGTTGGTTACAGGTATTTCCTTGTGCACACCAGAGAAACGCAAAATCACAAAATGGGGTAGGTTATAGTCATTAGAAAACCCAGGCTTCCTTCCTCGATGCACCAAAGTAGTGACCAAATACCAAGTTATTCTTTGAACAATCACAAATAACATGTAATCAAGAGCAAAAGTCGCCACAATACATAACTCGTCTGTTTGATTAATACGTCCGAATGTCATCTTCATGTCATCTGCCTTCCATATAGCAAAGTCATGAGCTCTGGATAAAAAAAACTACCGGCATCATGTGTGAAAGATACTGGAAAACTGGTAGCGTGTTGCAAATAATACATAAATAAATGTCAGTGCCAGGGTTGGTGTAACATTAGTTTAGCCCGGGTTCTTGTTGCTGATGGCGCGTTATGTGGGCATGTCAGATCTGCATATGTGTCCATGGCAGTGGCGTAGTGAGCGGGGGAGGAGGGTCAAGGAGCAGCTTGCAAGAAGCGCCCCCCCCCCCCCCCCTCCTCCGCGGCTATTTTAATAGCCAGGCCAGGACATTTAGCATCGGGATACCTCTGCCATTCATGTCTGAGGGTGTCGAATGGGAGAGGTGACAATGTCCTGTAGGGCGGTTGTCCAGAGGATGTGACCCATTGTTGTGTGTCAACAGAGCACTACAAAAGGGAGCCATTAGGCACTGATGGGAGGGAGTGATCTCTAGTAGTAGGAACTTTTGCCCTTTAATAAACGTGAATGAGTGTGATCAGAAGTAAGAAGAGTGCATCATTCTGTGTACTATATGAAATCATGACTATGGCTTTAAAATCCAAAGGAGGGGGCGTTAGGCTACATTAACCTGCATGATGCGATTGTGACTTTGCATGCAGGATGGGGAGAATACAACTAAAGCCATACTCTTATTGCTCAACATATTTCTGTGATGATGTTTATAGTGTTAAGCTAATTTATTATGAAAGGCTAGTTTATTATGTAATGTGGTTTGCTTCGAAGGCATTGCAATAAATAAAATATTATTTAAGCACATGAAATGCAAATCGAAACCTTAATAAATATCTAGATCAACTAAACCTGGGAAAATGTGTTCAATTTCTTAAATAGTCCAGACCCTGGTCTCACCATTTAACCAAAGTGAGTGATCCTGGGCAAATCATTTAATCAAACAGTGTGTGATCTGCAGCTCCACAAGTGATTCACTTCATAGCTTATGTTACTATATCATGCAAAAAAAAGCCTAATGACTATTGAGTTGCTCCATATATAATAATAGTGTGATTTAGGTATTTTGCACCACAAAGTTATTTGGCACTTGGCTTACTTATGGCAACTTATTCTAAAGTCACGTCCATGGGGTCTCCAAATAAAGACTGATCATGCCCCTTGCAATGTCCTTTACTGTAAAGTAGCTTCTATTGCTGCAATCCATATGGAAATTAGGAAGATTGCATATATTTTGCCCCACAAAGCTCTAATATATGTTTTTCTTGCATCAGTAATGGTCCTGCAGTTGTGTTAAAATGCCACCTGCAACTAATGTTACCAAAAATGTTGCTAGGGTGGGTGCGAACGATACCGTATGGAATTGCGTGCACTGCATGTTGGGTGGGGAAGAAGCATGACTTTTTTCGTGCCCACCCCACCCCCCCTCACTCTTGCAATGCTAGATAGTCCACTGGTCCATAGGTATATATTTCCGTCATATATGTAATTTGGTAATTCTATCTATCCAATTATTGAGCCGGTGAATGTTTTGTTACATCGTGCTGTTCGCACGGGTTCTTTCCGTGTTTTGCTCCATTGGTGCACCTTTGTATCACCCTGGACCGACTGGGTGTGCATCAATACTGCGATATGTGTTTTCCTTAAAAAGTTCGAGTTCCTAGGATTGGATTTTCCATTTTTTTTTTTTTGCTGTGTGCACCAGTTTAAAGTAAGGGCTAACAGCCTGATTCATGGAATTATTTGCGTGAAAAACCGCAGATTTGCGCGCCTTTCTGCCCGAAAATCCCCGTTTGAAGTACATGGATTTTCGGGCAGAAAGGTGCGCAAATAATTCCATGAATCAGGCTATAAATCGCAGCAATTTTTAAAACCCGAAATCGTGAACTGCAGCAGCAAGCTCACTCTACTTAAGGCAGCCCTGGATTTCAAAGCATTCATTTTATGACAGCTTTTTCCAGCAGCACCAGCCCATGAGCAGAAAGTGAGCAGGCCATGAGCTCAGACTTGCACATGTACCAGGAACAGAGACAGGTTAGCACAGGCAACCCAGGTTAGCACAGGCAACCCAGCCTGCCCGCACACACCACTTCACCACCCTGGGGAGCAGCGCAGACGTTCTCTCTGGGCCACACCCACACCTGGCTGCACTCACTGCCACCTCACAGCGCTCTGAAAGCAGACGCCTCTACGTGAACGGACGATAACCTCCCCGCTCGCGCCCCCTCCAGGGTCACTGAACACCAATGGCTAAGCACGTCTACGGCAGGCACAGGACAAAGCAACGTGGGTCACGTTTCAGCGCACGCAGCACAACTCAGCTCAGACCCAAGGTGTATGGACGCTGTTTGGGGACTAGATGACAACGAGGATTTGTACCTTTTACTCACAATGAACGGCGAAAAAATTAGATGTATGTACAGCGTGTGTGCGTTGAACCGTTGTACATAACTGCAAACTTTTTTTTTAAACACAAACTAGGTACGCTGTACGGAACAAAAGAGGTTGACATGGAAGTATGCACGTTTTCCTCAAATCACAGTTTGTAGTTGTGGCCTTACGACGAGACAAAGCATCTCCACAATCTAGAATTGCGGCATCTCCAAACACTGCATAGAATGCACTATGCACATACATCGCGGATTCAGCTGTTTAAAACATTTTCACAATAAGAAAGAAAACATAACATAGCAAATCCAGCAAATATGCACACAGTCAATCACAATCAGAACATATTAAGAAAATAGCAGATTCAGAAATTAGCCGTTTTAACAGAAAATGAAAAGCACAGCCAACAACGGTCATCCCTGTAAATAGCCGAACCTGCTACATTGAGTTCAGACGCACTGTACAGAATACAGTCGGGAAAACATGGTACTCCCAAACCACACAGATTGTGACAGCTCAGAACTGCGACAGTTGACACTCACTCCCACAGACCCACTGTGCCCTGCACAACTGACACTTCAACACGCTGTGATTGGACACGGACACTTCACAGAACACAATAAAGAAGTGGGGCATTTTCTACATACTGTACAGAACAAAGCACACACGTTTGATAATTCCACACGTTGTACAGAATAGAACGCACCACTGTCACTTGTTTATGCGGTGCACGGACCATGTACAAAGCTGCACACTAGAGAAAGCAGCTCTAAAAAGGTGATATTACTACTCTGTCCACAAAGACACTGCTTTTAAAGTTGCCTGGAATTCACACTGCACAGGGAACAGCAGCACGTGTGGTGCCTGAAATGGGGTGTAAAACAGTGCACATAAGTTACCCCTCACTCACCAGATAGCGCCCAACGATGGATGCAGAGAGGGCACCATTACGGGTGCGGCGGCCCACATTTTTGGCAGTAACAGAATAACCACCCCTTTTACCACACCACCAAATTCCAAACGTGGAGCAAAAGCTGGAAATGAATCCTCCACTTTACCGCCTATAATCGGCAAATTTAGTGTTTGAATTACTGCTTGCGGTAAATCTGACAAAAATAGCCCTAGCGTATTATGGACTCCAAAAAGGGGATTTACACTGCCATATCACCACTTGCAACACTGTGGTAATGCCACGGGAGAAGTGATAATGGTGAACGTTTTTGACGGTAAATTAGCACATTTACCACCAATCCTTTAATGAGTCCTGAGACACAAGCTTGGGAAAGCCCGCCAGGAAGGCCTATCTTGACAAGCCAGAGAGGTTGACCAGGTTTTCAGTGTGGTAGAGATTGCTTTGTAATAAAAACAAGTGCTGCAGGCCTTAGAGTTTAGCAATGGGAGATTGTTTACATGCGAGAATAAAAACCCACAAAAAGCACATCTAGTATAGCCTTAAGCCTGTACAAATATAACAAGATATTTACTTTCCTTAGTTACTGAAACTGATAAAAGGGCTAATCAAACACCTCTGTGCCCAGCTGGCACTAGTCCCATAGACCTCATGAACCAAACACTGCTTTGGGATGCTGAGTTGCAGAATAATGGCTCGCAAAGCTCGCCAGGGATTGTTCGCAGAAGTAACCACTGCAGGCACCTCATATATCTACACTGAGGAGATTGTGTGGCAAGGGATTTGAACACACACCCGAAGGCAGTCACAGAGTGCACACAACTTTGTGAAAAATCTGAAGAAATGTTTAATATTTTGCAAATCCTTTATTTCATTAAAAAAAAGATTTGTGTGCGAACCTGAAAATCTGCAAACAAACGAATAACAACATTTCGCAATGTGATGCCATGAGGAAAAAAAAATATATTAAACTGAACTCACAGTAGATGTGTTTTTTCTAAATTGCTGAAGCCATAGAAAGGACCATCCTTTTAAAATACTAACCATGCTCTGCCAGCTCCCAACCAACACCACCCTCCTCTGCCTGCCATGACATTATTGTGGGCCATCTCTCCTACGTCTCATTGACCGTTTTGCATTGTTTTTCCAGATCTCATTTTCCTCTCCACAAATCGCCGGTCATCCTCCATTTGGGAGTCCTGTGGATTTTGTAGCCAAAGTTTCTAACCTGTGTACACAGATCTATCCTCGGCATCCCATTGGGCATGCTAAGGACACAAATAGCTCACATATCTCCACAGCCACCTTGTTCCAATACCTCGCTAGTAGTCCATCGCACACTCATCTCAGCCACATCTTACTCCTAAACTCCTCAAGAGCCTCCATCTTGAAAAAAACACCACACTCTACTTTAGGTCTCAAAGAAAAGTGCTTCAGCTCTCTGTCTGAGCTATTGAGATACATATTAGAAGGGCCCTAATGCCAAAGCACATTGTGGTGAACTCTCTGTTACTGTGGCAGCCATATGATAGAAGCAAGAGAAACTGCATACGATGGGGAGGTAGTTGTTGAATGTTGCTTTTAAGAGCGCTTTTTTGTTTTCATGCAGCTTGGTACACTGATGCATTTTCCACTTTTTGTGCTGCAATACACTGAGTTTGCGATTTTTGTTGTGATCATTAATAAAGTGAAGTCAAAAAGGTTTATTTCAGGGGGTGCCCATAAAACTGCTCCAACCAATTAAGAAATATGTTATGTTAGCATCAACAACATTATGAAAATCCAGACAGAAACTGGAAAACCGTCAAAGCAAGCAACCTAATGGAGCAACTGGAGGTGACCAAACCTTCAACAGCGGAACTGGAGAAGGCAGACCTAGACGGGAAAGTGGAGCTACTCCAAAAATTGATTGCTGATACAATCGAAAAAATCTCCCCGGAAAAACCATTTACCCCCTCAAGAAAAAGAGCAATGGTAAAATGGTTCACCCCACTACTCAGCACCATGAAAAAGAACAGCAAAAAGCTGGAATTACAATGGAGAAAAGAATACGACCAAGTTAAGAAAATCCAGTTCCATAGACAAATCCAATCGTATAAGAAGGAAATTCAAAAGGCAAAGAAAAGGCATTATGATGACAAGAATCACCAATGCCACCAATACACAAAAGAAATGCTCTACATCATAAACGAAATTAGACATCAGGTTGCGACAACATTCCTATTCCCTCACAGAAACTATGGAACAACTTGGCAGACCATTTCAAAGACAAAATCAACGACATCTGACAAATCATACAAAAAAGACCAGCCAACCATAAAACTCAACAAACTGGACCGAACAAGGAGCCAAAGCACAAACTCCAAAACTTCCCGGAAATATCAGTAGAGACATTCGTCGAGCTGGTAAAACACAGCAAGAAAGCAGGATCATCCATGGATTCCTTCCCCCCCAGACATCTACAAATCAATCCTCGCACAAGGAACACCATCAGAATATTACAGAAATCTCTTGAATCTGTCGCTCTCAAAAGGGACTGTACCACGATCCTTCAAATCAGCATATATTAAGCCACTTCTAAAAAAAAACACAAGTGGTGATGTGGAAGACCTCCAACTACAGAAAGATTTCAAACGTTCCCTACGCGGCAAAACTCCTAGAAACATACATATACAAATGAACCCAAGAACTTGAAGAAAAACACCACCTGCTAGACCAAGCACAAGTCGGCTTCAGGCCCGCAAGAGGAACAGAATCGGCACTACTATCCATCTGGGACAACCAAAAACAGACGCAGACTCCAACACAATCGGGGCTCTGATTCTGCTCGACTTCTCAGCAGCTTTTGACACAGTAAGCCATGACACCCTAATTAAAAGATTAGAAGATATAGGTACAACGGACAGGGCACTACTCTCAAATCATTTCTAGCAGACAGAACAGAAGCTTTATGGATAAAACCCTTCAAATCTACTCCACAAGTTAACAACTGTGCAGTACAACAATGATCCCCACTAAACTTCAACATATACCGAACTCCATTAATCAGGATTTTCAAAAAATACATTACATGACACAACTACGCAGACGACACTCAAATCATCTACAAAATCGACGATACACAAGCCGATCACTCATCCCTAGTAGATGTCTAAAAGAAATCTTTGACTGGATGAACGCCAACAACTTAAAAATCAAACCAGGAAAAATAGAAATCATAATTATATCCAAAAACCAAGGTAACAACACCTACATTCCCTGGCCGACGGAACTGGGAATCGTGCTCACACCATCTAAGGTAGTAAAAAACCTAGACATCCTAATGGACATCGCTTTAACCTTAGAACCACAAGTAAACGCGATAATTAAGAAATGCTTCTTCCTCCTCCACTCAACAAGAGAATCCTTCTTTTCCTCTCCTTCACCCACAAAACAATGACAATCGTCACCCTCATCATGTCAAGAATCGACTACGCAAACAGCTTCTACCTCAGGATGCTGGCATACCTCCTGAAGAAATTACAACACATCCAAAATGCAGCAGCTAGACTCCTCCTCAAACTATCCAAGAGACCACATCACTCAGTTCTAAAAATACTACACTGGCTCCCAATCAAAAATTGTATCACGTTCAAAACAATGTACATAACACACAGGGCAATCAGCGGACAAGGAGCAGAAATCCTACAAAACAAAATAACACTCAAGCCAACGAGGCTCCTCAGATCAAGCAAAGAAATCCACCTTGAACCAAAACCATATGTCAGGAAAATACTAGGGGGCTCCTCTTTCTCCCAACTAGCCGCAAAAACCTGGAACAACCTCCCGAAAGAAATAAACACCAAAGACCACCTAAAATTTAGAAAACTTCTGAAAACCTAGCTCTTCAATACCTCATAACCAAATTGAAACAACCAAAACAATCAAACAGGAAACACAAAGAACAGACTGATAGAACATGATGGCAAAGACAACACCTAGGACCGACTAAGGGAAACTCCTACTAGAACAAGAGACGATCCAAGGTGGAACAGAACGCAAGTGACAACCCCATGAGGACAAAACAATAGCAAACATGCTCCTACTAGAACAAGAGAGACAATGCTAGGTGGAACACAAAGCAAGCGACAACCCCACGAGGACAGAATAAATAGCAAACATGCCTAACACTACCAACAACCTTACCCAGTAGGAAAGGGCGTAGGGTACAGGCATAGTTCGCAAGTAAATCAATCTGAAGGACTAGGTTACAGCAACAACAAACTGGGATAAAAGGGGTGGCCAAATACAAGATGGAAACACAAAGAGTAGCTGCCTTAGCATAATGACAGAGAGATGAAACAGCCTTATCATGCTGAAACGTAATCACCGAAAGAAAACAGCCATCTCTAAATCACAAAGAAGACACAATAGGAGTGTGCATTTCTCCTAACAAAGCTACTAATCATCCCCAAAAAATACAAAAAACCTCACCACTCCTCACACACTCTAACCATACACAACCACACCCCTTAAAACTGCAGCAACTGGCGCACACTTCACCACACTGCAACTAACACACCAGACAGACCCCCACACGACGGACTGGGAACCAAATACCACACCAATATGCTCAGCGAACGCTGTTAACCGAACTGAAGCTGCCAGCAGTACTTCACAGCTCCTTTGCTCTTCTCCAAACTTTGTCCTACTAAACACACCTAACCTACCCCCCCTTTTGTTTCAGATCCGCCAGAGCGCCAGGGGACCATTCCGGCGGTGATGTGTGCGGTACAAATATCCTTTAACATGAACAAAAAAATTAAGTATTGACATGAATACAAATCAAGTATTTTCATAATACACTATAGATTAAAAATGCATTACAAAGCGGCATAAATCATTAAAATATAATTTGCATTTTATCAGCAAAAAATCAAAGTAGAGCCTTGGGCCAGGAATCTAGCCCTACGCAAATATACGCTTCTCAAAACATTGGCAACCATTATTACTACTAATATCTATGCTGCCTCTGTTCGGTGGGTGAAAAATGTGACATGATGGATTGGGAGCCTCGCAGCCATTATAACAAGCATCAGCAAAGCCAACATGTATGACTTTGCAAATGTAGAGGTTATGTTTTTTTTTGTAAAACCTCCCATTGGACACAACAACAAAAAACAAGTATTACCTCTACATTTCCAAAGCCAGACCTATTGGCTTTGCCAATGCTGCGTGAAATGTGAACTATGCCACTGGCCCATGTATCCGTCTCCTTATACAGGTGTTTCTCTTGTGTGTCCTGATGATGGGGCGTCTGTCCGATCACAGGACCCTTTCCTCGGCATCTCTTTATGCAAATTTGATTGTGATCTCTCTCACTTGATGCAGCAAGTGTCTGTTCTAAATGTTCTCATGGCAACCCACGTGCCCAGTCTATAGGCCTGGGCCGTTTAGTGTCTTTGAGCATTCAGCGGGGCCCTCGGCACCGACCATGCGGTGGCCCAGTGCTTGCTCTTCTTACTGCGGCTGACTGAACGTTGCCTTTTCTTGTCCCGGGTGCCGGCTGCACGAGCCCAAGGGGTGCCGGCTGCACGAGCCCAAAATGCTCCGAAGCAGCTGGTAGGCAGCAGGTTAGTGCTACATAAAACACAAAAACAAACAAAAGAAGGGCGGGCAGAGCATGGCATCCTGCCGGTTCAGCATCTTGGCTAGGTGACAAGGCGACAGGATGTCCACCTTACACCTCCTATGTGGTGCAATGAGTGCTTGGGTGCTACCAGCCTTCCTGGTAGCAGTCAGACCTACTTCCTTCCAGGTGCTTATTTCAGCTGCTCTACCAAGTCACAAGTCACAGCCTAAACTGGAAGTGGCAGGAACATGTGGGCAAGAAGCACACCATTTTTTGTTTTGTTTTGCATATTTAAAGCGCTCACACAGCCCGTGGGCATCGAGGCGCTGTTACAGGAATTGTTTGTTTTTTAATTGCGTTATTTTTTTGTTGTTGTCTTAGTTGCGCATTTATAACGCGCTTAAATACCCAGAGGTTTCTAAGTTCGGACCCGAGATCGAAACTGTGTTACTTCGTTTCATCTTGCTTCCAAGGCGAGCACGTTGCCACTGAGCTATCCTCCTGGGACAATAATATGCACCCATAGACAAAACACAGGAGGCGTTTAGTGAGGTGGCCATCTCCGACTGGGTGTCCAACATTCATACAAGGCGTCACTCCAGTGTCCACCCTGCCCTGGCCGTCCTCCATTGCCCACAACCGGAAGCTGGGCTTCTTAAAGGGGCCCTGGCTGCAGTCCCTAACACGCACACGTGACAGGGGTCAAGTGTTGACGCCCTGCGTCATCAGCTTTGGGAGCGAGGTGACGGAAAAGGATGGAAGGCTGAACAACCATGACTAGAGTGACTACAGAAATGCAAGGTCGGATTAAAAGGCTGAACGGTCACGAGCGGAAGAACACACACAAAAAAGAAGGATTCCTGTAGCATCCCTCGGCTCAATCAGTAAGCATCACCACCCCCCCACCCCCCCTCCCTCACTGTAACCAGAACTGCAATGGAAACAGATTGGCAAATTCCCAGGGAGTTGGCTAATTAAATAACCTATAAAAACCCCAACTGGTGGTCAAATTCCCCACAGCGTCTTAGGCCACAGAAGCACCAGTGCAAGGCTTCTCTCACTGACCACGAAGCACTAGTCAGAGGCACCTCTTACTGACAGGGCAGGCAGGCACAGGGGACAAATTAGCACCACCTGCACGGCAATCTGGGCTACATCAGCTCATTCAAGGGCCACTGTAGAGCTCATTTGGGGACACCCGTCTAGCGCCCCCCCCCCCCAGGCTGCCACCTAAAATTGCTCTACTCTAGAACTGAATCTTCTCACAGAAAAAATGCTCGCACTCACAAGAGGCGAAGCTAACCACGGATGCACTCACTCAAGAGATGTTGCGCCCGCCAAGAGTTGCATGCAGAAGAGGCACCTCACATTGGCCATCAACACACTGACAAGAGGCGCTTCTCATAGGCTACAGAAGAGATGGAAAATTCCTCCCACCCAAAGTCTGAGCCTATATTTGTGGAGTTTTGGGGGCATTGTGAAATCGTCCCATGGGCGGAGGCGTGAGCATACATTGCAAGTGTATCGCAGCACAAGTGCGTAGAAGCGCTAATATTTTAAAGAAGCGGGCTTAAAACGTGTTGCATGAAAATGTTACTTCCAGTGGCCCAGAGGTCCTGCATACTTTGAGCAAGTGGATGCTATGCTATAGTATTTATTGAACGTGAAACCCCAAAAGTATGGAGTAGCGCAGGGATACTGGCGTTTGCTGCTGCAGGCTGACCCTTCTGGGGTCGCCACTGCAGAAGTTGCACTACTGTTTTCTCATCCCGGGCCTTCTTTCACAAGGTGCAAAGCTTCTCTGTACAACAGCTAGCTTATCTTGTATGCATTTCAGAAGAGGATGGTTCTAAAAGAAACAGCATTTCTGGTTAACTTTCACATTTTTATTTTTTTTATTTGACGGTTGGCTTGAGTAATCAAACCTTTCAACTATCATATAAAAAAAAATGACATCACCATAATAGTTCAACGTGTATAACCCATCATAAAAGGTAGAATACAATCTTCCAACAGATACAAATACATATCGTTACAAAATGTCAATTGCCACACTTTTCCTAAAGCTTGTCCAATCTCATAATCCAACTGGGTGAGGGAGACAGACAACGTATTTCCGGATCATTCACCAATATTTCGACACCAGAGCTTTTAAGGGCTAGCTAGGATCAGTATTTTTCTTACTCCAAAATCAAAAGTTTAAAATCTAGCCAAAAATGCAATTAATCTACAAGACCGGTTCTTTTTAGAAAGCGCAATTGTGGCACCAACCACGTGGCCCCTTCTCAACAGTGACCACATGTCATCACCATTACGTGAAGGGAATGGTGTCAGAACATTGCCCGAGCAGTAAGCTCTCGCCTCAGAGTTTAAGGCCTTCTACCAAGATATGTAAAATCGTCGCCAACTGAGAGGGCGAGTCATATAATGTCTGCAAGTACATCATTCCCATTGCCTACCTACTCTGGCCCGGATACCCAAAACTACCATAGCAGGTAGAATGTTCGACTGAAATCTTAAGAAAGGATTTCTAGAAGTTGAAAGGACTTCTAGAAGTTGAATCTGGAAATGTTTTAAGATAGTTTGGAATCGGAATCGGACCTAAAGCCTTACTCTCCTTTTAAAATCATACATGGTTTAGAAGCAGCACACTCCTGTTGCGTGCCAATCCAGTCCATGTCCCGGATCTTTGTTTTTTGCTATACCCGGGTGCTGGATTAAAAGATCCACCTCTGAGCCTGCTCTATTGGCAAGCTCACGGCAAACATTTGACCATCTAGCCGCTGCACACAGTCAAGGTTGGTCTCAATAACCTTACAATGGGTGGCCAGTAGTATGGCACCATAACAAGAAGCGGCGGCGGAACGCAGCGCAAGACATGGCACATATCGTTCATCCGTATATATCAGCGGACGCGGTGGGCGATCAAGGGTGCAGGATAATGCCAGGACACATGCCACCCAGAATCCACATCCGGGCTCCATCACATGCTTCTCCATTGGCTCTGCTCAGTGCAAGTTTCTCAAAGCACCCTTTAAATTACTTCCAGACAATTAGAAAGCTGAAATAACAGGGACCACCCAAGCAGCAGCAAGATTTCTGCCTGTACCATCAAGTGCGGTTTATAATTGAAAAATGTGCGTTGTGCGAAGCCGAGTTCTGAACAAGAAGCGAAGAGCGGTGTAGAACCATGGTCCCCTCAATGAACCACGGAAAACCAGCAAAGCTGATTAGGACAACCCTAGGTAAACCCTACAACAGATCCATAGCAACCCCTGCTCCATGAACACAGAATCTACAGAACTATCGAAACAAAAACAGAGCTTGGCATAGCCACCCCGGTCCCCCAGCACAAACAACAACAGAGCTGTGTATACCAACAACTTACCGGCTCACTAGCCGCAAAAGCAAAGCATAACCAGTGCATACCAACCCCATCTCCATTCACGAACCAGAAAAAGAACAGAGCTGTGCATACCAACAACTTACCAGCTCACAAGCCGCAAATGCAAAGCATAACCAGTGCATACCAACCCCATCTCCATTCACGAACCAGAAAAAGAACAGAGCTGTGCATACCAACAACTTACCAGCTCACAAGCCGCAAATGCAAAGCATAACCAGTGCATACCAACCCCATCTCCATTCACGAACCAGAAAAAGAACAGAGCTGTGCATACCAACAATTTACCAGCTCACAAGCAAAGCATAACCAGTGCATACCAACCCCTACTCCACTCACGAACCACAAAAAGAACAGAGCTGTGCATACCAACACCAACCACAGAAACCCAACAGTACTTTGTATGCACCAACCTCCACCACACTGGCCATGTGAAGACAAAGGCGTTTATTTAAGACCCGTCTGCAAACCTTACAGGTGCGGGGCCACTAATGGGCGACAGACCCCTCCGCTTCTGCAGCAGTGCTGTCAAAAGTATGGATCTCATGGTGTTAAAATACAACAAAAAAGCACTGAAATGGTTCTCAGTCAGAGACTATGGTTCTTTCCATATTTTGATGATGTTTGTTGGACACTGATGAGGACACCGGTATTTAGGGTTTTGTTGTCAGGATTTATAAAGGTTGTGGATTCATGTATATTAGTGTTGCACTAAGTGTACTCCAAAACACATCTGCAGGGTCGGATTGCGAAGGGGCACATTGCATTTTGCACATTACACTTTATATTGTATATTTATGTATGTAGGTTGTGATGCCATTTTTAAATGAACATTTTTGTGTATTTGTCATTTTTGTAACATGTTTGTCCAACCAAACTATTAGCTCGCACTGGTGGCTTAATAAAATTACACAATAATTAAATAAAGAATTGTATGCTAAATATATCCTCATTCTGACTTTTTGGTGTATTATCTCAGTCACAGAAGGGCCACCTTCGTAAGCCATGGCCATAAAGCATTAGATGGCAACGCACCTGGCAACCTTGGGGAAAAGCCAGCAGTAGACGCTGCAACCTACTGTTCCCTCCTGTCATCAAGTGGAGGGAGCCCCAGCATGCGAGCACACCAAACACATTGTTTGCATGGCAATACATGTTCTCCCTCCATAAAGGTCAGAACAGCATCTTTCTGTCAGCAGCAAATGGGCTCTTCAATAAGGCCTTCCAAGGATGATCCACTTCTCAGCCAGCCAGTAGGCCTGCCACATAGGCCTGCCACATAGGCCCGCCACATAGGCCTGCCACATAGGCCCGCCACCGAGGTACGCGCCACTCATAAGCCAGCCAGGCCATCCAGGTATGGGCCACTCCTTCCAATGAGCCACTCCTCAGGGATCCATTGGGTTTAGCAGACAGACCATTCAGGTAGGACGCCCTTCGCTGCAGAGCTATTCCGAGCTTGATACAGGCCTTGCAGGAGGATGGAGGGGGCACTTGGCGATGATTCAGACAGGCCTCCCTGGTGTGATCCACTCCTGGGGGAGCCAACAGACTTAGCAGACCTATAACCCAACTTCCCCACGGACCATTCCATTCCTCAGACATGCTTTGCAGGGATGACCCCTTCCGCAAGGAGCCATTTGGTTCTTCCCAAGTGTAGATTCCCTCACTGGGGGGGGGGGGGTGTTACAGTATTCGACTATCCGGACAGGTCCTCCAGGTAGGATTGTATTAGTGGAAGCCGACTCTCCATACATGTCTCAATGGTCAGAGAGCCCTCTCTGGGAAGTGGGCTCTCCAGACACGCCTGGTAGTTATGATCCCCTTCAGGCAGGCCTTTCAGCAAGTGTGGACCCACAGCCGGGGGTGGAAGAGGCCCTCCAGACTAGCCTCCCAGGTTTGAGTCCCTCTGGTAGCTGACCGGCCAGGCAAGCCTTAGCATTGTGCACCCCTGTTCCCCTGAAGCGTCCCCTCCGAGCTTTCCTGTGTACATTTCACCCACCTTGCTTAATATGCGAAGCAACCGCGAGGTGCCTGCGAGCCGATAAAACGATCTTAGCACGATCCTAAGCGCCAAGCGGAGCAAGACTGAACGATGCGAGGCTGTCGCTGAGGAAGGCCGGGGTGCCTTATAATGCATTTAAAATATATCTGCTGCAACACAAGACACCCCGCAGGCAATGCATAGAATGTGTTATGCTCAATTATGGGCCACATGTGATTAGAAAAAAAAGGGATATTTGTGAATTGAACATTTTTAAATACAGGTCGGAAGTGATGCTGAGCGGCTCAAGCACAAGCTTTGTTTTGGGTGAGTTGGTGAAGTGTCCCTTCTACGGAGGGAAAGGCCTCCAGGAGCAGGAGAACACGTAGGCTAGAGGGGACTGACTGCCCGATACTGCGCAAGCATGGGTTGGATTGCAAGCGATAGAGAGAAGGCACGGCCGCCCGCCAAGGATGGAGCGCCACTCACGGGAGGGCCTGCTTTCAGACTCTCTCCACCTGCAGCCCGAGGTCAGAGCCTTCACGGCCCTTTTCTGGGGACTTTAGCGTGGCACATCATGGCCAACACTGCTCCCTTTAGAGAATTCCTGATTTGTTCTTAGGATCTGCCTAGGCTCCGTGAGGGGGAGTCGCATGGGCAGGGTCCTCCTTCTTTAGAACACACGGAGGGTAGTGGCAGGACTCCTTTACCCTTTCTGTTACTTGCCATTGGATAATGGCTCAGACTCTGGTGAGTTTAATTCACTCTCGTCTCGTGCCATTTGCAACCATCAGTATTTTGCTTGACGCGACTGTGCAGCGCTCGCTCGCTGCCCGAAGTGCGTCACTCCAACTATTGTAAATATGTAGCGGTTTCTACTAGAACTGCGGCTCTCCGTGACTATGCAACCCAGCCACACTAATCATGCCACTGCGGAGAGGGTTTTTCTCACAATGCAAACACGCGGCCAATGGTCGTCTCTGTAGAGCTCCAAGACTTTACCAGCTGGAGCAGTCGGTACACCCGAGTGGCCGCCCTTAAACGCTGGAAACATGGCGGCTGCCGCCTCTCCTTTTCATGAAAGGTCACATATGATATAGAACAGCGTTCACAGACCAGGTCAGGCCACTTACTGTGATGATACCAGTTTGTCAAATGTTTCGTTTATGTTTTCCTGTTTCTGGCAGGCCAAGTGGTGTGAGCGTGCTCTCGCTTCCGGCGACGAAATGTTTTCTTACGCTCCTGGACTCCGAGGCAGATACATACGTGCAACAATGTGGGCAACTAGGTGTAGTAAATACTGTGACGGGGTGCGGCCTGTACGCCTGCAAGGCCCGCGCACATCGAGTCCTAGGTGTGCGCCTGGCAGCCGGTGGCGACCTCTGCAGGCCGGGCAGAAAGGCGTGCGTCTTCTTTCTACCTCCCCTCCACCACTCGGTTCGACCCAGAAGCACGGCCGAGGGCGACGCAGCACTGGCAAGGCCGCGTGGCAGGGCCCTCCTGGCAGCCCACGGTGTGAATCATGGCATGAGGGGCGCGGGCGGTGCACGCTGCCACGCCCAGCACAGAGTGGGCCGCAGCAGGGGAAAGCGCAACGCAGCAGCTTCCTTCCCACAGCAGCCAGCTGCAGGCAGGCAGGCGGGCAGGCAGGCAGTCGGGCAGCCACGGCCCACTCATGTTTACGGCCGCTCCCGAAAGGTGCGATACGAGAGAGGCCCAATACACGGCAGCCGTGGGGGCGTTCGGCTCTGTGGACTCAGCTGTGGGAGGGAGGGAGGTGGCATCGACTTGCGGCGGCACAGGGAGAGCTGCACACGACAGTCGCATTCAGGAGAATGTGCCTGTTTGTGTTTTGTTAGGAGCGTGTAGCGAGTGCCTGCTAGACGAATCCCTACGGGAGCGCCTTACTTTAGAATTGACTGACTGGACCCGGCACACACCAATTAAGGAGCTGGGTGGGTGGACACCGATTCCTCGCTGACAAATAAGGCACAGTCAGGCCGTCCAGGATGGGCCACCAAAGCACTTGTATACAAGAGAGTATGCACAGCGCGCCCTAAACTATTTCAGAGGGACACACAAAAATAGTCACCTGGCATCCAAGCCACAGCTGGTGCACAATGTGACCCTCAAAGCACATCAGAGCATGTTAAAGTGAAGGGGTGTCGCCGGATCACCAGAGACACCAATATGACCACACAAAAGTGTGGTTAGTGGGACTCTGTGCGCGTGCAGAGATCCTCTTTATAAACTCAGTGCCACGGGCCTTCAGTGGGCATTGGTGACATCCTGCGTCACATCATACCTTCCAACCGCTCCACCCTCTGGGGGGGGGGTATCGAGGTGATCCCCTCCCATGGCTCATGTGCCACAGGCTGACCTTGGTCGACTTGCTCTAGGGGCTGTTCGCCACCGTCCTGATACCCCGTTGTGTTAGTTCCTTGCTGCAGGGTGGCTCTGGCCTCAGTTTGTCCACTGCTTATGCCTAGTGTCTCTTTAAGACACCTAAACCAGCTGCAATTCCTGGTCAGCGACTCTGGACCTCGCACAGCGGTATCCATTGATCCTTGTTTGTCGGCTACTGTCCAGAGGGCTGTGTCATGGGGCAGGTAAAGCTTAGGAGTCAGAGGACGTGCTCCGGCTAGCACCAGTTTTCCTGTGCTTCTCTCAACTCCACTGGATCTGGGACTGTCATCTTCCAGGATGGGCGACCTCATCTTGCGCCCTAGGAACGCCACCACCAGTGCAACACCCGTTGTGGCGTGGGACGTTGTGCGATATGCAGTGGCGTCGCCAGCAATCAAATTTAGGAGGGGCACAGAGGGGGCCAAAGACAAAAGTAGGGGGGCACAGACAAAAGTAGGAGGAGAACATGGTCATTGCTCGTCTTAGGTGGGGGGGTACAAGGGGGGGCACAGAGTTTCACAGGGGGGGGGCTGGTCCCCCCAGCACCCCCCTAGCGACGCCACTGGCGATATGCCATCTTGTCAACTGTGTTGCGGGAAGCCTTAATGAGCACCTGCATACACTTTGCCACATCTCCATTCGCTCATGGCCAACAGGATGTGATGCATCAATGAGAAACACCATAGACGCTCAGAAACCTGGTAATGTCCTTACTCTGGAATGGAGATCTGTTGTCAGACCTCACGGATTCCGGAACTCATTTGCTGTGAACATTTCTTCAATTATCGGTTTGATTACCCCTGCTGCCGTGAACTCAACGAATTGCACCATCGGATACTGCGAGAACTCATCCAGCACAACTAGAAAGTGCTTCAACTGCAATATGGTGCCAGTGTCGAGGCTGAGCACCCGCCACTGTACCAGCACTCGCTCCGGGGAAACAATTGGTGGTTTCTTTACTGGTGGTCTGACGGCAAGACACCACAACCGTTGATGGCCTAAGCCACTTTTCCTTCCATGTCCGGGAAACATAACTTCTCACAGAGGTGGGCCTTCATTTTGCTCACCCCTTGCTGTCCTATCTGCACCAGGCTGTGTATGTGACACTGCAGCTCCACCGGAATGACCATCTGCATTCCATGCAATAGCACTGCTTCTTTCCCCATGGACCGCTCGCTTTTTTCATTCTATTGGCCTTGTAATAACAGCCTGCACCTCTGGCGTTCTGTGCTGTATCTCAAACATGAATCCTCTCCATTGCCCCACCTGTAGCTGACTTATCAGATTCTACAGTCCTGCATCCTGGCACGTAGCAACAGCGATATCAGTCAGTGACATGAACTTGGGTACGGTTACTCTGGTGACCATCACCACAAGTTCTTCAGTGTCTTCATCGTCAGAGTTGATGTGACCCTCCTTTTCCACGGGATGATTTGACAAATAGTCAGCTGGCCAAATTTTCCCCTCAGGCCCTGAACAGCAGCGTGACCCCATATTCCTGCAGCTGGAGCAACCATCTCTCGAGTCAGATCGGAGGGCTGACCTCCCCATTGATATTAGCGGTTTGTGGTCAGAGAACACAGTCACTGTATGACCCTAAATGCATATGTGAAAGTGCTTGCACCCCCACAAGACCGCCAGGGCCTCCTTCTCGATTTGAGAGTAGCAGCGCACAATAGGGGTCAATGCCTTGCTGGCGCAGGCCACCAGCCTCCTTTCTCCTTGGCCATTGACCTGTAGCAGTACTGTGCCAAGACCCATTGGACTGACATCCGCAGCTATCTTGGTGGGGTTTGTCAGATCAAGGTACGCCATGGTAGTGTCGACCACCAACGCTTCCTTGGTGGCACGGAATGCTTCTTGTTCCGCATGGCCCCAGCACCAGTCGTGATCCTTGTTGGTCCGCATGGCCCCAGCACCAGTCGTGATCCTTGTTGGTAAGAATTTGTAGAGGTTCTTGGCGTGTGACTAGGTTGGGGGATGAACCTGCCACAGAAATTCACCATCCCCAGAAAGCTTCTGATGGGGAGGCTGCATTTGTGATGCCCTCGATCATATGCAAGTCAGGGGACAGCCCCCGTTGAACACAAAAACAAAAAAATCAATTTCACATCTTGATTGCATTAAGCAGCTCTTCTGTCTGTTCAGTGTTAAGCCTGTGCTGGGCAATCCTCTCCAACACTGCTGTTAAAAACTCTATAAAAATAACGTATTATTGTTTGATTGGGAGAATATTGGGAGCACCTTGGTGTGCTGGAACACTTCTGCTGCAGAGGATCCTCCAAAACTAAGACGCTTGTAGCAAAATAGTCCCACATGCAACAAGAAGGTTGTTATGTGTCAAGTCGACATGCAGCGGGTCCTGGTGGTATCCGGCATTGAGGTCTAGAGTACAAAACACCCTGCACATCTGCCAAGATGTCATCAAGATCGGGCGTTGAGCGTCATCCGCTGTGAATGGCTTTGTTGGGCTGCCTCATGTCCACACATAGCCTCACTTCCTCTGGGCATTTGGGCTTATTTTCCATCACTATGGATGATACCCAGGGCGTAGGACCCACCACCTGCTCAATTATGTCTGCCTCAAATTTTGCAATTTCTTCCTTCGCCTTCTGTCGTCAGTGAAATGGTATGCATCAGTGGCGCAGGGCCACTGGCTGCACAGACTTATCAACGTGTAGGTGAGGTTCGTGGTCTTTCAGGCACATGACCCCTTTGAAGAGGCACTGCAACTTGTATATCCCTGTGGTACACTTGGAATGCAAACTACACAAGCCCAAGCTCAACAGGGTGTCTTTTTCCACTGGGGTCACATAGAACGTCACCTCGACTTCTTCTTTGCTCATGCTGTATTCTCGTCTGGAAAGCACTGCGAGTGGTATAAGTGACAAGCCCCCCATACATGAAAATAGGAATCCTCCGAGGTTGCAACTTCGGTTTAGAGGCATTGGAATTGAGCAGCGGGTATAACATTTACTGATGGTCCAGTGCCAATCAAAATGGGCATGTCAATGTCCATAATGGAGACAGAGCACCATGGCTTCCTCCATTGTCCCAGACCACCCAAGCATATGGCTGCAACGAAGAATGCTTTCTCAATGTCCACAGCACCCTCCAGCCTGGACAGGACTGACTTTGTCCTCCAGTGCTGCAATGTGTCGCTGGCGCTGCGGCGGTTCGGGGCGCTGTGCTGACTGGGCAATTGGCTAGTGCCAACCAAGTGATTGTGTTTTCCGCAGCATCCACACGCGAAACCTGCTGCTGGGCAGGCTTGTTCATGTTGTGCCGCACCTCCACATTGCATCACATGTCTTTTGCGGACCATCGGTCTGCTTCTGCAGACTTTGTTTTGCTGACCTGTGGAAGCGTTCCCTCAGTTTTGATGACCCCCCTCGCCACTACTGCATGCACTGACTCAGCTCTCCCCCTTCTGGATGCTTCTTCCATCTGCGCAGCCCTGGCAGTGGACAGCACCTGGGTGTGACCAAGCTCCAGAATTCGCTGTAGCGATATCTCAGGTTCCTTGAGAATCTGGCGTCTTAGAGCCATGGAAGTGCAATGTTGTATTATCTGTGCCCTGATTTCGTCTGCTTCATTGTGAAGGTGACAGGACATCGCAAGGCCTCGGAGACGGCCATGGTATGCATGTCCAGCTGAAATGTTTGTAGTCCCTGTGGACAATCTGTCTGAAGGGCACCCTTGGCCTCCTTGTACGAGTTGTCTCAGGTCTGCAGAGTCTTAAAGAATTGGTGGACTTTGCTGCCCGCGTAGAAATGTGGCATAGCCTTCATAGCCCTCTCTTTGGTTTCCTTGATCATATCAAAAAACATCTCCAGCCTCTCGACCGATGTCTCACCTGGGCCCAAGCGTCACTGGAGCCGATCCTCCTGCCCCACTGGGAGCAACCTTCTGTTTTCTACACTCGGACTGGGGCGTCGCACGATTGCGTTTTCTCCGATGCGATTATGGTGAGCCAGTGCAGCAGACCGTTCCGTGCCCACCCTCGTCACCAGTTGTTGAGAGGCTATCTCCCCATGACCGGAGACACTGGAATGACCATACGAGACGCAAGTGTGGTTAGCGGGATTCTGCACCCGTGCTGGCACGGAGCTCCTCTTTATTAACTCTGACACGCAACATCCTGCATCACATCAGGGTTTAATTCAGAAGTGGGGCGCAGACTCCAACCCTGGAGCAGCCCATGTGTTGCATGTTTACAAGGTGGGTGGGAGACTTGGGAGCGATTACTGAAGGGCCTCGATACACAGGCACCAAGATGTGATCCCACATTACACACATTAACATTTTATTTGTTTGTTATAAAGCGCAGACCGGGTTGGGTGCAATGGAACGATGTGTAGGGACAAAGACTGATATGCAAATGGTTGTTCCTCTTTTGTGAAAAGTACAGTGAGCAAAAAGCGATGGCTGCAGACTCTCAAAGTGGGGAAAAAACACAGAACAGGTTATCACGCCATGTTCCATCTAGAGAGGGGAGTCTGCTACCTTTTTTGTATTTAGAGAGAACAAGACGGGCATAGTTACCATCTCAGGGCAGCAGTAATCCAGGGACAGTTGTCCAAAATGACACCTAAGAATTTGCTTAAAAGCAAGGTCTTCTGTGGACTGCAGGAGCATTGAGGCAGTCATAATCTACCGATGATGGTATTCCAACATGCAGGGCACAGTGGGAGGACAGTCTCCTGGTCTTCTCCTTACCTGCAAGTTTGAATTCAACCCTTGCTGTGGCCTAGCTCCTGGAGGGGTGCGTGCTGCCAGAGGTGGCAAGTTTGGCAGCAAGCTAGGGAGCCGGGCCGGGGTATTTGTGATGGTTTATAGAGCGTGGACAGGGAGATCCAGTTTCAGACCTAAGGTACAATATGGAACAGCGGGTTCCCGAATGTGCCTTAATGATAAAAAGGTGGGGGCACCAACCGGTAGCACACTGGTAAGCAGCAAAGAAAAAAAGAAAAAGAGGCTTCCTGGACAATGAAGGACATAGAATAGGGGGTGATCCTGCCTCAGAGTGTCTCACAGGAGAGTCTCAACGGGGCCTCAAATCTCACTGATAAAAGAGCAGAACTACAGACCTCTGCCAAGGAAAGGTGCACCCTGCCAACAGGCAAATATTATTTGCCCAGTGACGAGGGGCTGTTTCTGAGCCCAGTGGCAACACACACATTTTAGTGGTAGCTCTTATACATTGTGGCCAGAACTGGGCTCCAAAACTCCACCATACACAGAGAGGGTCCAAGATACTGTGTTCAGCATCAGGTGAGCACTACTCAAGGATATGGCTGCCAACCCAGTGGGTCTTCAAGCGCATCTCAGAGGGCACAGACACGGGTCCAGGGTTAGAAATTGCTGGGAGCTATTCAGCTCCTTCTAGCTTGGAAGAGCCTGGTTAGCTTGAAACAAAGAGATACCACGAGCTACTTTTGACTTACCAGGCCAACTGGTGCCTTACAAACACGCAAATGTTGCATTAACTTAGATTATTTTTTTATTTTATTTTTTTAACTGTTTGTGTGTGAAGGTTAAAGAAGAATAAGGAGACATCAAGTACCCATGTAAATATAATAGACCATACATAACGGCAGCGGCGTAGACAGGGTAGGGCCAGAGCGGGCAGGGCCCACCCAAAATGTGTAAATGCCCACTCAGCAGCGCTGTCTGGCACAAGGGTAGCCAGGATTGTCTAACAAGTGGGGACTGAAGCGAATGTAGTTGGGCCCACCACAGTGACATTACCATCTGTAAATGCCCCCACCTCTGATGAGAGGGAGTTTACAGGTTTTGGGTGGGCCTTGCCCACTCAGGCCCTACCCTTACACCTCTGCTGTGTGGGCGTTACTGTCACTGCGGTGGGCCTAGCGCAATGAGTTTCAGTCCCCGCTTGTTGGGCAATCCTGACTACACCTCTGCATAACGGGTAAAATGCAAGTGTGTCTCTCCTGTGGAATTTAGATTTGTGGTGCGCTGGCTACTGATTCCTGGTTCGCCAGCGGTAGCTTCTGCCTAAGGGTTGATGCCCGGCACCCAGGAGCGGTCTTTAACTCCTGCTCATTGAGGCTTAATTTCAACCCCTGCGGCCCACAGCTCTGTTGCAGAGTACATGCTAAAAAACCTCTGCCAGGGGAGTCACCCGAAGCTGTGGCATCAAAGTTTCTAGGCCTAGCATGGAGGGCACCCACTCGGGCATGGTCTGGTGTGGGCCTTCCCCTCATTGTGATGAAATAAAGGCAGGGGCACATGTAAATATAATGATGGAGCGGAATGGCACGCAGACCTCCGACAGAGACAGGGCTCCCATGGGCATGGCAAACGATTCAGTGCCCAACTTGGGGTGGGGAGCTTCCCATGCAACAGGTCTGTGGCAAAGGGTTGCCAGGAGAGTTTTACATCGAGTGTAAACGTGTTGGGATGACATCTGGAGCTCGGCACACCTGTGCAAGGGTGAGCCTCATATGCTAGTTTGATGGGCATGCCCCTCTCAAGCAGCCTGAGGGATCTGAATAAGCCCCGCCCCCGCAACCTGCCTTCTCTGCCCCTCCCTTATGATGAGCCCGTCTGTGGTTACTTCATCGATGTTTCCAGTGCCCCTGTGCCATCGCCTCTCTAGGACAGGAAGGCGTATCAGACTTTTCAGCATGTAGAAGGAAAAGGAGCCTGCACACGTGTGCCAGGTAGCATGGGTGGCCCCGGCACGAGGCTGAGGGAGCTCACATCCGGCATCTCCCATCCCCCACACCAGGAAACGGGCAGCTCTTAACGTCACTGCTGGGCTGCGGTGTGGCCGTATCCTCTCGGAGCTATAAATAAACATGCCAAGGCAGCCGGGGGCACACACAGTGCAGCGTATGAAGGATGCTGAGGCACAAACACCTCCCTGTAGAAGATAACGGGGCACACGCCGCATAGCACTTTGCGTTAGGCTTCATGGCACGATAATACCGGTCCGTGTTACACAACATGACGCCAGGTCGCGGGCACACACAATGCCACATGCCCTGAAGCATGGAAGCCATACTACAAACACACCCCCGACCACGACAAAAACAAGTCCTTCCCCATTAATACGCTACAGACATTCGTAAATATGCTGTGGCCCATGGCGACTAAATACCACACAGAACATGGACACGGCGTGGCACATGACGAACACACCAAGGCATGGTGTAGGCAGGGCTGGAAATTAGGATCGGATGAGCAGGAGCAAAAGCAGCTCATGGGAATCAGCGGCGCTTTAAGTGGGGTACTCCCCAAGCGACGAAGCCGACCATTCCGGCGCGGCGAGGTGGAACCCTGGGCACTGGTCCCTTTTAGGGACACCCTGTGTGCAGGTAATGCCCAGTGAGATTAAATGAGGTGCCACGGAGCACACACTTGGCTAAAGCAATGCATCTGAGATGCTTACACCAAACCTCCAGTTTGTTGTTTTGCATTGTGTTAAGAAAGTTTGAATATCTAGAGTGAATGAGACTTTCGTTTTTGCGTGTTAAACTAGGAGATAATCGCTGTAAACTAAGCTTTAGAAGGCGGGGTCTTATTCTTGCTCGCTTTCATTGCCCAATAATGGTGGGTAACTGGAGCTGTGTGCAAGTTTTCAGGCGAAAACTTCCCAGCACCACTCCAAGGCGCTGCTAATTACAAGGAATTCCTGCTCCAGCAAGTAAAAGATGAACTCCACTTGGAGAAGCAGTGTGTCTGCGCCTAGTGCGTGAGGGCGCAGTAGATGCAGGCTTGTCTCTCTTTTGCTCTGCAGGGTGGGCCCTGAAGAGACATCATGGGCACTGCGGGTGGTGGAGGAGGAGGAGGGAGGGGCGCCGCTTTCCCCAGCAAAGGCTGCAGAACCTTAGTCCTTTAAGTCCCATAAAGTGGAATGAAAAGCTTTCATTTTCACCTCGCAACATAGTAGAGTACCTGTACTCCCTTTCACGCATTGAGAAGTGCAGGTACTGAGGGCCGGGTTGGTCCGGCCCATTTAAAAAACCGGTACCAGGCATCACCCAGGACCCCAGGAACAAGCTCTGGAGAACAAGCGCACACCATGCCGCACACCCAAGGCCAGCATTCCATGCAAACGTTCACGTTGTCCGGGATATGCGACCCATTGGGCTTTCAATATCCCCTACATAGCTCCTTCATCATCCGCCGTCCCACATTTCGCAGGGGTATTTCTGTGGGGCACCAGTTGGCCTGGGGAGTCAAAAGCAGCGCCTGGAAGTTGTTGGTGTAAAACCAGCAGGCACTCGCTGGCTAGAAGGGGTACCATAGCTCCCAGGAATGTCGGCCCCCTGTACAGTGGTAAACTCGCTGCGGTGCCGCCACGCTGTGGCCAAGCACAGCCCGATGAACAACCACCGCATGTGCACCACATCACAAAGGCACGTCCTGGCATGTGACCGATGCACGCGGATCATGACTAACGAACGCACCCCTGTCTTGGCACACAAACACACCACCATGCCCCGTGTTCGCATGCCAGACCATGGACCACGAATGTGCCGCACGTTAAGAACTGCGGGGTACAAGCAGCCCACCGAACATGAGTCAAGGCGTCGCCCTAGCTGCCATCGAAGACGTGGGGTTTCTAAAGCCCTCCTCCCGCGGGGAACACAGCGACCACAAGACTTGAAGGAAGTGGCAGAAAGAAGTGTGCAAGACCCGCCTGCGGATAGATAACACGCAGCGAGGGAGCCACATAGCGGCGCGTTATCTCAGGGGCAGGACAGGAGGGGTGTCACCACGGAGGTTGGGAAGGGGACCCTCACTGGGGTACCGTCAGCAGCAGGCTCCTACTACCCCCCCCCCCTTATGGCCGCTCACTCTCTCCCTCCCCCTGGGCCGCAGCTGGCCACAGCCGAACCCTGCACATTTCTGCCTTTTGCTTGAAGTCTGCTTTCAATTAGTCACTGTTTCCAAGCCGAGCATTCCTGAGGCCTGCCGAGCCCCACCCAGCCTCCCAGAGAAATCTGCAAGGCATTGCACAACTGGAGAAGGGGGGGGGGACACTGAGGCGAGTCTAAGCCCAAAGCCAGGGAAATGGGGGACCCCGACCAGCGGGACAGGCGCGGGGCAAGAGGAAAGCAGCTCCAGGCTCACAGGACCAGGGAACACACGGAGAGCAGGCCTCGCTCACAGCGGAGGAGGCCTGTAAGACATTAGAGCCAAGGCAGCTCCGGGGTGCGCGGAGGGGGCGGGAGAGGCCACTTTCTAAATAAATGGCATGCATAAATGCTACATACACTGTAAAGACCCGGGAGGGAGCGGTGCGGGTCTGCACCCCACCAACATGTGCACGTGTATGTCTGCCAAAACCTCACACACATTCCACTGTCACCCCTTCACTAGTCACCTCTGGCGGGGGGTGTCTTCCAGTAACGCACGACACTTTGTGTCGCTTCTCAGAGTTTGGAATAACTATCATCGCGGAACTCGAGCGGACAGAAGGCTGCATGAAATCTGCGCACTAACCCACCGAGCAATCTTAGCCGCCCAGCGGCTCCAGAGTAGCGTCTAGATTTCAGCCCCGCCTGCCCCCACCCCAGGAATGTGGGCCGGACCGGGCCCCTCCCAGAGCTGTATCCAGTTCGCAGCTTCCAGCCAAGAACTCAGAAGTTTGTTGTGAAAGGGAGGAGTGTTCGGCAAATAAGACCGAGCCTGCAAACTCTAGGCGCGCCCCCCCCCCCCCCCCCCCCCCCCCCCCAAGACCCTGCGCCGCAGCCCTAGCGCGGAAACTGTCATGAAAACAAACAGCAACAAAAGGGGGGAGGGGTCGTCTGCGGTGGTTCCCGATACCACAGCAATAAAATCCCCCAGAACGAAAAACAAAACTACGTCACGCCCTTAAAGAATCCACACCCCAAAATGATGACATCACAGATATAAACATCTCTCTTTCGAGCCCCTCCCCAAATGACACCCACCAGGGCACACAAGAAAATAACGTGGATCGCAAGACTCCCCCCCCCCCCTCCACAAAGATACAACTTATAGGAACTCCCTGCTGCAACCTTCCCCTGAAATATACCATTTCCCAGAGAAAGTCCCCGCCCAAACCAGAGCACACAGCCCTGCGCATTCAGCGCCCCTGCGTTAGGATATTACTTAAACAGCACCCCTCCCTCCATAGACATCCCACGCACAACTCCAGAAACTCATCACGCGTCTCCAAACTCTATGGGAGGAACACAGCTCTCGCCAGCCAAGTCTCCACACACACACACCTCGCTCCAGGTTCCATGCCACACACACACCTCGCTCCAGACTCCATGCCACACACACACCTCGCTCCAGACTCCATGCCACACACTCGCTCCAGGTTCCATGCCACACACACACCTCGCTCCAGACTCCATGCCACACACACACCTCGCTCCAGACTCCATGCCACACACTCGCTCCAGACTCCATGCCACACACACCTCGCTCCAGACTCCATGCCACACACACCTCGCTCCAGACTCCATGCCACACACACCTCGCTCCAGGTTCCATGCCACACACACACACACACCTCGCTCCAGACTCCATTCGCCACACGCCTCTCCGCTGGCAGCAGGGTGTGGACGGTGCTGTTTGTGCATGTCGTAGTGTGTGGCAGCCCCTGCCCGCCTTCGTACCAAGTTACCCACTGAACAGCTGCGACCTTAACGATCAACTTTCTCTCGGCGAGTACTGTGGTTATGAACTCTCCGGGCTCCCACAGGTGGCACCATTAGCGTTTACATGTGGGGGGTAGGACCGTGGCGCACACCTGCACGGCGCGCCAAGTGGGAGTCTGTGGGACAGAGAGTGCTCCCATGCTGCCCCACCCTTCTCGGGCGGCGCCCCTAACCAGGGCCCCATTTGGATCGCTAGCCACGCAGGGAAAACACGGCGCACTACCACCAATAAACGAGCCGACGACCGGGGGGGGCTAGTACCGACCCCAGAGAAAGTTTCCATAACTGTCTGCCAACCGCAGGGGCACTTTCCAAAGTCCAGCTCGGACACACGAGTCCGTGCGGTAGCGCAGGTGACGTCCTTACCTGTCCTTCTGGGGGGTCCGGGCTCCTAGGCGGCCATTCCGAGGGGGCTCCCTGGTCCGGTCCGCTCTCGGTCTCTGCAGACGTGAGCTGAATGCCCGGCTCTGCTCCCTGGGCTGGGCTCTTGTAACAGGGGCTGGGACTGTGGCAGCCAGGAGCGCCTGGGTGTGTCCGCTCCAGCTCTGACTGCCTGCTCCCTCCTCCTCCTCCTCCTCTTCCTAACACAGCGGCTCTGCCCCCCTCTCGCTGCACACCCATTCCCCCTCGTGAGTAACTCTGCTCACTACCAACTTTGCTCCCCCCCCCGTTCTTTACTCACCATACACCACTGCACCTTCCTTCTACAACCTTGCCTTCCCTCGACTCATGTACTTCTGCTCCCGCCTCACCAGAGCGAGCCCCCCCCCCCCCCTCCTCGCACCCAAAAGCGATCACTCCCCTCCGGACGCGCCTTTCTGCTCACCGCCAACTGCGCCCTGCTACTCCTTCAGCAAAACGACAGCAAGCAACATATTTCCCCCTCGCCCCCAAATTCCTTCTCACAGGTCGCTACTAGCTCTGCCCCCCTCTCCCCCCAACAATACAGCGCCCTTATTTTAGTAAGTGAGCCACCCGCCCTCATTTTTACAGCAGGGAGAATTCAGTCACTGCTGCCCCTACCACCCCCGGACACCACTTACCACTTCTGAACACCCACAACCAATCTTCACATGGCTGCAGGCCTCGCTGCTTCTGCTGAACTGCACCTTTGGAGTTAGGACCCCTGGCTGCTGCAGAAGGGCTTGTATTCTACAGCAGAGGAGAGGACTTGCACTGCACCTCTGGCCACACGACCTGCTGCTGCAGAAGGGCTTGCACTCTACCTCTGGCGTTAGGCCTCACTACTGCTGCAGTAGAGCTTGCACCCTACCCCTGGAGACCGCATACAATACACTTGCTGCAGAAGGGCTTGCACTCTACTGGGGAGAAGGAACTTGTGCTGCACCTCTGGCCACATGACCTGCTACTGCAGTAGGGCATGCACCCTATACCTGGAGACAGCATACACTGCACCTGCTGCAGAAGTGCTTGCACTCTACTGGTGGAGAAGCAACTTGTGCTGCACCTCTGGCCACATGATCTGCTGCTGCAGAAGGGCTTGCACTCTACCTCTGGCGTTAGGCCTCGCAACTGCTGCGGTAGAGCTTGCGCCCTACACCTGGAGACAGGATACACTGCACCTGCTTTAGAAGGGCTTTCACTCTACTGGGGAGAAGGGACTTGCTCTGCACCTCTGGCCAAATGACTCGCCACAGAAGGACTTACGCGAAACCTCTGGCTGCTTGACTCACTGCAGCAGTAGAGCTTGCACCCTACGCCTGGAGACAGGATACACTGCACCGGCTGCAGAAGGGCTTGCACTCTACTGGTGGAGAAGGGACTTGTGATGCACCTCTGGCCATATGACCTGCTGCTGCTGAAGGGTTTGCACTCTACTGGTGGAGAAGGGACTTGCACTGCACCTCTGGCCACATGATCTGCTGCTGCAGAAGGGCTTGCACTCTACTGGTGGAGAAGGGACTTGCACTGCACCTCTGGCCACATGATCTGCTGCTGCAGAAGGGCTTGCACTCTACCTCTGGTGTTAGGCCTCGCTACTGCTGCCGTAGTGCTCGCACCCTACACCTAAAAACAGGATACACTGCACCGGCTGCAGAAGGGCTTGCACTCTACTGGTGGAGAAGGGACTTGCGCTGCACCTCTGGCCAAATGACTCACCACAGAAGGGCTTACACTGAACCTCTGGCCGCTTGACTCACTGCAGCATAGGGACCTGCACCGCCCTTCGGGTGACAGGACTAACTACTGCTGCTCTGTAAGGGCTTGCGTTGTACCTCTGGAGCCAAGACTCACTGCTGCAGAAGGACATTCACCCCAACTTTGGGGACACTATGGCTCACTGCTGCTGCAGAGGGCCCTCACCCAAACTCTGGGGGTGGGGCTCTCCACAGCAGCAGAAAAGTCTTCATCCTGGGCTTGTTCCTGCGGCAAGATAGAAAGGATAGAAAAGCGGACAAAGCTAAATTAGGGCAGAAGAAATTGTCAAAATACGCCTTAGAGGGAGCACTAATAACAAGCCCTGCACCACCAACTCAGACAGCAGTGTCCCAACCACAAAAACAACTGCCACGATATAACACAGCCCAGCAGTACCAACCACCAAGGGGGGGGGGTACATGGGTATGGGCGGTTACTGGCAAAACTTTAGAGGCAGGGGAGGGAGAAGTAGGGGGCGGGGATTTGGGCCACAAGCACACTTCCCAAGGAGGAGGGTTCCGGGGTAACACACAGCAGGGATGGCAAGGCCAAGGAGAGAGAGGAGGAGGATTTCCATGGCAAGCGCGATAACCGCCCCAATGTTGGACATGCAGACTAGTAGGTCACATCTCCCGCACATGCAGATACAGAGCAGCACAAAAAGGGTGGGGTGAGCAAGGGCAACAAAGCTACCAATGGGGCCAGAATGGGTATTATCAGCAGGCAGGACAACCACCCAGGGTGCAACAGCAAGGCATACCCCAGCCACTGACACAACGCCAAACAGTACAAGGGACATTACAGCCACAGCAACAGCAAGCACTACAGCAGCAACAATAACAAAGAGCACAGATAGCACAACAACTAACACAATTACAAGACTGCTTACAACAACCAATGGACACGACAGCGGTGGTGCCAGTGACAAGAATGGGAGGGGTAACGATAATGGGGCACAACCCCTACACTGGCAATGGACACTCCCTATACCCGCAATAGGACAGCCCACAGACTGCCTTGTTGTGTCTTAGGTAACACCTAACCCTGCAGAGGAACCTTGCATAAAGGTGGCGATAGGTGACAAAACCTTTTCCTTCCTGGTCGACACACAGGCAACCAGGTCATGCATACCTGAGGGGAAATACACATTGTAATGTGATGCCATGAACACACGCAAGGATTTTCTGGGGCTCGAGAAGTGGTACCATTTACTGATAACATCCCCTTATCCATAGGAGATCATGACTTATCACTACCCTTACTGTACCCGAAACATGCACCAGTAAACATCCTGGGCCGAGACATAATGAGCAGACTGAACATGACCATCTCATTCACTGACAAGGGTATAGTGTGCTCCACACCAGGCATACCCATGCTCACGGCAAAGCAAATACTCCAGGCATACTGTGGAAAAAACGTGCAGAGGCGGGAGCCTGTAGACCCAGAAGTATTTCAGTACGGGACAGACCTGGCATTGGCATGGATACCAGGAATAGCAGGGAAAGTATGGAGAAGACCAGGTGCGTACCTTTTCAGGCCAGAGATGCCCACAGATGACAAGGAAGGGACATTTGTGTCAATAGACATTGAAGGGATAGTGGCACGGGAAGATTGGATTGCTGTACATGCCCTAGACGATGAAGGAAAGGCATGGAGGGCAGTAATAGCACTATCAGATGGATGTAGATTGACGGAGATATCTGATGAGGAACTCTTCTCACAAGAAAAGGGAACAAGTGAGATGATGTTGGGAATGAGTGTGTACCTTTGGCTACGATTAACATATGGAGAGGTGGCCCAAAAAATGGCAATGGCATTAGAAGCACCCCTCTCAGCACCGCCCCCTTCTGCGAGGAGGACTTAGCAAAGGTACCAACTTCATTATGGACAAAAAGTCCCTATGATGTAGGGTGCATAAAAAGCATAGGGGGAGTGAAAATAAAACTGAAGAAAAGAGCAATTCTGCCCAGGGTTAGACAATACCCACTGTCGAAGGAAGCAGAAGAGGGCATTTATGAGACGATAAGTGCCCTCATTGAAAGAGGCATCCTGGTCCCATCAGAATCACCTTGCAATACTGCAGTGTACCCCGTCCGCAAGGCAAACAGGGGCTCATGGTGTCTCATACAAGATTTGAGACCACTCAACAACATTGTAGAAGAAGAGTATCCAGTGGCAGCAAACCATGCCATGATACTCAGAGGAATTCTATTTGAGGCTACACAGTTTACCGTGATTGACCTCAAAAATGCCTTTTTCTCGATACCACTGCTCCCATATTCACAGGATTTAACAGGCTTCATGTACCGCAACAGAAAATAGAAACACTTGTGGTTGCCCTAAGGGTACTGCGAGTCACTTTCTATCTTTAACAGAGTAATCTAGATGGACCTAAGCAACATTGAGACAGGGAGTATGATACTACAATATGTAGACAACATTCTTATCTGCAGCACAACGGAAAGCTGAGTGCAGGAAGGACTCAGTTAAGTTAAAATGCTCAGTATATTAGCGGAGAAACGATATAAGGAAAATTGCAATACTGCCAGGAGGAGGTTCTGTACATCGGCCAATTGATATCCCAAAAGGGCAGGCACATAGCACCACAGAGGGCACAAACGATATTAAACAAACCTCAACCACAGACGATAAGAGAGTTACAACTATTGCAGGTCATGGGTGTTTGATTACAGTACATACACAGGCCCCTTTCTTACAGCCCTCAGGGAAGCGCAAAGGGGAGAGAAGACGCTAAGGTGGATACTGGAAATGACAGATGCATTTAATGAATTAAAGGAGGCGATATCAACAGCACCGGTCCTGAGTACCCCTGATTATAAGAAGGAGTTTTTTTATATTCTCACACTCTGATAGGGTGGTAATGAAAGAGGTACTGACACAAAAGACAAGCATGGGCCACAAACCAATTGCATACTACAGCAGGCAATTAAACCCAGTGATGACGGGTCATTTTCCGTGCGAACAACACTTGGCTTCTGCAGCTTTTGCTGTAGAAAAAGCATCATCAATAACAATGGGATGTTCCACGACGCTTTATGTGGAGCATGCCCTCTGTTATCCTGCACAAGCCAAAGAGCACACTGACAACACAGAGAGCAACATGGTATGAAATCAGCCTCTCACGTCCAGAACTAAAAATAGTAAGATGCAAGAATGTTAACCCACCACATTTTTTGGCAGAAGAAGTTGAAGGAGAATATGTCCATGATTGAACAAATACTACTCAGAAACGCGTAAAGTAGAGGAAGATGCACTTGAGGGGGAGACGTACTGTACATTGACGGGTCATTCACAATTAACCAAAGTGATGGGGTGAGAAGAACAGGGGCACCGGTGGTAAGATTCAGAGAGAACTGGACAAGTGAAGCAGTAAGATGCGTTAAACTGCCTCCCCAATATTCGGCCCAAGCAGCAGAACTAGTGGCCCTGATACTAGCCCTTAGAGAGAGTGAAAGAACACGGGTCACTATCTACTCAGATAGTGTCATGCCGGCGAGTTCCTGTCGTCTATGGAGCCACTGGCGATGCGTAACTTAGTCCCGTCCGCCAGCGGCTTTCGACCACGCCCCCTGTTTCCTGGTTTCACTTTCCTTCTGTTCCCATTGGTTGGGCGCTCCGCGGCCTGGTGTTTTAACCAGCCACTTCCGGGTCACGGATGCGTCGCAACGCTTCCAGTTTCGTCCGTTAGCCCTTAGTTGCTTGCTACCTGTTGCTCTCTTCCTGGTTTACTCGCCTTTCCCGCCGGTCGGGTCCTCGCGCCCAGTCCGGCTTCCCCCGCTGTTCTTCCTTCGTCCTTCCGCTGGTTCTGTCTGCCTTTCTCTCGCTCCCTTGTCTTTGTTTCACTCGCCCGCCTCCTCTGCCCTCCTTCCAACTTGCTTACGCTCCCTCCTTCCCATCTTCACTTACCGCCTTTCTTCCTCTTGTCTGTTCCGCTTGCTCCGTCCTTCTGTTTCCTACTTCCTCTCGCTCTGCTCCGTACCTTCCGTGTACCAGTTCCCTGCCTTGTCCATTGGATTTGCTCTCGCCTACCTCCCGAATAGTTTTGCTGTGACCTTCCGTGTACCAGACTCCGGCCTGTTCCCCTGGACTGCCTTTGCTTACCGTTTTGTTACTTCCTCTTCTAGCCTTGTGTACCAGATCTTCGGACCGCTTACTGGACTGCCTGTGTCCAGGGGGGGTTCACTCCCACATGTTGCCTCCAGACACTTTCCACCAGCTCTCACCCTTCAAGGATTCCTGGTTCCACTCCTCCAAGGCACCCAACGATAACACAGGGTTTTTTTGTGCCTAAGGGCTTTTTCCCCTCCTGGTCGATCCCGGGGAGGGGCCCCTTGGTCTCTCTTCTTGGGGGGCACGGTATCTTCCTCCCGGGGTTGTCCCTATCTACATAAAAAAAGGTGCGATCACGAAGAAAGGAAAAGAAGGGTTCTTGGAAGGAAGAAGAAGGTGAGGAGTCGGGGGAGATCTCAGAATCTACACTGTCGGACGAAGATATCACCGACCCCGGTGACAGTTTGCGACGCCAAAAAGAGATGGCCACCCCACAGCAGGTACAAGAACTCGTAGCCACTGTACAAAGTCTAAATTTGGAGATGCAGAACCTTAAGACAGCTAACGCCACCCTACAACAACATCTGACGGACAGGGAAAGACCTTTAACCGATTTACCTCCACTTCCCCTAGTATCAGGGAAGTTCGATGGTTCCCGTAAAAAGGTTAAGGAGTTCCTGGACGCATGCAATCTTCATTTTTCCTTTCGCCCTCAGACCTTTGACTCAGACCACGCCAAGGTGGGGTTTATGATCACCCACATGACCGGGAATGCCCTGGCTTGGGCTACCCCTCTAATAAACCAGCCAGACCCGGTTTTACAGGACTACAATGCCTTTAAGGCTCTGATTCAACAAACCTTTCTGCGAACAGAGAGTACCTACTTGGCCTCGGAGGACCTCCTTGACTTCCGTCAGGGGAATTCTGATCTACTGACATACATCACTGCTTTCAAACAGGTGGCAGCTAAGGCAGGTTGGCAGGAACAGGCCCAGTATGCCATATTTCGGCGAGGTTTAACGGAGGAATTGAAGGACGAACTAGCCCGGATAGAAAGACCGGTGTCTTTTGCCGAACTCCTGACAGGTGCCCTCCGAATTGACTTCAGAATGACGGAAAGACGTCAAGAAAAGAAGAAGACCAGGTTAAGTGTACTCCCTCTCTTGGAGACTCACTCACCCGCATCAGTGCCCTTCCAACGGACCGCTAAGGAAGAACCTATGCAGATCGGAACCACCAGAGCCCCGCTCACACCTGAAGAAAGGAAACGGCGCAGGGAGGGTTCCCTGTGTATGTACTGCGGGTCTTCCTCACATCTATTAAGAGATTGTCCGGAAGTACCGCCCAGAAGGTCGGGAAACGCTCGCCCTCGGTAAACATTGGGACGCATTACCGAGGGGCTGCTCTTAGTCCCTGTGCGCCTCTTTCTGTATCCTCTACTGAAACGTCTGAGGACTCCCGGTTGATGGTGCTCACAGTTTCTCTCAGAGTGGGCCCCAAAGAAGTAACCTCTTTAGCCCTACTCGACTGTGGAGCAGCAGGGAACTTCATGGATACCCATTGGGCAGAATGACATGGAGTGAAAAGGATAGCCAAACGAGAAGATCAAAAGGTGGAAGGGGTTGATGGCGAAGCTTTGAGCTCGGGTTTGATCACTCACACCACAGAAGCACTTACTTTGTCCATCCAACAACATATCGAAAGTATCACATTCGATATCATCAGGGCTGCTCACTTCCCCCTAATCCTGGGTATCTGTTGGCTACGCAGACACAACCCCAGTATTGACTGGTCTAGAAACGTACTTAGTTTTCAGTCCTCACTATGCAAATCGGAACGCTTGCCAGAACCAAGATTTGAGACCGTCAAGACCACAAATAGCTGCAAGGTCAGAACAGTACACTGTCTCCCACACTATCTGAAGGAGTTCAATGAGGTGGCAACTGAAAAGATACCCCTCGAGCTCCCTCCGCACCGGCCTGAAGACTGTTGCATTGATCTCACCCCAGGTGCACTGGTACCCTTCGGTAGGACGTTTCCACTTTCTTTGGAAGAAAAACAATACCTCCGAACGTATTTGGACAGCAACATGGAAAACGGGCTCATAAGGCCTTCAAAGTCCCCTGCAGGGGCATCCTTGTTCTTCATCTCTAAAAAGGATTCAAAGGAGTTGAGGCCGTGTATAGATTATCGCGGTCTAACCAAGGTTACCATAAAAGACCGGTATCCTATGCCATTGATCACCGATATCCTACAAGCTGTACAGGGTGCTACCATCTTCACCAAACTCGACCTGAGGAATGCTTATCACCTACTCCGGGTGCAGAAAGGAGACGAATGGAAGACAGCATTCCGGACTCCTTTCGGGCTTTTCGAATACCAGGTAATGTCGTTCGGGTTGGTAAACGCCCCGTCGGTATTCCAACGGTTTATGGACAGACTATTCTCCGATCTCCTGTGCCAAACCACATTGGTATACTTAGATGACATTCTGATCTACTCTCGCACTCCTGAAGACCATGTGGAAAATGTCAGGGAAGTATTCAGAAGGCTCCAGAGAAATCATTTGTCTGTTAAACTCGCCAAATGTGTATTTTCAGCCTCCTCCATTCCTTATCTAGGATACATTCTGTCCGACCACGGTATCTCCATGGATCCTAACAAAGTGTCTTCCATCATTGAATGGCCTTCACCCACCTCAGTCAAAGAGATACAGAAATTCCTGGGGCTAGCAAACTTCTCCCGGAGATTTATCCCTAATTTCTCTCAAAAGATACTACCCATCACCTCTCTTTTAAAGAAGCCTGCAACTCCATTCAAATGGTCAGCAGAGGCGGAAGACAGTTTTGGGAATCTTAAGGAAGCCTTCTGTTCTGCACCCATCCTACAACAACCAAACCAACATCTACCCTAGTTCTAGAGACGGACGCTTCATCAGCCGCAATAGGGGCTGTGCTTCTTCAAGAAATCCAGGGTACAGAACATCCGGTGGCTTATTTCTCAAAGACCCTAAACACCAGTCAAAGGAACTACTCGGTCATAGAGCGAGAGCTGCTGGCCATGAAGGCGGCCTGTGTAGAATGGCACCATCTGCTTCAAGGAGGAAGGTTCCCGTTCACCATTCGGACCGATCATAAGAACTTGCAGGTTCTCAAACAGTTCGAGTGCTACAACACTCGACAGGCCCGATGGGCTCACTTCTTCGCTCAATTCGAATTCCACATAACCTACATCCCCGGCAAGATGAATGTTGTAGCCGATTCTCTCTCCCGCCGGTGTGATTACCTGCCAGAGACAGATACGCCTCTTGAACGGATGTTTCCCCAGTCCAGGACTATCGGAATTATTTCTAAATTCCTTAAGCAGGTACAGGAGGACTCTGGAGGTCACTTTGAAGTGGAAAGACATGCTAAGGATTTGGCCTATGAAATCAGAAACGGCCTTTACCTTGTCGGAGGAAAACTCTATCTACCCACACCAGCTTTCCGCAAGACGGCACTTGCCTGGTGTCATGACTCCAAACTTGCAGGACACAGGGGAGTGGCTGGCACTCTCGAATACTTTCAAAGACATTTCTACTGGCATACGATGAGAAGGGATGTAGATCGGTACGTTCAGTCATGTATCGTCTGTCTGCGGACTAAGTCATCCCGTCAACGACCAATTGGTCTACTGGAACCAAGTGCTGTACCTAAGGGTCCTTGGAGCACGATCTCTACGGATTTTATAATGGATTTGCCCCCGTCTCAAGGATGCACCTGTGTCATGGTGGTAGTGGATTCATTTACCAAATTGGCTCACTTCTCCCCATTGCCTGGTGTTCCCACTGCAGCCAAGATGGCGGAAGTGTTCCTCCAAGACATATTCTGGTTACACGGTATGCCTAACAAGATATTTCAGACCGGGGTAGTCAGTACACCTCCCGGTTCTGGAAGGCACTGTGTGTCAGACTAGGTATCGAAAGAGCTCTCACCTCTGGATTCCATCCGCAATCCAATGGGCAAACCGAACGCCTGAACGGAACCCTGGAACAGTACTTAAGGTGCTTCATGAACTCCCAACAGGACAACTGGTGCACGCTACTCCCTCTAGCTGAATTCTCCTACAATAACTCCACACATACCACTCTGGTGTTTAGTCCTTTTTTTGGTACTTATGGTTTTCACCCTCGCTCCATTCTTCCTGTCTCGGGCCTCTCTACTAGCGTACCATCGGTAGATTCTTCCCTCTCCCTCCTTAGAGAGACACACAAGAAGGTAGAGGAAGGCCTTAAGTCAGCCCAAGCTCAATATTGCATTCAAGCCAACAAACACCGTAGACCTGTACCAGGATGGGATGTGGGTACCAGGGTCATGCTCTCCACTAGATATTTACCTCGTTGGGTACATCCCTCCAAGCTATCTCCCAAGTATCTAGGGCCATACGAGATCATACAGAAGATCAACCCTATGGCTTTTTGCTTGAAATTACCCAACAACCTCAAAAGGGTCCACCCTGTTTTCCATGCCTCTCAACTCAAGTCATTTCATGCTGACACTTGGGCACGTCATGTTAGACAGGCCACGATTCCTCAGGGTTCTACTCGGGCGGAATATGAAGTCGCCCAACTCTGTGACTCCAGGTATCATAGAGGCAGGCTGGAATATTTGGTTAAATGGAAGGGCTACCCTTCATCGGAAAACTCTTGGGAACCCATCACACACATTAATGCTCCTGTCTTACTTTGCAAGTACCACTTCTCCAGCATTGGATCTTTCATGAATTCACATGCTTAGAATATTCCCCGTCGTCAGGCTGGGAATCCCCGGTACATTGTATAGACCCTTTCCCGTAGGAAAACTTTTTCGACGCTTATGCGTCCTATCCACCTCGTTTTGTATCATGCGTGCCCGCGCCGTCCGGACGCCATGATATAAATACAGGACCCGCGCTCCCTCAGATTTCAACCGTCTTTCAAAGTAGTGGGATCCTCGCGATTACTGCTAATTGAAGTTAGGTTGTGTTTTCGCTTCGGCGAAATTCCGTTCTGAAGAAAATATGTCCGGAAAAGCTTTATTCCGTCCTTGTGCGACATGTGGTCTCAAAAAAGTCTATGAAGGTGATGCCCACATGGATTGTATCTACTGTCTCCACCCGCACCACACGGCGGATACATGCAAGATATGCCAGGGTTTCTCCCAAAAAACCCTTAAAGATCGGAAAAGAAGGTTGGTCGACTGGCTTAACGACGGAGCGGTTGCCTATCCGGCATCAGAAGTTGGCTCCACGGCCTCCAAGAGCAAGTCGGAACCTCCTTCGAAGAAGGCGAAGAAGGCGAGGCCTGTCGAAAAATGCCCTGCGGACAAGCATGTGGGAAAGCATGCTGGGTCTTCCTCATCACACAAAAAGTCCTCCTCCTCCTCATCCTCCAAGACGGAGAGGCAAGCGGCATCAAAATCCTCCTCAGGGGACCGTCCTAGGTCTTCCGTGAGTCGAGATGCTTCAGCAGGGAAGTCGGCAACGAAATCGGCTACGAAGTCAGACTGGCTCGTCGACCCCGGTATCGCTGACAATGCCGATTTACTATTCAGGCAGCAGCGGTGGGGATTCCTTCGTCGACGGAGACTCAATTTATGGTCTGGCAGCCAGAGGTCTGTGAACCGGCCCCCCCTGAGGTCCTGCTGCAAGACAGGGCCTTGCCGGGGTCGTCGGTGGAAGGAGAAGGTGACATGGTTATGCAGCCGTCGGACCTGGGCCTACGGCCTTCCAATACGTCGACGACGAGTGCGAGTGGGGGTGTGGTCCCTCTATCCTCGACGTTGCTGACCCCCAGACGGTTTTGTCTCTGGATGTGCTTAATACACTTCAGAAGCTCCTGCAGCGTCTGGATACGCAGATCCCTCAACCTGGCACTTCATCGTCGATATTTTCTGCACCTTCCGTCGACGAACAAGTTCAAGCAGCTCGCACGACGGCCAAAAGCCCTTCGGCCTCCCAGGTGGCGAAGGATCGTCCTCGAGTGCAGGAGGAGGGTGAGCTATCGGAGTCCGATTCTATACGAGGTGACTCAGGTTCGGACATCTCCCTGTCACCGTCGAGAGACCCACTAACACAAAAAGAGGTAGGAGGATATTTATACTGCTACACCAAACGTCCCTCCAAACTAGGGAAACGACCCTTTACAAACATACAAAAGGTTTGGTGAGCAGTGTGTTGTACAGGTGTTGCATCTATCTAAGGCCAGAGCAGTTCTTATGTACTATGCATCAAGAACATCTGTTCTTCAAAACCGAGTATAAAAACACCTAGCCTAGTAAGTGCTACTCATTAGGCTTTCGAAGAAAGGATCGTGTCACAGTATAAAAAGAGTTTTTATTCAATAAATTATCGATACTTAAAAACAGAGAATTATTCTCAAACACAATTAGTATTTCATAAACACAGTACAATGACAACATATAAACAGTGCATAAAACAACCTCAAACAGATACTCTATGAGTTACAGTGGTATAAACAAGGAACCGACCTAATCGGGTTCCACCCTACAGAATACAAAAAGGAATCTGTAGTCATAGAGATGTATTCGACTGTGTAAGCTAAACAGTTTAGGGTCAATTAATTCGCCCACACTGTGCTCCACGCTACGTTGCACCAAAGTACTCACACTGTATCATATCCAATCGACCCGTCGAGAGACCCAACATGGAATTCGGATGTAGAGATAGAGTCTACGAGGAGTCAGGCACAACCATCTCCTCCGGATGATGTGGGAGCCTTCCATGCAATGATGGGAAAAGCGTGTTCCGAGTTCGGCTTAATTCCTGAGGAGCAGAAGAAAGATTGCTTTCTTTTTGATCACATGGGTCAAAGGAGGAAATCGGTATTTGCCATCCCAATCCTGGACCACGTATGGCAAGAAGGCCTCAAGACGATGCGTCATCCGTTCTCGGAACCGGCCATTAAGGGGCGTATTGAGAAAAAGTTTAAAGCTCCAGAGTCCACTCCAAAATGTCTAACATCACAGCCACTGTCAGACTCTGTGGTATCGGCGGCAGCGGCTAGGAAGGCCAGAGTACAGCAAAAATGTTCAACCCCTCCAGAAAGCGAGGCAAGGAGACAGGACGCCTTCGGGAAAAAGGTGCTCTCAGTCGGCACCACGACGGTGAGAGCAGCCAACTCCTTGGCGATTGTATCGCGTTACGATAGGGAGATGTGGCATAAAATAGCCCCTATCCTAGAACACCTGCAGGAAGAACATCGCAAAGCAGCCATGTTACTAGTTCGGGATGGTGAGGAGGCCTCGAACCATGCAATTAATATTGCGGTGGACCTAGCAGAGTCGGGGTTCAAACAAATCAATCATGGCGTAGTACTTCGTCGACAAGCGCGGCTCAAATGTACTACTTTTAGACCTGAAGTCCAGTACAAAGTTCTAGACATGCCATGTGAAGGAGAACATCTGTTTGGAGATAAGGTTGATGAAGCCTTGAAGGGGATGAAGGAAGACACGGATACCGCTAGGTCTCTTGGCGCTCTCCAGACAGGTAGAAGTTTTCGCTCTTTTCGCCCCTTCAGGGGCGCCTCCGGAAACTCCCGCTTTGGAGCCTCTAGGGACCGTGGATTTAACAGGCCCTCATACTCTTCACAAGGCTACAGACGGGCATCCCAGTCGGCACGTAGAGGCAGAGATTATCAAGCCTCCAGACGACGAGGCTCGGGTCCCTCGTCGACGAAGGACAAGCAAACCAGCAACCAATGACGGCCTTCGGAACGTCCTGGGGGGTCGAGTCTCTCATCATATCGACCAATGGAAATGCATCACCACAGATCGATGGGTTCTGGACACGGTTCGCATGGGTCATGCGCTGCAATTCAAAAACAAACCTCCAAGTCTTCCGCCAGTGTTTTCGGCCCAGCCCCACCTTCGAGTTCTAAGACAAGAGGTGGCGCTTATGCTACAAAAAGGAGCGGTAGAACGGGTTCCTGTGGCACAGGAAGGACAAGGGGTTTATTCCCGGTTCTTCGTAGTCAAGAAGCCGAATGGAAAATGGAGGCCCATTCTTGACCTGAGGGTACTCAACAAATGGCTAAAGGGCTCAAAATTCAAAATGCTAAAGCTCCAGGAGGTTATCAGGTCAGTGCAACCCATGGATTATCTGTCCTCGCTAGATCTTCAGGACGCATATTTTCATATCCCAATACGTCCACGACACAGGAGATATTTAAGGTTCGTCGTCGGCCAAAAGCATTTTCAGTTCAAGGTCCTCCCGTTCGGTCTCATGTCCTCCCCCAGGACGTTCACCAAGTGCTTGGCCCCCATAGCGGCCCATTTAAGGAAGGACGGTCACCATGTCTATCCATATTTAGACGACTGCTGGTCAGAGGCTCGTCCATGGAACAAACACGACACAGTCTGGGGGCCACGATGTCCCTTCTACAGGAACTGGGTTTCGCGATAAACTTCAGCAAGTCCTCCGTAGAGCCCTCGAGGACCTTGGTCTTTCTAGGAGCGGAGTTTCATACGCACACAGGCCTTGTAAGACCATCCAGCGAAAGAATACAGAAGCTACAAAGCAAGGCGTCGGAATGGAAATGCGGTACCAGGGTGTCGGTGCGCAAATACATGTCCCTGCTAGGGACCATGTCGTCCTGCATTCCGTTGATAAACAACTGCCGACTGTTTATGAGACCGTGCCAGGAATTTCTAGCAGACCGTTGGATGCAGAGCCAAGGTCGCTGGTCCGACAGATTGGTCATCGACGAACAACTGGTACAAGCACTCCGCTGGTGGAGAGTTTCTACTCATCTAACGAAAGGAATGCCTCTGTTGGAACGGAGTTCCAGAAGACGGTGGTGACGGATGCATCACTGAGCGGATGGGGAGCTCATCTGGAGACGTTACAAGTACAAGGCCGGTGGTCGTTACAAGAGTCCTCCCTGCATATCAACCTGCTAGAACTGAGAGCAGTGCGGTGGGCCCTAAAATCTTTTCTTCCTCAACTGAGAGACTCTGTGGTGCGTGTCATGACGGACAACACGACTACAATGTTTTACTTAAGGAAACAAGGAGGAACACGTTCCAGGTCCCTGTCGACGGAGGCACAGAAAATCTGGCATTGGGCCCTGCAACACAACATGCTAAACTTGGCGTTCCACCTACCAGGCGTGAGAAATGTGGAGGCAGATGCCCTCAGCAGGGAAATGAACGAGGTTCACGAATGGGTGCTGAACGACCAGCAACTACAACATGCATTCAAGAAGTGGGGACATCCTTCCATCGATCTGTTCGCGACGAAGGACAACAGAAAATGCCCGCAGTACGCAAGCAGATGGCCTCAGCAGGGCTCACTGGGAGATGCGTTCTCCTTCCCATGGACGAACAAATTCCTGTACGCATTCCCTCCTTTTCCTCTTATCCGGAGGACGTTGCAATGGATCCTCAAGTACCCATGTCGGGTGATTTTGGTGGCCCCGTATTGGGCCAGACAGGTGTGGTTCTCAGACCTGCTACACTTGTCTGCGGCGGAGCCAATGAGGTTCAGGAAGATCCCCAACCTTCTGTCTCGACAGGAGGGTATCATCTGGCATCACGACCCGGACAGCCTCAAGTTGACGGCCTGGCTCCTGACTTCGCCGAATTTGGCCAGCTAACGATTCCGGAGGAGTGTCGTCGTATTCTGCCAGCGGCAAGAGCACCTGCCACTAACACTTCATACTCGTACAAATGGAGGAGTTTCTGTCAGTGGTGTGGGGATCAACCAGGTTTGGATCCGCAGTTGATTATGCCGGAACAGCTCCTTCCATACTTGCTGTTCTTAGCTCAAAAGGGCTTATCGGTGTCGTCGATAAAAGTACACCTGGCCGCATTCTCCAGGTTTACACGGCAACGACATTCCGCACCATTATTCAGCGACCGCCTGATTAAGCACTTCCTTAAAGGGTTGTTCAGGAGCTTCCCTCCCGAGAAGAAATGTCCTCCGGTGTGGAGCCTCAATCTGGTGTTAGCGTCTCTTATGAAACCTCCTTTTGAACCAATGTCATCGTCGTCTCTAAAGTTTTTGTCCTGGAAATTGGCCTTCCTGGTGGCCATCACTTCAGCCCGACGTATTTCGGAAATCCAAGCTCTAATGGTAGACGCACCATACTTAAGATTTTTTAAGAACAAGGTGGTCCTGGCCACTAACCCACAGTTCATACCGAAGGCGCCTTCAGTGTTCCATAAACATTCCTCTATTGTCTTACCTACGTTTTTTCCAGAGCCATGCTCGGGAGCGGAGCGCACGTTACACACATTAGACGTGAAGAGGGCTCTGAAGTTTTATCTTCATCGCACGCAACCTTTTAGGGAAACGAGGCAATTGTTCGTGGCCTATGGTCTGGGTGTTAAAGGCAAAGCCATTTCAAAGCAAGGACTGTCAAGATGGGTATCGTCTACCATTTCGTACTGCCATTCCAAGGCTGGGAAGCCTCTTTTGCGACGCCCAAGAGCTCATTCCACTAGAGTGGCGGCATCGTCGACGGCGCTGTGGTCTGGAGTCCCTCTGGGGAACATCTGCATGGCGGCTACCTGGGCGGCTACACACACTTTTACCCGCCATTACTGCCTGTCACAACAACATGCCGAAGATACTCGGATGGGACAGGCGGTGCTTTGACACCTATTCCAATAAGGTAAGCCCCGGTTGAGGGGTTAGTTCTGGTTGCAATTATGATTGGATATTGTTTGTTCTCTATGTTAACTATTGCCGATGGGTACACGACCATAGAGAACTGGCATTGTGAGGAAAGTATGTGAGTTTGCATGCACGCCTCCTCTCTTTGGGATGGTACTGCTATGTAATCTATTCTAAGCATGTGAATCCATGAAAGATCCAATACTGGAGAAGGGAATAGTTTCTTACCTGTAACTCCATTTCTCCAGCATTGGTATCTTTCATGGATTCACATGCGCCCGCCTGCCTCCCCTGGCCATGCAAACTGGTTCCCCCACTACCTTGGGGGCCGAAATCTGAGGGAGCGCGGGGGCGGGTCCTGTATTTATATCATGGCGTCCGGACGGCGCGGGCACGCATGATACAAAACGAGGTGGATAGGACGCATAAGCGTCGAAAAAGTTTTCCTACGGGAAAGGGTCTATATAATGTACCGGGGATTCCCAGCCTGAGGACGGGGAATATTCTAAGCATGTGAATCCATGAAAGATACCAATGCTGGAGAAATGGAGTTACAGGTAAGAAACTATTCCCTTCTTTCATCCAGGGAAACCAGGGGGAGGATCTTATAGGAGGGGGCATACTGTCATGCCGCCGAGTTCCTGGCGTCTATGGAGCCGCTGGCGACGCGGAACTTAGTTCCGTCCGCCAGCGGCTTTCGACCACGCCCCCTGTTTCCTGGTTTCACTTTCCTTCTGTTCCTATTGGTTGGGCGCTCCGCGGCCCGGTGTTTTAACCAGCCACTTCCGGGTCACAGATGCGTCGCAACGCTTCCGGTTTCGTCCGTTAGCCCTTAGTTGCTTGCTACCTGTTGCTCTCTTCCTGGGTTACTCGCCTTTCCCGCTGGTCGGGTCCTCACGCCCAGTCCGGCTCCCCCCGCTGTTCTTCCTTCATCCTTCCGCTGGTTCTGTCTGCCTTTCTCTCGCTCCCTTGTCTTTGTTTCACTCGCCCGCCTCCTCTGCCCTCCTTCCAACTTGCTTACCCTCCCTCCTTCCCATCTTCACTTACCGCTTTTCTTCCTCTTGTCTGTTCCGCTTGCTCCGTCCTTCTGTTTCCTACTTCCTCTCGCTCTGCTCCGTACCTTCCGTGTACCAGTTCCTTGCCTTGTCCATTGGATTTGCTCTCGCCTACCTCCCGGATAGTTTTGCTGTGACCTTCCGTGTACCAGACTCCAGCCTGTTCCCCTGGACTGCCTTTGCTTACCGTTTTGTTACTTCCTCTTCTAGCCTCGTGTACCAGATCCTCGGACCGCTTACTGGACTGCCTGTGTGCTGGGGGGGGGGGGGGGTTCACTCCCAGGTGTTGCCTCCAGACACTTTCCACCAGCTCTCACCCTTCAAGGATTCCTGGTTCCACTCCTCCAAGGCACCCGACGATAACACAGGGGTTTTTTGTGCCTAAGGGCTTTTTCCCCTCCTGGTCGATCCCGGGGGAGGGGCCCCTTGATCTCCCTTCTTGGGGGGCACGGTGGCTTCCTCCCGGGGTCGTCCCTATCTACATAAAAAAAAGGTGCGATCACGAAGAAAGGAAAAGAAGGGTTCTTGGAAGGAAGAAGAAGGTGAGGAGTCGGGGGAGGGGGAGATCTCAGAATCTACACTGTCGGACGAAGATATCACCGACCCCGGTGACAGATAGTGCCTAGGCGACTTCAAAAATACATTCTGGTCTAGCAAGATGGTTGAGAAGAGGGTTTAGACGGGCAGATGGCACACCAGTACAGCACGCTCCCCTCCTAGGGGAACTAATAGAAGTTGTAACATACCCAACAGAACTCACATTAGTGAAGTGCCAAGCACATACTAATGGGGAAGACCTGATAGCAAAAGGAAATGAAGCATCAGATTTCTATGCAAAGTATGCCTCATATTTTGGGGAATTATGGGACCTCCAAGAAAAACAAAAAGAGGGGGTGGGGCAAGACAGATGCTAATGAAAGAAGGGTACAGTCACTTACCACAGACACAGGTAATGGAACTACAGGCAGCAGCCCCAATGAGTGAAAAGGAACTGTGGGTAAACAGAGGGTGCTCAATGTCCCCCACAGATGCCCTGTGGAGACAAAACAACACGGGTAAAGTAGATATGCCTCTTGCATTATTTGAAATAGCACTGACACAACTACACTATCCTGCACACACAGGGAAAGAGGTAATTACGGCACGTATTAAGGAATCATGGTTCTGCCCTGAATTAAATGCCCATGTTTCAAATTTTATCAGTAATTGCCTTACATGCCAGCAGTTTACTGCGGGTCGAACGCTTAAAGTGATCAAAGGAGTGATACCCAGACCCAAAGGCCCTTTCTTACAACTTCACATCAACTATGTCGATATGATAAATGTATGCCAAGGCTATTGCTACGGCGATTGTGGTGGTATGCCCCTTCTCGAGGTTGATAGAAGCGGGCTTGTGCTCCCATGCTGATGCGTTAAGGGCTGCCAAGTTCCTGGTTAGAGAGGTGTTTCCAAGGTGGGGTGTCTGTGAAGTCCTACGGTCGGACAATGGACCCCACTTTGCCAGTGAGATATTTCAGCACATCACCACATTACTAGGAATAAAGCACAAGTTTGCTTGTGCATACCACCCACAGGCCAACGGAATTTGTGAATGCCTCAACAGCCTCCTGAAGGAAACCATAGCAAAAACACAACAGACAACTAAAAAGAACTGTCTCTATTTCCTGCGTCGGGCTCTATTTGAGCCATGGAATAAACCAGGGTCGGACCACCACCTCACTCCCCATGAGTGGTGACCAGTCGCCAAATGCACCTCCCATTAGCCCCAGCTACAAGGGCCATCCATGACTGTGAAGAGGCTGCCGAAGTATTTGGGAGTGAAATGTATGAATATGTCACTTCACTGGTTACTAGTGCCTTGTTTATCTCTCAACAGATCTAACGGACACAGGGGAGGACGGAGAACGATCTACAAGAACTAAGCGACCCCCAGGAACCAGCAAAAGCATTACCTGTCAAAGAAGGAGACAGCATCCTCCTACACAAATACTGTAGGAAGTGGAACACCCCCAGATTCACAGGGCCGCACACTGTCAAAGCGGTCGCAGACAGAGCAGTGAAACTCAAGGGTAAAAGCATTTGGCATCATACACACGATGTCAAGCCCTACAAAGCATCGACCTCTCCTCAGCTCAGCATCGACAGGGCCAATGCTACAGTAACGACAGATACACAAGATAGCAACAGTGCCCCATTAGCGATAACAGAAAACACAGACAGGCCTATGAACTCAAATGAACAAGAACATGTACATCACCCAATGACAAGACGCTCACAAGAACTTGATGCCTTTAATTGAATAAATAAGCTGAACATCCTTTATTGAATTATTTTTGAATTATTTAATTGAATGTATTATTATTAAACAGTGCAGAACTACCCACCGAAAAATGTATGATGCTTTGATGTAGACACACCAATACAGCATGCATACACCCACTAGGAATACACTGTGTTAACACTGTTTTAGCATAGTCTCTTTTTTCTGCACATGCAGGGTTCTCCGTCTATGTAAAATGTGTATGTTTAAATGTTAGAAGTAGGTTGGAAATTGATTTAGATGTTACTCCCCATTGAACACCCTGAAGTACTGTCTCACCAATATATTCATGCGATACGAAGGCCCACACTCTTTAGACCAAGACCACCAGGTGTCTACTATACTGCCTCTATAGAGTACGTAGCCCAAACATACCCACAGCTCCACAAGGCCCTAGCCATACTTAGAGATAGATCAATACAGAAAATCTGGGAAGAGTTATTTGCATGGGCCTTGAATGACTATTTAGTAAATCGGGCTTGAAATACTTAAAAATAGTAACCTAAATAACACTGTTTTACAACGATTTTCAGGTGGGTAACCATATCATCCTATCAACCCCTTGTCTAGGGTGTAAGTAAAGGTAATGCCTACTGTAATAAAATTTGTATTAAAGACAATGTGGATTATGCTGTCTGTCGGCTTGGTAGCTGCCATAGTGTGGCAAGTGTATGCAGCTTTGCATGTTTCTGTAACGCCCCATACTAACGTTCCCCCTACCCAAGCTGCAAGAATCACTGTGTCAGGTGGTACGACCAGAATGGACGGGAAGGTAAGGAGAGGTAAGCGTAGTGTTGGTACTGATGTTAATGGGGTTGACACATAGCACACATCACAAACAACATGTGGTATAAGCACATGTCAAAAATTGGTAAGGACACAACATTGGACAGCTGCTACGTCTGCTCATTGATCCCATATGCCATGAGCGCGTACAGAACCTTCGTAGCTACGGAAGTACCAGCAACAACGGCACGAAGCCTCCAATACCTCGCACTGTTCCAGACGCGAGGGAGATTCCAAGGGACAACAGCAACCCTCCAGAAGAGACCAAAGGCAACATAACCGTACAAGGATAGCTTCATCACAACCTTACCTATGTTCGACAACTACTGGCAACATACTCAAGCGCTACGGTATATAACTGACGGACCGGAGAAAGGAGAAACAAGGAAGTGACGCTGAACTATCTGCCATTCAAATGGAGCGCCAGAGAGATAGTTGGAGAACCCTGGTGCCTGGAGTCCCCCAGATGTTGGTGTTTGGAAAAGTGTATACCAAAGAAGGATGAGTGGGTGGAGTGGTGGGAAGCAAGCCATTAACATTAACAAAGGCTGCAGTGAACAAGGTCCAGGAAGAAAACGACAAATGTCTCAAAGAATGGGCTAAGAATGCAAGTTTGCTGACATGGCTGGATAAGGAAGATGGACCACTAACAATCATTCCTCTTCCACCACCAACCGTATGTTACCTGCACGACGGGGATATTGAAGTGGAGACAAACGATGGATGCAGGAGGATAGAGAAGATAGGAGACATGGGATCAGGCACAGCAGTACTGATGGACCATTATTGGGCATGTGGGACATAGGCATATGATAAACTACCACCTAACTGGGGAGGGATCTTCTCCCTGGCACATGTCAACGTACCCTCACTAGTAGTGCCTCAAAAACATGTCAAGATGGACGACTTCCCAAAAATGGATGAAGGTAATAAGCGAAGGAAACAATCGCTATCACCTACCACACTACCACCTGGCCATGACATCGCCAAAGATGCCACTTTATAGAGAGTAAAACGACAAGAAAATGACCTATGGGGCAAATCAGAAACTGCACTTGACGAAGTACCACCATCACATCGGCTGTTCAGCAGGACTGCCATGTTCTTCTCTGCAATAATACACCCAGGGTTCCAGACATATGCAAATGCAAAATGGCTCCAGATAACACGATGGGAGCTAATGATGACAATATACTGAACAGTCAACGGATTCAACACAATCAAAGAAGAGCTCCGAGCTATACGATTAGTGGCCCTACAGAACAGGTATGTTCTGGACCTGCTCACAGCTATGGAAGGAAGAGTATGCACAAAAATAGAAAGCTCCTGCTGCACGTTCACACCAGCAAATGATGAAGATAATGGGACATTATCAGAAGCAGGGTCGCAGTTGGCAAAAATGCATGCTAAGATGGAAGAAGAATCAAAAGGCACAAAGAAAAACGAAGCTGGTTCTCGTATCTCTGTCATTGATGCCATCCTGGCTAGCAGATGGTCTAAAAATACTAGCAGGAGGCCTGATCCTCGGGTTGGCCTCTCTACTCGGGATAAAAGCGTGCATGGCAAAATCCAAGATGACTGCAGAAGAAATGATCGGGATGAAGTTACTTCTACCTGCAGAGGACGACCAACACACAGACATAATACGTAAGGAACGAGAGGGACTACAACAACAGCTAATGGAATCAGACATGTACCAGCCATCAATGAAACTAGAAAACCCAAGGAATCCCAAGATTTATGTTGGAAAATGGGTCTACTGCAAGCCCAGTGGGGGATGCGTGTATATGTACTGGTCGTTTGACGATCATGTGAACCACTACGGACATCTAGCGGGAATTACGAAGGTGTGGCACCTGAGAGATGACAAGAGAAGCAACCATTTTGTGGTCGACAAGTTGACCAGAGGGGGGAGTGAAGAGGGAAATTCAGAATGTCCCTTCCCTTCTTACGGGGCCCCCCACCGGAAGAAGCACACCCGACAGAATAACTATCGACTATCCGAGATTGCACCCGGTCCCACCGCCCCCAGCATAAACGCACATCACGAACGACATCCAGCAATCCGCCCATACAATCCTGTGATGGTACGAGCCCTAGCCAACACAAGAAACAACAACCAAGACTGAGCTATATGGACCAAATTGATTGACGTCCCTGCAAGCCATGCTGCAGGTCTTTAGAGACTTCCTGATGACATAGCTGCGTTAGACAGGAAGCACACATGCAGTCGGCACAATCGGGACACTCACACACCAATCCACATGAAGAACATACGCGTACAGTTCTATGAGCTAGATGACAGCCACACACACAATGTCTGCACATTTCTTATTTTCCATATAAGCTTGCTATCGCTACCGCACCCCAGAAACGCAAGACGCCAGAAGAGCTTGTGTATATGCTTGCAGATGCTACCCGCTATTAACCCTATGGATGTACAGGAGCACTCAAGGGACCTGACCACCCACGACATGCTTTTAACCTATGAACAATTATATTGAAATATTATATTGAAATAACCAGAGTTGAAGTAGGCCTCAGACAAATCCAGCAAGCTAAACCCATCTTGCAGAGAGCCCAAAGCTGCAAGCTGCTGAGCGAGCAGAATAGCCCGCCAAGACCACGATGTTGCAAGTGACATTCCTCATTCACTGTGCCACGATGAGCCCAGCGACAGAAGAGAATACCCCAAGCTAAAATACAAATCAAATCGAAGTAATTCGGCCTCACTAATGGTCTCCTCGCACGTGATCCGGCCAATCTGACATTATGCCAAGGCCTGGAAGCTGGGAAATGCAGTTGTCTCACGTCTGGGACTGAACCTTGCAACATAATTGTAACAATCCCTCTACAACATGCTTTGGGACTGGACTGCTCTCATGGCATTAGTAGAGACACCATTGTTACACACTGTCACATAGACACACCTTGTTGTTACACATTGTACAAGAGCAGGTGTCTCGTGGGCTGGGAACAATGGTGGTCCAAGACTTGGGGGCCGGCATCCAAACCTATCTGGATACTGGGAGATAGAGGCTGGCGGCTGGAATCTCCAGTCAATCATCAGGGGTTCTCATGTAGCAATTCTCAGGTAGCAATTTTTGGGGACGACCCAAGCATGCCACCTGATGCAGTGACCACCAATAACCAAGCACTATATGTCCCTATACTGGACCTACCACTCTGAGAGCCAACCCGGAGTGGTGTTAGGTTCAGGGATGGGTTTTTGGTAAGTGACGCAAAATGTGATGTCACAACGATAGAAAAAGGGCCTGCGAGCCTGAAATCGATGAGATGTGCTTGGGCTGGATTTGGCTCCATGTATGTTATCCCTGCTAGTTTGTCATTATAAAATGGCAGTTACCTTTTGCTCCTTGTGTTGACCGCGACTTCTTTGGGACATTGGAAGGAGTTAGGGCCTTCCGTGAGCTGGAGGTCCGCTGACCCTAGGTACGGTTCTGCTGACCCCAGAAATTACCCTAACAGCATAGCTACATCTGATCCTTCCTCACTCTGCCAAGGTCTCCTAAAGCTCTATCCATCAGCCCTCTACTCTTGACCCCACTAGGCCCCCACCTTCCAACAATTCATCTCCTTCTTGGGGCTCTCCTATCACCTGTTTGCAGACAACACTGACATCATCACACACCCCCCCTCCATTCCTGATATCGCTGCCTGCATCTCAGATTGCCTCAGCAATCTGTCACTTGATGGCACCTTCTTCTTTCTCCTTCCCTCACCTATCTTATTTCCCCCGGAACTTCTCATACCCTACACCAAGCTGTGCAACCCATGGATCCTTTTAGACAGCAATCTCCATCTTCACTTCTTTATCACTGCTACCTCAAGTGCTGCCATGATTAAACTGTTCCATATCAGGAAACAAAATCCTCACCTACCAGTCTGCCAAAACTCTAATCCTAACTCTTGTACTCTGACACTTTCACTACTGTGCTAGCCTGCTCCTTAACTTCTCCCTCTACTACTTCTCCCTCTGCTTGACAAAATACTTAGCTTTGCCATGAGCACCCTCTGCATTCTCCCTCCACTTCCCAACACTGTTCACATGCTGGATGGTTCTCTGTGAGAAGTTGGTCCATCCTCATATTTCTACATCTTGTCTTTAAAACCATTCGTGGCTGCCACCTTGCCCCCAATCTGGCTGACTCTATCTCCTGCTACACCATTCTTCACTGTAGCCTCTGCTCTAGCACTCTCTTCAATCTCCTTGTTGTTCAGCCACCCTACTGTACTCCAGGACCCCCAACTGGCCCATAGAGTCAGGGTTTGCTCAGAAGCACTTTAAGACAAGATTGCAGCACCCTTGAGATGGATGGGGGTGCAGATTAATACTCCAACACCAAATCAATACTAACAACTCGACGGTTTGGCAAAGGGAGTCAGTTTAATGACAAGTACAAAAAACAGGGAGTCTCATGAATATCAGCGGATGCGTGATCTTCTCTCTCTCTTCACAACGAACTTCATAAAAAACAACATTTATACTGAAAACTCATCATCATTGAAGTTTAACGCTTAAAAGTTGCATGCAATTCTATTGGTTCAGGAAAGGTAACTTTAATATAGGTGCAATAACTGTATATGGTAACGGAGTAAGGGGATTGGATAAACACTGTCAGGTGGGACATCTGAGCCCTACCTTCAAAATGGCTGCTGTAGACGTCACTAAAAGTACAACGTCCCATTGGTTCCACTAACTATAGGACCGTAGATTACTTGGTCCACTGTGATTTATCACCAACCCCACTCCTACTTTTTCCACTTTGCTTAGCAGCACGCAGAATGGTCAGCCAGGTGCAGGGTGCCCCTTAGCTCCGCCGGCCTTCCTCCAATTATTGTTACAATCAATCATCACTTTAGTGGCCATGTGTCAATTATTTCACTGTGGTTGGCCTCGACACTGCACCTTCTGTCTGGAAAAGTTCTGATATCTTTGCCTTCCCTGCTGCCATGCGTTGGTGTGAAGGTCTCACTTCTCCTTGCTTGGCTGGTCACGTGATTCAGAGACCGTGAATTTCTCTCTTCTTTATGTAATTCGTGTATTTGATTTTCATTTCACCCACCACCTGCCTCCAGTTTCTTATCTTGGCCTTTCTGAAGCAGGATATTCTGTTCTTAGCTTTAATTAATTGTAGCTACTGTTCGTCTATTCTACTGATACGACCTTGGCTTTTCTGGCATGATTTGCCTCTGCTGAGTTTTGTTTCTGCTGCTTCTCCTCGATTTTGCTAAATATGAAGCTCTCCTCGTGTGGCCTTTAGAAACCTTTGGTTAATACTGCTTCTTGTGCAAAGTGGAAATATACCTATATAACATAATTCTTTTGAGGTAGATATGTACAAGTGGCGCTTGCCTCACTATCTTTCTACTAAGCATAGCAAGCTGCACAATTTTCTTAGCTTTCTTGCGGTCCTAAGCATATTTACATGCGTAAACTGGTCGAATATCTTCATCATGCTTGCAGCTTAAGCTTCTTTCATTTAACATTGTCCTTTCACTTTTAGGTTCATGATGTCCCTTGTTCATGGTGTTTCATCTCTTTACGTCGTTCTCTGGTTGTCATTTCTTCTATATGTGAGTCAGTCCGGGTGCTTGTGTCGTCACCATTCGTCTTCCATTAAGACCTTTTTGGCTTCTTCAGGGACTGTACTTAGACGATCTTCATTTCATTTCATTTGTCGATATGGCTTTCTCAATGGATACCTTACTGTCCATGGTTTCCTTGGTATTGTTACCTCAATAGGCATTATTCTGATGGGTATTGGACAGAGCCCCACTGTGGCTCTCTGCTGATTTATTTGCTCATCATACGTCACATATTTCGGCGTGAACGTTCCTGGTACTTCAAAATGGACGGTTGGAGTGTGGGCTGCATTTGGGACCTCCTCTACACTACATATCTTCTCACGTCCATTCTTTCTCTATCCTTGTCTTCCAGCACTGGAAGTCCTCTACCCCACATCAATTCAACACTACCATACAATCCTTTAAATCTGCCCTGAAGGTCCACCTCTTGAGCCTGGAGGGAGCACCCTCAATATTCCAACACACCACTCTCTCTCTCTCTCTCTCTCCCTCCTTAACAGCCCTGATTCTAATACCACTCTTCCTAGGACCTTTCTCCCTGTACATATCCAGTATCCTCTTGTTGTGCTATGTCTTATCCCATGCCAGGTCTATGTATCATATATTACCCATAATCAACCTATTGCTTACTTATTGCTTTTCCTGCTATTGTAGGACACCTGCAGTAGGATTGCCCCGACTACTTTATCTTCATAAATACAATAAACGTTTAGCTTCTTCACACACACACCAGAGATGGTTAGTGGACAGGATTCTCCATCCAGAATACCATCAAAATGGTGGATTATGCTGGTGTCCTGGCACCTACAAAAACCAAGTGCAAACCTTAATGTTCAGTCGCAGTTTGCTGCAATATCCGCTGCCTTTGAAACAATGGGCGCTGCCATTACTGCTCTCTGTTGTGTGTCCCGTCCCACCCCACACTCAACATATTAAAGGCCAAGCTACCCAGGTTTTGACTTGTACCCGCAGCGATACAGCATTCTACCTCTCCTGTGTACATTGCTGCATCGGAATGACTCGGGATCTTCTCAGCCATCAGTATGGTCATGAGGCGTGCTAGATTCAGTGGCGGTCAGAATGAGCTCTTTCCCCTTATTACACAACTAGGAAAGCTGAATATCAACACCTATCCTCACATGATATGGGGGATCTTGCTTCTGACAATGTATTTAAGACAAGCCGTCCAATCCTTAACAAGGTGTCCCTTGTTGCAATAACAATTGTCATCGTAGATGATCTGGATGTCTTCTCTCCTCTTTGGAAAATGAAGCAAGGGTTGAAAGAATCTGCATGGGCTCATCAGACTCTGGGGGATCTGGCGATACTAAAGTGTGCTCTGACTTTCTTGTCCAAAACCCTCGAGAGCGACCATCCACAATTACTTTCGTTCCACCTTTTCCTCCTTCATTCCTGAAACTTGTAATCCTTTTGTCTAAGCAACTCAATTAGTTCTTACGCCAACTCCTCCTTAATCATCGCCTTGAGTACTCTGGGGAGCAAGGCCTACTGTGTTATTTCCATTCCCTTGTTTACAGCTTCATACATTTGAGAATTGGTATGGAAGCATATTCCTTGTCCTTTGCTGCAAGTCGCAAAGGGGCAGATGATAAACCATCCTGCAGAACATTGCAATACAGGCACTGCAATTGTATTGGACAGAATCCGTAGGTGCCACCAATAACATTGATCAATGCAGTGCTGAATCGGTCAAATGATTGGTTGGAAACAAATTAATGTGGCTGGAAGGACAATCATACCAAACGAGCATCGAGGAATTCCTCGACCGAAAATGCCAGGCCCTACTTCACGTGATCAAGGAAATCATCCCAGATGTTGAAATGCTCCAGAAGACGGTGGTCACCAGGTCCTGGTTTGTTGACACTAGCAACCCAACCCATGTGAGCCCCCAACAAGTACCTCATCAATCACCTTCAGCTACTGCAAATTACTGCGACATGGATGATCTTTCCCGTGAAACCCTCGGCTCCCCATTGAAGAAAGGACCACCTTCAAGACACTGCAGCTCCCGCAATGGCCTCATGCACTCAGGCTCCAGTTGCCTGAATTCAAACATCTGCAAACATGTGCCCCGAAGAAACTCAAGGTTTTTCTGACCACCCCATCTTTAAATAGCTATCAGCATAGATGATTTACCCTGGTGGTTGAGGGGTCAAGAAGGTGGAACAAATTTCTGAGATCAGGGCAGAGCTAAACAGCAAGAGATTGAGAAGAAACATCAAAACGTGTCCGCTCAGACAAGTGCTTGATCATGATCTTTCGGCAGTACCAGGAAGTGGCAAAGTCACGTTCCTGTAATTGGGTACAAGCTTACTGTGGAACGGTGGGCCTCGTCCGTCATTAGCCACAATGTGCTTTTGGTCAGAAGGACTCTTGCTAACGATGAAACAATTGAGGACCTGTTGCTGATCATCGGAAGGGTGTGTGACCCCTGCCAGTCCATTGCTGCACTGCAATGCACTCAGGGTCGGACTGGGGCATAACATTGCCTTCGACACCAATGAAAAAGTGACCATGTGACAATGTTTGAACAGTACCCAAGGGACTGGGGGGTTGATAAAATGTAATGCAAAATGCAAATTGTGCAAATGAAAGACTATTTATTCAGCAACAATGGTCAAAACTACTAACTGCATAGTGAAGTTACTCATCAAATTGGTCCACATTGGCCCAAAAAAGTGCCCCACTTTGACCAAAAAACTGGCACACACTAGATTTTTGCGTTTTTGGTTCGGGCATTGCCCCATAGGCCGGTCCGAGCCTGACTGCGCTGCACTGCACACACCACAGCTCCTGAGGCATCTTTAGGCTTGGTCAACCACACTGCACTTGATGCAGGATATGGCATTGGGATATAGGATCCGGTATTTAGTCAAGTGCCTATGTCAGATCTTTCACATTTGTGATTTGTATTGTTGTTTGGGAATGTGCTTCATGGCACTATAATTACGAGGTGCCCCAGCGCCATTGTGTTCCCTCCCCTGCACCTCAGAGCAGTTGTACTGCAATTTTAATGTGTTATACGACTTCAAAAGTAAAAGAACGTGACTGTGGCAGGTTTCCCTCTAAAATGTGTAGATATGGGATTGCCATTTCCTGTTATTGGCCTATGACACAGGCAAGCATCCTGTAGGCGCCACAACATTGAGGGTTAGGCCCCTCCTGGTCTGAAGGAAATAACTACATATTAACAGTATATACTTATATCTATCCAGGAGTAGGCTATTCTATTGCTTTTGCTATTAGCACCCCAAGAGGTTGCCTCATAGCTACCTGTGCGGCACCCTAGGCCCGCCCTTTTCTGTGGGCCCTGCGGCCCCCGTTCGCCTCCAAACCATGGACAGGAGAAGACTGTGTCCCTAATGCCACTCCCTTAAACCTGGCATGAGGTGCCATGCAAATTCCTTCACTTTTCTACACGTTTGAAAGGGCGGCTCTTTGTCAGCTGTGAATGGCAGCAGGGCCTCTAAGTTACCCTCAAGAGTTGGGTAATAAGAGCTGATGGGGGCTTTTACTTCAGAGAAACCCCACCCATCTTCTACCCACAAATCTGCATCTTCTCTCAAGACCCTTCAGTAGAGTAAATAAATCACCCCTGCTCCATGAGCACGGACCAAAAAGTAATTTTCTTTCTTTTTTGGAACTTGACATTTTCTTTACATTGGCATTATCACAAGTTGCAGGTGATGCTTCTTTAAGCCTTCAAATTAAGTCGTAGAACAAACAAGGTGTGGAATGATTAGTCTTTAACTCCTCAGCATTCCGTTACCTGTATGCTACCATTCTGAATGAGGGAATAGAAAGCTCGGATAATGCACCTTTTCCTCAAAGGATGAACGTTATTTGCCAGATTTGTTTTTTTGTGTGTGTGTGCTTTTTTACAAACCAGAGCTAAGAAGAGATGTGGTCAGTCAAGGGCCCACATTGCACACTAGTCTCCAATCCCAGCTTCCCCACATAATTAAAGTGTGTGATCTGGGGCACATCGGGTCCTCTTACTGCTCCACATCTGCCAACACTGCTAGTCCATAGAAGTGCTTACATTTATACAGCCTCATCACGAGTTTGGCAGTAACCCTTAAATGTGGCGGTAACGTGATTACTGCCGCATTTAAGGGTCCGCCAAATCACTGGCTTGGCTGCATTTACCCCCAGCTATGAGCTGGGGGTAAATGCGCCAGGACTTTGCTGATTTTCAGCGCAATTACCGCACGGTAATAGCGCCGACGGTCGTTGTGCTGAAATTTCCCCATTGGGCCCAATGGGGAATTCCCGAATGGGCCCAAACCCGCGATCCGGCGATAATAGTGCCGGGGGGGGGGGGGGGTTCGGTGGTAACGCTATTAGCCCCGGCAGAAATACCACCCGGATAACGGCCAATTCGTGATGAGGCCAATAGTCTACACTTTTCAAAGTAGCCTCGATCACAGTTTAATAGGCTATAAATACTGCTCTATTTCACGTAAGAGTTGGATTGAATTACATTCATTTTTATTGTCGATGGGTTTTGAACATTTTAACTGTTTTCAATGGAAAGGTTGTTTGTTTCTGTGACCTCGATGAGGATTTGCGAATTCCACTGCAGCTCCTCAAACAGACCCACCGCCGCCAGACCCTCAGATTACACCACACGCTGCCCACCAGTGACAGCCCCTCACACGTTCTCTCAGTGTACCAGTGACCCAGTCCTCTGGTCTGATATAACCATAGCATCAGAGAGACCTTGACCTGAACACGCACTACTTCTAACATGTCCTGCGCGAGACCCCCCTTCTTCTGTCCTAGCCCTTCTTCCACCGGGCCCATTATTGCCCCTTTTCCCGCCTGCCTCTCAACTTCTCTTCAGCTATCGCACAGCCCACCCCCAACATTTTAAGCATCATTATTGCACGGTTTCGTATGCTGTCTTAAATGGGCTGCACTGATTGGTTAGAATACTATTTTCTAGTACAAGCCTCCCCAGTCTATCCTGTGCTGGTGGGAAGGGAGAACCCTACTCCCATCACCCCACTCAGATCCTAAGTGTCCTCAATCTGGTGGATTATTTTACCCATTGGGGGGGAGTAGTGGGGGAGGGGGTTCCGTCAGCCTTGACACTGTGCAAGCACCCAGAAAATACACCCCAAACGAATGGAGTAAAAAAGTGGATAGTGGGAGCAGTGAAGAAATCGCTCCCAAGCAGATCATGATAGGAATACTGGAAATGCTTTATCCAACGCTGCCTGGGAAGAGGGCACATATTATGTGTGCAAAATTAATTTTGGGAACGGGTGACTGCAAACTTCTTATTATAGAGTGAAGAATCGGGTAGAAATGCTGAAGACGAGATATCTGAGTTACACCAGGTATTTCTTGTGAGGATGTTGTGCTGAGTTTTCTGATACAGTAGAGAGTAAGAAGCTGGGTTCTAGATAGTGAACGCTCCTGTGCTGAGCTCTGTGAATTGTTCACTTGGAATCGAGATACAGTAGAGAGTAAGAAGCTGGGTTCTAGATAGTGAACACTCCTGTGCTGAGCTCTGTGAATAGTTCACTTGGAATCGAGATACAGTAGAGAGTAAGAAGCTGGGTTCTAGATAGTGAACACTCCTGTGCTGAGCTCTGTGAATAGTTCACTTGGAATCGAGATACAGTAGAGAGTAAGAAGCTGGGTTCTAGATAGTGAACACTCCTGTGCTGAGCTCTGTGAATAGTTCACTTGGAATCGAGATACAGTAGAGAGTAAGAAGCTGGGTTCTAGATAGTGAACACTCCTGTGCTGAGCTCTGTGAATAGTTCACTTGGAATCGAGATACAGTAGAGAGTAAGAAGCTGGGTTCTAGATAGTGAACACTCCTGTGCTGAGATCTGTGAATAGTTCACTTGGAATCGAGATACAGTAGAGAGTAAGAAGCTGGGTTCTAGATAGTGAACACTCCTGTGCTGAGATCTGTGAATAGTTCACTTGGAATCGAGATACAGTAGAGAGTAAGAAGCTGGGTTCTAGATAGTGAACACTCCTGTGCTGAGCTCTGTGAATAGATCACTTGGAATCAAAATGTTTCTACAAGGTCACAGGTTGGAAGAGGCAAAACCGATACCGCTTGAAGGGAAAGTTACAAAATAAACGTTCTGGTTACCTTGCATGGAGGGTATTCGGACCCTTGTAGATGAAAGTTCACAGAGCGAGCAGAACACAGGCACCAGCCTACAACTATACATGCAATTTGGATTGCCTCCTAGCCAAGCGCTTTATGAACCACAGGGATTATCGCCCTAAGAACCTTACCTAACGTGCCTTGAGAAAGACCCTCAGGGGTTGAAACACGTGTCGGCTGACCTACACCTACAAGACAACGGGCCTCATTATGAGTATGGAGGCAGCCATGCCCTTAATAAGGGCATGGCTGCCTCCATACCGGGTCCCAGTACCAGGTTCCTTCAATGAGGAATAACCGGGTCATTCCGACTTTGGAGGACACGGTAATTCCTCCTTGAAGGAACCCATCCTCCCCATTCCCATTTGAACCCCCATAGGGCTCAATGGGAATGAGGAGGGAGCTAATAACGGGCCCGTTAATAACAGGCCCGTTATTAGCTCCCTGGTCCCCTCACGGGACCCGTAAAGGACGTCTGATCCGACCAGGCGTCCTTACCGGGTCCCACAAGGGGACCTCGTAATAGGACATCCCGTAATGAAGGGTGCCGGTCCCGTACCGGCACCCTTCATTACGGGAGCGCCTATGTTGTAATGAGGACCAATGTGGCTTAACTATATTTTTTCAATGCAAATAAAAACTCTCATGTAATAGCCAAAGCGGAAACGCCTGAGATCATTTCATCTACAAGGGTCCGAATACCCTCCATGCAAGGTAACCAGGACGTTTATTTTGAGTTTCATGATACATACCTTGGGTTTCAGACCCAAATGAACAAAGTAAAGTGACATTTCTAATTTCCAGTTGGGGAGGAAACTGGGGTCGGCGGCAGTGATCTATTGATAAAGAATGATGAACAGTTCGTAAAAGAGTTTCAAGCAATGTCTGCCCTGAAGGATAGAGGACTCTGGAAAAAGGCACTTGAGGAGCAACCAGTAAAGAAGGGGATTCTCAGATGCCAAGCGTCTCCCGGGGTAAGGGAGAGACAATGGTTTGAGCACTTGCTCCCGCGTTGCGGTAAGAGGATCTTCTTTGCCCCAGATTCACAATGTCAAAAGAAGTGTCTCACTGATAGGGGGGCGAAGGTCATGGACCAAGGAATTGACAGTGGGTCCATCATTTGAAGCGAGGTGCCAAAGCCTGAGAAGCCCAACACCTGGGTGCTTGTTTGGGCACAATCCATTGAAGAAGCAACTGTACATTTCTTTGATACTCAATTGGCAAAAGAGCAGTAAATTCCCTAAGAAGAAAAAGAGAGACTTGGATTTTCTTAAGGGTCGCACTTGGGAAGATAGCTCAGGGCCAACGTGCTCGTCTTGGAAGCAAGACGACAAGGAGCAACGCAGGTTCAATCCCCGGGTCCGCACTTAGAAACCTCTGGATATTAAGCACGTTATAAATAACCAATCATAATCAATCGTAATCTGGATAACTGGTTTAGTTACACACCATGCGTGGATTTGAAAATGACGTTTCATATTCTGTTTGATGTCTCCGCTGCCCCCCTTTTTGATGTTCTCTTTGGGTTACCACGTCTTGCTCAATAATATTCAGTGGATTTACCATACACTTAAGTTTACACCCCAGTTTATGAGGATGTGGACACCCACAGGTTTCCCTTTAAAACCCTCAGGATGTGATAGTTCACAGGCTGAGCCAGGGGAGCAAGAACCAGGAGATGCCACGGTGCAAGTCTGACTTGCCTTTCTGGACCTTTCAACCCCTCGCTCTTATGTCGGACTTCCTTTTTTGCAGGCTGACATGACCTTTGTGGCTATGGAACTACTTCATGTTAAGGTAATATGGCATTGCAGTCCTGCCCTGTCACAGTGAATGCACGGGGCAATATGTTTCAGTGCCTTGGTATAGCCCATTGTATGCAATTTAAAGCCCATTGCTTTCTCCAAGTCAGATGACTTCTTGTGAGCTACTGGTGACATGCGCTGCGATGAGTGTGGAGATTGAAGAATGGGCAAATCATCTACAAAGACAAGACACTCTTTAAGCTTGCTTTTTTTATCCCTATAGAATCATGTTCTAATGTGTTTTTAGATTTCACTACAGATCTCCTAGTACCCCAAAAAACACAACCATGTTGGTGATACCATTCTGTATTCTAGAAGGTAGCACACTGTTTCTGACTATAAAGTTTAACTTCGATAGTAGTTAAATTAGCAAAATCTGTTCTCTTGACGAATGCTAATTTGTCCTCTGCCTTTCCTTCAAACGGGACAGACAAATTCGTTGAAATGTGCACACTTCACTTTAGGATGTGCTCACTTCATGCGCCGTCAGTTCCCACTGCGTATGTCAGAGTCCCCCGACCTTTTGTTTAGAGCCTGAGCTCTGAATGTAGGAAAGAGGCCGGGACCATTAGCAAGAGAGTTGAGGTTACAGTTGTGACTATACAAAGCACTTACAGAATTCCAAAGACCATTATAGCTAATATACTGGTTCCAAGAGAGCACATCCTGGTCGTCACATTGGGGTGATTGCGGTACCTACAACAAATCATTTGCAGTTTCCTTGATCATAGGAGACATTGCTGGCTCCATTTTGTTCAGCCTTTCAGTATTTTATTATTAATTCACTTTATTTGTTTGTTTGTTTATTTATTTATTTTCTTGAATAGCACGCAAAGCCCTTCGGCATCTCGGTGCTTAACTTAGGACAGGTTACAATAAGTGCCAAGGGTGGTTACAGAGCAGGAATACATGAGGGAAAGGGTAAGGGAAAATAGTCTGAGAGGGCTACATACAAAATCAGTAAAGGGTATATGCAACAATGGGGCATTCGCCTCTTATAGGGAACTACATTGGGTACACATGTCAAATCAGGTAATAGGTATATGCAACAATGGGACATTCGCCTCTTATAGGGAATTGGGCACATAGGTCAAATCAGGTAATAGGTATATGCAACAATGGGATATTCGCCTCTTATAGGGAACTACATTGGGTACATAGGTCAAATCAGGTAATAGGTATATGCAACAATGGGACATTCGCCTCTTATAGGGAACTACATTGGGTACACATGTCAAATCAGGTAATAGGTATATGCAACAATGGGATATTCGCCTCTTATAGTGAACTACATTGGGTACATATGTCAAATCAGGTAATAGGTATATGCAACAATGGGACATTCGCCTCTTATAGGGAATTGGGCACACAGGTCAAATCAGGTAATAGGTATATGCAACAATGGGACATTCGCCTCTTATAGGGAATTGGGCACACAGGTCAAATCAGGTAATAGGTATATGCAACAATGGGACATTCGCCTCTTATAGGGAATTGCGCACATAGGTCAAATCAGGTAATAGGTATATGCAACAATGGGACATTCGCCTCTTATAGGAACTACATTGGGTACATATGTCAAATCAGGTAATAGGTATATGCAACAATGGGACATTCGCCTCTTATAGGGAATTGGGCACATAGGTCAAATCAGGTAATAGGTATATGCAACAATGGGATATTCGCCTCTTATAGGGAACTACCTTGGGTACATAGGTCAAATCAGGTAATAGGTATATGCAACAATGGGACATTCGCCTCTTATAGGGAACTACATTGGGTACACATGTCAAATCAGGTAATAGGTATATGCAACAATGGGATATTCGCCTCTTATAGTGAACTACATTGGGTACATATGTCAAATCAGGTAATAGGTATATGCAACAATGCGACATTCGCCTCTTATAGGGAATTGGGCACATAGGTCAAATCAGGTAATAGGTATATGCAACAATGGGACATTCGCCTCTTATAGGGAACTACATTGTTTACATAGGTCAAATCAGGTAATAGGTATATGCAACAATGGGACATTCGCCTCTTATAGGGAATTGGGCACATAGGTCAAATCAGGTAATAGGTATATGCAACAATGGGACATTCGCCTCTTATAGGGAAATGGGCACATAGGTCAAATCAGGTAATAGGTATATGCAACAATGGGACATTCGCCTCTTATAGGAACTACATTGGGTACATATGTCAAATCAGCTAATAGGTATATGCAACAATGGGACATTCGCCTCGTATAGGGAACTACAAGTACATTGATATAACACTGGAATTGTCCGCCATAGGAAATTGCAACCTGCCCTCCCGTGATTCATTGCTCAACCTGCTCGAGTTAGTAGTGGGCCTGCGGCGTTACTGGTGCGGGCAGTTCTAGTGGAAGGCAGCCCTGAGTTGGAAGCTCAAGATATTTTAAAGTCTACCATCTCTAGCAGAGTGTTATATTTTTTTTTTAAAGAATTGGAAAGGTTATGACTCTGAGAATTGATCAACGGACCCAGAAGAGGTAGTGCACAGAGGCGTTTCTGGGATGGGCTTATGGGGGTATAGCCCCGGGTCCTTTGGTTGTAGCCCCGAATAAAAGCTCAGAGGCTACAACTAAAAGGCTAGCTAGCCCCGAGTCCCGACGGTCCCAACTTTAGTGTAGCCTCAGATCATTTCCAGACCTAGCAACACGACTAGTGCATATCAAAAGACAGGTAAACTAACTGTAGTCGCTTTACCTGAATAAACCCAGACCCTCTGCACCCATGAGAGCAAGAAGGAGGGTGTCTAACTCTCTTGCCCATTTTAACCCACTACCCTCCTCTGTCAGTACCATCTTCCCCCAAGTGGATTTTTGCTGGGGAGGGGAACTGCCACACGTGTAGGGTTACCATGTGCAAGAGAATAAGATACCCCCCCTGCCCCCGCTTCCCTGAGATGCTGTGGATAAAAGAGCTAGTGCCATGACAAATGAAAGCATTCCCTACCACAACACCTGCATATGGCAAGATAGAGTACCAAGTACTAAAAGGTACATGCAGTGGGCAAAGCCTGTCATGGGGGCACCAGCTGCTCGGACTAGCCTACAGGGCAATAGGGCAATGCCCGAAACAAAAACGAAAAGAATGCTGGTGTGGCCCATTATTTTTGGTCAAAGTGGTCCACTTTTTTGAGCAATGTGGCCCAGTCCGATGAGTTACTTCACTATGAGGCTAGTAGTTTTGACCATTGTTGCTGAATACATATTCTTTACATAAAATTGCACAATTTGCATCACATTTTATCAGAAGCCTCCCCCTTGGGTAATCTTCAAACTGTCTATCACAAAAGGAATGAATTGCCATTTGCAACTTTGGGCCACTTTTTCATTGGTGCCCGAGACAATTTTATTCCCAGTCCAACCCTGGCTGAATTGTGCGAGCGGCTTCCCTTCGAAGGAAACTATTACTCTTTTGTGTAAAAAAGGAGGCAGTTTGTGCCAGATTTAAAATAGGAAAATCGAAAAGTCTAACTCTTGAATCAGTAAAGCTTCAGTGTCTCCCTGTGAACAAAAACATTGCCCTCCACGTGACCCGCCGCTCCCAGTCAGAACATATTGGCATACGCCACAACCTACCGTAAACGACTACTCGCAAGATCCAGGGCAAGGTATCTGGTAGGTCCCGCCGAACCCGCCAGCCTGGGATATCTCAGCTAAAGAGACTCATCTTGTAGACTCACTTTGCTCTTCATGGAACTAGAATTTGCAATGAGTTACCCGCTAGCCTCCTTACAGTATGACATTAAGAAAACTCATCAACACAAAACTCTTTCTCGGGCCCTACGCAGGATCTCTCGAATACACTGTGGTGCTTCTTTAAACCGGTTCTGGCACTTTCTGAGTTTTCAGATCTGTACGGTTTTCAGTTGGGCTTGTGCTTTGAAGCGGCCGCAGGGAAGCTTGCAGCACAACCTGCAACAACCTCCATAACATTACGTCATGCTCCTGCTGCTGGAGGGATGTGCCCAGGCACGCGGCACCCAAGCGGGGAGCTGAGAGACAATGGCGCGGAGTGCCGTGAAACTATCGTGTGCCAGGATTGATAGAAGACATTTCAGGCAGAAAATAATCCAAAATGGCTGCTCGATGGTGTACATTATTCAGGGCATGTGCAATAGGGTAGTGATGCAAGCAGGAGCATGCCCGGCACCATGGCTTATCCTATGCACATACTCCCAGCTCAGACCCTGCTTAGGTGTGTGCTTTTAGTCTTAGCCCTATGAAAGGGAGTGGCTGCTTTCTCTTGCAGTGTGGATGGGAGAGCAGCAGCCGTTACCTAGGTGTGATCCTGGACGTCAAGCTCATCTGGGCGAGCCACATTGAGAGTACTCAACAAAAAGTATCTTGCGACCTGACGGCCCTTTTCCCATTCCCGAAGACAACGTCCATGCCAATCCGGAGTAAAATCATCTTCTACAAGGCGATTATGGGACCCACCCTGACGTACGCCTCCCTGGCATGGGGCGCCTGTGTGAAAATGCACCGGCTGACCCTTAGAAAATCTCAAAACAAAGCTCAACGGATAGCGGCTGGATTCCCACTCGGCACAAGAATAGCAGACGGGCACAGGGAGACGTTGGTCAAACATCTAACAGAGCTGAACAGAAAGTTCTGCCAAGCACGAGATCGGAACGCAACTCCACGGATCAAGAAACTTGCTGCCATTACTGCAAACCCTTTTGACTGCTACCCGCAGCCCATCACAACGCTGTCCCTGTGAAACCCACTCTACTGCGGCAAGCTATCACAGATCAGGACACAAACCAAACCATGACCACACTTTCCACCAGAGAAACAGATCAGGACACAAACCAAACCATGGCCACACTTTCCACCAGAGAAACAGATCAGGATACAAACCAAACCATGACCACACTTTCCACCAGAGAAACAGATCAGGACACAAACCAAACCATGGCCACACTTTCCACCAGAGAAACAGATCAGGACACAAACCAAACCATGACCACACTTTCCACCAGAGAAACAGATCAGGACACAAACCAAACCATGGCCACACTTTCCACCAGAGAAACAGATCAGGACACAAACCAGACCATGGCCACACTTTCCACCAGAGAAACAGATCAGGACACAAACCAAACCATGACCACACTTTCCACCAGAGAAACAGATCAGGACACAAACCAAACCATGGCCACACTTTCCACCAGAGAAACAGATCAGGACACAAACCAAACCATGACCACACTTCCCACCAGGGAAATTGGAGTAATGAGGCTGGACCTCAGTATCCAAAACACCACTGACAGATTGAAACGGAACTCTGCTGAATTCCACATAAACTAGTCTGAAAATAGCCTTTATTTAAGTGTGCGAAGTTGACAAAAGAATATCAAATCACATTTTCTTTATGCATTCCATAAAAACAATAATTCCGAATATTTTTTATTCCTGGTGTGTGTTCCTTATTTATGTAATCTTTTTTTTAAAATATTTACATTTTTATTACATTTCAACGATAACAGTAAATAAGTCCCATACATTAACAAGGTTAGCAAACAAATAAAAATAAACAATACATCACAGAATTCACCACACTGGGATACACAATACTTAATAAATACAAAGATACAGCGGTCAGAAGAGATACTGTAATGGTTGTTGAAAGATGCAAACACATTCACTAATTGGGAACATGAGTAATGGGGTTGTTATGTTACATCCTGTAATGTTATGTTTTGTTAGAGGGGTTTATACCGCAGTCTGCTGCTGTTTGCATGGTCTCAAGATCGCAAAGAGAGTGGGGCGGGAGAAGCGAGTGGGGACGGAGAAGAAAGCAAGACAGCTTGACCGTTGTGTAGTTGCATGCCAACCCTAATTGCTGCACGAGGGTCCGTTTTTTGGTGTTCTGTGTCAAGAGCATAGAGGCATTGGTGTCCAAAGGGGGCCCTTGTGGGCTCGTGGTGCTACGATGAATTGGCTTAGGGAGGGCATATAAATTGGTCGTAGAAGTTGTGAGGGGTGTTCATTTGCCTGGTGTGGGTGGTTTAGTTGCTATGTGTATTTTGTGTTGGAATGTAGAATTTGAGTGGATTAGTGCAAGGACCAGTTAGAAACCTCGATGGGCAGAGAAACCTGAAACCCTATATGCCAGATCATAACATGGCACAGCAAGGCACGCAAAAAGGTATGCATGCCATCACAATGCACACAGGGTCGGACCGGGGCATAAAAGTGTCTCGGGCACTAATGAAAAAGTGGCCCAGAGATGCAAATGGCAATTCATTCTTTTTGCAACAGCCTGTTTAAATAGTACCCAAGGGTGCCGTTTTTTGATAAATTTGTGAAATTTAAAGAATATTTATTCAGCAACAATGGTCAAAACTACCAGCCACATAGCAAAGCAACTCATCAAACTGGCCCACATTGGCATTTGGCGTTTTTGGTTTGGGCATTGCCCTATTGCCCTATAGGCCAGCACGAGCCTGAATGGATTAGAAGTCATTGAAACACCTGGAAAATGCCTTACAACCTGGTCCCATTTCACTTTCTCACGTTGCCACACCCCCTCTCTCTCTTTCAAATAGATACATGTTATCCTATGTGCCACAAGGATCTGGGAGTTGGCATATGCAGGAAGAAGGAAGTCTGGGTACCCTACTCATTACCATAAGCTTGGTGCTAAAGGCTATGGGAGGCGGGGACTTTATTTTCAGAGAAGCAGCTGCTGGAGATATGATGACCCCATGGCCAGTTGCGGCTTTCCATTCAGCGCAAAGTTCATCCGGGCTTTGGACGGTGACTATAAGGCAGTCGAGGAGTGGCGAGAATGCCTGGTTGTTCCTCCCAGAATTCTACCCCAGTTTCTCCCACAAGACTCAAACTCCTCTCAAACGGTGCACACAGCCTCAGGGCTGCAGCTCCTCATCCGGTTTTTCGGCAGTTTTATAACTTCATTTTTATAATTGTGCTGAAAGCCTGCCGGCATTTCTTCACTGTGAAATCATGAGCAGGAAAGTTAAAAGAAGGAGTCTTTATTCCTCGTTAAAAAGAAGTAAAACATTTGTAGCATGTTTTCGCAATTTTTTAATAAAAAAAAGACAATATGCTCGATATATCGTGGCCCAGTCTGCCGCCACCCTGTTGGCATAGTCGAAACTAACACCTTTAGTGATTTAAGTTAACCAAATACTCCCAAAACACTATCTGGAGGCTGTCTCTGATATATTGTTCCAATGAATTCCCGCTGCAATTCCGGCGATGGAATAGTGTGGTGTCCTAGATCTTGTGATTGGTGGCCTGTGTGAGTGCACGGGCCTGGTGGAATGCTCAGGTGGAGCTTGGAGTGTTGGGGGCACCTGAGTGTTCCAGCAGCTGATGGTTGGGACTTGGAGCGGGGCAGGGAACCAGGATGGAGGCCTGTAGATCTTCTCTCCTACTTCTTACCTGTACTATGTAACAGAGAGACCTTCCTGTTTCCACTCACCTAGGTCAGCCTGGTTCCTGCTCCTTGTACATCACTGGCCCAGGGTACATCTTGCAGGGGGCAAGATACATCAAATAGCTTTTACACACGGCTGCTTTCCATGACCTGGGAGAGAGCTGGTGACCAACGAGACTACCATTTCCCACAATCCAAACTCGCTCTATTTTAAACGTAAGAGAAATGGGACTAAGCACCCCGTCTTTAGTTGAAAGTGAGACATATTTTCCCACAGTACATCACCTTCACATCCTAACTCAACAGCTTACTGGTAGTACATTCAGTACATATTTACTTTAAGATCCCCTATTTTTATCTAACGGGTTTAATATTAAATATTTTTTTTAAAAGCCAAAACTCGCAACAGCGGCTTTAAACCTCACACCAATCAGTGTTTAACAGAGGTTGGAACCTGGTAGCGTATGGATGCACTTGTTTCACGCTAGCAAAGGACAATCTGATCCTGGCATACAATGATTATGTGGAATCACAAAATAACGAATCTAATTACAACAAATCCAAAATAACGAAATTGGGAAAAAACAAAAAATGGGGTCGGAGTGGGAATAGTGGTTTTGGGGGTGGGCGAAAAGTATTAGAAGCACTAAAATCGGGGGGTGAGGGGATTGGGAGGTACCCCCCAAAAACAACAAAAAAGGAATTTGTATTTTGGAATTAGTTGTAATTGGATGAGTTAGAGGCAGGCATGGGGTTTGTAATGGGAGAGGGATTCAAGGGTCTGTGGGAGGGACCAGTGAGACCATTTGTCTGTGTACGGACCAACAACACCACAACAGCTTTGGCATATGTAAATCAACAGGAGGACACCAAGTTCTGCCCTCAGCGCAGATAGTCTTCTCACTGGGCACCTGGGTGGAGAGGAGCCTGCTGTCTCTGGAGGCACCCTACATCAGGGGGATAGGGAATGCGCGGTCAGACATTCTCAGTTGGATCTTTCAATTTTCCCAAGAAATTACAAATGCATCTTCAGCATTCCAGGCGACCACAAACATTTTGGTTTCCCAGCAATAGATATGTTTGCCACAATGGACAGTCCCAACCTCCCTCTCTTCTGCATGAGACTCCTAGAGAAGAAAGTTTGGGGCATCGGTCCCTTGTCTATCCCATAGATATAGGCATCTCTATATGTCTTCCCCGTGACCCCATTTATCCCACAGGATCTCCACAGGGCCAGGGACAGCCGTGCTTGTGTCCTAATGGTGAGACCATACTGGTTAGGAGACCCTGCTAAGGCTGGCAACCCCCCGCTCCTCCTGCCCATGTCCACTGCTCGGATACATTTGCTAGGGGGCTCTAGGCCGACCAACAACTGGAGCTGAGCAGCACGGACACAGAGAGGAAGGGCCTCTGCAGCCAGACTTCCCAGCACCCTACTCCTAGTAGTTCAGGGTTCCAGAAGTCCTTTGAGGCCCCATTCTCCCATTTCTGTTGGCTTTGTAGGAGCACCCGTTTTCCACTTGAATGGAACTACCCAGATATCTCTAGTGTTCTCAGGAAATTCTTTGATTTTGGTTTGCACCACTCAACTCTCTGAGCCCAATGGGTGGCCATCTGGTGTTTAGGGGACCCTGACAGCAACATCTCTAGGCATGTGCAGTGCTTTGCCATTTCCAGGATCACAGTGAAATCCATCTCTCCTCCTTGGGATCTACAGACTATTTGTACTCAGGCCTCTGCAGAGCCCTCCCTTCAAAACCCTGTCACTGGTAGACCTAGGGTCCCTCAATTGTCTTGTGACCATTATGTCAGTCAGATGGGTCAGGGAACTGGGAGTTGTACTCTGCACTCCCACCTAATTGTTATTAACTTCAGAAGCTGTGCTGTGCTGGGATCCTTCCTTTTCGTCCTGGGGTCAATTCACTTTTCACCATATTATGAGACATCTTTTCCCTTCCTGCTAGGGAGAATTTCCAGTTTGGTGCTAAATTCCTCCCAATTTACAGACCCCCAGCTCTTCTGCTGAACTTTGGGACTTTGTACTAATTCTATGTGTTTTCTGTGTTTCTTTTAACTTTGGAGTCAGACAAACGCCATGGGCATAATATTTTACATTTTGACACCCAGCACCTTCAGTGCAGTGGCACAAAGAAGTCTCTCAGATTTCCCAAAGGTTTTTAAATACCTTCTCTTGGTGAAACTATTGTTTCCAAGAGCAGTGAAGTGAAATTGACTTTACTTACATTTTGGAACTCTCTAGACCCAGCACACATTATTTTTATTTATTTATATGCTTGTAGTGCGCCGACAGCTCGCGGGCATCAGGGCGTATAAACATGAAACATACAACCAAGACAGAGACTAGGACATCCAAGTTGGCAGGCTCTGCAACGCTCGGCGGAAATGTTTATTTGAACAGATGGGTCTTGAGATGCTCCCTAAAAGTTGTGTAGTTAGGTTCAAGACGGAGGAGCAGGGGCAGTTTATTCCAATGCTGGGCAGCCTGCACTGGGAAGGCTCTACCAGCGGCCATCGCTCGGCTGAACGAGAGCACTAGTAACCTACCGTGAGCTTCTGACCTCAAGGACCGCTTTGAAGTGTATCTTACAATCTTTTTCTTAAGGTAGGTTGGCGCCGAATCATGGAGGCAATTGTGCACTAGCATCAGAGATTTGAAAAAAAAACCTGTCTTCTATCCTAAACCAGTGCAATGCTTTCCTTCCTTCTGATACGTGATCTCTTTTCTGAACCCCTTTGATGGCAAGTAACACATTATTCTCCATAATCTGGCATCTCTCCAAGCTTTTCTTTGAGGCCCCGAGCAACAATGAGTTACCGTAGTCCAAGCGGGACAAAATGATGGCCCTGGCAATGGTGGAGGAGTTCGTCTCACTTAAGAGTGGTCTGATAGCTCTCAGTAGGCGTAAATAATAGGGGTTGTTTTTGAGTAAATAATTCACCTGGGCCTCTGACCCCAGGGATGCCTCCATCATCATCCCAAGGGTTTTAAACAGAGCGGTCACTTGGATGCACGCATCTTTGATGTGGAAAGACTGGTATTCTGCTCCTAGCTTAGCTCTTGCTAGGCTGGTGCTGAAAATAATCAGCTCAGTTTTTTGAACTACTAAGGCACATCCAGTTGCCCTCCATCCACTTTTCTATGATGCCATACACTGCGGTAATTTTGGTACTGTTCACGTGATAGTCTCCATCCAGCTCCAGCACCAGCTGGGTGTCATTGGCGTAAATTGGTAAAGAATACGACAACGCTTTCAAGTAAACCGCACAGACATTTCATGTAAATATGAAAATGTAGAGGAGACAGACTGGCTCCGTGAGAAACTTATATGTGCAGACTCAGAGAATGTTTCCCCCCAATGGACTTTTGCTTTGCATTTCGCTAGGAAAGATGTCAGCCATGCCAGGGCCACCGAGGAGCACCCCACCATTTTGTCCAGGACCTGCTGTAGAAGTTGATAATCAACCAAGTCAAAGACTGGACTATCTTACCATAGGGTGCTGGAGGGGTAGTTAGTATCCCCTTTGTCTAGTTTCTCATGTAACATTTTTAAGTTACCCATTCTACAATTAATGGCTGTTGGCAGTGGTTTACTTTTTACTACCATTGTGTGTTTTTACCACAGCGCGGGCTGCGTTCACAGCCGCAGTAAGGCACCCATGGGTGCCATTTTGTCAAAATGGCCCTAGTCTTCTTTTTCGCAATTTCTTGTTGGAAAGGTCCTTCTTGAGTTCTACTGTGCGCGCCAAACCAGGTTTGGTCTCTTTGTTCATTTTGCCTTTGACAGGATTCACAAGTGAAAGCTGCCTCTGGCTCCAGTATGTCTGGCAGGGCCAGGAAGTGAGGGAGGTGCCCAAAACTCCCTTTGCTTAATCCCCTTGGTTACAGGAATGCACCCAAAGGTTAATGGCCGGCTGGCTGTCCGGCAAGGACAGCCACCCTGCTGTGTGATTGACAGCTAGGCTGGAATGAATGGGAGAAACCTGCATAAAAGACGAGACTTTTTGGCTTGGAAGGCAGAGTCGACCACTGGACGAAGGAATCTGAAGAAGAACTTGGAATCCTGGACTTTTGTCGGTGAAGCCCTGCTGCTGTGCTGAAGCTCCAAATTTGCCTCGACTAGAGAAGCCCTGCAAGGACGACTTCTCCCCTTGAGTTGGTGGGACCAATCAACTCCAAAGTAAGCCCACCTGGACATCCTCAAAGCTGGCTGTACTTCCACTGCTGCTGCTGTTGGAACTGAAGTGCCAGGGGGAAGAAGGCCAGAATAGAGTTAGTGTCTTTAAGTCAGACCCGAGCACCAAGAAGATCCTCCAGACTTCCCTGAAGCAGGACTGACCAGGCCTGAGCCACCTCAACAGAGTGCTGGACTCCAGATGCGAGGAAAGTCCAGAGTGGCATCTGAGAACCGCTGAGTTGTTATTTGCTGTCAGATGTGAGGAAATGAAACACTGAAGGATCGCTGAATTGAAGTTTGCCCATTGCTGCCGCTGACCTTCCCATTGCAGAGCAGGAGTCCGCAGACGTCCTCCCTCTTGTCCCAATGACTGAGGCCCAGGAAAAACCAGATCTGCAGAGCTGTTCACGAACAGAAGCCAGCTAGAACCATTTCTTCTAACCAGAGGTACTGTAAAGTGTAAGAGAGCTTACCTCTTGTGTAGCCTTGCTTGCTCTCACTTGAGACCTGTCTTGGTTACCTTGCTGAGTCGCTATAGCTTTGCCCCTCACAAGCCTCACAGCTTGTGGCCCTTCAAGTGATTCTATTTATCAACAAACATTTATAACAACATTGTGCAAGACTTTTTACCTACCTGCAAAGATCTTCTGCTCCCCTAGACATTGTGCAATTAACATTGGATGTCGTGGCTCCCCGAGAGACTCTTCTTACCTTTGACTCTGTGCTTTATCTTTTCCCCAGCAAAGTTTACTTTACATTGGAAGGTTTTGAAAGTACTTACCTGTTTATGAGCTATTTGTCAACCGTTGTTGTATTCCCCTATCTAACCTTTTGCACCAAACTCAGTATTGCTCTAACTGTACCAGTGATAAATCAATGTCCACAGTGTCCTAGTGTCATGAACAGTCGGACACGCCCCTTCTGAACCTCCTCGTCCTTGACACATTGGGGCTTACACTCCGTGCTACTTCCAACATGGCCGTTAAGCACCAAACGCTGCCTCCCAGCCTTTACGTCCGATGCAGCACGTCCTATAAAGTAGCCACGCCCCCGCGGCCTCGCACATCTCAACGCTATTGATTGCTGTGGCTAGATGTGTGCTCCGTAGTTCGCCTTCGCAGAACTCTGTTGTTTCCTGGTTCCCAGACCCTCTGCTTTCTCCTACTATTCTCCTTCCTTCTTATCCTGGTTTCGTCCCGGACTCCTTGTACCCGCCTCCGAGTACACTTCTTCGGATCCTGGACTTCCTGGAAGTTTCCTATTGATCCCGGACATAGAAGCTGAATGAACGCTGGAAGCCGAAGACAGCCGAGCGGGGTTGTACAAAACCCGAACCGTAAAGAAGAAAACTCCTCCCAAGGTTTCCAGCAAGCAGCGAAAACAGGTGAGAAAAGGGGAAACCTGTGACAGATTGAGACGCCACCTAACTGAAGTCAATACAGACATGGAGGCGGCCATTCAAGATCTTATGCGCGGCATGCAAGAACTAACGACCGAAGTACAAAACCTAAAGGCAGAAAATGCTGCATTAAAGCAATTAGTGTTATCCCACGACTCCGCCACGAAGGAAAGTGTACTATTGGGCGGCATTGTAGACAAATACGATGGGTCTGCAAAAAACCTTTGTGGATTCCTTGATTCCTGTTTGGTCTACTTTACCTTTAAGCCTTATTATTTCTCTTCCCCCAGGGCTAAGGTGGGCTTTATTATCTCGCACCTTTCCGGGAATGCATTAACCTGGGCCACACCTTTAGTTAATGCCGGAGATGCCCTCCTGGATGATTATGACGGGTTCATTCAAGCCCTTAAGACCATGTTTGACCGCCCAGAACAGGTCTATACTGCACGGGAACGTCTACTCGATTTCCAAAAGGGCTCCCAGGACATGCTCACATATGTAACACAATTTAATCAATTGGCTAAAGAAGCGGATTGGTCCTCAGAAGCCTGCTTCACTCTCTTTCGAAGAGGGCTAAATGAAGACATCAAGGATGAACTAGCCAGAGTGGCTCGCCCAAGTTCATTCCAAGCCCTTATGGATCTCGCTCTACAGATTGACTTCTGCATCCAGGAAAGGAAAGCAGAGAAAAAGAAGACCAAGTTACCCTTCCAGAAGAACCCCATAGAGACCTCCTCAAAGTCCGAGTGTGTTCCTGTCCCTAGTAACGAACCCAAACCAATGCAACTAGGGGCCTTCCATGGACCCATATCCCCCAAGAAAGGATGCGAAGGATCCATACAGGCTTATGCGTGTATTGCGCCTCAGACAAACATTTAGTGAGAGAGTGTCCTATAGCCCCTCCTCGGCGTTCGGGAAACACCAGATCCCGATCCTAGATGGAGCACAGTTTCGGGAGAGAGATGTTTGCTCCACATCTATTCCATCCTTGAACTCTCCTGGACAAAAAAATCTGGTAATTTTACAGGCCTTTCTATCGCCATCCAAGAAGGAAACCTACCCCATTCTGGCACTGGTGGACTGTGGAGCCATGGGAATATTCATAGATCAAGATTGGGTCTTTAAATACCATATTCCATACGAATCCCAGAATATCATGCAGCCTGTAGAAGCAATTGATGGAAGACCCCTTTCTTCAGGACCCATAACCCTTCAAACCAAGGAAATTGAGCTCGAAATAAACCACCATCGAGAGAAAATAAAGTTTGACATCATAAAGTCCACCCATTACCCAATGGTTTTGGGAATGCCCTGGCTACAAAGACACAACCCATACATCAATTAAGCAGTAGGATCCTTGTTCAGGGGTTCCGAACATTGCATGTCTCATTGCTTACTCCTGGATCCCGCTCCGACACCATAGGAAGGAGTTTCAGCAGATCATCAAGGCCCGCTCACAGTCTCAAATATCATCTGGGTTCCTAAAATCTATCAGGAATACTCTGATGTGTTCTCTTCTGCTATTGTTCAAGCCTTACCTCCTCATAGACCAGAAGACTGTGCTATTGATACCGAACCTTCAGCTGTGATTCCCTTTGGAAGGATGTTCATCTTATCCAAACCTGAAAAAAAGGCCCTTCGTGAGTACCTAGCTACTAACCTTGAAAATGGCACCATACGACCATCCAAATCCCCAGCCGGAGCCTCACTGTTTTTTGTTCCAAAAAAGGACACCAATGAGCTCAGGCCTTGTCTTGATTATCGAGGTTTAAATCAGTGCACCCTTAAGGATCGCTATCCATTGCCCTTGATCTCAGATATCTTGGAAGCAGTAGGAGGAGCCGTAATCTTTAATCTTCACTAAGTTGGATCTCAGAGGTGCCTACCATCTGATCCGTCTTAGAGAAGGAGACGAATGGAAGACAGCCTTTAGAACACCTTTTTGAATGGATCAATCCAAGGTAAAGGCCATACTATCTTGGCCAATTACGACCACTGTGAAACAGATTCAATCTTTCCTGGGGTTAGCTAAATTCTATCGGAAATTCATATCTTCCTTTTCCGAGATAGTCCAACTGATCATAGCCTTAATGAAAAAAGACGCCCCCTTTCATTGGACAACAGCCCAAGAGGAAACATTCCAACAGAGTTTACACAAGCTCCCATCCTGGCTCAACCTGATATCAACCGACCCTTCCTAGTGGAGACAGACGCCTCTAACTACGCCTTTGGAGCAGTTCTAAAACAAGAATTCGACAATAGCCTGGAACATCCTATTGCTTATCTTTCACGGACATTAACTCCCAGTGAAACCCATTACTCTGTTTTAGAAAAAGAACTGCTAGCCATCCGCCAAGCCTTCACAGAGTGGCGTCATTTACTTCTAGGAGCAAAACATCCTGTCCAGGTCCGCACGGACCATCGAGATCTTCAAGTATTACAGGCCCTGGAATGTAGGAATAGCCGACAAGGCTGTCGGGCTTTCTTCTTTGCCCAAGTCTGTAACGCTCACCTGACTCCCACGGAGGCGCTGGCCTGGTTCGCGCTGCTGTGACCTCTTCAAAGGTGATGTGCAGGGTTCAGAAGACGGACTGGACCGGGCCCCCAAATCTGGCTTGTCTGGCTCGCAGAAGTATCCTTCTGTAGGCGAAAATAGGGGATTAACTGTCTGCGGGGTAATGCAATCAGCCTCCCACTTTCCCCTCTCACTCTCCTCGAAACCCTTCTGTGATTCCTCGTAGCGTGTCACCTTAGGGTCTGGAAGGACGAGCTCTCCATCCTGCTTCTGATGCAGGGGCGCGTTGGTATCCAGTTACTTCACTGGATTTTCGGATTGGTGAGAACCAAACTTGCGTGGCTTCCAGGTAAGTTTTTTGATAAGAGGTTCCCCTTGTGTCCATGCATTAATGTACTAATGCTAGTGTCTTTTTCCCCATAGGGGCCGGGGTACGGAATGCCGGGGAACAGGCACCTACCCGAGATGAGAGGTGAAATCCTTGTAGAAATCAGGTAAGTCTTTAATGAGCGTTTTTTTTGATAATGTCTTTTCATTCGCTTATTAACGCTGATGTCTCTTTTTCCCCTTAGGGCCGGGGTCCGGAAATGCCAGGATGCGGCCCGGACCCGAAATGAAGAGGGAATGAATCAACAGGTAAGTCTTAACATGGAGAATTAGCTTTCCTTATTCCCTTCTCTCTCTCACCTTTTGTTCTGATCTTTTTCTCCCTAGGCGCTGGGGCGTGACTGCGAATCCGGATGATCGCTGCTGAACATGGAGGCGCCCTGTAAAGGTGAGTGGAATGCGGCGCTGCAGCGATCGACGCAATGAGCTTTTAAATAAAAGTCTTTCTTTTCAGGATTGTCGGCGAGATGTCTCCGGGATGCGGATTTAGCAGGTAAGGACTTTTCCTTCTTCTATTCTCTTCTTCTCTTCCTTTGCAGGTGATCCAGGATGCTGGCAGGCGTGGCAGAAGTCAGGATGCAGGAGCAGACACGGTGAGCGTCCAGCTGCTAGATGCAGAACAATGCGAAGCACGTGTGGCTGTTCGGGTGGGGTTTAAATAGCCTTGGAAGAAGTTCCAGGTATGTATCCTTCCTCCAATCAGGTATGTATCCTTCCCCGACCACGCCCGGATGGTAAATTAGTCCCACAGGTAAAGTAGTTCCTTTCAGGCCTCAAGGAGGCCGGGATCCTGCAGCATGGTCTGCATCAGGTAAGGGCACCCAAGCACTTCCATAATGAGCCTGGCGCCTATGGTGCCAGGACTGATGTCTTTTATGAGTCTGGCGCCATAGGCGCCAGGACACTGTCCAAAGGGCCCCTATATGGGGTTGCTGGGTCCTTCCTTGGGGACTGGATGTCCGCTTTCGGGGACGCAGGGCTTGAACCGGCTCCCTGGGAGCGGGCATCATGACAAATACCAGTTCCAAATTCATCATGTACCTGGAACACAGAATATAATTGCTGACGCCTTATCTCGAGATCCCGACTATGAACCCCTTGAAGACCGGTCATTCCCTAAAATGTTCCCACACACGATATTCATGGCTCAAGCAAAGAGCCTCCTGGACGATGTTCGGATACAAACACAGTCCTCTGAATTATGGAAAGAATTTTCAGGAAAGAACCGATGGAATCTCAGAACTAAGGATGGATATTTTTTCAAGGATAAAAGTTTAGTCATCCCCACACAGAAACTACAGCAAAGGATATTAAACCTCTGTCACGATACCCTTCACTCCGGACATCGTGGCATCACAAACACCCACCATCTTCTACAAAGTCAATTTTGGTGGCCTAGAATGAAAACTGACGTACGACTGTACATTCAAGCCTGTGCAGTCTGCAGTCAAAACACACATGACAACAAGAGACCGGCGGGCCTCCTACTTCAGCACACACTACCAACAAGGCCCTGGCAAATTATTGCTACAGACTTCATTGTGGAACTACCACCTTCCAGGGGGTACACAACTATCATGGTCACCATAGATTTATTCACTCATATGGCTCATTTTACACCATTACATAAACTACCTTCTTCCTCAGAACTTGCTGGAATCTTTCTGGAACACATATTTAGACTCCATGGACTCCCTTTCAAGATCATATCAGACAGAGGACCCCAATACATATCTCAATTTTGGAAACACCTTTGCCGAATACTGGGAATACAACGTGCCCTCTCTTCAGGGTATCATCCACAGACTAATGGGGCTACCGAATGTGTGAATCAAACCCTGGAACAATATCTCTGTTGTTTCACTACCAAGGTCCAGGACGATTGGTCACTTCTAATACCTCTGGCTGAATTCTCCTATAATAATTCGGATCACTCGGCTCTCAAGACCAGCCCTTTTTTATGCAGTCAAGGTTTTCACCCTTCAGTGCTACCTTCCGTCCTCCCTCATTTTACACCTGTTCCTACAGTTGATTCCTGGACTGAAACACTCATCAATGTACAAAGAGAAGCCAAAGAGCAATTAGAAAGGGCTTGGACTCATACCAAGCATTATGCGGATTCCAAAAGAAGAACAGGCCCCTCCTACGCAGTAGGAGATAAGGTATGGCTATCATCGAGACTACTGCCCCGACATCTACGACCAAATAAACTGGCTCCCCGGTATTATGGGCCCTTTCCCATAAAAAAATCATTAACACAGTGGCCTTTCGACTCAAATTACCAGATTCCTGGAAGAAAATTCACCCAGTTTTCCATACATCTCTGATGAAACCATACATCCAGACCTCCCGGACTAACCTCAGACCCAATCCTGTACTTGTCAATGACCAACTGGAATATGAAGTCTCCAGAATATGTGACTCTAGATATAAACGTGGTCAGCTCCAGTACTTGGTGGAATGCAAAGGATACCCTCCCAGTGAACGCACTTGGGAACCAATCTCAAACTTAAATACCCCCAGGTTACTCAGAAGGTTCCATCTCATACACCCGGGCAAACCCGGCGGGACGGGTTTTCGGAGGAGGCATGCTGTCATGAACCGTCGGACACGCCCCTTCTGGACCTCCTGGTCCTTGACACATCGGGGCTTACACTCCGTGGTACTTCCAACATGGCCGTTAAGCACCAAATGCTGCCTCCCACCCTTTACGACCGATGCAGCACGTCCTATAAAGTAGCCACGCCCCAGCGTCCCGCGCATCTCAACAATACTGATTGCTGTGGCTAGACGTGTGCGCCGTAGTTCGCCTTCACGGAACTCTGTTGTTTCCTGGATCCCGGACCCTCCGCTTTCTCTTACTATTCTCCTTCCTTCTTATCCTGCTTTCTTCCCGGACTCCGTGTACCCGCCTCTGAGTACACTTCTTCTTATCCTGGACTTCCTGGAAGTTTCCTATTGATCCCGCCGAGCGGGGTTGTACAAAACCCGAACCGTAAAGAAGAAAACTCCTCCCAAGGTTTCCAGCAAGCAGCGAAAACAGGTGAGAAAAGGGGAAACCTGTGACACCTAGCTATTTAAGTCACCTGAGTGTGTAGGGAGTGTCTGTGTGCCATCCCCAAGGGGTATCATCTGATTTAGAGAAGCTAAGAGTGTGTTTTGAAGTGTATTATAACTGTTACATGTTTTGCTCCCTTCTAAAGAAGGCTTATACACTGACTCTGAAATAAATTAATAATTGTTTTTATCAAGAAACCTTGTGTTCATTTGAATAGCTGCTATTGTGAAACTCTATGTCACAACATTACTGCGCACAATGACCCCTCTTGAGATAGCCACACTACCAACCTGTGTAGTTCAGACGTATACCAACCATTGGGTCCCTATTGCCAGGAGGTCAGGGTTATTGTAGTGCACCCAAAGGGTACTGCATACAATCTTGCCTAACACTTCCCTTACCCTAGTTCTCCTTCAGGGGGCTGGGATTTGCTGAGTTCCCTGGATATAACGTGTGTCATTGGGTGTTATTTAAACTAAGGTGCATCTATTCGGTCCACCAATAGACTTTCTCTCGCCCTTGGGCATCAAACAAGAGTCACAAAGACTCCTCCCTCTCCATCACCAAATGTTGAAGGGCACTATTTCCTTGGCTTTCACGTTGACTTGCTCCCCTCTGCGAAGGGTTATGGCCACCTCTTGGATGGATGCTTGTGGTGTCTCACTGATGGACATCTGTAGGGCTGCCACCTGGACTACCCCCAGCACATGCATGCACCACTATTGGCTCTATCTCCGGTGTCAGGCTGATCTCAATTTTGCTTCAGGTGTCTTTCCTGTGAAGGTTCCTTCCTGCTGAATCGTATGTTAATGACGAGAACCATGGTTTGCTGCATCTAAAAGGTCTGTGTTACACAAAAACAAACACACATTAATGAGACAAAACAGCAATTGCATACATAGAGCCTTACACAAGCCCACGTTTTCTGAATAGATGGCATAACACACAATGCGCACAAGACAAACAACAAGGACAGGAAGTAATGTGTAAGAATATACATGCTGTGTGACCCACAAAATAATACATGTACGTTGATGGCATGACACAAATTCAGACTGTGACTAAGTCCCCTGCTGAATTTACTGGTGGATGGTGGGATCACCAAGGGGGCAGAGTGCCACCATAAGCCACATGATGCATGGACAGTACTATCACATGCCGTGTGATGCTGGTTTTAGAAGTGGAATGGGGGGGATCCCTTAGCAACCCAACCATGCCACACGCGATAGGGAGGGGCTTATCCCTTTGCAACCATAGATGCTCCTTTAAGGGAATTGAGGAGCAGCAATCCCATGGAGACAACTGCGGCTATAGGCTCAGCACCCTGTGCGCGGGTCACAGAAATACAACCTAAAACCAGAGGGAAAGAGCAGGACCTGAACACTGGGATAGCACATGAGAATTCTACCAGTAACATCTCACTTGCTCCACACTCATACATGTAAGACCTGTACAGGGTCAGGCAGTGAAAGGCAGAGAGAGGACCACATAAGGAGGGAGATGAGTCAATCTTAAATTCAACTTCAGGGCCATAAGCCATTCCCAGGATTGGGGTCCACCAGCCAGTCCACATCACAGCCACATAAAGAAACGCACCGTAGATGGTCTGGAAGGCAAGGTCCACGCACTATAAAAGGCATGTCCTGTGGCGGAAGATAGTAGGTTGTGAGGAGGAGGAGCTCGTTTGTCGCAGGATGGAGATATGAACTGAAGGAGCTGAAGCAAGAGCTGGAGACAGGAGCCTGAAGGAGAGTGCTTGGAGCCCAGGGAGAGCAGGAGATGGGAGGCTGTAGGAGGAAACCAGTAGGTTAGGGTAAGAAGGGTCAAGAGGCCCTCAAACGAGGAAAAGACAGACCCTGGAAGTGGGGAATTAAGAGACCCATAGAGCTGGGAAAAGAAAGACCCAAGAGGTAGAGGCAGACAGGAGACATGGGGAAGAAGACCTTTCATGGGAGAGGACCTCCACACTGGATATGAGGCCAACCATCTGGCATTTGCAAGGCCCAACCCTCTGGGAGCTGACATGGAATGGAATAACCCTTTTTACAACAGCAAGGAATGTCCCCTTATGGAAAGCTTGGAATGGACCAATCCGCTTTGGAAAACTGACTATATAGGTGGGTGAGAACCCCCCCTAGATTGAATCACTGTTGAGACTTCTCTTGGAACATCATCTGGAAGAATCACCTTGGCGCCGTCTTAAATGAAGATTTCACTGGAGCCTTGTTGGAAAAGAGGCTGCACAAAGATACCATCCATTAGGTGAAGACAATGATTTCCAAGGGTGCTGCAGACACTCTACCTTACTGCTTTAGGGTAACATTTGAAATAACCTCCCGGGAGAAGGAAGGCTGACTGCAGCTGAACACTGCTACCCAGTACTCTGCTGCTGTGGCAAGCACCAAAAGCGTCCCTGACAACCTTCCTGGCTGGGGAGGGCAGAAGATGGACTCACATTTGTACAGCAAACCACAGCACACCCCACAACACCCCAAGGACCAGAAGAAGCTGCCTTTGTCTCTCTCTGTAATGTTGAGCCATTTTGGGCTGCAGCACATGCGCCCAATACCGTCAAGATGCAGCAATGATCCAATGAAGCTGCCTTTGACACTCTCTCAAATTCGAGCTGATTTGAGTACCTTTTGAGCTCCACCAACACGACCATTGCTGCCTCCTCCGTGCTTCTTTGAGCCACGACAGTTGATGGCGTGTCAACGCGCACTGCTTTCTTGGATCCAGTCAAGTAATCTTGCTGCTGAAGCTGAATGTCCGCTATTTTCGCATTGAGACTCCGTCGAGCCTTTGAGCTACACCGGCTCAGACCTAGCCTGCCCGTCCCAAGCTTATTTGAGCCACAAGTTGTTGTCTTGTTGAATCACACTGCATTGTTGCATCCCATTGAGCCAGCTCCCCAACGTGACCACACCGGCACTCCTGGGTGAGGGAACAGTTTGATGTCCCATACTAGGGAGATATCAAGAGCGTACTTTTAGGGGGGACAGGGGTGTTTGTCCGCCCCAACTTTCATGGCACACCATTTTGGCCCCATACATTTGGCTGGGGCACCTTTTCTTCACGTCATGCCCCCCCCCCCAACATTTTCAGTAAAGTTACTCCACTGAGAGTGCATGCAGTGTTTACATACCGTTTGAAAGGAGTACAAAAAGGGGAGCCAACAGAATACAGTTTGGGGACAGGTTGCATGTTTATATGTATGGGGCTAGTGCTTACTAACATTTACACTAAACATAAACACATGTTTACAGCATCCGGCACCTCAACCACCCAAAGGAACACGGACTCACACATAAACAGAGAGCAGAAACATAGAGACGTGAGAAATCCAACAGTAGAGCCTCCAAAAATCACTAAAGATACGGGAGTCAAACTTGAACCCCAACATCCGAAATAAAAGCGTTCTCAAACCAGAAAACACTAAAAAGTACAACACCAGCCTCTTGACACACCTGGGACAAAATGACATCTATAGAACACGCTGTATAGTTGCGTGGTTACGAAGAGGTCTCTGTTACGCTTTACTGGTTATCATGTTTATAAAAATGACAATTCTAAGCCAATATTAATAAAAATGACTTATTTCTGCTGAAAGTAAAAAGTGTACTATTTGCGTATAGCTTGGGCAGAAGCAAACGGTTTCATTGAAGTTCTCAACTAGAATAAAGTACAGTGTTTTACATGAAAAGGCCAAATCCAACAGTCCATTTGTAGGAACTGTTTTTGTCTGTAAATGGAAGAAAAAGAAGGGAAACGTTCAGACTGAGTATGTTTAAATGGCACACTGTTCTATGTAGCAGCTGTACAATCATTAAGTATGTGCATTTTAGAAAGGTTATACGTATTCATAATGACACATACCATGTAAATCTACATATGTAAAAAACATGCCACCGCTTTTACAAAGTCATTGTTTAAAAAAAATGTTATTGTGTTTTGGTTTACATAAAACCTTTCACAAATGTACAAAGCATAAACAGGATGAAACAAGAAAACAAATCTTAATTTACACAGAACTCACAGTAAAAATAGAAAACAAATGAACATTTCCTCAAGTTCATAGAAGATAAAAGATACAAAGCAATCATCAGTTCCGCCGGACATTAAAAAAAATAGACGATTTTCAATTAACAATAATTAAAATCTATACCGTTCAGAAACGTTTTTTCACAGGATCTCCCTGCCTAAAAATGAAAAATACACGGCTTTCTCATTGGTCACCCGGGACCACTTCTTATGTTTTACAGCCAATTAATACATGCCATATGTAGTCCGAAATTAGCCCTAAAATGCAAGGAGTAGTGCATTTTCCTCGAGACCGCCATCTCATAAGCAAGATCCTTGTCATACATATTTCTTTGTATTCATTGCATTTGTGTAGCGCCCACACCCGAAGGTATCATGGCGCTTGTACATGGGCAGGGCGCATGCGCAGTATAATAGGCACAGAATCCGTCACGTGCCAACGGTATTACCTGTTCCTGTACAACGTCTCCTAAAGAGTAGTAGGTGCCTATGTGAGAGAGAAATGGGCACATGCGATATTTTAATTGGGCACTGCACTCAAAACCACCCTTGGTAAACAAACAGACATTAAATCGGCGCATTGCAAGGATCAACATTAACACTTAATTGTTACATAAGTGAAACAACATCGTCTGTTAAATGATGCCCTAATTGTGTAAGTAAGCACACACTTTCAGCAAGGAACCCGTGTAGAGCAAAAAGACTAACACGTGACCAAAGTACCAACAGTATGGCTGGGGCGCCATCTGTGCCAATTAGGAGTAAAACATAAAAGTAACCCACTTGATGTGCACAATTCGCCGTGTAGTAGTAACCCGTTAGTACATACACCCAGTGCACTCGTGCACTTGGACGCTGTGACCTGCCAGACTTTTATTTATGTGTGAGGAAAAAAACATTGTATGTTGCTGTATGTACTTTGACAAACAGCATTTGGACGCTTGGTGATGTATTGCCACTTGTCATCGTAAGGTCAAATGTTACGTCACGAAGCCCTTAATACGAGACGAACTTAAATGTGTTGCCTTCTAAGCTAAAAACTGCCTCTACTAGAGGGACAGCGATGTGGCACACTGGAGTAATTCACATACGTGTTGGGGTTATTTCAATTGATAATTCCCCAGGACCCACAAGAACACTGTTTTAGCTTACCTCGTGGCAATACCCCAAGCAGGGAGACAGGCAACTGGTAGTCAGGAGAAAGGAAAGGAGCATTTTGGAGCTGGCGGTGTGCCGGGCGGGGAGAAGAAGAGGGACGTGACAGGGGTGGTTAGCCAAGAAAAGGATGCGTCTAGTCTAGAGTGACACCAAGAACTGAACTGCGCAGCAGACCATCGGAACGCGGAGTCAAAAACAAGCAACACTGAGGCAGCGGACGATGCCATGGGGCAGATAAAGAAGCGGGACTCTGAGAGGGAGGAAGGCAGCGGCAGTGAACAGCTCAACAGGAAGGCGTTTGGGCAAGGCGGGATAGCCTGAACCTTTTTGATTTTTAGCAATAATACGAGGCAGGTAATTCTGTTTCTGAAAATGAGAGCACACTTTCATAATGCTTCATGCCAAAAAAGCATAATACAGCTGCGTGTCTTGCTGTGACAGTCTAGGGACATCTCCAGCGTTTGCCCTGCAGTGACAGCACAGAGGGTGCAAAGGTCACAAGTGCATTCCTGAACAGTTGCTGGAACACAAAGTTCCCACAGACAGAGGTGGATTTGTAATTGTCTGCACTTCTGTTTCAAAATATAATACTCGTGTGCCACTAGTTAGCCTAGTGGCAAGTTAATATCTTAATATAAACCATGACTGGCTATGACATGGTGTCTACTGGCATCATACAATTATGAAGCCACAAGCATTCAGATGCCATAGTAGTGTCAACTTGGTGAGGTGACTCGGTCATGACACAGCTGGTGTGTTTTAGCTGTCCGGACTGGGTGTACCCACAGCAACCATAGGTGATCTTGCCCAGGCAGGTTCTCTTTTGAAACCCCTGAGGAAGGTGTGTATCTTCCGCCAAGAGACAGGAAAACTCCCTGGGATGTCCCCTGGGAACCAATGCTTCAATGACAGTCCTGAAATGACGAAAGCCCACAGGTGCTGCTCACTGGAGTCATTTTAAAGTAGGCAGACCCAAGAAGGGGGTGGAGTTACAGTATCCAAGAGGAGAGTCTTACTCACAAGATGGGTTCCAACATTTATGGTGTGGCTACTCAAACTTCCTTCCTCCTCCGCACGTCATGCAGACAATGCATTCTGGGTATGACATTAGAACGCATCAGACATTTGTAACAACGGCCTGGTTTGGACCCCTATCAACAGGCCTGCTTGCTGTGAGTCAATCCTTTGTCTTTGTAAGTTTCTTAGTTTATTCATCTTTGGACTTCAAGACCAGAAGGAGTCACCTGGATCTCTGTTCGGGATACAGCCTATTCCAAAGTCCTCCACCATAGAGGTGAAGACAGAATGTTCCAAGGAAGTGGAAAGCTCCTCCACCTACCCAGCTCAGGGGGCAAATTTGGGGTGAAGCTGCTGATGGCCATTGTCTTTCTGCTGCCTCTGCACTGGAACCAGGATCCCGCTCACTAGTGGCGAAGGACCCCTACAGGTGTCAGACAATCGTCCTGGAGTGGAAGTGTATTCCTGCAGAGCACTAGCCATTTTGTCACATACGGCTTCTGGATGGAGTAATTGGCCACACTCTCTGCCTGCCTTGAAGCTCCAGTACTCCACCCTGAATAGTGTAATTTGCCACAACCCCTTCCCAAAGTCCTCATTCCCTTGCTGGGGCAGATCCAACAATCTGCTCAGGGACTTGCTAGAAGTGACAAACCCAGAAAAACTCACCTTGGAACCAAGGTCCCAACATCACAGAAAACAGATCTCTGAAGAATAAGAAGGAGGTTTAAGGACCCCCTTAAAGCCTGCAATGCTACTCAAGGGAGCAAGGATAAGGGAAACCACAGGACCCGAGTTGGACTGACCAGCTGTAGGTGCCTTATTGACCATTTGGGGAGACTCTCTTAGAGATGTTACCATAGTCTAGTCTGAACAGGACGAGAACGGAATTACACCATTACTGCTCCCCCATCATGGCGACCTCCGAAAATGTTGACTTTTGTTTTTATTTCGACCCCCTTTGCACCGCATATGTATGTGGGGGGGTAATGGTATATAATGCAAGTAGGCGGAGCTCTGGGAGGTCTACCCCGCATATATATGTGGTGTAAAGGGGATCACAATTAAATAAAAAAAGCAATTTCGGGGTCGCAGGGATGGGGTCGCAGTAATCGTATAGATCCGAAGAGAACCTCGGCAGCCTTTCTTTGTTACGGAACTCCCAGAATGAAAGCAATAGAAGCACATTCTTAGCAAATCAACCCATTTTGGACGAACTCCTGATGAAGTGTACCAACTGAATGTTCTCCCCATGCTTTGCTGACTCCCAAAGCCCATTCTCTACAAATAAAATATGGAAACTGGTTTCAAATTGGCCAAAGTTAAAAGGTAATTCCGATGATGGCAATGATGCAATAGTTTGCATTTCTTTGAAGGACAAGGGTGCCAATTTCGATCAGAAATGACTTACAATTGTGGTGTGGCACCCTTTAGGCTACAATGCCAGCACATCAAATATCTAGGAGCAAATGTTAGTGTACGCCGATCTGATCTCGTTACCTTAAACTCTCCTCTGGTGATTCATAAAACAGAATGGACTTAGATAAATGGCAAACGATACAGCTGTCTCTCACTGGCAGAATCAATGCACTTAAAATGAACTCCATGCCAAAGCTCATCTACTTAGCATTTGTAATCCAGAGACCCCCACCGAAGTCAGGGTACGAAGATCTAGATAAGTCTGTAACAAAGTTTATTTGGTGGGGCCAAAAAGCATGCCTAAACAAAACGATCCTACAGACCTTTAAATCGAATGTGCTTAATACACCTGCTTACACCACAGGGGTTCTGGCTATCCTGCCCTTGCATCTATCCAAAGCACGCCCCATCATAGGCCCCACCCCAACGCAATGGCATCTAATACATATTCTGACAGACTTTGTCTTTCGGGACACTCCGTCATGGATTAGCCTGAGAGCCTTTTTGACCTACGCTGTCACCACACCGATACATGTCAAACAAACCACCGACTGGCACACAGCAAGAATCATGGACATATGCGACGATGCACCATTGCTGCTCTTCCACAATGCCAAGGAGTTTCTAGGCTTCACTGCGAAGGAATGGCTGGCATACATGACCGTGAGATCCACCATACTGAAATACACTACACCCGAGTCGAGGGCCATGGAGCTGTCCCTGTGCGAGACCGCATTTGGTCGTGACACACTAGACTTTCCCAGACTCAGAATTTTCTGCACACCGAATAATCTCAAGAGAAATGTACAATTAGCAAAACTGTGGTCTGAGGATCTAGATTTCTCCCTCTGTGTGGCGGACATATATGACACCTTCACTACAATCAAAGACTGCTGGAGAATGTGGTGCTGGAAATGCATTGGAGGGACACCTTGTTCTGTAGTCCTTTTTCATGCATGTTCTGTATTGTTTTCTGCTCAGGAGTCCATGTGGGACTCCTGGCAGTGCAACTCTTCCTCTTTTTGGTTTGGTCTACAGACCCTTGGGATACCCTTATGGCACCCATGGGTGGGGTACAACCCTGTACCCTTAGTGTATGTTTTTGGGCACCTGTGTGTGGCCCACAGAGCAGGGTATGGGCTGGTGGCAGCTCCATGCTGAATTTGACAGGTGCTCTGAGTATCCTTCATTTTGGGATACTCAGGCCCTGCCATTGGATCAGTTGATTCTTGATAGGAGACACAATGGCCCCTGTGGCCTCTTGCTTTCTATTGCCTGTTACCTTGTTTTCCCAAAGTCCTGGGAAGCCCCGACTCTGTCCCTTCCCCCTGACTGGCTGTTGGGTGGAAGTTCCATATATGGTATTGTGGGGAAGTCCATGCCAGACTGGCTGGAGCCTTCCCATTGACTGCATGTTGTGGGTACACCCTTGGGGTGGGACCTGGGTGAGTGGAGTGTGTGACTAATTTGCACATCTTGTTATGGGTGTCTGGTTTCTGGTATGTGACACAAAGACTGAGACAGCCCTGCCCGAAACTGGTCTGAATGCAGTGTGGAGTGCTGAATGGCAGAGTGCTTGTCCCAATACACATTCCTTGTTGTGAGTGTCTGGAGGGAGGAGAATGGCCTGAATGCACTGTGAGCCTGATTGGCTGCCTGCCTGCATGAATGCCCTTCTGAATGATTGGTTGCCTGAGTGTGACCCTGCCGAGTGAATGAGAGACCAAACAGTATATCTGGAGACCTCTCACTGATGGAAATCGTTCAGAAGCTGAAGTTAATACTTGATGCTTAACCTTGAAGCCCACTGGAAGAAGAAGAATTGCTGCTGCTGTCCTTCGCCAATCTGAAAGCCGCTGTGCCTTCAAGGAACTGATCCAAGAGAGGACGTGGCTAGGAGACCTTTCCCTGAGCTACGAGGGACCATCATGGACCAGCTAACCTTCGCTGAAGCACCCTGGAAGTCAGTCCTCGAAAGGCTGCCGATCGGAGACTGAGACCGCCACGGAATCACGAAGTGAAGCGCCCGGACATTGAAGTCCATCACCATCGACGACGATCATCGTCGACGTGAGCTGCAATGCTCCATTGAATAAGAACACTTTGAACGAAGGACTCCCTCGCTGGTCACCGACAAACGCTTTGTCCTGCTGGAGAAAGTCAAGGCCGCTGAGGCACCGAGGAGAATCTGCCGGTGGGTTTCCCGCCACCCGAAGACCATAAAGACACCGATGAACCGCCACCCTTGCTGGGCCAAAGTTCTTCAGTAACTCTTTGCGGCAGCAAACTATCATCGTCGAGGTGCACCGCATGCCTTGTCTTCGCAGGACTTCCACGACCGATCATCGACATGCACTGCCAGGACCGAAGCTGCTGCCTCGACGGCTTTGTTCACCATTTTCTCGTGGGATCGCGACGATCCGTGGCTCCTGGCTTACAGGGAGCCGCTCAAGAAGGATCGTCGACGGCCCGTCGTCAAACTCTGCTATTCCAGGTACATTGTTAGTGGTAGAACCTTTCTAGAGGGAACTAAGACACTAATTGAATACTATATGGACTGGGCTTGTATTATATCTTTATTTACAGCTTGCCCAGGTGACGGGATGCTCACACAGAACTGTGTCTAGGTAACAGGGCCAGTATTCTGCCTATTGTTTTAACCAACCTACTTTCCTCCTATGTCTATTGTTGGTTCACTTTATTAACGGATTTGTATGACATTTGAACTGAGTCCAGTTGATGCATTTTAATGGAATCAAAGAGTAATTGTGGTACCACATAGAAACTGTATATATATAAACCATTTTAGATTATCTTGAGCACAAATTGTGTTATTGTGATTATGTACATAACCTGAGCCTATTTATATAAAGAACTATGTTTTCACTAACATAGTGTGTGGACATTCGTTTGTAGGTGATTGGGACTACACTGTATCTAAGAACCAGCCTGCATCACCTCCGGAGAGCTTAAGCCTTGAATGCTTGTCTACGTTTACCAAATAGAGAATCTTGACTGGGGTGCTCTGTGCCTCTACTCTGCCATGTAGAGAGCAGGAGTACAGATAACCCCCCTCTAGTCTTTACAGAGAGGCTGTGGTTCAATTGGGTCTATGGGTCATGTTTTTTGGTCCTGATGAAGATCTGCCCCTTCTGGGTGTATTTTTCCAATCATATTGCAACATTGGAGCATTGCAATGTTCCCATGACACCGGACACTATGCTATTCAGGATCAACAGTGAGGGGTGGCACGCAGACTCACTAACACGCAAATTGCTACACAATGTTCTCTTTTCTGCACGCAAGGCCATACTGTTAAATTGGAAGTCGGTGCCTCCACTCGACACACAGAAATGGCAAGCCTCATGGCCCGAATCTTAGATACAGAACAGGCTAGTATTAAGCGGGCAAAGTCAGCTAATCACGCTGACGAATTTGGGGCATTAGCCGACATTTTTATCTGAGTGGGCCTGAGGCCACATGCCGCTTGATGTATATGCAAGGATTACATAATCAGGGTCAGAGTGCTCTTGCTTAATCTGTTTCATCTATAGGCAATTGGATATCCAGAGTATGATTGTGCACAGTATGTTTTTTTGTTGTTGTGTTGGGATGGTGGGAAGTGTGAGGAACCTGAGGGCATCCTCACTTATTTCTCCCCAACATCCTCTGCTCAAGTGGTCAGGGAAGTGCCATCACTTTTAGATCCCGACCCTGAGGGTGGACAAGCGAGAGAGGATCACCTGGCTAGGGAAGACTTGGGGAGTGGTAGGGGAATATCCTTGGGTGAGATGCAGTATCCCCATTTCCTTTCCATGATGAATCCTCAGTCCATGCCGCCCCCTTTATAGGATATTGTCACCCTTTTTCCTCTGCCCATGATAACACCAGAAGGTATCATCAATCTATGAATACTAAGAAGCCGGTGAAGAAGAGAAGGTCCACAAACGAGACATGGTATTCCCCTTCCCCTCGTGAGAGCCAATTTATCCCCCTCCCACCTTTATAGGCTGTTGCAAACCATTTCCCCTCATTCACACCATTATAGTACTGCATCAAGGAAGAGGCGACTAGAAGTAGTGCACAATTACATGTCATTTCACCACTACAGTACTGAGGCGAGGAAGAGGCCTGCAGACTGTTGTAAGGGTCAGGCATGTCCTGAGTACTCGACTAATTGTGGTAAGGCATTCGGGCCTGAGGACTCGCACCTGCAACCTGTCAAATGTTTGCAGGCGTATAAAAGGTGGAGCTGACAAGGAGAACAGAGAGACTAGCAGGCAAGAAACCGGGCCGACTCTTGTGGACCCGAGGGGAGAATCCTGTGCAGAAGGGGGCAGCCAAGTTGGGTCCCGCATGAAAACTAGGATCCCGGAAAGTGTCCCGAAGGAGCTGTGGAGCTGAGGCCTAGGTGGGGCGTGAGCGGGCTACAGTGGTGGGATCCTCACTGGACGGGTGTGCGCAGCAGGAGCTGCGGACTTGGAAGAAATCTGAAAGCTGCAAGTTACCGGCAGCGTCCGCGGGACGCAAGCAGAGCTGCCGGCAACCCACAGAGAGAGAGGAGCGAAGTGCGAGCAGGGCTCACACTCCAACGGAACCCTGTATGCTGAGCTGAAGGAGAGAGAGCAGCCGCCCGGAGGAGACGCCCGGGGCCGGTGAGTGAACAGAAAGGAGCACTCGAACCGGGACACTCCTGGGGCTGAAAACAGGCAAAAGTAAATGGTGAATGAATGAGAAATGATATGCAAGATGCAGTGAAACTAAAGAAAAGGGCTGTGATAAGTAACACAAACAAGACGAATTATGAGCAAGAGACTGAAGCTATAAACTATTGAATACCAAACTAAAAAAAAAAGCTTTTTGACAAGCCTATGAAAGATTTTGAAAAACCTATGAGCAGATGACAAGTTGTTATGAACTACACGTACAATATATTGCAAGCAGAGAGTGACTCGTATTACATGTAATGGGAAGCTAGTATTGAATATTGCTGAAGAGTGTGAAAGCAAGGTGGTGGAGGAAAGAAAGCACCATGAAGGAAGAGTATGACAAGAATAAATTGTGGCAAATTTAAGAGACTGGCAAAGAGGAAAACTCATTGTGGCAAAGCCAAAAGGCTGGCAAGCAACAAGCCAAGTGAATGTGAACCTGCACACAGGTACAGATACAAAGAAACCTGTGTGGGCAAGAAAACCTGGGGTTACTGGTTGTGTGACCTGTAATGGGTGGACCATGTGGTCTGACAACTGCCCCTAGAACAGGGGTACCCTATTTGTGCAATCCAAAGAAACCTACAGAGAACCAATACAAGTGTTTGAAAGAGATTGTTCAAGTGAAACAGAAGAAAGCAATCTGTATGAACTGTCAAGAGCCAGATGGGGTGTAAAGTTGACCTAGAACTGGTTTTTAATATTGAGAGACTGACCTTAAGTATAAGTGGGCAAGCTGAAGTCTTGGGGATGGGGAACTTGAGCCTTTATGAACTTTGTTGTTGTCTTGAGGAAGAGAACCTTGAGGCCCCTTTTTGAAACGGTGTTATCTTCTTGGGGGAAAGGAACCCTGGGACATTGTGGAACTATTTTTACCTTAGGGAAGGGGGATGGAGGATAAGCCAGGAGCTGGAAGAAGCTCAGAACTTTGTTTGGAACACTGTTTCTTTTGTTGCTGACATCCCTACACATTGTTTAGTTTTCCGTTGGGAGGGCAAGTATAGGTTCTGGACACAGACCTTCAAGTTGACCTTACTGACTTGGACTAGCCTTACTTTCTTTAGGTAGGGAAAACCCACCTTAGCATAGGGCATGTTAGGGCTTAGACCATCCTGACATATAAGTTAATAAACTCGTTTTGTTTGAACTTTGAATCTGTTGTCTGTGTCTTGCTTCATGATGCATCTACAGGAGGCAGGGGGTGGAAGGGTTGTTTCATAACTTATTCCTTCTCTTTTCTACAATGTAGCATATAACACAGGGGGCATCATTCTTTTGTGTATGGACCTTTTACCTGCAGTAGAATGTAATATGACCTGTCAAGTGGATACACCTGCCCTGTACAAAGCACAATTAAGATGCTGCACAACTGCTATGTTTGTTGAATGTTATGTTTATTCTATAATAAAAAGAAATTGCTTACACATTTACAGATGGCAGGGTCATTCCCACAAAGGGTGCCTGTACAATAGCATAAAGATGAGAACTAGTAGTAAGGCAGTTTGTGAGGGTGTACAAAAGTAGGACATAAACCATGTATGGAACGCAGGGTGGCAATAGTAAGACAGACACAAGTGATCACAGTTCAAGGGTGTTTATTGAACTTTCGCACAGGTGTGATAAACGCCTATCTAATCCTAAATCTACGGATGGGAGCAAGCTACGACCATCAAATAATAAGAATGCAGTCCTAGTGGAGTCTTGTCTAAATAAAAGGGCCTATAGAAAACAAATAGTGCCAATCCTTACCATTAATTTACAAATAATGTGGGGTAATGTTCATGAAAACATAGGAAGTGTTCACAAAATAATATGTCGGGATGCTCAGGCCGTGGGCCTCCCTTTCCCAAGTTTTCAGCACGGGGAAAGATGGATGACTCGAGCAAAGAACACACTCTGGCTTCTGCGGCACGAGGATACAGTTCCATTTTCCCAGTTCAGAACCTTCTGTGTCCAAGTCTCTTTACTTCTTGCAAGTCTGTTGATGCAGAGGGCCTGCTGTACCAAACACAAAACACAAACATTCTTTTCCTTTCTCCCGTATTCAATTAGGGCGTTTACCTTGGGTCCCCCTCAGTCGGACTCAGATTCTTTTCAAATCAAAAGTTCAACATTGGATCCCCCTCTTCCAGGCTCAGATCCCTTTCTCTTGCTCAATTAGACTCCCCCAGCTGGGCTCGGACCAATTGTGACATACATTAAACTATCAAATGCTTTCGAATGTGTGCTGGGTTTAGCTTGACCCGTTGCATGATCACTTCAATCTCAATATTTGTTTTTCTCACACTCAGCATCTGTTGGATACCTAACAGAGACTTTCGAATGATCACCCATGTGGCGTCGGACCACCCTGTGTATGGTACATTTTCTCGACCTCCCAAAGTTTAATTATAAAGTTTCAACTACTTTCTTTGGCTTCCAGTTGTATAGGCGTCGCTCATCCGAAACACTTCAAACACTGTTCTATTTATACAATGTTGCCACTTGCAACTTTGATTCAAATCACAAGCTGTTCAAACTGTCTGTGAGAAAGTGTTTGTGTCGGGAAAGCGGGGGTTGAATCCTTAGATGTCGTCACTTCTTCCCGAGGGGGAGTCCCTTCTCATGAGTCCAGGGAGGTAAGGCTGCTACCCAACAGTCTGCCTGCGTTGAAGTAGGGAAACCCCTCTTTGAGTTGGGTAAATGTAGGTTTTCTCTTTTATTTATGCTAAAATAAAAGTGTATGACAACAACCATGTCACCTGTGTGTTAGTCTCCTCCTTCTGCACCCTCACAGCTGGCTTTGATTGTTATGGGCAGTGGGTTCCAGTGGTGCATAGTGAGTAGGGAGAAAGAGCAGAAGCGAGTGGAGGCCCAGTGAGGGAATCGTATAGTGAAGTTGAGTGCAGAGTAGGATCGGGGAGAACGAGATGTTGAGTAAACTGAGATACAATCAAAGAGGTACTGAGGAGCAAGATGATTGATAGCTTTGTAAACTAGGAGAAGAAAAAGAGAGTAGTTCTGCATTGAGAGCCAACCCACATTTTGTTGGTAGGTAGAAGTGGGGGAGGATCTGGGTAGGTTGTAAAGAGTGGGTATCAAAGTTTAGAACTTTGTCTACAAGGAGGAGTAGAGAGGAAAACCAAGAAGTAGACTTGAGTACTAGTCCAGTTTGCTGTGCACAAGACTGGAGACTAGAGTTTTTGTACAGCGGTTAGTAAACGAAAAACACAGATTCTGAATGCTGAGGAGCTTAGAACGAGATTGTGACTGTTTTTGAAATGTTCAGTATGAGGCAGCGGAGAGCCATTCACTGACGATCTGCAGTGAGACCGTTTGTAACCTATTCCAAGATGGCTGGGGTGAAGGAGGGAATGGAGGAAACTGAGTGTCACCAGCAAAAAGGTGTTAGTGAAAGCCAAAGGATGAGATAAGCTTTCCTAGGGCAGAGATATAGAGAGTGAAGAACAGAGGTCCAAGGACTGATCATTGGGGACGTCGACAGGGAGAGAGGGGCAAGATTGGAGGTCTGCAAGTTCGAAGAGATTTTAAAGGGTTGACCTTTCAGGTAAGATGTGATCGAGGCAATAGCAGATTTGTGAACCCAAGTTCCTGGACAGTGAGGAGGCGAGAGGAGTGCATAACCGTGTCAAAAGCCGCAGAAAGGTCCAAAAGGATGAGTACAGAAAGAATTTGGAGTGGTGAGAATTAGAGAGAAAGTTAGAGTCATGCATGAGTGCCGGCTCAGTGGAGAGTTTACTACAGGAGGCAGATTGCAGTGAATCTCCAAGGCCATCATCACCAATATACTTAGTGATCTGGTCGAAGACCACCCACTCAAAAACATTTAAGTAATGGGGAAGGAAAGAAACTGGGTGAGTGTTTGCTGGGATATTTGGGACGGCAGAGTTTTTTTTTAATAGGGGTAAGACAGTTGCAGATTTGAAGGATGCAGAGAAAGAGGTAGGGGGCAGAGATGAGTCCAGTAGAGAGAGAGAAAGGATGAATAGCTCAGATAGATAAGCGCAAGTGATCAATAGGAACACAAGGTGAGTTGGCACTGTGAAGGGTGGGTGCTAATTCAATAGGAGAGGTAGGGGAGGAGTAGTCGAGCGCAGAAGAGGTAAGAGTAGGGGTGGTTGGCAGAAAGAGGGCTGGGTGAGAGTGCCACATATTTTAGAGATTTCAGAGGAAATGTAGTGAGCAAAGTCATCAGAAAGGGAGCAGGTGATGGATATGGGCTTGGGAAGTTAGAGCAAAGATTGGAGGGTAGATGAAAGTTTGCACAGTAATATCTGTGGACGGTTACACACAAAGAATGTGGTTGGAGTTTCATCTTAGTTCTGAACTTACTACTCGATGGACATGAATTTCCAAAAGACCTGTTGGCAACTGAGGATGGGTACACAGCGCGTGTTAAGCATTTGGCATCCTCTGTGCAGTGGATGACTTTCACAATTGCAGCTAAGCACGAGCTTTGCCATGTGATGTGTGTTGATGATCTGCCAATGGACTCTGCTAAAGGAATGAGAGGATCTTTGTTACAGAGACCACTGCCCCCCGCCAGAGGCACAGTAATCCTGTGCAAAGCCCTACAGATACGTGATGCGCCAGGCATTTTACTCTCACACTAGGCACATTCTCTAAACAAATACACATTGGGAGCAAAAAATCGCCCAACTAATAATAGGAAACAACACTTAGAGGCCGGTCCCATGTTTTCATCCACTGATTCAAAGAGGAGATATAAGGTAAAAATGCCTCTGAACAGCCATCACTTACTAGGCCAAAGAAGTATGGATTACAAAAAGAGCCCTGTTTTAGGAATACAATATATGTTTACATGGCTAAAATAAATACCTAGTTAGAAATGGGAATTACTCGCTCACCAAAAATAATTGTACTCCCAGTTAAAAAAAATGAGGGAGTAAACCAGTCCCACAATTAATAATCGTTTCTGGAGCCCGGATAAGGGCGCTTTTTTCTCTCACTGTACTATGTTTTACCCTCTTCACTTGTAAATTCCCCAAACCTTGTATACATGTAATGCTGGGTAGAAAAAGACCAATACCAGTCACCACTCGTCCTCACCGCCCTGTCCTGTATCTGAGGCTTGGCGTGTCTCAGTTCGAGCATGTGTGGATGAGTCTTGGAAGTTGAGTTAGATAGAAACTCTGCTTCATTTTCCTGAACACTGACAGCTCCCTCTCGATTGGGCCTTGAAATGGTGACGAGACACTGAACCTTACAGATACAGGTATCTCCTCCTGGACATGTTGCATGAGTGTTCCCATGCAGACTGGTGCAGCCAGTCGGGCACAGGATCTCCGCTTATATCAGGTTTGCTGGGATCCCTATGGATTGTACTTGTTTTTTAAATGCAGGACACGTGAGGCAGCTTCCACAGGGATCACTGTAATGACAGCCGCCTTGTTCAGACACTTTGTTTAATGGATAATTTTTACTGCACCCTTTTCTAAATAGTGACTGGTATCGAACCCATGTTCATAGCATCACCTTGTTCCGAAGGCAAGTGCATTGCCCCTGAGGTATCCTCCTGGCCTATGCATACTGCACATAGCTTTGTACATGGTGTCCACCATTACTGATCACCGCCATGCATGCATGCATGCGTGCACAGTGGTGATCCATGGGCACAGTGTCCACCTGGGGTAGATAATTGCACAGGAATCCGAGAGCTTCCCGGATTCCCGCGCCATTTTCTGCTGCAGGCATAACAATGATTGAAATCTGGCAGAGCGGATGCAGTCGTGGATGCGGTTTGTGTCTGCTCTGCCGGATTTACCAACGGCGACTAAATAAGCCCATCAGTGCTTTCCCTCCTGGAGGTGAGCGCAGGTTTGTGGATTCACCTCTGTTAGTGGGTGACTGTTTGCCTATCTCGGTCTGCGTGAGGGCACCAACCTCTGGAGTGGCAGCTTGTTACACTGGCCAGTGTGGCAGTGCCTTTGGGCATTGGTTACCAACTTGGGTTGGGATGACAAATGTATGTAAATATGTTCTATCCGCAGCACTTGGGTGTAAGCGCTATATACATTCTTATGATGTAAGCTTCCCAATAACAGGCTTGCTCAGTAGTATCGTTCACAGGTTTATTTTTTCAAGACCACATCATGGTAATCAGGTTACATCAGGTAATCATCAAGAGAGATCTTGCGGAGAGTCCACTGGCTCCCACCACCCAGGCTACATCTTGCTAAACTGCCTAGGTCAGAACTCCAAGCACACAACATTCTACTCAGGCACACAGGGCTCCACGCTCACATTCCACACTGACATCTCCACTCACCAAGGCATGCATCCAGGGGCAGGCCTCAGATATAACACACCTCCCCCGTTACCAAATGAAATATGGAAACGTCACACTCACACCGAGATATAACATAAATAAATGATCCTTCCATGTTTCTGAGCCTACAGATTTGCATTTCTGAAATGGCGCCAGAATGAGTGTGAACTGCACTCATGCATGTTATCGGTTGCTGTTGATCCCCACAACATCTGTCCTCTCTACTGTACTTTCCGAGTGAGCTGGCACTTTGGCCAGTTAACTTCACAATGAAACAGTCATGAATGGTATGCAGGTACCACCCAGGAAGCGGGGTAAACTGGCAATAGAGAGGCTTTGTCTGCTTCGCCCCGCACTTCCTGTCCCCCTCTCCAACTGCAGGTGGGATTTCACAGCTGCCAGGAATGTTCGCGGCTCTCCAGCCAAACTGCTACGGCTGTCAAGCCCTGAGGTACTTCACTCGTTTCTATGTGAAAGCTCCGAACGTTGATGGTCGCACACAAAAAAAAAACGACTGGCTGTTTTTGGTACGGCCCCCACTATTCTGAAATTTCACTTTCTTCACACACATCTCGATATCGCCGACCTCTTTCCGCCCCCCCCCTTTACTCTTTTTCTTTTCTCTCTCTCTCTCTCTTCCTTCTTCAGGAAAGCCTGGACTTCCCTGTCAGTCCAGCACGCAGAAAGACTGTGCTGTGATATTTTTACTATGCGCAATGGAATAACAACCATTTTCAGTCCGTATGACTTTACTCTGCTTACGTTTTCCCTCCATATCAAAACATTCAAAACATTGGCCCTGGGTTACATTCAGTGCTTAATGTGTGGGGGTGTTTGCTAGGGTGGAGCCCTGGTACTTATTTGTGAGCCCCGGCACTTATTGACTCAGACTCACTTTAATTATGAAGTGGTGATACTCAGGGAATCCATCAACCACAATGAGCTGCTGCGAGCTGTAGTGTGACCCCAAATATGTCGACACTGTGGGAAGCAGCTGTGGGTGGTGGCAGCAGTGGTGGGGAACTGCTAGCCCGCAGTGTCACAGGAGAGCTAGAAAAATGTGGGCCCTGGCACTTATTTACTTTTTTACAAATGACGCACTGGCCCAGACCCCCTTCACTTGGTTAGCTTCCCTGCTCTCTGGTTCTTCAAGCCGCAGCATTAGTTCCCTCTCCTGCCAGGCTCTGTGAATCTCTCTTGTATGTGTAAAGTTTATATTCCTCTTTATTATTGGGTGGAGGTTATTTCCCCAGCGTGGGTCCCAGACCCTCTCCCAGACCCTCTTCACTTGTATGTTCTCACAGTTACCTTTATTTATAGACCCCAGCCTTGGTTTAATCTCGGCTACATTGGAAGATCCATGCACAGAGATTGGCAACGTACTCTCCTATAGACCTTGGAACGCTTTGAAAAAGCAGTATTCTTTTCCAAATCTCAGTCTGTAGATTTTTAGTTTGGGATATTTGGTGGCGCTTTAACGCCACCATTAAGACAAAACTATTGCATTAGAGTACCGGCTCGAGGAATGGCATATGAGGAGGGACACAAGCTTGTAGAAGTTGTTTGGCTATTTTCCCACATTTGCTGCCCATGGCCATGCTAATCTCTATGGCCATTCCCATGGCCATTCCCACCCAGTTCCTGCCCATTCCCTACCAAAACACCTCCTCATGGGAACTCTTTGAACTCGCTTTAAGAACTCTTTGAACTCGCTTTAAACAAGCCTTAGCACCAGACTTTGCACTCGTAGTGCCTGCCAGTGTTTTTTCGAAGCAGTTGTCTGAGAGTTATTGAATTAATTGGAGTTGTAAGCGTGCTACTGGTGCAATAGAAATGTCTTATTTCAGCCACCCTATTTATAATCACTATGTGTGTCCTTCAATGAAGTCCTGGTAAAAATAAAGCATTGGCGAAGCCCACAGTATTGGCTTATGTGTAAGTATGAGGCATTTTCCAGGCACTGCTATTAGATGTCCATGTACTCGTGCCATTTTGCACCTGCTACCATCAATAGCGAGTTAATGCCACTATGGCAGTGCCTGGCCAGTGCCTTTTCCATGCCCACACAAAAGGCCCAAACTGTTGGCATTGCCAATGCTTGCAATTGTGTTTCTTCCTATCTTCATCAGGCCTAACTTCAGCAGAAGATGTGAGTGCTTAGCAAATAAGAAGAATGTATATTTGTTTTACACTACACAGGTTGGCTTTCCCTGAGGTTATGTGACTATATATCCTAGCTGCAAGAAAATGGGAAAGGGTGAGGGGCTTGCCTTTCTATTACGAGTCTGGGAAAAACGGATGACCCTTGTAAGCCATCTTGGCACAGAACACCAGAAGAGTGAGACCTCTGTCTGGTCTCTGGGCACCCTACACTTGAAAGCGGGTCTGCGAGCTTCAGGTCTCCCAGGACTGTTCCAAAAACACCCTGGGAAACAGATTCCCTAAACCATAGGTCTGCAACCTGTGGCTCTACAGGTGTTTTTGACTACGACTCCCATGATCTTTCGTTGAATATGCTGGCTAAGGCTAATGGGACATGTAGTCCCGAAACATCTGGAGCAGATGCGTAGACAGAGTAGGGCCTGAGGGGCAAGGCCCACTCAAAATCTGTAAATGCCCACTCAGTGATGCAGAGTGGGCATTTACAACTGCCACTGTGCAACCTGAGCAGCAGGGTTCGCTCTCCGGGAAATCCGCACATTGCGCAGATGAGCGGGAGAACGGACCCTGCTGCGTGCATGTCAGGAAGCTATCTCTGCTTCCTGGTTTCTGTCTGTGCAGGAGCCGGAGGCCTACGGAGCAGCTGAGGAGGCAGCGGCGTGGCGAGTCTGGAGGGAGACGGGTAATGGAAGAATACGTGTTTATGTTTGAGGGTATGCGTGTGTGCGAGGATTGTATGTAGGTGTGAATGTATGTGTGCATGCTTGCGAGGTTGTGTGCAAGTGCACGTGTGTGTGTATGCACATATGTATGCATGCGAGGTGGTGTCTGCACGTGCATTTGTGTGAATGAATGCAGTGTGAATAGTGTACATTGGTGCGAGAACGGGTGTGAATGAGAATGCAGTACGAATGTTCTGGGTGCTTGTGTGAATGACAGAGAAACTGTATGCGTATGTGACTGGTGGATGAATGTGTATAAATGTGCATGGGTGTGTGTGTCTGTATGTGTCTATGCTTATGTGTGTGTTCATGTCCGTCTGTGTGTGTATTTGTGTGTGTCTGTCTGTGTATGAGAGGCTGGGGCCTGGGTAGGGTCATTGGACCATGAACAATTTTTAACAGGGACATGGCATGTTTAACTGGCGTCTGTGGGTGCAACAAAGCCAAATTGAGTGTTATTATTTGAAGGAGCGGTTGGTGTAGGGGGAAGGTACTAGACTATGAAAGTGCATTGGAAACCTCTTCCGTGCATTGTTGGTGACTTGGCTCTTCTAATGAATCCCCCTTGAACTGTGTGGGCTCCCTGTCGACGCTTTGTCGCTCGTGTGCATTTAGAAGACATGCTCGTCCCTGTGCAGGCTCCCCTTAGGCTGGGCCCTACTACACTAGCTCCAGGCCCGACTTGTTGCACGATCCTGGCTACGCCTCTGATCTGGAGAGCCGAAGGTTGCAGACCCCTGACTAAACCCCGCCAGCGAGGTCTCCCACTACATCTTGTTCAGAGTTGACCCAGATTGAAACGACAGCCGTAGCACCTTGTGCTGAGCAAATGCCAGAGACGGCGAAATAACGGGCCAGTCGCTGCAGACCCAGACTGCTCTGAGCGGCTGCGCAGAGGAGATACTCCAAAGGTGGTCGCATCCCTGACTACTGCGCTACTGCGCGGTTACCAGTCATTTGGTTGAAAACCAAATGGTCAAATGTAAAATGGTCGAAAAAAAAAGGTTGAATTTTTTTTTTTTTATTTTTATTTTATTTTATGGGGGGGTTCCCCCCAACCCCTCTTTTTCTTTATTAAAAATATGTTTTAAGCAATCAAAACTAAAAAAAAAATATATAAATAAATAAATAAAATAAAAATCAACCTTTTTTTTCCGACCATTTTGATTCGATCAAATGGTCATTCAATCTTTTATTTTCGACCAAATGACTGGACACCCTACTGCGCGCCAGGTCCATGACGTTGCAGGAATCAGAGAAGGCTGCTTTGGATTGGGCTATTCACCATTAGGTGGAAGCCACGCCTGTTCTCCCAGGAACTGTATCTTACCCACTGCGATTGTTAGTACAGACATTTTAGAAGAACCATGCCCTCTCAAGAGCCTGAGCGCCGGGTACCATTAGAACTGAGAATGAAGCACCCTATAACGCCTCTATAACTGTGCCTCTTTACACCTGCATTGCCAGTCACACCTGAACCACATTTTACTCTGATTATGGTATGGCTCATCCTTTCTGTACACCAGTAGAGCTAACTATCTATAACTCAATATAATCCCCTCCTGGAATTTTCTCTGTGCTACTTGGTGCTGCCCTATACTAGAACCAGGGGCGGCGCCAGGCATGGCCTTGGGCGGGCCGCAGCCCTCCCAACACCTGGGCCGGGATTGCCAATCTAGGCCCGTTTCTTGGCCCTGGCGAGGTGGCTCTGCTCACGTCGGCCGCAGGTGCTGGCGCGACCACTGATGTGCTTAAGTTGAAAGTAGCTTGTGTCCCCTGGGGTCACCATTTTATCAGCTTTTGCACCACTGTGCTGCTTGGGGGCATAAAAGGACGCCTGATGTTGGTGTTGGCTTTTGGATGCCAGCCAACGAGACCCCTCCAGCAGCAGGACTGAATCCAGGAGCGCTTCTATAAGCCAGCGATTGAAGCAGGGACATTAACTTTTGTGGTGCCCGACTCATACCTGCCCAACCTCTGGGTTTAACCCGGCGACTCAGGGGAAGAGCGTGGAGTCTCCGGGTTTCCGGCGTTCCCTCGTGTCTTCTGCACCATCCCTCCTGCTCTCTCCCTGTCGCTCTGATGCCGGTGGGTGCGCTGTGGACTCACAGCGCTGCTTCCATCATCCTGCGTGGGCACGGTGACCCCGGGGGTAGGAGGATAGAGGGAGCGGAACTGTGCGCAATTATCATTCCCCTATTCCCAATGTTTTCCCTTTTTGCGCCCAGGATGTCATGCTCCACATGTTGGCGCCGTTGGTTAAAGGCCCAGAGAGAATTCCCTTTAGAGGGGGGTGATCTCATAAAGCCCCCCGCCCCCCATGACATTAGACGATCTGACTCTGTTTAAGGGGACTTTGCTGAGAACAATCTGAGGAGCTGCTCCAGCCCGCCAGACAACATTAATGACCCAAACAAATGAGAGGGAATGGATTCTGGGCACGACAGAGCCACAGGAGGGGGCGGGGGTGCATGTTTCTATCCCAGTGGGCCAATCAAGGGGAAACGTAATAGCGCATAGGACAAATCTATCATGCAGACAGGGTGGTATCATGAAGCGTTCTCAATGCATTCTTTCTAATGGGAGCGGAATATTTATTAATATGTCCACTTTCATTTTAAAATGAAAAGTTACACTTCAGCCCCGTATGCTGCCACAGAAACGTCCACATCACTACCCCCTTGCAAAAAGGTGGGCATGGTCCTCTGAACGTATGGGCGTGGCCTTGCGGTGACGTGGATCTCCGGGTTGCTCAGTTTGGAATGTAGGCAGGTATGGGTGGCCGGTCATGATGGGCGGGAAGAGTCGCTTCCTCTGAAGCTCAAAATGAGCGGGAAGGTCACTTAAAATTTAAACCCAGGGTGCGAGGTTAACCTACGCTATTGTTTCCCCTATCTGAACTACAGCCCATATCGTGCTGAAAATGTATAGACTCCCTTAATAGGCACCATTGGCCATCCTTTGTGTAAACCGTCATTTTGTAGTGGGATCGTGCAATACACATTTCATAAGTGCTGCTTCAGCCACTTGATTGTAATTGTAATTTTTTATTTGTAAAGTGCTTATACACAAGTGAAGTGCTTCAAAGCACTTTTAGTGCGCAATTAGTTTCTATTCCTTTCATTCTGGTAGATCAGTGCTACTTCTGTGGGTATAATCCATTCTGTAAATTTGTGGAACTCTCCCGCCCTAACACACCCGTTTTGTGTTGAGAAACTACAGAATAATATTCTACAACATTTTTACATTTTTAAATAAAATTGTAATGTATTTTGATGGTCACATAGAAGCTGTAATTTTTTAATAATCATTCATCATATATTCAATTACCAATCTCGGTTACATAATGTTTCAAAAATATATATATGTATCAACCAACAAGTCAATTCTTTAGTCGAACAATTTGTTTTAAAAAAAAAAAGTAAATCAATGAGTAAAAGATTCCTCAATCAATCACAACGAATTTTGTTGACAAGTTCCTTATGTTGTGCTATCTCTTGAATTTGCTCAATGCGTTTAATCAGCTAGCCGTTCTTAATCTGTTTTCTAAACAATAACATAGTTCTGTCATGTTTTTAAACATATAATCATCTGGATGATGTTCATAATCTTTGATAACATCTTAAATAGGTACATTTGGAATTTTAGGTTCCAGTGTACAGTCCACTTTAACCTCACATTTGGAGCAGTATAAAAGCTGGAAAAGTAAAAAGATGTATATATATAAACAGAAATGTTTCTATTTATTAAGCTTGTGTGGGGGATGTTAAATCCCCATATATAACCCTGATCGCTACTCCCAGCTTGTCCTGCAGCCATAGAAACATCTCGATCTGTTTTTTAGATCTGAAGACCGTGATACCAACACGGACATGTGGGGAATTAAGACTTGATACGTAGGCAACAACAATTTTAAGAGACTGAGTGGGTAAGCACACAAAAGGGATATGTTCCATGCTTATCCTACATTCAAGATACTGGTAAATCTTTTACTGGAGGAGTAACACCATTATCATATTTTTCTTAAACAGATCAGCCACGAGAGATCTAGGATAAAAACACACAACGTGTAGACAACGAAGGGATATTGAGAAATCACCCACTGCCCAGATCTGCTAAGGAAGGGTAGATCCAGTGTTCCACTATACAGGTACACTACATTTTTTTATAAGGGATAAATACATGAAGATATTATCGTTTTAATGATTTAAGATTTGACATATCCTTAAATATATATATATATCTTTTTACTTTTCCAGCTATTATACCACTCCGAATGTGAGGTTAAAGTAGACTGTACATAGGAACCTAAAATTCCAAATTTACCTATTTAAGAAGTTATCAAAGATTATGAACATCATCCAGATGATTATATGTTTAAAAACATCATAGAACCATGTTATGGTTTAGAAAAGAGATTAAGAATGGCTAGCTGATTAAATGTAAAAAAAAAACCATTCCAGATATATGGCCTCATTACACGTTGTGCGTTAAGGGATTAACGTTACCGGTAATGGAATACCGGTATCGTTAAATCCCAACCCCAATTACGACCCGTGTTACCGCTATTAGCGGCACCGCTAAGTACGGTGCCACTAATAGCGCCTAGTTCGCGGGCGCGCGACCCTTCATCCCGTAAATGGCGGCATGTCGCTAATAGCACACCATCACAAGCCATGCGGGCATGCAAATAGCGGCATGGTAAAGCCCCAAAAACCCCTTACCGGCATGGCGCTAATACTGGCATCGCAAACCACCCGTTAAGAGAACTGAGAAGTGTTCCCACCTGCCACAGGTGGACACAATCAGCACAGGTGGAGGCAATGGAGACTGTGCCAGCACAAAAGGAGCACACCACACCCCTTCACACACCCCTTCCCACACCAAGATGGTTCCAATACCAGCAGCATTACATGGGCTGGAGGACATGATTGCAGTGCAGCAGCAACAACAACAGGCAGCACAGAGGAGACGCAGGAGGAGGAGGAGGAGGGTAAGACAGGCGCAGCAAGCACCACCAGGGCACCTAGTAATACCACAGAGGCGGCCATCAATCCCCAGGATCCGAGACAGTCCATTTAACCTAACCACTGAGCAGATACACACCCTGTACCGTCTGGACCGGGATAGCATCACCAGCATCGTGGACATGATACATGACGACATTGTGAGCCTCATAGACATCAGAACTGCCATCCCCCCTCTACTGAAGGTGGTGACCATGCTCCACTTCCTGGCCACAGGCACCTACCAGCATACAGTGGGGCAGATGCATGGCATCTCACAACCAGTATTCTCACGCACACTGAACCAGGTACTCGATGCCCTCTTGAAGCATGCACGTGAACACATATTCCTGCCACGGACTGCCCAGGAGATCGCAAACACCAAAGTTGGCTTCTATTCACTGGCAGGCATCCCAAGTTGCATCGGGGCCATCGACTGTACACATGTGGAATTGGTGGTCCCACATCACAATGAAGTAGTCTACCGAAACAGAAAGCAATTCCACTCTATCAATGTCCAAATGGTATGTGACGCAAACAAGATAATCACACATTGTTGTGCATTTCCCGGATCAACCCATGATTCAATGGTCCTGCGGAACTCAACCATACCACGCTACTTGGAGCGACAAGCCGGACAACGTTCGTGGCTACTTGGTGAGTAGCAGGGCAAGCACATGGCAGTGTGATGGGGGGGAGAGATACATACTCCAACTGGGTGTGATTGGGGGGGGCAGATACATACTCCAACTGGGTGTGATTGGGGGGGAGATACATACTCCAACTGGGTGTGATTGGGGGGGAGAGATACATACTCCAACTGGGTGTGATTGGGGGGGGGAGGGATACATACTCCAACTGGGTGTGATGGGGGGGATACATAGTCCAACTGGGTGTGATTGGGGGGGGAGGGAGATACATACTCCAACTCGGTGTGATTGGGGGGGAGATACATACTCCAACTGGGTGTAGACAGCCGTCCGTAGGACAAATGGACATACAGATGTACGCCAATGTCCATCTGGGAAGGCCACAATTTACTTGAGAAGAACCCACATGCAATTTGAAGCTGCACAACATTGAGAACAATCCAGGTTTCCAAATATCACACATCCATCCACATCCACATTGCACATCATGCCACACCACATAATACACAAATCAGCAACATGGCGTCAAGATAGTTATACAGAATTAGCGCAGCACAACATCAATATAGCAATGTGCCCTTGAATGCATGCAAAGGGATCACCTCTAGCCATAGCATAGAACCATGCACCTATAGCACCACTGAAGTGATGCTTCACAGCATGGCAACATTGATGTCGGAATGGCAGTACACTAGCAGTGTGGTACCAATTTTGCCTGGGCCCAGGGACACCTAACACCTGGCCTCACCCAGGACATGTCAATTACTGTCGGAGGCATGAATCGGGCATGTCCACTTGCTGGGTCGAGCTCACCTTTGCACATTGCAGTCACACAGATCGTCTGCATGCATGCTGGGTATTGTGGATTTCAATCACAATGCAAAGTCGATTTGTGTGATATGTACAGGCCGCTCTTGAGGTGAACAGTAACAGGTCCCCATTCTTCCCCCCATACAGGTGATGCCGGCTATCCCCTGAAGAGGTGGCTCCTTACCCTTGTACGGAACCCACAGAACAGGCACGAAGAGGATTACAATCGTGCACATACCCGTGTTGTGATTGAGCAGACTTTTGGCCTTTTGAAGACACGATTCAGGTGCATAAGCAGGTCGGGTGGGGCTCTCCTGTACGGCCATGAGAAGGTGGCCAAGATCACCATGGCATGTGTCATGTTGCACAATATGTGTATCAGACGGAATGTGCCACTGCCCCCTGACCTTGAAATGCAACCACCTGATGAGGATGATGATGGTGATGAGGACGGAGGTGACGGGGATGGTGGTCATGCAAGAGGTGATGCCCAGGAGGGACGCGATGTGCGACAGCATCTGATCAACCAAATATTCTGAGACACAATTTAACTCTGTAGGATGGATATGGGTATTAGTGCACTGTCTGTGGTGAAGCACAAAATGGACCCTGTCATCAATAAAGTACACATATACAATGACGAAGTCCAAGCCTGTGTTTTGACTAGTCACCAGTGTATTATTGTATAATGAGATGATAAAGTGCATGTCCCCAACTATCCCACCACCCTTTCCCACACAACACTCCCGAAACACCCCTTCCCCCTCCCCCACAACACTCCTGAAACACCCTTTCCCCCCTTCCCCCACAACACTCCTGAAACACTCTTTCCCCCCTCCCCCCACAACACTCCCGAAACACCCTTTCCTCCGTCCCCCCACAACACTCCCGAAACACCCTTTCCCACCTCCCCCCACAACAACCCCATGTGTGCCTTGCACAATGTTGGTGTCCTGCTGCACACGTGCCAGCTAGACCCTGCTATCCCTAATTGCCATTGCCACCACCACCATTTGGAGATTGGGATGATGTGCGCCGAGTGGTGCGCATGGAGCGGCGGAGGGGGCTTGTCTGCATTGAACTCGCAGATGATGAGGAGGCTGTCTGTCCTTGTGGTGGTGGTGGGAATTGGCGGTCCATCGCGTCCGCTATACGCGTGAGGACCTGCCTCAGTTGGCCAATCTCAACGCACAGCCTGTTTGTACAGGCTTCCATCGCCTCCCTCGACTGCCTACCAGTCTCCATGATGTCCCCCCTGAGACGGGTAGCCTCTTCCACATGCTGTCCAACCAGCACTGTAATGTTCTCCTGGCGCTGCCTGATGGTGGCCAGGTCATGGCCACTGTGGCCAGCTCGTGGTGTGGCGGCTGCACCTACATCTACGTCCCGGTCATCAGGTGAGGCCACCGGTGGGCTCCAGCTCCCTCCCGTGTTTTCCTCGCCAGACTGGCCATGGACACAGGATCCTGGTGTTGGCCGCGTAGTTGCTTCTGGGCTTCCTGGGGGGATTGGGGTGTGCATTTGCATGCTGAACTTCATAGGGTCCTCCACATCTGACAGAGGTGCTGTTGCAGCTGCCTCACCAGTGGAACTTGTGGCAGCGGAGGGTGGCCCCTCCGTGAGTGTGACCTGTGGTGGGGGGTTCACGTCAGTGGGCGTGGCAATTGTTGCTGGTGTAGACTTCGGTATTGGCACAGTGGCGATCTTGAGATGTTTGCCCCTCTGCAGGGGCTCACTCCTGCCTGTGCCACTTGCTGTGGTGGCGGTGTCCGCTGTCTCCTGTGCCCTGGGTTTTTTCTTTGCAGTGGGGGCCTCAGTCGCAGTGGAAGGTTCTTCGCTGTCTGTATGTGAGCCTGTGGGGGACAAAGAGGGGGATGGAATTGGTGATGGTTCAACGTGCTTCATGCAGATTCAGTTCATCATGCTGTCCATGCTGTCCTGTGCATTGGTACTTCATTGGTGGGAATTCAGATGTTGGGGCTGTTGAGTGGGTCTTCCATGCATGGGTCTGTGTGGCGCTTGTCTGTGGTGATGCGTGCATGTGTGTGTGTTGGGGTGTGACACTCACATGGGCAGGGTTGTGTGCATGTATGAATGTGGCCGCATCCATGAGGTGAATGTGGCCTCACATTTGGGGGGTGCCTCAACATTCACAGTGCATTGTTTCATGTGTACACTTACCTCCATCTGATGTTGTGGCCACACCATGCTCCATGCTCCCGACTCCCTCGATTGATTCGACACCAATCGTGCTGGAGCAGGTCTCCTCCCACTCCTTCAATTTTATTGGTGAATCTGCGCCACCTCCTGTGGCCATGGCCAGGTTGCGGTTCGCAGACAGTATACTGCGGACCCGGAGGCGGAGATCGTCCCACCGCTTCCTGCACTCCCGGACGGTGCGGGTGGTGGTGCCCACCGCACTCACTTTCAGGGCGACCTCTGCCCAGATGGCCTTTTTCCAGATCAGGGTCTCCCGCCGCATGTCGTTGGCAAATACCACTTCAGAGTTTGCTGCTAGTGTCTCAGTCAGCATAATGAGTTCCTCGTTGGTAAACTTCTCTTTACGCTGGCGGTCAGTGTTTTTTTTTATGGCCTTTGGCATGGTGAGGGGATCCTCATTGCTTTGGGATGGCACAGTTGTCAAAACAGGTCCAGGGGGCGGAGGATGGCAATGGATTGTGTTTTTAAAGATGGCCGCCGTGCTCTTTCCCGTTCCTGTGCGATGACGCTATTTCTGGTTCCGCTATTTAACGGTGACCGCTAATAGCGGTGACCGCTATTTGCGTGCTTCTGGAAGTCGCAAGTGCTATCAATGCTTTCTCGGTGCCGCTAAGGGCTTTTTTGGGGTCTTTAACGGCATGCCGGTAGGGTCATTACCGGCATTGCGCTATGCTCGTGCCCGCGTACTCGTAATGCTATGCAATTAGCGCCCTTTTGACTAGGCGGACACGTTAATAGCGCCATGCCGGTAAATGCCGTTTTTTACTGCGTACCGTGTAATGAGGCCCATAGTGTAATGTAAAGACAGATGTTGAACTAAAGAGCTCCTGACAAAGGGATCTATCTCCCGAAACGCATTAAGCAAATTCAGGAGATAACACAACATAAGGAACTTGTCAACAAAATTTGTTGTGAGTGATTGAGGAATCTTTACTCATTGATTGACTTCTTTTTGAAAACAAATTGTTCCACTAAAGAATTGACTTGTTGGTTGATACATATATATATTTTTGAAACATTATGTAACCGAGATTGGTAATTGAATATATGATGAAATATTATTCAAAAATTACAACTTCGATGTCACCATCAAAATACATTACAATTTTATTTAAAAATGTAAACATTTTGTACACTATTATTCTTTAGTTTCTCAACACAAAATTGGTATGCGAGGTACGGGAGTGTTCCAAACATTTGTGGACATATGTTGTTTTTCAATTTGAGTGCTCCTATCCAACAGGAGAATAGCGTATAATCCATTCTGTGAAATTAATTAGAGCGTGTACAATTATGAAACTCCAAGCACTGAAACTAGGAACTCAGCGGGCGACACCCAACGAGCTATACTAACACTAGGAGGGACAGGGCCGGAGACTAGGGAACGAGCTGTACCAACACTAGGGCTGACAGGGCCGGAGACTAGAGAATGAGCTGCACCAACACTAGGGCTGATGGGGCCCGAGACTAGGGAAGGAGCTGCACAAACACTAGGGCTCACAGGCCCAGAGACTAGGGAGCGAGCTGTGCGAACACTAGGGCTGACAGGGCCGGAGACTAGAGAATGAGCTGCACCAACACTAGGGCTGGCAGGGCCGGACACGAGAGAATGAGCTGCACCAACACTAGGGCTGACAGGCCCGGAGACTAGGGAGCGAGCTGTGCGAACACTAGGGCTGACAGGGCCGGAGACTAGAGAATGAGCTGCACCAACACTAGGGCCGATGGGGCCCGAGACTAGGGAAGGAGCTGCACAAACACTAGGGCTGACAGGCCCAGAGACTAGGGAGCGAGCTGTGCGAACACTAGGGCTGACAGGGCTGGAGACTATGTGAATGGGCACTTTTCCCTGTAATTCCAACATTTGGGAGCACCAGAATGAAATTTGTTTGACCGCTAATCTAGGAACAATGCAGAAATAAAATACACTTGTCCCCCCACGCCCGTCTCAAATGCCTGCTCATAACTCCTTTCCCTCCTTCAATGTGCCCTACACAAACCTACCCGACTCCCCACTATTCTTTATCTGCCCACATTCCCCATGTACTCAGCCTGCAATAATGTTATTTTCACTGTATGTTGCACCTGCATGCATTTGATATCGATACATCAGTTACTTTGAGGATATGTAATTGGAGGAGACCGCTCTGCTTTTGTGTACCCACTGCACTCTTTCTTCTTTACCTGTAATATGGCAGCTGCCACAGGGTTAGGCATTGCCAGTCTGTATACACACACTCCTATTATGTCTGATATGCTTGTCTGCACGCTTGATGTAGCCCCCTCGTACCATAATCACTTTGATATGGTATTTTTTTGATTTTTCCAAAGCAAATGACGTAACACTACTCCAATGCATCACTGTTATCAGTTTTTCTTAGGTCACTTGAGAGCAGGCACTTTTCAGATGCATACCATTGGTTACCCACGCCAAAGTGAGAGGAAACCCCAGGAACCCACAGAAAAGGCAAACCTAAGAGCCAGGGCAAAGTAGCCAACAAGGGGGACGATTAATGATGGCTGCTATAAAATCTGGAGACAGTGCAAATTGCAGAAGCAAGTATAGGCAAGCCACCCTTTCCACATTTTTTGGTACTGTCTCTACTGCATCAACTGTAGACAATGTACCAAAAGCAAAGGAGGCCCGTAAACTGCGAATTCGAGAGTTAGCTCGGCTGTCGGACAAAAGGTGGACTTGCAGATGGTATAGTCTCTAATGGTTGTAAAAGAGCGATTTAAAGAAATAATAGATGTGCTAGAAAGCATTTCCAATGTGGGGTGTGCAGTCTATGGGAGTGCCAATGTGCATGTAGAGGGGCGCAGGCTCTTCGCTACTGTGAATACTATTGAGTTTGTGGCCAAACTCATAATATTTGATCATTTATTGTCATTGACTCATGGATTGAGTGAAAAATTGCAGTATCCACAAACCAATTCTGCGCAGGCCATCGCACTGTGTGATGCTGTGGCAAGCAGCTTACAAAGTACGCTTGATGATTGGAGCAGAATCTGGTAGCTGCTCATAGATTTTTGCAGATAAATTGGTGTAGATGTGCCAACTGTCAGATGTGCAAGGAAACGAAAATTAAATGGAATTTTGGATGGCTTTGTAACAGCTATTAGTATCCGGTGAGGGTCAATCAGAATGTAACATACAATCTGATTGGCCCTCGCTGGGGCATTACCCAATGCAGAATCCCTTGCCTTCATATCCCCGGCAGGGACGCGTGGCAGCCCCTCAGCCAATGAGAAGGCTCGAGACAGGGTAATCCCCGCTCTGAGCCACCACACGTCTGGAGGCTGCCATCCTCCCCCGCCGGGGATTCGGGTAAGTGTTTTCTCCTCTCCCCTCACCCCCACAAACAATCCCCTCCCTGCTCTCCAAGCCCCACTTACCTTCTTTTTGCTCCGTTTTCGAGAGCAAACGCGCTGGCAACACTTCTGTGCCCAGTGTGACCGCTCCCGATGGCCGCCATGGAAAGGGAAAACGGAGTCCCTTCCTCCGTGGCCATTTTTGGGATTTTCTTTTCTTTTCTGTTCCAAAACGCTGCAGCGTTTTGAAACAGAAAAATAATTCTACTGGTACCCCGTCTTGCGGGCCGCGGTACTAATAGCAATAAGCCCTGAGCTGCGGGGCTATTACCAAGTCAGGCTCGGGGCTTATCCTCGGGCAGCATAACCATTTAGAGAATACTATCGAACAAGAATTAAAAGCACACGATTTTCTGCCAGTTGTAGATAGATTTTTGGCTGAGCTACGCCGTCGTTTTACTATAGACAACATGGGACTAATTAGAGCAGTGGAGGCGTTGACTGTGCCAGAGTCTGCAGCTTTCCTGCGTGCTGAACCCATTTTGCAATTAAATTCAATGCAGCCCTCGCTTGACATTCCTGCCACTCAAGTAATGTCTGAGATTACTGTTCTATAGAATATTCTGAATGGCAATGCTAAAACCTTAGCTGATATTCTGGAAGTTCTTAAAAGTGTGGATTTTGCCACCATGGAAAAGTGTATGTGCTTAGTATTGACTTTGCCAGTGACCTCTGCATCTTGCGAACACTCATTCTCTGTTTTTAAATTTATAAAAACATCACCTGAGAAGTTCAATGTTGAACAGCCCCTTAGTATCACTTGCAATGTTGTATGTAAGCAAGGACCCAGCAGCCAAAATTGATGTTACGAAAGTTGTGGAAGAGTTTTGTGTAAGGGCAGAGCATAGAGGGAAGTTTATACAATGTTGAGCTGACACCACCCACACTAATTCTTCATGGATCCTCCTGGGGACAAAATTCTATAAATCCCCTAACTTGTTTTTATATATGCTGTACAGTACTTGACCTTTTTTACCGTTTTGTACAAAACCCTATAAACAATACAGGAAAAGTTGTTCTACATTGAAATGTGTTTTTCTTATTGAAACTCGGAATGATATTGAAATGTACACAATAAATGGCCTAAAGAAGCGTCAGAAGGGGGAGACCTGCGTTCACTGACTCAAAAGTAGTAGAAGTGTAATCTTTCCAGGGTGACAAATGTCAACCTGCAAAATAAAAGACATTCTTCACCTTACATGAATGTCATCCCCACATGCAGAAAATGTTCTTAATTGCCAAGAGTAATTTGTCACCTATGCATTTTTAATCAAAGATACAACCGGTGGTGCCCTTGCAGGCGCTATTGACGATTACGTGTGCCCCCTCCCCAATTTTTGAAAGATCCTTTCATCCCGCCCAAAAATTTGAGGCTGGCTCCGCCCCTGACTACAATCCCTACTGGCACATAAGCGTCTTTATTGACCTCCTCTAAATCAATCAGAATGCTCTGAATGCAGATAATAATTGTTATTTATTTAAATTTGTATAGCACGCAAACAGCCCAAGGGCATTGAGGCGCTGTTACATGTAAGGAGCTTAGTTACAGGGGTGTCCAGGACATCATTGGAATAGATACAATTTAGTTACATCATTTCATTTAGTTACATACATTAGCCAGTTATGCATTTTTAGACATTTAGTAACGTATGGAACAGATGGTAGGAAGTTTTGCCGCTTCAGACAAAGAGTAAAGTCTTGACTGCTTTGCAGAAGGCGAGGTTTGACTTTTCTGCTCTGAGGGATGGATGAAGGTCATTCCAGTACTGGGCAGCAAGGTAGGGGAAGTTAGCTCCACCCGCTCTGACTCTCTTGATCTTGGGGACTGTGAGAATGTTGGAGTAGGGGAATCTGACTGGTCTGGGGGAGGAGGAAAGGTGCATCCTTTGGTGCAGATAGGGGGGCGGCAGCGAGGGTCTTGAATAGGACGCGCTCCTTGATGGGTAGCCAGTGTGCCTGTTTCCTGGCTGAAGTGAGATGTTCCCTTTTGGGGATGCCTAATGCTGCACAGAGTGCACTGTTCTGCATAACCTGGATAACCTGAAGTTTCTCCATGTTTCTAGTTGATGTGCCCAGAAACAGGGAGTTGCAGCAATCAAGTTTTGACCCTGTTAGGCTCTGGCAATGGTCAGGCAATTGTTTTTGGATAAAAAAGGTCTGGCTGCGGTAAGAAGTTTAGCATGGCAGGCAGCGGCAGAGGCGATGGTATTAATTTGCCTGGTCATGGAGTGGTTTGAGTCCAGGTAGTCTCCAAGTGTTTTCACTGATTCGGAGACTGGGATTATGATGTTATCAATAGTGAACTGCCTAAATTGGGAGTTGAGGTTATTGATGGTTTCAGTTGTCCCAATTATGAGAATCTCAGTTTTGTCACTGTTAAGACAAAGATCATTAAGGGACATCCCAGCCTGGATAGTCGTGTACATGGCGTTGAGGGCTTTCGTGTCAGTTTCATAGTCATCTGTCAGTGGGAGGAGGATCTGTATATCGTCCGCATAATTTGTGTAGGAGATACCTAGTGAGTCCAGAATGTAGAAAAGAGGCCATGTAAAAACATTTTGGAGAGTGCGAGAGATGCAGGACCCTTGAGGGACACCACAAGAGATGATGGTAGGACAGGTGGAGGCTAAGTCTGAAAAGACTTACATGGATCTGCCTTGTAAGAAAGATCTGATCCAGGCAGTGGCCACTGGTGAAAAGTTGGCTGTTGAGGTAAGGTGGTGGCATACGGCACTGTGATCAACAAGATCAAAAGCTGCAGAGAGGTCCAGCAGTAAGAGAAGTGCAGCTCCATTACATTTTTAAGATCAAGATAATTTTTAAGATCAATAATCTCTGCCAGTGACCACACTCCAGACATTCTGACTTCAGCAGCAGCAGCAGCATAACATCCAACATTGCATGCACTATTATTTCAGCACAAAATGCTAATAGCTTTCCAGACAGAGGGAGCGGTCATTATTGTTTGGGATTAGGCCCTTTTGCAATGTATTGCATGAGGCACGTGACAATGACCCGCCAATCCCTCGTTCTGTAAGGCTTACGTCATGTAGGCTATGTTTTTCATGAAGTCTTATGTTGGCTAGGACACGTAGGCAGGTGAAAGTGGAGCAGAAAAGCACACGCTGCTCTGCAGCTGGAGACCTGGAGGCCGCCGTTAATTTGGAAATTACTCAAGCGAGTTATAAAATGGCAGTGCTCGGGCCTCTGTGCACGTGATTTGGAGAGACATTGCATCAAGTGTTGCGTCCACTTCTGATATCAGCATATCAAGAGGACACAAAAAAGGTAGCAAGCGCCCCTCTCTCGAAAGGACACTGCATGATAATCTGTTCAGTGGTTAGTAACCACTTTGAGAGTTCACAGCCACCTGCTTTTTGCTCACTGTACCTTTCAGAGATGGGAAATATCCATTTGCATATCAGTCTTTGTCCCGCCCACATGGGTAGTCCAGCACCAAAATGCTATGGCAATTCCTCTCTGAACAAGAGTACCAACAGCAACCCCATACCCGTGTTTCAGCCTTGTTGGGCCTCATCAGTGAGGTGAAGCTGCGCCTCTCTGGGCACAGTGAGCAGGGAGTCCACATCTGGTTGCCCCCAGGTAACTTAGTGTGACCAGCCCCAAGTTCCTTCCAAAAATACAAAAAGGTAGCAGGCGCCCCTCTCTTGAAAGAACAGTGCATGATAACCTGTTCAGTGGTTATTAACCACTTTGACAGTTAACAGCCATCTGCTTTTTGCTCACTGTACCTTTCACAGATGGGAAATATCCATTTGCATATCAGTCTTTGTCCCGCCCACATGGGCATTTCCTGCTCACTGTGCAAGAGGCATGCGTTGCAAAATGCAAAGGGCTGCTGTTGCAGTATTAACTCTTCCTATCCCAAAACAAAGACACGAGCATCAGATCAGGTGACTGCGCACCTGGCTTCAGAATGTCCTACACAGGCCCCGTGCAGTGGGCCCAGCTATCAGTGGGAAGGAGTAGGCACAATGACGCAGGAGGTAGGGCCATTGGTGCGCACATTTCAGTAAAAAAAAAAAAAAACACCTGTGCAACACTTGATACGTAGCCTTTTAATGGCTTTAGCGCATTGCTTTATCTGTGTTATGCGACTGAAATCATGTTTTTAAATAGAAATAAAGCCGCATGTTTCAAGATGTAATGACAAAAACAGGACCACAGAGGCTTCACACACCTGACACGAGAGACTTAATGAGTGACTGACTTTACAGCAGGGAACACTTCGCCATTAAACTCATGTGACTGGGGGGGGGGCATAGATAATGTCCTGAGGGGGGCCACCGTGTCATGTTGTGCCCCGCTGGCTTGCCACCTGATCCCCGCTCTGTGAGACTGAAGATACGCGCGGGGAGACTGGCTGGATCCAGGCAGAGGCCGGCCACCGCCCTCAGAAGTCATTGTCCCCTGACCTGGGAGGGAAAGGGTTACCGCGCAGCTCTGACTGACTCCTGTCTGGCGAGGTGAAGATGTCCACCCATCACTGGGTTGCTGAGTAGAACCCTTGACTGGCTTCTCAGATGATGGAAGAGTAGCAATCAGTCGTGGATTGGTGACCAATAGTGCACATTTTCAGCAACCCCAACCCTTTTCCTATAAGAACATTTGGAGATAAAATAGGTTTCCCCCAGGGGACTTGCTAGGTCTGGAAAAGACCCGGGGCTACGCTGATGTCGGAACTGTTGGGACTGGGGGCTAGCTAGTCTTTTGGCTGTAGCTCCTGAGATTCTATCCGGGGCTACAACCAAAAGATCAGGGGCTCTAGCCCCCTTAGCCCCCCCCTCCTAGCAACGCCACTGGTTTCCACGCACAAAAGAGGCCCAGGGTGCAGAGGCCTACCAAAAATCTCCAGAGTTGCTCATGGGCCAGTCCACCCCGGGTAGCAATGGCTTTCTCAATGAAGATATGTACTGACTGGCGATGTGCGATCATTCAAAAGACTCAATTATGTTGTCGCTGTTGTGCCATCATTTTACGCTATAAGGCTTTTAATCTGCAGCAAGTCCCCACCAGGGCCGGCCTTTGGGGTCCCAGCGCCCTGGGCGAATTGGCGCCCCCCCCCTTCCACCACGCGCCTCTGGTCAAAAGGGAGCGGGGCCAGGAAGTGCTACTTTTTTTTTTTTTTTTTTTTAAACCTCCTCGCTCCGGCGAGGAGGTAATTATTTGAATAGGGCGCATCAGCACCTTAACCTGTTGTTAATAATTAGATGAGCTCTGCCGCCACAGGCTCATTTAATAATAATGAGGCGCCTGACACGCCTTCTGACACTATGCCAGCTCGGGGGAGCCCTTGAAGGACTGCCCCGAGATGGCGTTGTGGCGGGCTAGTGGCGCCTTTTGTTTATGAAGGCGTGGCGGCAGAGGGGCGCATTTGGTGACAATTCGGTGCTGAGCACCCGATTGTCATTGAATACCCCCGCCTGCCGCGCCTTCTCCCTCTAGGCAGCTCGGGGGAGCCCTAGAAAGACTTCCCTGAGCTGGCGTGGCGGGGGCTAGTGGCGCCCTGGGGGGCGTGGCACCCCCGGGCGGTCGCCCAGCTCGCCCCCACCTAAGGCCAGGCCTGGTCCCCACCGTAGTAGTCTCAGAGTGCATAGGCCTGTCTGTAGGTTGGTGTATTGAGCCACTGCCAATGGGTCCGGACCTTACTTTTTCTGATAGGAAAAGGATCTCCAGTAGACTAAAAGGATGGGAAAGAGAGGACAGAGGTGGCAGACAAGAAGGAAAGGTGGATACAGAGAGGCAAACATATTTTGTGATAGCACAGGTGCATGTGAGGTGGAGTATAGATTTATCATATTGAATAGATGGGTATATCCTACAGTTTACGACTCAGGGTCACAGATGGCACCAAGAAAGAGGTGATAAAAAGGGATACATTACCATGGCCTGAGACCATTCACTACCGCAGCCTAACTGGTGGCCATCTTGGAGTGATTTGCAAAAAAGGTTGCAGGCCACATTCTTTTGTAGATCTGGACGGCCTTGTCTATAGCGTTGTTATGTATTATCTTCTACTGAGCATGGCGCCATGGGACAGTTTCCAGCTTGGAGTCGCTGAGCATTGTAAAAGGAGGAAGAAAGAAAGCAAAGTAGCAAGGCCAGAACAAATAGAGCTAGGCTGGAAAGTGATGTGAATCTTGGCTTCTTAGCAAAATGGCGTCATTCGATGAGCAATATGCCTAGAGAAGGCAGGCTCTCATCAGCTGTTTTACTGAGCAGGTCATTTTTGATGTGACTCATGACGCTGAACGATCTTCCATATTTGCACGCGGCTATGGGAATGGTTAGAGAAATTCCAAGTGTTTTATGAAGATATAGAAACATTGTCTCTGAAAGAAGCTTGAGCAGTGTTTGGAGAGTGGGTTGTTTATGGTCGCATTGGAGGTTCTGTAGCTCGCTGTTACTAGCATTCTCTCGGGAGGTGGTAGGGGAATGCCATATACAGCATGGCATGGTTCCAGTTGAAGTTGAACGAGGCCATCTGCGTTGGCATGCAAGCTGCTTCTTAATCTCCAGCTCCCATGTGTGCAAAGTAATAGCCCACCTTGGCAATAGTCTTACCGCAGAAGCAAACCACTCTGGTCCATGAACACGCCTGGTTCTGGTTTCTGAAGGACCCTGACAGTGGCGCACAATTCCATCACCATTATGGTACACCCTTGCTCTTCAGCCAAAGCTACCTTCTGAGGTGCACAGACATGGCTAAAGCACACCTCGGCCATCCTTAGTGCCAAATGGAATACATGAGAACTCATGAAAGCCAATCAGGCAGACGAATCCTGACCGCTCCTCTTTCACCGGCCCACAGCCGAAACGGAAGTTACAGCGGCAACACGCCTTGACATCAACTGAAATCTGGCCGGGCTTGCTCTAGGCTGCTGTGCGTTATGTTGACCTAGTCCAAAGGCTTTGATATACCCCAGTGGAGCCCAGGCCTCTAAGAAATGCTCTCCCTTAGCTTGTACTTCCGGTGCCATTGTTGCTCAAAGCTCTGGGCGTTTCCCAGGCAAAGGAAAAATGACATTTTTGCATGGGTCCTCCTCCCCCCCCCCGCATCCTGGGCCCTCATCACCATTCTATAGAGCGTGCGATTCTGGGGTGAGGAAGCAGCCCGAGGGTGCCACAGTTGCACCCCCTCAGGCGTTGTCCTCGGGTCAAGTTGTGAGGGGCTTAGGGTTGGTCGAGTTCTAGCATAGAACTGGACAAGCCCTTGAAACAGCAGGCTGTCCAGAAATACATTTTAAAACCAGATCCTAATGCCAGATCTTTAACAGGCTGCCTGTCTTCTGCATTGCTTGGAGGGAGGGACTTATTGACAAGGGGGCAGGCAGGGCAGAGAGGTGAGGACTATAAAGCAGTGATGAGGTGACGCCAGAAGAGCCCTACACATGCTGCCCTTGTTCGAGCCTAGCATCGGCGAGAGTGCGAGAAAGGGGCTCTTGAGGTCCTGGGTTGGCACTCTGCATTCATGTTTCACTCTCCCATGAGCTCTGTCTAATTAGCAACCCTGCTGAGAAGTGATTCTACTGTCCTACTACATGACTCTAAGCAACCCTACCGAGAAGGAATGGCACAGTCCCATTTAATAAAGCAAAGGAAGTGATGTTTCAGTCTGATAAAAATAAATTGAAGCAACACTGCTAACAGGTAAATGGTTCAGTCCAATTTAATGACTCGATGCAACCCAACTGAGAAGTGATGCTAGAGAATCTTGAAACAAATAGAAGTCGTTTTTTGAGAAGCGATGGTTTCGTCTCAGTAAATGAATGGAAGCAACCTGCTGCAAAGTGATGGTTGGATCCCGTTTAACGATTCAAACAGAAGCAACCCTGTTCAGAAGTGGGGTTGGGGTCTTTAGCCCATTGTTGGAGACTGCACCAAACTCTGCCCTAAAACTGTCCCCTTCCCCCGGCGTGATAGTGCTCTATTTGGGGGTTTCAACCTCCCCGAACCACCTGTAAACCGATTCCCCATCCAACCCTGTCCCCGCCGCAATGGCTCGATTCATCCTGACCCCACTCCATCGCCCCACAATCACCCCCGCACCATTCACACCACCCTCAGGCCCTCCGGCCCCTTCATAACCCCGGCCGTCTCATGCATCTTCTGTCTTTAAAGCTCACCCCATGTGGTGACTTCCTGGTTCTTGGCTCACGAGACTTATGCCTTTACTGCTTTAGGTGAGCGGTAGTTGCAACAAATACTTTGTTATTGTGTCTCAGTGTTGCTAATCCCCATAGAATATTTTGCGACGTTATGTTTCTGCACAGTCTGCTAGGACTGTTCTGTCTCGGTCCTCTCTTCCGCCTCCTTTCACACATCTCGATATTACCTGCCTCTACTTGGTTTCTCTCTTTTTCCAAGTCTTTCACAATTCTCAGTCCTGCTTAGATTCACTTTCCGGCTTCTCAGCACTTCTAGGCCCTTTTTAAACCTCAATGCCTCGCTTAAAGTGCAACCTTGCAGGATTCTCAGCACTCCTATCAGGGTCTAGCTAGTTTTTAAAACCTCAAGAGCTTCTCCGAGTGGCATTCGCTTTAGTTGTTAGCCGGGTACTGGAAGTCAGAGGTGGTCTCCATCAGCCTCTCAGAACAGCAGCTCAATAGGCCAACCGACCCGTAGACCCTGACACATGAGGCCAGATTCTATAGGGCGCTTCCCTCCCCTTTCTTTCAAATTCCATTGGCCCCAGAGGTTTTATCTCCGCCCCTCTTCCCATCAGGCTCTGCTTTCTGGCTCCAATCACAAGTCCCAGGAGGTTCTGGTTATATGAACTACATTGTGTCTTTGGAGAAGCCGCCAGATGGAGGTTTGACTTTGTGGGGCTACAAGGTTGCTGAAACCTTTTGGGAATCTGTTTTATCTGCTGGGGTTGTGGGCCCTTCGTGATGATTGCCCTCTCTCCTGCCTTTGGGATGTGGCTGCCAGAACAGCTACTTGCCGGGCGCTGTGCTGCAAGTCTATCTGGCACGTTCCATTCGTGTTTGAAAGACTGACAGTCCCAAGAATCTTCTTCCCCAGGGACCAGGTGCAGACTCTTCTCCGTTTCAAAGCATGTGACTTGAACAGGTAGGGGTGCTTGGGACCTACTTGTACAATACCATCAGGCAACTGTGCCACGGATAGCATGTCATACAAAAAAGGCAGCGAGGGGACCAGGGGAAGTCAGCCAAGACATACGAAACAATGACTTAGAAGTCAGTTCTTGAAATTAGCCCAACCGACTCAGTCTTTGACAGAAAAAGAGAAAAAGGGATTGGTGGCGGTTTCAAAATAGTGGTTCTTTCAAGACTTTTTTAAAGGCAATTCCGTTGGCAATCAACAGTTAAACTGTCTGGTGTTCCTCTCCAAGAACAAATGAATTCAAGCTCCTTCCTTGGAATGTATGAATTCTAGAGTGTCTTGAATTGCATTTCTTGCCAGATTCCGGGTACCACTATGTATATCTTCTATGTCTAAAGGCTGGTTTAAATGTTTCCTAGGTGTTAAGATGAGATGCTTTTCTAAGTTGAGCGACTAGAGTGTAAATCAGATATTAACCACATACGCAAAGTGGAGCCTTGAAGAAAGTCTACTCATGACTGTCTGTATATCGGAAACTTAATGGTAACTATACGAAGACATTTTGTACCTGGTAACTTGTAAGAATGAAAATGACAGCTGGGAATAATTTGGACGTTCCAGCGATACCAGAACTTTCCACCCTTTTTGAGTTTTGGGTGGGGAAGGGAGCGTTTTGTCACCCAGTGGCCCGCCGAGCCAACCCAAAGACGTTTTAGGAAGTGATGTCACATGACCTTTGACAGCTAAAATATTAAAGGAAGTGGTGTTACGTGACTTTTGACACCTGTCAAAGACTGATGGACCCTCAGATGACTTGAAACTCATGTAAGGTTTAAACAAAAGACTTTTACTGACACTAAAAACAGGCGTTAAACTAAACGTTAACCACAATATTGTTACTTCTTCTTAAAAGAGGCTGAGGGTCCAAGGAGGAAGCTTCACAATGATCACAACTGCCTCTAGTGGTAGAGTACTGGTCCTAAGTCCAAAGGCCGTGACCTTTGCCCAGCAGCTGATATCTCTGGCAACCACTAATAAACATCACTGTGTTCTGCCCGCACATATAACATATGCCAATGGTCAACCTCACATGCCTCAGTAATGCCATGTAATGCCATCAAATACCTCATGTGCACATTATAATCACCATATGTAAGCCACTGCCTTGCGGGTGCTGCCTTTTCATGTCTAGTGCAGTTTGAAATGTCCAGGTATTACCTTCTAACGTCAGTAGATACTTGTTATGCTTGGCAGAGTCACCATATGTGAGGTAAAGCCCCAAAACCAAACCCCATGTTGGCTTAGGTATGCCAGAGGACTGGAGGTCACCACAGGCTCACCGTCTCAGCTCCCAGGGCCCAACATTCCTCCCCAGTATACAAACGGAAGACTCAGCCAAGGGCCAGTTAGAACTGTTGTTGATTACACAAACAGACATGGATTATACAGTACCGGACATTCGAAAATTCCCAGGATCACTGCTCCCGAGCCTGTGTGGGGCCATTTTGTTTTATTTCGACGTCACAACATGGGCCCTTCCCCAAAAAACCTAAGAGTCTGCCTGATTGGGTGACTGGGATAGTATCACTTATGGACTGCACCGATTGTGTTTCCAATGTAACTGTTAGTACTACCACTTTTGCCTGGGAGAGTGCCCTCAGCTTGGCAACGTTGTTAACAATTCCATGTTTCACTTCATGTCCGCGTTGCTGAGAACTGTTTGTCTTCCCAGTGCGGGTGAATGACCATTGTCGTGTGGTTGGGGACCATGAAAATCTAGCTCTCAGGTCTGCAATTTATGAGAATTAATCCTGTTTTTCTGCAGATGCCTCCTTATCATTTTAGGTTTGCAATGTGCCACTTGTCTCTGACATTGGCCGGAGACCTGGTCTGCTGTTCTGTGCAGCCTGGTCCTGCTTTCCCTCGTCTCTCGTCCTGTGGCTTGTGGCCTCATGTAATCCTCATTATAATTATACTATGATTTATACATACCTATACCATGTTATGTTTCCCATAGGTTAGTCGTATTTGGTCCTTCCAGGCTCCTTACATGATTGGTTGCGCTAAGCGGCTGCAAGCTTTCTCTGCATCTCTGTTTGCCTTGCGTTCAGCGTTTCTGCCCTTGGCTAATGAGAAAAATAATAAAAGCTTTTGACAGTATGTACATGTATCTGCCCTCTATCTACAGAACTGTGTAAGCATGCTCTTCATGTGTGCATGTGTATGTTCGTGTAACTTTGTGCATGGCTGCGAGTTTACTTTGTGACTAACAATACTATGTTGTGGTGTCACTAATGACGTCTGCAAACTGGTTTCTCGGCATTAGTCAACGTCATCCATCGAGGCATCTGAGTCCATAACCAGTGTTGAGGCACCCATGTCCAAATACACATTCACTGGATAAGGTTTGAATGGTTGTCTAAGAGGGTATCTGTCCGCATATGTGGATGTCCCCTGACCCTCCTGGGGACTGTCTGAATAGTGAGTTGCTTTGTGCGTTCTTAACTTTTCAGGCTGCCATCTTCCTGGGGGTGGGGAGGGGCTTTCCAGGGACCCTCTCCCCCCCCCATTCCACCAAGGCCATGCTCAGTGGCTCTGGTTCTGATAATGCACGGTGCGCTGGCTCCAGAATCCAATGACCCATGCTTATGCAGCTCCTTTTCCTGTGTGCACCAGTGACGGAAGTGGAGGTGGGAAGAGGAGTTCACGCCCCCTTTACCTTCCCTAGCCATTCAGCAGCCATTAGGAAGCTGTTGAGAGGCTGGCGGAGCAAGGACTGGGAGCTTTAGAAAGTAAACCCAGCTCTCAGAGCCCAGTTTGCTTTCTTGTCCATAGCTGCCCTTGCAATCTATGAAGCACAGCTGGCAAAGGCAGCGCTATGGACCACCCAAAATCACCAGGGCGTGCCATGTGTTGGACAACAGAGTTCGAAACCAATCAGAGTTGCATTAATTCCATTGATATATTGATATATCCCCAACCTTTGGCTCTCCGGATGTTTTGGACTAAATCTCCCATCAGCCCTTGCCACCGTAGTCAATGTTGAGGGATCAAGGGCATTGCAGACCAAAACATCTGGACAGATGCAGGTTGCAGACCCCAGGGTTGGGAATCAAGTTGCAACTTGCTGATGAGGCCTAAAGAGGCTGGCGCCTTTCTGAGGCTGCTTGTACTGCTATTCAGAGGCAACACGGCCTAGCAGTAGAGAATTGAACCCTCTCTTTGGGGTAGAGTCAAGGCTAATGTACATATGCTCCCCTACTTATTCTATGGCCATTATTTAAAAAGGGGTACGTGGAGTGCTTCCCAGAGACCATCACAGTTGCTGAAATGTGTTGGCTAGAACATTTTCATGAATCACTTATTGGCTTTTTAATCGCTGAAGTCTACTTGGGGGCGTGCCTCGTACCCCCGAGCATCCCACTTCCCGCTTGAAATGTCAACTCTGGGGTTACCTGGCAACAGTATCCTTATTCATCATTCACCCAGGCAGCCATACTAAATGATCATGGGTCAAGTTCTAAAAATGAAAGTGGGGGGACTCATCAACAAACGCCATGGGATGTGACTTCGCCAAAAATGTGCATATCAAGGTGAAATATGTTGCATAACCACCCAAACTGCACAGGATGAATGGCTTTGGCCTTTCATGAAATCAACACCCATACAAAACCAAGATAGGATATTTCCTTCTAATAGTGATTTTGAAAACATTAAAAGGTGTACATGTTTTAAACTCCAGGAAAAAACACATGTTTTTTCTGGAACTTGCAGTTCTGAAATGGAACATTTCACCTTAAGTTGTTTGCTGTTTTTCATCAGGGTATATAGTGCATTGGTGAAGTGTCCGGCCTGCAAAGCTGACTAAAGTGGTTCAGTCCCAGGGATCAGCTTTAATTCATACATTTAAAGAGAGCATTCAGTGTTTCTCATTTTAGCTGAGGGGGCTGAGTCCACTCTCTGAAAAAAGTGGGTGGACTGCGTCCCCCCGCGTGTCCCCTCCACTTGAGCCCTGTACATGATACTGACTTTTTTCCACTTAGATTTTTATTACGTTTAACAGTAACAAACAAACAGTGTTCAAAACGCAACCCCATCCCCCACCCCGTACCCCATATGATCCCGGTGTAGAGTTTCTTATTCCCTCGTTTGTGTCTCTTTTCACTTCTGGGGCCTCCACGCTCTTCCTCCCCAGCCCTCAATCGTAGTCTCCTTCACCTTGTTACCTTCACACCAGACCCATCAGTTTCCATGCTCCTCTAGAGTCCCTTTGGAGGAAGGTCATCACCAGGTCCCAGTCCATCAGGAAGCCCTGGTGGTCTCTGCGCAGTGAGTAGGTTACCCATTCCATGGATGCAAACTGCCGATTTTGCTCACGCATTCATGCTCCATGGGTGGAGCCTTCGATTTCCACTTCTGGGCAATCACGAGGGCCCCCGCTAGCTTTAGTATCACATACATGTTTCTCTGGGCTTTCGATGGAAGGCCCTCTAGTGTTACTCGCAGGCCCAGAATTGCCTTGCCCCAGTTCCCCTTGCATCTCACCCCTTTCACTTCCTCTATTGCCTCCGGAATTATGTAAAAGTAGGCCTGCATTTGGGGACAGTCCCACCACACATGTTTCCAGGTACCCATCTCTCCACATTCCCTCCAACAGTCTTTCTTCACTTGCGGGAATAGCTTGTTCAAGGCCCACGGGGTGAGGTGCCATTGGCATAATAGTTTAGTCCAGAATTCTTGTATTTGAATAGAGCTGGCCAGTTTTGTTATGCTCCCCCAGACCTGTGCCCATTCAAAATCTTCTATCAGGCAGCCAATCGCCTCATTCCATAGACTTGTATCGTATGGGTGCTGGTTTCTCGTTTTGTTTTATAAACCTGTAGAGGGTACCCACTATATTCTTATCTCAAGCATTTCCTGTCAAGTAATTTTCAAACGGCGTCATAGGTCTCAGCGCTGCCTTCCTTATGTTCAGCTGGAGGGCCCAGTGTCTTAGTTGCATGTAGTGGTACCTCTCCTACTCCCCCAGGGAAAAATCCGAATGTCATTGGATGGATGACTTGACTTCCCCTCCCTCAAACATATCTCTTATCTTGAGGCATCCTCCTTCCTCCCATCTGACAAAGCCCTTCCCGTCTTCCCCAGACGAGAAATGTGGGTGTACTGAATCGGGGTTGAATGGGGATGGGAGGGTCGTGAGGCCCGCTCTAGTTATTAGCTCGTCCCACGTGTCGCATGCTTCTGTCCCTATTGTGCTTTTGTACAGGTTTTTGGGCCGCCCCCCCTTAGGTTTTCACACAACCCTCTTCAGTTGCCCTCCTGCCAATGCATTTTCCATTTGCCTCCACCCATTATTTCTATCATCTCTCAACCAATCCCTAATTACTCTTATTTGGGCCTCCACGTAGTATGCTCTGAGGTCCGGTACTCCCAGACCTCCCCTGTTTCTTTGCATTTGCATCTGTCTTCTCGCCAGTCTGTTTTTTTTTTATTATTCCAGATAAAATCCCCTGTGAGCTTTTGAACCCCTCTAAAGAATGTTTTGGGGACTTTTGTTGGGATAGCAGTGTAAAAGTATAGAATTTTGGGGAGTATGACCATCTTGATCACGTTAATCCTCCCTAGCCATGAGATCCTGAGTGGGGTTGACCCCTGTAACAATTGTATTATGTGCGATTTAAAAGGCGGATAATTGCTAGCATACATGTATTCAATATCTTTGGTAGTGTGGATCCCTGAATATTTTATCGCCATGGAAGTACAAGTATAGTGGAAGGCTTTTTTAAGCCCCTGCTCTGCCCCCCTCTCTAGTGTTAAGTTAAGGTTTTGATTTGGTAGTGTTGATTTTTAGGGCGGCTGCTTCTCTAAAGTTCCCCAGTTCCCTCTCAGTGCCCTAAGGGACCCGTTCGGGTTTGACAAGGCCAGCAGGAGGTCGTCAGCAAAGGCTGCCACTTTTTGGGGCTGCTCTCCAAATGAGAATCCCACTAGGTCTTTTGCGGCCCACAGTCTGACCAGCAACGGTTCTAGGTGGACTGCGTACAGCAGGGGGGAAAGGGAACAGCCTTGTGTCGTTCCTCTAGTCACCTTGATTGACCCCCCTAATTGCCCATTAATCAGAAGCAGTAGAGTTGGGTTGGAGTAGTTAGATTTGATCATAGCGGGCATGTTTTCCCCAAAGCCCATTTTCTTCATAGTGGCAAATACGAATCACCATTCCACTCAGTCAAACGCTTTCTCTGCGTCTAACACGAGGAGAAGCGCTGGGACCCTTTTTATATTTACCTTTTCAACTAAGTGTAGCAACCTTCTGGGATTGTGCCCCGTTTGTCTGCCTCGTGTGAACCCCGATTGGTCAGTTCCAATCAGTTTAGGGAGGTAAAGGTCTATCCTGGAGGCCAAAATTTTCATAAAGATCTTTGCATAGATGTTTATTCGCACGATCGGCCTATAGGACTTGCAGCTTTCTGGATCTTTACCGAACTTGGGGAGGAGGACCACCTTGGCTTCCTCCATCGAGGGAGTTATTCTCCCTTGTTTCCCAAACTTGTTAAACAGTTGTACAAAGTGGGGGATTAGTTCTTCTTTAAAGCTCTTATAGAAGTCGGCTGTGAAACCGTCCGGCCTGGGGCTTTGTTTATGGGCATCGAATTGATTGCTCTGTGCACCTCCTCAGCAGTTATAGCTTGGTCAAGGTCTTGTGATTCCTCCCTAGTTAGAGTAGGTAGGTGGAAGTTTTCCAGGTATTTTGCTTGAGATTGTTCCAGGGGGTTTTCAGATCTAGGACACCCCACTAGTTGTGAGATATACACACTCTTTGGGTGATGTCCTAATTTTCTGTTCATTATATTGTGGAGACAACCCATAACTAAAATGAATATGGATTGAGCTGTGAGGCTTATGCCTGTTAGGACACCCCCCTTTGTGTATATGGTTTTCAGATCTATACAGATTTGTATACATTTCCGTAAATTCTCTCTGTATTTCAGAGTGTTCGGAACTCGTCCCACCTTGCTCAACTTGATTTTTGTTATGGTTCGCGCACTTTCCTCTTTCCTGAGAAGCCAGCAACCTGTCAGGTTTGTTAGCTTTTATATGGTATTTGTGTCTGAGGTGTACGAGTACTCGTTCAGGCTCCTCGTCTGTAGGACCACCAAATGGCTTCTTATGGACCTATACTCTCTCCTGGTCTCGCCGCAGGCCCAGACCCCATGTGCAACATTACCTTTTTCAATTCTAACTTCACTTCCAACTGTCTCTTTTCTTTGTCTCTCCTGGACTTGACTGTGATAAGCTTTCCCCTGATTGTAGCCTTAAAGGCATCCCACCTAGAGTTTTGACTTGTGTCCCTCGGTTTGTTGAAGAGGAAGAACTCCTCAATGTCCTTTGTTATTTCTTCCCTTATTGGACCCTCTTTGATTATATGTGAAGGGAATTTCCATCCCCAGATCCCCTGAGAATGGGATATTCTTTTTATTGTGATTGTTATCGGAGCATGGTCAGAAAGGGCTATTGCCCCTACGTCCATATCCGTAACTGCACCCAGTATGCCCCTTGAGATCCACACATAGTCGATCGTGATGAGGATCTGTGGACATGGGAGAAGAATGTATATCCCCTTGCATCCCCCTTCGTCTCCCTCCATGCATCCACCAATACTAACCACTCCATCCTGTCTTTCAGTTCTTTGTAGGGTCCACCCTGGGGGTTCCCCCTCCCCATACTCCTATCTACCCCTGGGTCCCAGGCCATGTTAAAGTCTCCTGTTAAAATGATCAGGGCCTTGGCAACGCCTTCGAGTTTCTTCAGTTGAATATATTTATCTTGTCCAGTGTTGGGAGCGTAAATGGTGGCTTTAGTGTATACCGCCCCCCTTATTTCCATTCTTGCTGCTAAGTACCTCCCATTTGTCCTTTTGCCATTCCGCTGGTCTCAGATCGAGGGAGGATCTGAGTGCGAGCAAAACCCCCCTTATCTTTCTGCTCTCATTAGCCTGGAGAATTTTGTTGTATCCCTGTGGTTTGAGCTTGTATGTTTCCCCTGCTTGTATATGTGTTTCCTGGAGTGCCAGGATGTCCGGTTTCTCCCTCTGTAGGAGCCTCTCAAGTTTTTTCATTTTTAGAGGGGAGTTTAGGCCCCTGACTTTCAATGACATAATAGGCTTGTTCCTAATCCTGTCCGTCCCCATGTTGGCTTCTGGGTTTGTTTGAATCTCCCTTGATGGATCGTATGGGTACCCTCCCTCCCTCTCTTCCCCCTTCCCCTCCTCCCTTCCCCCCTCCCTCTTTCCCCCTCCCCTCTGGATGGGCTCAATCGGCCTCTAGCCCCCCTGGTGAGCCCTTTCCTTACCCCAGATCTGGCCCCTGCAGGCTTTCCCCAGCCCAGATTTAGATCCCTAGTCCCACCTTCCCAAAACATTGCCTGGTGTTTGGTGTTTGCCCTCCCTGGCTTTGTTCCAGGATGACCCAGCCCTAATTGGCTTTTAAGTTGGATCTGGCCCCCTCGGTCCCCTTTTTGTGCTCCTGAGCTTCACTTTTGTCCATTCTGTGCTTTCTTTGTTCCCTGGGCTTTGGTTCCTGCTTTACTGGGCCCGGGTTCCTCCACTTCTATGCCTAGTATCAACGCCCCCTTGTTGCAGGTTGTAACATGATGCTGTCTACCCTCCCATTCAAACACTAGGCTGAACGGGAAGGTCCATTGATATCTGATGTCCTTTTCGGCCAGGAACTTAACTATGCGGCCCTTATTCCTCCTTTTGAGCAGCGTAGTAAAGGAGAGGTTGTGGTAAAGCTGTATCTCCAAGCCATTTTAGGTCAGCTTTTTACTCTCCTTGCTGCTCGGAGTATCTCCTCTTTCTGTCCATATTCATGAAGGGCCGCCAATGTATCCCAGGGTCTAGCCCCTGGCTCTTTCCTCAATGGGCCCACCCTGTGGAGCCTGTCCAATTTGAGTTCGGCTTCTCCCTCCAGCCCGATTAAATCTGCAAATATCTACCAGACCCCCATCTTCAGGACTTTGTCTAGAACGTCCTCCGATAGGCCTTTTATATGCAGGTTCGATCTCCTGGACCTGTTTTCCAAGTCCTCAGCTTGCGTTTCTAGGTTATATGTAGCCGTAGCCAGCTTCTCGATTAGATCCTTCGTCTTCCGTGCATCCTCAGCAAGTTCCTGCAGGGACATCTCGTTGGTGTCAGTCCTTTCCTCAAGTTTGCTGATGTCACTTTTCACCTCTTGAAGGGAGGAGGCACAGTCCTCTCTAATCTTATCCAGTTGGCTTTCCACCGTGCCCGCAATTCTAGCCCCGAAGTCCTGGAAGTATTTTCTCAATATCTCTTAGAATATTGGGTGACCCGTTCCTTTCCCTTCCTTTCCGGGGTAGCTGGCTTCGCTCTCCTGGTTCTCTTCTTCCTCAGGTTGGGCATCCGCGTCTTTCCTACAGAGCTTCTATATGGTGCCCTGCTGACCTCTTTTGTGGCCCTTTAGGGCGGTCTGAGGTTCCTTTCCCTTGTTCTTAGACATCCTTCCTTGGGTTCTCGGTGGCGACTCACTAGACAGCAGTGAATGTTCTCTTGCTCTTAGTGATCTCCTCTCTCCCCGATTAATATTTATTCTTTTCTATACAGTGGTTCTCAGGACCAACAGACACAGTCCTGGTTCCCTCTACCATGGGCCCCCCACAGCCTTTGCCCAGCAGAGGGTCTTGCCATCCAGGCCGGGGGCCTCTACCCTTCCTCTTCTTTCCCGCCCTGGGTTGTCAGTTCCCAGGGGCAGGGTCGCTTTACTATTTCATTTTCGTCCTGTGGTTGTGGTTAGGCTGCACCCCTCTCGAATTTGGGTTTACTAGTGGGCACTTGTGGGGTATTTGCTTGCTGGTCCCTCAGGTGGCCTCCATTGCTGTTGTAGGACGTGTGTTTTCGGCCGCACTGTATGTTTCCTTGCTGCGGTGGAGTTATGGTTGCTCTTCAAGGGGGGCTCTTCCTCTCCTCTCTGGGCTCCCAGGCTAACCACTTATTTGTGTGGTTTGCAGGTCCCCCCTCTCTCCTGGCTGTGGTCCTGTGTCCTTAGTCACTCACTGCTGAAGACCCAAAGGCCTCCTCCTTCTTGTGGGGTCAGTGCTCCGACCTGGTCTCCCTGTGACTGCGTAGCTTGGAGCAGCAGGGGCCGGCTGATCCCCTCTGCTTCCTCATATATGGAGGGGAGTCCCTACTACAGTTCACCAGGCCCCTGGCACCACTATCAACTGCCTTTTCCTGTCTTCACAGGATCTCCCCTCCTCTCCGGGCGTGCTGGGTGTGGTGCTGCTCCTTACCCTCGAAGATGGTGTGTCTGTGCTCCAGTCGCAGCCTCGCGGTCCGGCAAACCTTTTTACTGCAGGTCCGCTCCTCCTCCTTGGATGCTCATCTCCCTGATGATGGTCTTCTGGCCCCGCCATGGGTCTTGCCTTCTCCTTGGTGGGGGGGAGCACCCCCTCCTCCCACTTGTGTGGGGCGGCAGCCCCGATCCCTGGAGTCTTTCACGGGTTCAGTTGGTGGCCCTGGAGGCTCGGCGTCACGGCTTTCTCCTGGCCCTGCAGGGCCTTGGCGGGTGCATACCTCTTCCCGGGGGTGGGCCCGGACTTGCCCCAGCCATCTTGATTTGCCTGTGTAACTCGTCTGCCACCCGGGGAGGGGCCCTGCGGCCCCTCTCCTCCATTTTTGCTGCCAGGCCCTTTATTGTGCGGGCTGGCGGGGGCCCTCCTCCCTGGATCTCACTGCTGGTCCTCCGTTCCTCATGCCGTCGGGGATTCACCGGGTCCTCTTTTCCGATTGTATCACTGCTCTTTCTTGGGCTGATCCTCCTGATAGCCTTCTGCGCCCTGTGTCCGGGGAGGTAAACACTGAGGCTGTTGGATTGCTATCGGGGGAATCGGGAGAGCGTCAATCAAGGCGCTTCCCCTCTGGTGGACATCTTGGATCCAATGATACTGACATTTGAGAGGCTGATACCAGCAAGCCAGTCACGGCAATACCGAAGGACCATACCAGCAGTGGGATGTATCAAGTGGCATTCATTCACATCACCCAATCAGATGTCTAGTGCCTTGACAGCCCATTGACATTCTGCCACCTCCTAAGGACTACACAGAACCTAGAGATTTGGCAGCATCCAGTGGTCCACCCGCCCGGCACGCATGCAAAGCAAACCACTAGGCCAACATTTGCACACAAACACACACACAGTCTCCCTGCGCTGTGCCATTTAAGCTGATGCCAGTTGTGCTGTGGTGAATGGTCTTTGCAGTTCATCTGCAAAGGTGGCACTCACAGGTGAGAGCTTCAGAGAGGGTAATGCAGTTAAACACACAGAAGGACACCGTGGACGCTCCTGAAGGACCTGGCCTCCGCCGACTACCTCGCAAAACGTTAGGAGGGCTATGCTAGGCCAGGATACAAATCAGGGAACAGCACCCATCAGATAGGGTGCAACCAAGAACTAACCTTAGAGTAGAAGGGGGATACAGGCAGGAGCCCCAGTCTGAGGTGGTAGGTCCATAGAACAGTCCAATTGGAAACACAGGTCTATGTAAAAGACCCCAGTTGAGATGAGGGGTCCATAAAAGAGTCCCGGGGGTTGGGGCGGAGGGAGTGTCTGGCAAAGCCACACACTCACTCTCTCATTAGATATAATTTAATGGTGGTGGTACTCATTCACTTTGCTACATATTTCTTTTCTCTCTTCCCGACTGTCCCAAGTCTGCCTCTCCTCTCGCCTTCTGTTTGCATAGTCCATCCATCGACTCTTAGCCCTCCTTCTTCTACCTCCTATCTCATTCTCTTTGCATAGCTCATCGGTTCTCTGCCTACGCCCTCTCCATCTGTTGCAAGCCCCCTCCAACCTCTCTCAAGTCTTCTTTTTCTTTTATTTACCAGTGTTAAACAGCAGCGAAAACCAATAAAGAACATAATCAACTCATTAAAACAGCCAGTAAAATTAGGATCCAAGAAGAACAACAATATCACAGGTAAAACAATTAATAACTGGCTACAGTGAAAGAGGTCTCCATCGTACATGCAACCTTTTTCCAAAAATTGTAAAAAAAACACAATGCAAGGTTCGTCATTCCCCCCCATATATGGCTCCCATATTACTCGAGCAGGGAGTGAAGGTTTCAGGCCTGCTGCCATCAGAGCAGAGATTCAAAGTGTATCCAACGTTGCACGATGGACTAGCAAGTGTTTGGCAGATTCAAAGGAAGGGGTGCCACAGAGGCGGCACTTGCATGTAAGTCTAGGGATGTTAGTCCAGGAGCCCGTCGCCTCCAAGGTTTTGACAGAGTTAATTTTAACCTGAAGGTACTCCCAGACCAAGGTATCGCCCACAAATTGTGCAACCTATTTCGGTGGGCTGTTGCACCTGGTGATATAATCGGTGAAGAGACCGCTGTTCACCTTGGTGGCCAGGAATGTTACATATTTCTTGCAGTAGCTGGCATATACCACCACACCTGGGGTAAAACCAGCACTCCCATGCGGCTGGAAGCAAGTTCAGCCACCTGCTTGCCGTCCAAAGAATGCATTGAAAAGCACTATGAGGCGTATAAGCAACCTTAGACCGGGCAGCTTTAAGGATCATCCAATTAAGGGTGCCAGCCTCGCCATTAACTAGTCGCCAATATATGCCTAAAATGGAGAGCTGTAGTCTTGCCCTAGAGCTGGAGATCCCGAGTTCCGGAAAGATGGATTCAACCGGTGCATGCAGGGGTAATCGAAACAGCCTCTTTAGTAGGAGGGATTTGAGTCTTACCACCCCCTTCTCGTTACCGAGGTGCCATCCAATGGCACCATACATGATGATGGAACTAGCCTTACCCATGTATAGCTGTGACAAAATGCCAAGAGAATAGCCACCACCAGAGAGGGCCATTTTTCCCAAAGTTCCGACCACCTGGAAGCACCTAGGTCTAACTTGGGTGAGATGGAAGTCGCCACAGAGGCCCTCGTCAAAGTGCATTCCAAGGTATTGGTAAGTATTTACCAACTCCAGTCTAACCCCTTTCAGGTGCCATGGAACCATGATCTTGTGATGGCAGAGAGGATGGAATACCATAATCTTAAGGGAGTCCGAGTATCTCCTCAAAGCGTCAAGTGAGGCTTGGAGACCCACAGGAGTGAGGTCAAGCAGGATGATATTGTCCGCACAGCCCAGGCATTGGAGGGGGAGATCCCCCAATTTGGGAGGAATAAAGATGGAATTAGCCAAGGCCGGGCCCATGTCTGCTAAGTGATAAGATAAGATAAACAGAAGGGGAGCGAGGATACAGACCGGCTTGAGACCGCAGGACATCAGGATCCAAATGGAAGTGGTACCAGACTGGTCCAGCGAAACCTTTACCTTGGTTTCAGTGTGCAGTGATATAATCATTGACAGGAGGCCAGATGGAATGTTTCATGCTGAAAGCGTCTGCCAAAGTTTGTTACGATTAACGGAATAGAAAGCTGCACTGTAGTCAATGAATGCGGTATAAACAGAGCACTGCTGACTAAACCAAACCTGTTGCAAAATGGACTAGAGAGCGAGGCAGTTGGTAGTCATGCTCAGGCCCCACTGTAAACCAGTCTGGTTAAAAGGAATGAGCTTGGACTCCACAGCCCAAGACCAGAGGTCAGAGAGGAGCTTGCAGGAGAATATTTTGGAAGAGGTGTCGAGCCTTGGAGGAGACGATAGTTTCCAGTCAGAGAACAATCACCCTTTTTCCAAATGGGAACGATGATACTGTCTCTCCATGAGGGGGGAAGCAATTGAGACTCTTGGATCCAGTGGAAAACGCAGTTTAATGCGGAGACCCAGCAACCTGGATCTGTTTTGAGGACATCGCTGCAGATGCCGTCAGGGCCAAGAGCTTGCAATGACTTACTACTAGCAATAATATTGGAGATATTCACAGGGCAATTACTGTAAGAACATCTGCTCATGGTGTGAGCACAGGTGTTCATGGTGGAGGAATCTCCCCCAGCATTGCAGTCACATGCTCAACCCATGCCGACTCGGTGACACCCAACAAGTCACGCTCACAGTGTTCACCGGAGGCCAAGTTCCAGAATTTGCATGTGTCATTTAAATGAGCAGCGTGGATCAAGCTGCGCAAACGTGAGCATTCGTTGGCATACCGATGTTGCTTAAGCCATTTCCCTGATGGAGTTTGGCCCTGTTCAGGCGAGAGGGGCAAACTTGAGGGTCCAATTCGATACTCGCTATATTGCGGAGATCCCTGAGTAAATCCTTATTCCCAGATACAATGATTGGAGTGCTGGTGAGCACGCAGCAGGTAGGTGGGGCACTGGTGGCTAGAGACTTTTTGTTTGAAAATAGAGGTGACTAAGGTCAAGATTACTTCCCCAAAGTAGTGAATCACCTTGAGCGGGCAGACACTAGAGACACCCAAAGCCTTGAGAGTGGAGCGATTGACAAAGGAGGCCAAAGCAGTACGTAGAATTAGATAGGCATCATCCAGGATTTCCTCACCCATGAGATGCGATTTAAAGTGGAGTTAATCCTTAATACCCAAGTTGGTTCAAGAGCTAGTGGTGTCTCAACCAGATTCAAGGACATCACAAGGGAGAAGTGTTTCATTCTCAAGGCAGGGAGAAACTACCATGTCAGTCACCAAAGAGGGGTCATTGGCAATGAAGCCATAGTCCAAGATGCTACTTTAGCCGATACCAAATTGAGTACAGTTTGGGGGGTTATCAGCTGGGGTGGCTCCATTGATCATAAAGAAGCGACCGTCCTCCGCTGGGCAGGAGGAAGGGGGGTCCAGGAGCAAAGGCTGAGTTAGAAAGGCCTGGGATCCGAGAATGAAAATCCCCACAGATTATGCAAGCAGGGCAAGAGCTTAGGTCACTAATCAGGCTCTCGGTTTCAGATGGAACATCAGCTTGGGGGCATCTGTGGGGAGGATCATACAGATTTATAATCACAACTTCCCTGCAATCCCCATCAAAAGGCACGGTGATCCCAGCCATAAGGATATTTGAGGAACGGGCCGGTAGTTCCACCATTCTAAAGAAGTTCCTGGTACCCAGCAGCAGCCCACCTTTAGGGCATCCCCTGGGTCCCTGGGTGGCTAGCTTATTAATAAAGTGCTGCCCGTCCACCACCACCGGCTCGGTCAGCCAGGTCTCCTGGAGAGCCACAATGGAGTATTGGGCCAACATGTCAAAAAGGCTGCCTGCTTTGAAAAAGTGGCTAGAGCCACGAGTTTTCCAGCTGATCAATTGAACAAAATGAGGGGAGGGAGCAGCTAGAGGCCCTTGCGTCCTCCCTCAGCAGGCAGCCTGGATAACCATGCCCAGTGGAATTCCTCTCCCGGCAAGGCCGCCCCAACTCTGTTCCAGAAGGCAAACTAGAGACTGGGAGCGGGATGCAGGAAGGAGCACAAGCAGCCAGACAACCCTCTGTCAACTCCACTGGACAATATTTCAGGCTGTAGAGAAAGTCAATCGACATACTCTCATAGACCAAACGGTTGAATGAGGCAGCATGCTCCAAAATGTAAGCCAGGGTCTCCCTGGAGTGAAAGTAGACCACAGCGGTAGCGCAATCAAAAGATTCACAAATGTCGACTGTTTTAATGTTGCTGCTATGCAAGAAGCGCAAAGGAATGATGCAATGGAAAAGGTCAAGCAGTCAAGAATGGTTTAAGAACTGCCCCTTAGTTTATACAAAGACGCATTGTATCAAAAGGGCCTTGGTGGCAGTTTTACAAGGTGGCCATGGTTGATTGGGCCCTTGAATGGGAGCTGCCTGAACCAGTGGTCCCAGAGAAGTGGTAACCTTACAGCCCGGAAAGTGGGCGACTGGGGCTGCAGGTCCAAGGGATCCCTCAATCTGAGCACAGGAGTTTACAGTGGCCCTGCTCTCTAAGTTAGGGGTGAGCCCTGGGGGAGGGGCGATGGTACCTGCCACATTGGCCAAAGCACTCCCGGCACAGTGTTGGGCAGGGAATTACCAATTGCATCAGCTGGCGAAAAGTCAACACATGAGCCAAGAACAGGATTGTCATAATTGATCGTGGCAGAAAGAGGTCACACAGTGGGCACAGGGTACAACGGGTCGAAACGGGGGGTTAAAAATGGAAAGGGGGAGAGTCCCTTCCGAGAGGCCACTGTCAGGCCAGGACGTCTATTGGCACCAGTGCCCAGTCTCTTTTTTTTGCTGTAAGTGGTTGATACATGGATGCTTGGCGGAAGGCCCTGCAGGACAGCTTCGAGGGATGAAGTCCCTTGGCCAGCTCAGGAGGGGCATCAGTAGATGAGGAGATGGGGGCCAAGGAAGTAGAAGAGACAGGCAACGGCGGGCAGTTAGTGGAACAACTGATAGAGTCAAGGAGAATAGCCAGCTGGTTGGTGTAAATGGTTGGCCAGTGAACATCATGATGGGCCGATGCTTGGACAAGTGACTCAACAAGGTCCAAGGTTTTTGCAACTTGGAGATCACATTGCATTTGGAGGAGGGTTCAGATAAGAGTGATTCCAACAAGTTAAACATAGCGGCAGAGGAGTCGCTAACATCTGCCAGATCCAGAGATGTAGAAGAATAAACAGAAGCAGGAGAAGAGAAGCCATTAGTTCTACAGATAGAGACAGGATGGGAAACACCAAAGTGAGGGTCACCAGGTCCAGAAATAGGAGGGGGGCCACAGAATACAGGCCGTGCGGGGAAATCATCAGAGGAAACTGAGACCGAGCGGGATTGCATAGGGAGGGCCTTAGTGCCGTGTTCACAGCTAGGCAGAGAAGCTGAAGGGGCCAAAATAAGAGCTGTAGAAGGCACAGGTAAGCTTTCAGGAGAACAACAGGAGTGAACCAGGCAAGTAGATTTCCCCAATAATTTATCGTGAGATGTAGTAACATCCAGCGGGGAGAAAGAGGAAGAGAGGCCCCCTGCCTGATGTAAGTTTGGGTTGGAATCAGGTTTTGTAGAGTATTGGTTAGACGCTGCAGAAGTAGATGAAAGAGCAGTAAGAGTGGTAGTAAACGGATCCTGAGACGGTAGTGTAGGTGACAACACAAGTGCTTTGGAAACTTTTTTAGGGTCATGGAGCCCAAGCAGTGGAGAGGAGTAGATCGTTCGGAAATAATCTCCTCAGAAAGTCCTTTGCTCGAGGAGAAGACATCAGTGCGTAGCTTGTTACAAACCGGGAAGAAGGCAGTTATTTTAGAGACGGGCAGAGTTGGATTGCACAATTTCAAAGTGCGTTGCGGGCAGGCCGGTTTTGTTGGCCGGGTAATCTTGGGGGCCGACGGGGGTACCAACATAGGTGTCAGCACTGGAGACTTCCACAGAGCCGGGTGTGGGGACTTCAGGAAGAGTGCAAGGGAAAGGAACATCGTTGGCCATGTCGATGTGCAGATACCGGGCCACACGCTTGTAGGAAAGGTGTGGAGACGGGGAAGCGGCACGCCTCTTCAGTGTGGAGGTAGAGCAGGGGCGTGCATAAGTAATTGGGAGTAAGAGCATCAGAGGGAGTAGCCCCATGCTCACCAAGCAGCGGGAGAGGACTTCACTTGCAGCTCATTTCCATACTCACACCTGAGTTTGGTCACCGTCATCAAGAATCTACAGTACATGTGGAGAAAAAGCTTCTGTTGGGTTTATTTATGTTGCTTTTTTAGGAAATGTACAATTCGTTCCAAACTTCAGGAAAAGGACATCTCAGACAGTTCTCCCGAAAGTGCGGCTCAGAGGGTAAGGCCAAGAGAAGTTATAAAGCATCTGCAGTCGCCGCGAGTCTATGATTCGATGAAAATGATGAACACTGCACCATGGTGAGTGGTCAAACAACCAGCTAACGCGGTTCAAAGCGCAGGCTGAGAGCAATTCAGTAACCCCCCAGGCACCACGAATCGAGAAGAAAGTTAGAAGCAATTACATGAGAGTGCGGTAAAGTACTTTCCCTGGGAGTGAGCAGCTCAAAGGACCCTGGACTGGGGTGCCACAGTCACTGCTTAAACCCGACAAGACTTAAGCACATTGCCCTAGCAAGGCACTGGTGCTGGCTGGAGAGGCGAACCCAGGCGTCAGGGTTTTGGTGAGACACCACAGGTTCCACCCCCTCACAGCCACCAGCTCAACCTTCTCCTTCACCTTTGCCTCCTTCTCCTTCACCTGGACACCATCGGCAGACCTGAGAAACAAATCTAGGATCCGAAGATCCGATGCTATCCTCACCTCGGCCCGCAGACTGCCACAGGCCGCTGGCTCTGCTCCCTCCAAAAGCTATTCTGAGGGCAGGCTGAGGACAGGTCTCAGATTTGGCCTCATAGGTCACAGGCTCTGGGTCACGGACCTCGGGAGTCACAGGGATCTCACAGGGCTCTAGGGAGCAAGCAAACACACGCGGCAGCTCTGATCGAGCTACAGATTTCCGTTAGAGGAAAGCACCTGGGTGCACACTGTGCACGCACTGTGTCAAGCCGCACTGAAACAACTCCTCCTTAACAATCAGCCCCTTCTAACACAGATACAGACTGGTCTTCTTTTTCTGCTTCATGATCCATGCCTCCTTTCCCAAGTTGTCCTCTCCTCTCTTCAGCTGTTTGCATGCCCCCAACCTCCTCGCCCAAGTCTCCCCCTTCTTCTGTTGCGTAGTCCATTATTCCTTACATAAGCCTTCCTCTCTTTTCTCCTTCATTTAGCGTGCCCCATTCCTTGGATCCTAAGTCTCCTTTTCCTAGCTGCCTTTCCTCTCCCAAATCTCTCTCTTCTTCTATTGTATGGCACATACATCCTGTTCCAAGACCCACACTGCCTCTCCTGCTGTTTGCATAACCCCCCTACCAAATATCCCTCTTCTTGTTTCGTATGACCCCTCTCCCAAGTCTCCCGTTTCTTATGCATTGGCCATCCCTTCTCTTCTAAATCTCCCAAGCCTATTTCCTGCTCTTTCCGTACCCCTCTCTCCTGTCTCAGCTCTCCATCTCCTTCCATTGCACAGCCCACCAGTCCTCTCCCAAGTCAGCTGCTCCTTCTGAAGCATAACCCATCCCTCCTATCCCAAGTCTTCTTCGCTTCGCTCCTTCATTTGACATGGTCCATCCCTCGACTTCCAAGTCTCCTTCTCCTAATTGCCTTGTTTTGCAGTCCCCACCCCTCCCCTGCCTTGCAGTGGTGGAGCCAGATGGGAGACAGAGGTGGGGCGGGGCGGCAGCCCCCTGTACCCTCCTGATGACCAGTGCACCCCCCAGGCCCTCCTGGCGCCATATTAGCCAAAAGCTGCCTCCACTACTGCTGTCTTGCCTCTCAAGTCTCCTTCTAGTGCATTCCCCACTCCTCCTCTCTCTTGTCTCCCTCTCCTTCTATTGCATGGCCCGCTCCCCCTCTCCCAAGCCTCCCCTTCCTATCTGTTTCTGTTGCCGCTTGCATGCCCCCCTGAGCCATGCTCCAATTGTCTCCCCTTTTCGCCTGCTTGATTGCCTCCAGCCCTGATTCTCAGTCTCTTTTATATGAGTCTGTGTTTCTCCTGGCCCAGATCTCACTCTCTTAACTCTTTATTTTCCTTTCTGAGTCTCTCCTACGCCAGGTCTCCCCCTAACTTTCTCTGCCTATCCCATCTGTCTTAAGATCCCCTTATCTCTTTCTGGTTGCATGCATCCATCTTACCTGCCCAAAGTCTCACTTTCACCGCTTTCTGTACCCGCTTACCAATCCTAACTGAGAAATGTCTCCTCACAATGTCTCCTTCTTCTTGCCGCCCTGTTCCAAAACTTACCTCGCTTCCTGCCTGTCTGTTTGCTCGACTCTTTTCCGGCCTGCATCCAGTCATTGTCTTTCTCTTATATTAATTTCGTGTTCCCTTTTCATTAAAAGTCTCAAATTTAACTCATTTTTCATTTGTGGTTGCCCCATCTCTTCAGTCTCAACCTTCCCTTTCAATTCTACGTTCCCTCCTGCTGAAACTCTCCCCTTCTTTAAGGTTCTGGACTTCCGGTTGCAAGCCTCCCTTTCACTCTCTTTGTTCACCCGTCTCTCTCTTCCTCCACCCCCCTCCGCCCCAAGCCTTCTGCTCGCTGGTGTCCATGCCCCTCTGCTGACTCAGAGGTCCTCCAGGCAGTAAGATGTGATGGTCGGATGGAAAGTTGTTTCCTTGTGATGTTGAGTCAGATTCTGCTCTGATCACACAGTTGCTCTGGTTCCTCTTTCAGACTATAATTACAATCAGGCGAGGTCCTCTACAGTCATAACACACAGCAGAAGATTGCAGTGTGCGCTGGCATTGAGTCTAGAGCGTGCCTTGGTGTGGCCCATTCCTGCCCTGGCCTGCCGCAGCTGGCATGGATCACTATGAACAAGGGCAGAGAGAACGCTCTAAGCATGACCCGGGATGAAAAATCTTAGGGCTTCATTATGAGTGCGGTGGGACCAGGGATGAACAATCTTAGGGCGTCATTATGAGTGCAGCGGGACCGGGGATGAACAATCTTAGGGCTTCATTATGAGTGCGTCAGGACCGGGGACGAGCAATCTTATGGCTTCATTACCATTGCGGCGGGGCCGGGATGAACAATCTTAGGGCTTCATTACGAGTGCGGCAGGGCCGGGGACGAGCAATCTTAGGACTTCATTATGAGTGCGTCAGGACCGGGGACGAGCAATTTTAGGGCTTCATTACCAGTGCGGCGGGGCCGGGGATGAACAATCTTAGGGCTTCATTACGAGTGCGGCAGGGCCGGGGACGAGCAATCTTAGGGCTTCATTACGAGTGAGGCGGGACAGGGGATGAACAATCTTAGGGCTTCATTACGAGTGCGGCGGGACCAGGGATGAACAATCTTAGGTCTTCATTACTAGTGCGGCTGGATCAGGATGAACAATCTTAGGGCTTCATTACAAGTGGGGCGGGACCGGGGATGAACAATATTAGGGCTTCATTACGAGAGCGGCGGGACCGGGGATGAACAATCTTAGGGCTTCATTACGAGTGTGGCGGGACCGGCGATGAACAATCTTAGGGCTTCATTACAAGTGCGACAGGACTGGGGATGAACAATCTTAAGGCTTCATTATGAGTGCAGTGGGACCGGGGAGAAACAATCCTAGGGCTTCATTATGAGTGCAGTGGGACTAGAGATGAACAATTTTAGGGCTTCAGTATGAGTGCAGCGGGACAGGGGATGAACAATCTTAGGGCTTCATTATGAGTGCGGCGGGACCGGAGTGAAAAATCTTAGGGCTTCATTATGAGTGCGGCGGGACCGGGGATGAACAATCTTAGGGCTTCATTACGAGTGCGGAGGGACCAGGGATGAACAATCTTAGGGCTTCATTACAAGTGGGGCGGGACCGGGGATGAACAATCTTAGGGCTTCATTACGAGAGCGGCGGTACCGGGGATGAACAATCTTAGGGCTTCATTACAAGTGCGGCAGAAATGGGGATGAACAATCTTAAGGCTTCATTATGAGTGCAGTGGGACCGGGGAGAAACAATCTTAGGGTTTCGTTATGAGTGCAGTGGGACCGGGGATGAACAATCTTAGGGCTTCATTATGGGTGCGACCGGACCAGGGATGAACAATCTTAGGGCTTCATTACGAGTGCAGTGGGGCCGGGGATGAGCAATCTTAGGGCTTCATTATGAGTGCGTCCGGACCGGGGACAAGCAATCTTAGGGCTTCATTATGAGTGCAGCAGGGCCAGGGATGAACAATCTTAGGGCTTCATTACGAGAGCGGCGGGCCGGGGAGGAGCAATCTTAGGGCTTCATTCCGAGTACAGCGGGACAGGGGATAAACAATGTTAGGGCTGCATTACGAGTGCGGCGGGACCGGGGATGAACAATCTTAGGACTTCATTACGAGTGCGGCTGGACCAGGATGAACAATCTTAAGGCTTCATTACAAGTGCGGCGGGCCCGGGGATGAACAATCTTAGGGCTTCATTATGAGTGCGTCGGGACCGGGGACGAGCAATCTTAGGGCTTCATTACGAGTGCGGCGGGTCCGGGGATGAACAATCTTAGGGCTTCATTACGAGTGCGGCAAGTCCGGGGACGAGCAATGTTAGGGCGTCATTACGAGTGCGGCGGGACAGGGGATGAACAATCTTAGGGCTTCATTATGAGTGCGGCGGGACCGGAGATGAAAAATCTTAGGGCTTCATTATGAGTGCAGTGGGACCGGGGATGAACAATCTTAAGGCTTCATTACGAGTGCGGCGGGACCAGGGATGAACAATCTTAGGACTTTATTACTAGTGCGACTCGACCAGGATGAACAATCTTAGGGCTTCATTACAAGTGCGGCGGGACCGGGGATGAACAATCTTAGGTCTTCATTACGAGTGGGGAGGGACCGGGGAGGAACAATCTTAGGGCTTCATTACGAGAGCAGCGGGACCGGGGATGAACAATCTTAGGGCTTCATTACGAGTGCGGCGGGACCAGGGATGAACAATCTTAGGGCTTCATTACAAGTGCGGCAGGGCTGGGGATGAACAATCTTAAGGCTTCATTATGAGTGCAGTGGGACCGGGGAGGAACAATCTTAGGGCTTCATTATGAGTGCAGCGGGACCGGGGATGAACAATCTTAGGGCTTCATTATGGGTGCGACGGGACCAGGGATGAACAATCTTAGGGCTTCATTACGAGTGCAGTGGGGCCGGGGATGAACAATCTTAGGGCTTCATTCTGAGTGCGTCCGGACCGGAGACGAGCAATCTTAGGGCTTCATTACGAGTGCAGCAGGGCTGGGGATGAACAATCTTAGGGCTTCATTACGAGTGCGGCGGGGCCGGGGACGAGCAATCTTAGGGCTTCATTACGAGTACGGCGGGACAGGGGATGAACAATGTTAGGGCTTCATTACGAGTGCGGCTGGACCAGGATGAACAATCTTAGGGCTTCATTACAAGTGCGGCGGGACCGGGGATGAACAATCTTAGGGCTTCATTACGAGTGGGGCGAGACCGGGGATGAACAATCTTAGGGTTTCATTATGAGAGCGGCGGGATCGGGGATGAACAATCTTAGGGCTTCATTACGAGTGCGGCGGGACCGGGGATGAACAATTTTAGGGCTTCATTACGAGTATGGAGGGACCGGGGATGAACAATCTTAGGGCTTCATTGCGAGTGCGGCGGGACTGGGGATGAACAACCTTAGGGCTTCATTATGAGTGCAGAGGGACCGGGGATGAACAATCTTAGGGCTTCATTATGAGTGCGGCGGACAAGGGATGAACAATTTTAGGGCTTCATTATTAGTGCGGCGGGACCAGGGATGAACAATCTTAGGGCTCCGGGAGCAGTAAAACGTGTGGGGAACGGATTTACTGCCACTTTGATCATGCTGCTGTGTGGCAAGCTGGGAGGCAGCTTGGAGGAAAAACCTCCAACAGGAGGCTAGAGGCAGAAAAATGCAGGAATTGTCGCTGATTATCAGCCGACCACAGATCATTCCTCTGAACTCCAATCGGAATCAGTAAAGGGCAATAACACTGCTACTGCTCCACCGATAATTTGGTGCATTTACACCGAAATGAGTGAGAGTAGCGGTATCCGAATCTGGCAGAATTAGGCAGTAACACAACTGCATATCCATGAAGAAGGGGAGGAGAAGCCAGCCTGCAGGAGTCCTTCATGATGAGGGCTCGGGGAATCTCTTCTACCTAAAAACCTACATGTTAAAGATGGGAATTGGGAAATTCCATTACATCTGGGGGGGTCTAAGTTTTTTTATGTTGAATAGCATGCACCACAATCTAAACAGGTTAGGGTATAGCAGATTGGCTCAGGATGGTCATATGGCGAGTATAATGATGTCGAGGGACATGGTGTGCGTCGCAGTTGATAGAGCCACCATCATGCATTGAATTTGCCGCAAGACAACATCAGCGCTGCTGGCATCACAAGGCAGGTAGTGTGGTGGGGGGTGTTGCAGTATCTCATGGCCCGCGTTGGGAGCAAGACCAGTTGCCCCTTCATCTTGGCCCGGACTTTCATGAGAGAAGCATCACTGTGTATCTATTGAGTGAGGTCTTTCCATAGATAGGGGTACAGTGAAGCAGCTTATTTTCCCTCTCGTTTTCAGGTAGTTCTGATCCCCATGAACCTGTCCAGAAAACAAGAATCCCTGAGGGATCTATTCCCGGTGCAGACAAGGGTAAGCAATTGAACCTGGCAGGATTGCTTAGTCATCGGCAGGATAGCTCAGGGACAACGTGCTCGCCTTGAGTGCAAGACGACACGAAGCAACACAGGTTCGGTCCGCGGGTATTAAGCGCGTTATAAATAACCTATCATATCAAGGCTGCGAAAAATAATTGCGCCCCGATGATGAATTTAAAAGATTTGAGACCTGAAGTGTTGATTCAGGATGAGGGCTCTGTGATGCTGTGAAGCCTGGAATGGTCCAGTGATGATGGGAGCTGAGGGATGCATTGGGGAACTCTACTGCGCACGGGAAAGTCCATGCACGATCAGAGCTGGAGGAATCCATTGTGGCTGGAAGTGTCCGTTCATCATGATGGCTTGGCGAAGCTCTGGAATCTGAAACGTTCGATGTGTGATGAATCAGGGAAAGATATTGAGCCCTGAAGCATCTATTTATAAAGAAACAAGGAGAGCTATTGATCTCTGAAGGGACAATGTACGATGGGGACTGTGAGATCTGGGGTTTGAGATTGCGATCAGCCATTTAAGAGGAAAGCCATTGATCCCGCTAGCATCATTGCATGATAAGGGCTGGAGGAAGCAACTGAAGCCTGAACGGTCCATTTGTGATGATGTGGGGACTCTCAATGAGCCCAGAGGTGTCTATTCATGAGCTAATGCGTGAAGACGCGGAGCAAGGGAGGGTCGATTTATGCTGCAAGCTTGTCTTAGCTATTCTACCTGGCTCTCAAATTTACATTTGTACGATCTAGGTGCCAGCTGGCTATGTGGATCAGTGTGGGCACACATCTTTAATCGAATGACATGCAGAGTGACATGGCTGGTGGGGAAATGCAAACCCGGCAGGGCGTGTAAAAGATACACATCAGTAAGACACTTGCATTTCACAGTCTTCCAAATTGTGCAAATGTTGTTCAGATAAGCATGCTTTGCCTTGTGTTGGTAAATGCACTAGAATTTGAAGCTACCCGCATCTTATCCGGAGGGTTCTTAAAGAGCCCCCTCTTTCTCGTGTAGCTTTACAAAGTCTTTCTTGGAGGATGGCCCATGATCAACCCTGCCGATCACCAGCACCCACAGGTGGTGATGTTTGGAGCCGTCTGGATATGTTTCTTTGGATCACTTCGTGACTTCATCATGGACTTTCAAATAAATCAATTGGCAGTGCATAGCCATGCTTGATTATTTTAATGAGTTTTTGTTGAAGGGCATTGCTTGAAGGCCTAGGGATTATGTAATAATATAATAGTGGGTCAAGGGCCTCAGACCCTATCCCTTGCACTCATGCTGGAAGAAGTGGGAAAGGGTTTTCCTCATTTTCAAAAATGGTTAAAGATGGAGATTCATTGGGCTTCATTACATGGAAGGCGGTAAGGGTTAACGGTCACCGGTAATGGTAACAGTGACGTTAACCCTTACCGCCTGATTACAAGGTCCCTTTGCGGCTTGGTACTTTAACGCCTGCTTTTTAGCAGGCGTTAAAAACCAAACCGCAAAAGGACCAGGGTGCTAATTACGGTACCGCAATTTGCACCTTCCCCATTTCCGTTATGCCCTATGGGGCAAAAATGGGGATGGGGAAGGGCAATGGGGGAAGGGGGAATTACCGCCCCGCCAACCTTGGAATAGGGCGGTAATTCCCCTTTCCTCCAAGGCGGTGCCGGTATTTTACCAGCATGGACCAAGGTGCTAATAGCACCTTGGTCCACTGCCTACCATGTAATGAGGCCCATTGACTTGTCTTTGCCACAACATGTTTAATGTCTGCATCTCTTTGTCAATTGGTCTTCAAATAAATTGATAGCAATTATGACTACCAATCAGTTTCATGACATACATTTAGCTCTATAACCAACCATTAAAAATGTAGTTAGAAATCCTACAAGAGCTCTGCTTAATAAAACATCCCCCATCTATTCTCTCATATTTATCTAGATGTGTCTTATAAAATTCCCCATCTATTCTATCATATTCTGTCTTGATGTGTCTTATAAAATCCCCCATCTATTCTCTAGATGTGTCGTACAAAATTCGCCATCGATTCTCTGGATTTGTCGTATAGAATCCCTGATCTATTCTCTCATATTCAATCTAAATATTTCTTCAAGATTTGACTCAGTTACGGCAACGTCATGAATTTTGGTGCAGGTGCCTATGATAGGCCAGCTACACATAGTACAGGAATTGATTCAGGTAACAGCCAGCCCGCTGTATTTGATTTCAGTATTCACTAACTATACACAGTAGAACAAGGTTTTAGGAGCATACATTATTATTTTAATGTCACTGCACGCACCCATAGGAGGGACGTCTTCACCTAGGTTTTGGTGCGTGACTTTAAGTACTGATGAGCCACCCGACTGTCAGGGATAATTTACTTTTCAAAACTTTTTAATACTTTTCAATATGATTACGTGGGTGTATACAATGTCTTGAACACTTCAAGATGGCAGACTCTAACTCTGATGTGTTAAGAGGAATGTTGATGAACTATATTTAATGGTTCACACTATATGTGACCATGTGATCATTATGAGCCTTTCTAAAGTGGGGCGGCTATATGCCAGGGTTTTGAGTGAAGGTGACCGAATCTGTTCATGAAGAAGGTGTAATTCAATGTATCAACTTAACATGAGGATTGTGAATATTGGAGTTTGTATTTTAAAATTGATTAACATGAAATGGAACATGACACGTGGATTTAGCAAGCGTCAAATGGTATTCATTTTTATTAATTTTTCTTATTTTTCTCTTTTTTGTCTCCCTTCTCCTCTTCACCTCTTGTTGCTCTCTCAATATTTTGGGGTTCTGATCACATATAAATGGCACTGGTTCATCGTAATGACACATGGAATATCACTATTTGATAATAGGTGAATGAAATTTGATTATATACTGTGCCTTGAGAAAGACCTAGCATGTCGAAACACGTGTCAGCAATTTTAGTATGACGGAAATGTCAGCATTATTTGAATTGCCAATTTAAATTCTGTACACAATACATTTTTTTGTTTTTAAGTTGGAACTGTTTCTATTAGCATATTCAGTGAATAGCACGTATTTGTGGAACTGGTGTACCATATTCTCTAGATGTGTCCTATAAAATTCCCCATCGATTCTCTGGATATGTCGTATAAAATTCCACATCTACTCTCTCATATTCCCTCGAGATGTGCCGTAATAAAATCTCCCATATATTGTCTCATATTCTATCTAGATTTGTTTTATAAAATCCCCCATCTAGTCTCTCATATTCTATCTAGATGTGTCGTAATAAAATTCCCCATCTATTCTCTAGATGTGTCGTATAAAATCCCCCATCTATTCTCTCATATTCTATCTAGATGTGTCCTAATAAAATTCCCCATCTATTCTCTAGATGTGTCGTATATAATCCCCCATCTATTCTCTCATATTCTATCTAGACGTGTCGTATAAAATCCCCCATCTATTCTCTCATATTCATCTAGATGTGTGGTATGAAATCCCCCATCTAGTCTCTCATATTCTGTCTATATGTGTCTTATAACATCCCCCATCTATTCTCTAGATGTGTCGTATATAATCCCCCATCTATTCTCTCATATTCTATCTAGATGTGTCGTAATAACATTCCCCATCTATTCTCTAGATGTGTCGTATAAAATCCTCCATCTATTCTCTCATATTCTATCTAGATGTGTCGTAATAACATTCCCCATCTATTCTCTAGATGTGTCGTATATAATCCCCCATCTATTCTCTCATATTCTATCTAGACGTGTCGTATAAAATCCCCCATCTATTCTCTCATATTCATCTAGATGTGTGGTATGAAATCCCCCATCTAGTCTCTCATATTCTGTCTATATGTGTCTTATAACATCCCCCATATATTCTCTAGATGTGTCGTATAAAATCCTCCATCTATTCTCTCATATTCTATCTAGACGTGTCGTATAAAATCCCCCATCTATTCTCTCATATTCATCTAGATGTGTGGTATGAAATCCCCCATCTAGTCTCTCATATTCTGTCTATATGTGTCTTATAACATCCCCCATCTATTCTCTAGATGTGTCGTATAAAATCCCCCATCTATTCTCTCATATTCTATCTAGATGTGTCGTAATAACATTCCCCATCTATTCTCTAGATGTGTCGTATAAAATCCTCCATCTATTCTCTCATATTCTATCTAGATGTGTCGTAATAACATTCCCCATCTATTCTCTAGATGTGTCGTATATAATCCCCCATCTATTCTCTCATATTCTATCTAGACGTGTCGTATAAAATCCCCCATCTATTCTCTCATATTCATCTAGATGTGTGGTATGAAATCCCCCATCTAGTCTCTCATATTCTGTCTATATGTGTCTTATAACATCCCCCATATATTCTCTAGATGTGTCGTATAAAATCCTCCATCTATTCTCTCATATTCTATCTAGATGTGTCGTAATAAAATTCCCCATCTATTCTCTAGATGTGTCGTATAAAATCCCCCATCTATTCTCTCATATTCTATCTAGATGTGTCGTAATAAAATTCCCCATCTATTCTCTAGATGTGTCGTATAAAATCCCCCATCTATTCTCTCATATTCTATCTAGATGTGTCGTAATAACATTCCCCATCTATTCTCTAGATGTGTCGTATATAATCCCCCATCTATTCTCTCATATTCTATCTAGACGTGTCGTATAAAACCCCCCTCTATTCTCTCATATTCATCTAGATGTGTGGTATGAAATCCCCCATCTAGTCTCTCATATTCTGTCTATATGTGTCTTATAACATCCCCCATATATTCTCTAGATGTGTCGTATAAAATCCTCCATCTATTCTCTCATATTCTATCTAGATGTGTCGTAATAAAATTCCCCATCTATTCTCTAGATGTGTCGTATATAATCCCCCATCTATTCTCTCATATTCTATCTGGATGTGTAGCCTCTGTATAGGAGCAGCCCAGTCTAAAGCTCTGGTGATGCTGGTGTAACCGCTGGCCACTGACTGGTTATTATTTTGAGTGCATCACTGCCCCTAGGTGAATGCGGGCCACCTACTGACTTCAGATCATTGCTCTGAACCCTGGTAATTGTGGTAGAGCTAATGTATTTGTGTATCTGAGTTTCATTTACTAAGCCCTAGGCTGATGAATTATGGCAGATATTCCAGTCCAAAAGTTCATTCATCCCCTGAGGTGACAGAGATCGGACATGCCATATCCAGAATGCTTTTCTTTAGCGCATCGGGATGCTAGACCCTCACAAGGGTTTTTTACAGTCGCTTCCAGAGCATGGAATCATAATTGGGCTACCCCATCTCTTGCTGAGGAGAGGTGTCCTGCCACCAGAGATTTCATGCTATGTGTTACAATTTCTTATTGATTTTCGAGTACATGTTCCCGAACACCATATACGGTTTCATCCACCTTTCTGAGCCCACGAGGGCCTGCAGCGGATTACATATTTAATAATATGTATTGCAAGCAATATAACTGTAACCATGTTTATATTGCTGGGATGTGGAAATTAAAATACTCTCAAAATATTTGAACAACTTGAGCATTTTAAGCCAGAGTCTGTTCCTCGAGGCATAGAAGCTTATAATGTTTGAATTGTAGGTGATATTATAATGACAGTTTCAATGAGTATATCTTCTAAGCCATGGGCACTTGGGGTGCTGCTTTTAATTGCATGGTCTTGCTACATATTCCCCAGTCATCCGTTCCACATGGGAACTCATGTTGTCCAGCAATAGTGCCAAATTATTAGGCAGATATATGGGCGTTTTAATGTCTCTGTTCATATAGCCCTTTAACATAACAGGTGTATTTGTAGAGCACACGATCCCACACAGGGGCATCTGGGCACTATTCACAGATAACAGATGTTTTATTATTACCCAACAGTAATGGTACTCATTCTATCGACCTCAGAAGGATGAAGGGCTGAGTGGACCTGCGGGGATTCGAACCTGTGACCATAAGCTCACACACAGGCACCCACAGTGGATGCATTAGTCCACTGAGCCACAGACCCAGCCCTTTCATAGGACTGATGAGTTCTGATACTCTCGGAACATTGTTCAGTTCCTAAAGGACCTACCGTTGCTTGCATCAGGAATACTTACTGTCTTGGACCTCGGCTCACTTCTCGCTTGGCTTTGGGTCTTCCTTTTCACCAGGGTCTTCGGGAGACCTCCTCCTAGGTCCTTGGAGAGATAACGCATTCTCTGTCTCCTGCAGTGAGTACTTCAGGCTGGAGCCTCACCATGGGGAGCCGACTTATGAATTTCCCGGGGGGTGCCCACATGTAGGAAGTGACATCACCGGCAGTTATATGACCGCATTTGCACGTAGTCGCCAACTTGGTGCAAGGGCGTGGGGTGCAGAACAGTGCAAACATTGGCTAGCTTGTACTTCATATACTAAAGTCAAGTAAGAAGGAGGTTTAAGCCTTCCAGTTGCATTCCAGTAGGACAATACTGCCCTTACTCCACCCCTCTATAATCATCCAGGTTGCAGAGCACCGCAAGTAGGATGGGAGAACGAAATGCCATCCCATCCTATGAGTGTGTCAAATGTCAGAGCAAAGACTGTGCGGGTGCCTCCTACCTTGGAGCACAATCTCACTAATTTGGTGCACATCTCGCAAGTGGGAGCATGGGAATCCCCTGCGTGTGTGTGGGCTGCAGACCCCGGATCACATGCTCACTTCTTCAGTGTGAAATTCTGGCCAAGGCTCTTTGGGCAAGCATTCAGGATGGGTCTCACACCTTTAAACAGTGTAATATATTGAGTGGGCACCTCACTCCTTGGAGCGTGGTATACCCATTGCTGGTAATCTCACAAGTGAACGTACAGTTTCATTCTTGGTCATCTCAGTGACCCCATGTATATTAATGGAGTCAGTCTCCCATCTGGGAAGACAATGATATATTCTTATATTTTACAGGCACAAGCCTTCTATCTCTTGCCCCATGACGGCTTCCAACATCCTGAGCGGCAGCTTATGGACAGCAGGCAGCTCGGGACATGCCCGTTGCCAATTGAATGTAGCCAGACCTGCTATTTAGACACTGGGAGAGTGCCATGAATCCACATTAGTGGTGAAGAAGTACTCAACATACAGAACACGATGGTATAGTGTTGCAGGCCTGCAGATGTAGAGCAGAGTGGCTGAGAAGTACACGCATGCAGATGTAGAGCAGAGTGGCTGAGAAGTACACGCACTGTGCCATTAACAATAAACCAGCTGTGGTGGGTGGAAGTGCTGCTTCGGTGGCATCAAGAGTATTCAATTACCTGCGGGGTAGTGTTGGTCATTTCCTATTGAAGTATAGCAACCCTACTGGGAATTGCCATTAAAAGTGAAGCTGTCCAGTAGGCTGGAACAGTGCTGCCCCATAAAAGATGTAGAAGCCCCTGTGAGAAGTGGCAGTACTGTCCCAATGGTGAGAAGTGTAGTATTTTCACATTAACTATTCTAAGCACTTTGGGTTATTGAATAGTGCTGCTACATTCTGAGTAATTCCATCCCTTTAAATATATTAGCTCTTGCATAACCACGACAGTGTTGAGGGACAGTGTGCCTCCATTTCTAAAAATCGTTTTGGGTTGGGAGTACCTCTACATCTGTGCACCCCTCTTTCAAAGAGGGGTGCACAGATGTACAAATACACCCAACCCAAAACGATTTTTAGAAATTGAGGGACAGATGCAAAGCAAGAGCCTCTTGCTTTGCATCTGTCCCTCAATTCTAAACATAGTTTTTTTACCCGGCTTTTACCCAGGCCGCCAGAGAGAGACACAGTATGGATGGAACAAAGGGCCATTATTACTGCATCTCTTCTCTGCGGCCCGAGGGGAGGGGGTGGGGGGGCTCAGCCCCAAGTTCATTCTGCCGGCGGGTGACCGCGTACTCGGCGCCCCTGGCCTCACCTGACTCGGAGTCTTGCCTATCAGGGCTTCCGTGGCCAAGACTTGCACCCTCACCAGCCGGCAGCGGAGCCTCCTTGCCTGTTCCCAGGTGGGGTCTGGGCCTCTGGTTACAGTCTACTGGCCCCATTCTGCTACCACTAAACACACCAGCCCTCACATCAGGCAGGATGGTACTGGGACCGCACTGGTTGGTTTGGCTCTGAAGTGACCTGTGGATAGTTTTCCTGGGCTCGCTTGAACTGCCCGATTAAACACAACTTCCTCACCTGCTCGGATGACTTCACATTTACACCCTCCATGCAAAAATAAGTAAAAATACACGTTCGTAGTCAAAAGAGACCCCAACATATATCACCCTATCGTCCTCTCTTTCGGGACCTACGGCGTTTGTCTATTTTTGTCGTCAGTCCCTGAAGAACCCCCATTTTAAGGCACCCAGGAAGCAAATGAGAAAGGGCGGCACGGACAATCACTGGGCCTAAGAAAGTACTTTATAGGTCCGGTTTGGAAGAGAGCAGAGCAGCTGTTTCCTTGTTTTCAGTAAATGAACTCCATTTTAGATACACAGAGAGTTCCAAGGTTGGCTCTCTGGGCCCTGGTAAGGGGGCGAGGTGTGGTGTTGGCACCCTGTGCAGCAGCTTTCGCCCTAAGGCAGGGGCTTCGGACTGGCATCTACGCTGGCCACTCACCAGGGGTGCCCTCCTTGGTGAGCTTAGGAAATGCTCAGTTTGCCCCTGGCAATCATCTCGTGTCCCTGCCCGTCCAAGTAATGACCTTGGTCCCACGCGCATGCGTGTGTCCGGGTTGCACATGATGAGAAATGTCCTCCCTTCCTCTGCTGGCGTCTGTCCACTAAGGCTTTGTCATCTACTTGTGGCTTCTTGAAGACCCGTGCACCTCGCTCGGGTGCTTCCTCGCCGCCTGTGCAAGTAGCCCCTCTTATTACAAGGGAGTCATTTTGGGTCTCATACAAAAAAATGTGGGACAGCTGTCTGGTCATGATCTGCTTCCATGACTCCACCGTGGCCACTCGTCCCTAATTTCTCATTGCTTTTAGAAGGATAATTCCCAGGTGGTGTCATATTTGGTCCTCTGATGTTGTAGGGTACCCCTGCTAGCTGTGTATCCTTTCCTCTGCTGGTCACCTCCTGTCTCATCTGACAGTAGTGCACCTTTGTGTACCAATCATAGTGTGGCGCTTCTACTGGCAGCTGCAGTATCCTCGACCTCCCAGTCCCCCTCTGAAGAAACTCGGACTGGCCATGATTGACAAACTGCGTCATGACTTTGGACAGGCCAAGGGAGTCTAGGTGTCTTGCTTCTCTGTATTCTCTTCTCAAGCGCGCCAGTGAAGCGCTTGCTCACTGCGTTTGCTTGGGGCCATAACAGGTCGATTTCCTGGTGCATCATTCCTAGATGTTTGGGGAAATGGGATAAGTTGCTGAGATCCATTGGTGCACCGAGAGCCGCCATGATCATCTCTGCCCCGTACCGACGATGCCTCATCAAGTGATGGTCGGGTCGCTGGTGGACCCGTACCGACGATTCCTCATCAAGTGACGGTCGGCTCGCTGGTGGCCCCATACCAACGATGCCTCATCAAGTGATAGTCGGCTCGCTGGTGGCCCCGTACTGACGATGCCTCATCAAGTGATGGTCGGCTCGCTGGTGGCCCTGTACCGACGATGCCTCATCAAGTGATGGTCCTCTTGCTGGTGGCCCCGTACCGACGATGCCTCATCAAGTGATGGTCGGCTCGCTGGTGTTCCGTTCTAAACTTGCAGAACCTGTGAGAAGCAGATAACATGTCCATTATTGATGAAAAGGTCCCTCTTAGATGTGAGTGGCCCAAGGAAAGTCATCCGCTACAGATTGCCAGATTGCCTTGGGACCCTCAAACATGAGGAGATTCTGAGCTCTCTGGTCCACTTGTGCACTGACATATGTGACATGTTTTCATGTCACATGCCGTGGTGACGAAAATCATAGAGTTTCCGGGATCCGTTTTTTGGATGTCTCTCTTCTTCTGTAGCACTGATTGTCTGTGACAGTGATCTGTTGAATCAGTCAATTCACAGCTGTAAAGCAAACTCCCCATATAAGACTCCATATGCAGGTCTGCACACAATGGCGGTGGGGGATTTTTTTTTTATGATTCTGTATGAGCGAACAATTTTAGTGAGGCAGCCCAAATCAACCAAGGGAGGTTTGAGTGGGTTCTCCCCCTGAAATATTTTTAATCAATTAGTTAAAATTGTGCATTATGCAGAACACGTTCTGTTAAGAAATGGGTAAAAAGCCACACAGTTTACATTCGGAATTGTAGACTAGCACCTGAAAAAATCTAATAGATACCAGGTTGCCAAAAGTGCAAAGCATTTTCCAATGCATTTTCATGATGCCTTTTCCCACAATTTATGCCGAAAGGCTGCCTGTGACATTTTAATGCTGGATGTGCCCAAACGTGTCCATGCTGGCTGCCCCATTGTATGTGCGTGTCCCCATTTAAGAACACTTGTCATGTTGGCTTTGCCCACAATGTTAGTGAAAAAGCCACGCACTTGTAAGACAACATGTCCCTATTGAATGTAGCAATGTAGGCCATTATCCTCACATAAACATACTCCTCATGTTGGCTTAGCCCATAATGCCAATAAAAATGATATGCCACTGTAAGAAAATATGTCAATTTTGGTGGTACAAATGTAGGGCAGCATCCCCATGCAAGAACCATCATCTTGCTTACTTTACCCTAAAATGCTAGTAAAAATGCCATGCCACTATAGGAAAACATGTCCATGCTGGATGCACCAAAGTACTAGCAAATGTAGGCCGGTATCCACACTTAATAAAACATCATGTTTACTTTGGCTATAATTACCAGTAAAAATGCAATGCCACAGTAAAATAAAATTCCCATGATGGCTGTACCCATGTAGGCCAGTATCCCCCCATGTAAGAGGACTCACCATGTTTACTTTGGCCATAATGCAAGTCAAAATTCCATGCCATTGTAAGAAAACATACCGATGTTGGCGATACCAAAGTAGGCAAGGGTCCCCACACATAAGAACACTCATCATGTTTACTTTGCACTTAATGTGAGCAAAATTGCCAGGTTGCTTTATGAAAACATGTTCATGCTGTCTGCACTAACGCAGAGCTGTATAATTTTCCCACTTAAAGGCACTCACCATGTTGGCTTCCCCCCATCTTCTCTTCCCCCTCAATCAGTGTCTCTCCTCTTGGGCCTACACACGTGCATTTATACACAATCCTATGCAACAAGAATCACCATTTCTTCACCCAAGACCCTCTTGACTTGTGGGGATGCACAGGGATTCTCCCTACTATCTTCAACAGCTGCAGTACCCACCCAGCCTGCATGCCCAATAGGTCACGCAAGGCATGGGAAGCAGAACGCCCCTGGCCTTGCATGACCCATAAGACATGTGCTAGCAGGGGAACTGTAAGTCAAGAGAACATCTGTTTCCCTCACACAATGCCAGCTGTGGGAGCATTCAGGATGTTCACTGGGCTGGCATTTCTCAGCTCCTTCCTAATGGGTGGCGGGTTGGTCCCTGGACACATATTATGGAAGAGCCACCCCTATCTGGACAGATTCTCCTGGACATGTTAAAAAGCTCTGACTCTTCAGCAACCACCCCATGTGTTTGCTTGTCTTGAGCATGTGGTGCTATTGTTCTTTCATTAACCTGCAAACTTCCTTTAATCTGGGGTCTTTTGCTGCCCGAGTTGCAAATTGCAGTACCTACACAGGGCAGGAGTAGCACACTGACCTATGTCATTGATGTTTGCCTGCCCTGGTGATAGTTGCATACCTGTTTTGACAGGTGGGTGAATTAAGAAATAATCTGCAAGGCTGTTTCTCTTCTCTTGTGTACAATCTTGAATTTGTAGTGTGATCCCTTCCAATCTCATCAGGGTCGGATTGGCCCCTCGGCCTTCGTCCATAGGGAGTGGGGGCCGGTTTCTGGCCATGCCCGGGCCGGTTTGGAAGAAAAAAAATGAGATTTTTTTTTTCGCCTTTTTTCCCCCCTCACAGCATTTCCTCCTTCTTAAGTCGATAAATGTGTACCAACACAGGCTGGGTGATATTGTATGCATATTTGTTCTATAGAAAAGAGCTTAAGCGTAAGTGCTATACAATAACATATTATCATTTGGCCTTGGACGTCTGCTTGGATTCACAGTAATTTAGTGTACTTAGGACCAATGCTATTTGATGCCACTTCCTGTTTTGTCAAGGGGTGAAAGGTTGTGTTTCATCGCTTCCTGGAATCTAACTTTGGGGTGGGGTCAAATGACATCACTTCCGGTGATGTCATCGGTGATCAAGGGTCGTGAGGCAAGGGGTGGGCCACTTTTTTGAGCGGTGGGCCACTTTTATTTGGGTGACCGGGCCTATTTCTTGTCCCACTCCGAACCTGACTCTCATCAGTCAATCATTGGAAGCATCTCTGCTGTTGGATTTTCAGATATTGTTAAAAGGAATTGAGGTCCATCATGGCTATCAATGGTTTCCAAGTGGAAATGTAATGAGGTTCACGTGCTCACATGCCAGCCACACTCTACTTTTCTTGTAGTGAGTGGGATTGTTCCATGTTTAAAGGCTTTTGCTGGCTTCCTATATATATATATATACTTCTCACAGGATGACTGTGCATAGGACACAGAACATGTGCACAGCCATCCTTATCCTGAGAGCCATCTTCCCCTCCCAGCACTTCCCCTGCTCTTCTAAAATCCTGCTCAGACCCCAGTGGAGTAACAGATATTGCAGCTATGTATATTCTCATATCCAAATTCTGAGTCTATCTGAAAGGGTATACATGTTGTTCATGATTACAAACACTTTAATGTTAGGGGGAGTATTATGAAAAAAAATTAGCACCAAGCCCAGTGTGCATTCTGTACATAGTGACTCAAGAATAATACCCTGTTATCACAGGTATGTTTGTGAAATATAAAAATCTACAATCAGTCTTCAAGTTTCCAAAATGCTCATTCACTTTATGTAAAGCAGCCAGGAAGCCTCATTGATGCTATTTGTCCCGTTCCTTTTTCTTTTTCGAGCATTTTAAAATAGCACAAGAATGTACCAGACTGTTTATCTATAGTGGTAATCTTTTTTCAGAAAATAACATATACATTTGTTCTAGTTTTTGATAATGTGTATTGCTCGGTAAGGCACATGTAATGTTTTTATTATGACCACGATCTATGTGAGACGTTATCATTATGAATGAACACTGAACATTTTTAAAAAGAGACAGTTTACAATGTTAGTGCAATTAAATTTTTTCCGTTTTTTTGGCTACCTTCTTCTGTTGAGAATACACACTGTTTTGTCTCTCTCCTTCCTTCTTGGAAGAGGGTATGCTCCGATTAAACACAATGATCTGCTTCTTCTATGTGCATCAAGGCAATTTTTAATTGTGCGTACTGGCCACTGATTTGTAGGAACAGCTGGG